>NC_083683.1:33452500-34077500 GCF_033118175.1 Dama dama | reverse complement strand
TAAGTCAATCGATTTTCAAAGTATGCAAATGAATTGTCAGGGAAAATCTAAGTAATAAAAACAATGGCATGTAACAATGGATTGCTAATGCAAGAAATACTGCTCTAAACCCATTACTTATTAACTTCATTAATCCTCACAATCCAATGAATTTTGCTGTGTTCTCATTTTACAGAGGAGGAAACTGAAGCAGAAGGATTAATTTGCTCAACGTCACACAAAGAATTGAGTGGTAATGATAAAATGTGACTTTCTTTTAAATTCCCCAGCTCCTAAATCAATTTAAAGCCACAAGAAATTCTAGAAAAATAGTCAGCAGGGCCCTTTTACCTGGATCAAGGGACTATCTTATTTCTGTTTCCACAGTTTACAGACATAGGAAGCTTTAGAAAGAGCCACTTATATGCACCTGTTTTTTGCCCCATTGGATGCTCACATTTCTATTATTTTTTTTTAATTTTGATTTCATTTGTAGTTTCTAGAGTACTGTTTATGTTTGGCCCTTATTTTTGGGTTCCCAGAGATACAAAAGGGCTTCCCTGGTGGCTCAGACAGAAAAGAATATGCCTGAAATGTGGGAGACCTGGTTTCGATCCCTGGGTCGGGAAGATCCCCAGGAGGAGGGCGTGGCAACCCACTGCAGTATTCTTGCCTGGAGAATCCCCATGGACAGAGGAGCCTGGTGGGCTACAGTCCACAGGGTCGCAGAGTTGGACACGACTGAGCAACTGAGCACACACACAGAGGTCACAGATTCTGTAGATTCTGGTTGTAGGTTTCATGGTCAGTTAGGTTTATTTCCTTAATAATGGAATTCTTGTCTTCTCCAGTATGTTAATATGTACCGTGATTTCCCAAGAAAGAGGTCACACTCTAAAAAGCTTCTCATATTTATCTTCACTCCATCCCTGATTCTTTGTGTTTGTAAGTGTGCATATTGCAGATCTTAAAGGTTCTCTGTAAGTCACTCTGGGAAAAAATGGACTGAATGATTTCAATTAAGGTATTTATAAAGATTGATAAAATGTATGCTAACTACGTGGATATTAAAACATCTAACTTGAGTCATTCATAAAATGGGAGAAATAAATCTTTTAAATATACAGAAGAATATAAGAAAGAAAAAAATTGCAAAATCTTTTGAGAATTCATGTTAATGTTGGGATTTTCCTGAAAAATAATTTCCATGACGTCACTGCTCTGCCCTTCTGCTGACATGTGAAGGAAAGCACTAGCAAGCCACAACTCTCCATTTCTCTAATTTCATCTACATTCACTTTTCTTCTTTTTATCATTCTGTTCAAACCATATTTTGAAAATGTGAAGTCCAGAGGACCAAACACCTCAACCCAAAATTATATCCAAGCACTCTGAAAGTACTTGTTTCAATGATCTATCATTTTTTATTCATATGAGTGACAAATAATAAATGTGGTCATTTTAAAATCTATCCAAGTATTTTTTTTTTTTGCACAATTTACTTTCTTGTAACATGCAGACTTTGAACTGTGGTATTGGAGAAAACTCTTGCGAGTCCCTTGGACTGCAAGGAGATCCAGCCAGTCCATCCTAAAGGAGATCAGTCCTGGGTGTTTACTGAAAGGACTGATGCTGAAGCTGAAACTCCAATACTTTGGCCACCTCATGCGAAGAGCTGACTCATTGGAAAAGACCCTGATGCTGGGAAAGATTGAGGGCAGGAGGAGAAGGGGACGACAGAGGATGAGATGGCTGGATGGCATCACCAGCTCGATGGACATGAATTTGGGTAAACTCTGGGAGTTGGTGATGGACAGGGAGGCCTGGTGTGCTGTGGTCCATGGAGTCTCAAAGAGTCAGACATGACCGAGAGACTGAACTGAACTGAACTGAACATGCAGATTTTAAAGAAATACTGTGTTGGCAAAATGCCTCAAAGCTTTTGATGATATATCTTGAATCATTATTTTAGATTAAATGTCTATTTTTACAGGAAAAAATAGCATGCAGGGATGAGGTAGAAAATGTAAACAAAGTGACATCAAATAAAATATCAAGGAAGTAATTTATTTAATTTTAATTAATACTCATTATAATCTGATACTAATTATTGTTAATTCCAATATATCTAAGTCAAATGCTTCAGTTCAGATGAGTTCAGTCACTCAGGCATGTCCGACTCTTTGTAATCACATAGACTGAAGCACACCAGGCCTCTCTGTCCATCACCAACTCCCAGACTTTACTCAAGCTCAAGTCCATTGAGTCAGCAATGCCATCCAACCATCTCATCCTCTGTTGTCCCCTTCTCCTCCTGCCTTCAACTTTTTCCAGCACCAGGATCTTTTCAAATGAGCCAGTTCTTTGCATCAGGTGGCCAAAGTATTGGAGCTTCAGCCTCAGCATCAGTCCTTCCATGAATATTCAGGACTGATTTCCTTAGGATGGACTGGTTAGATCTCCTTGCAGTCCAAGGGACTCTCAAAAGTCTTCTCCAACACCACAGTTTAAGGCATCAATTTGTCGGTGCTCAGCCCTCCTCATAGTCCAACTCTCACATCCATACGTGATTACTGGAAAAACCATAGCTTTGACTAGACGGACCTTTGTTGGTAAAGTAATGTCTCTGCTTTTTAATATGCTATCTAGGTTGGTCATACTTTTCTTCCAAGGAGCAAGCATCTTTTAATTTCATGGCTGCAGTCATTATCTGCAGTGATTTTGGAGCCTCAAAAAATAAAGTCAGCCACTGTTTCCCCTGTTTCCCCATCTATTTGCCATGAAGTGATGGGACCAGATGCCATGATCTTAGTTTTCTGAATGTTGAGCTTTAAACCAACTTTTTCATTCTCATCTTTCACTTTCATCAAGAGGCTCTTTAGTTCTTTGCTTTCTGCCGTAAGGGTGGTGTCATCTGAATATCTGAGGTTATTGATATTTCTCCCAGCAAACTTGATTCCAGCTTGTGGTTCTTCCAGCCCAGTGTTTCTTATGATGTACTCTGCATATAAGTTAAATAAACAGGGTGACAATATATAGCCTTGACATACTCCTTTCCTGATTTGGAACCAGTCTGTTGTTCCATGTTCAGTTCTAACTGTTGCTTCCTGACCTGCATACAGATTTCTCAGGAGACTAGGTCAGATGGTCTGGTATTCCCATCTTTTAGAATTTTTCTCAGTTTGTCTGATCCACACGGTCAAAGGATTTAACATAGTCAAATCCTTAAGACTCTCTATTTTTTATTTCCTTGGCAAAATTCATAAAAAAGAAAAGATGATAAACAACCTGTTTCTGTTTGCCTCCTCTTTGCCAAGCTTTATATTACCTTTGACTCTGAAAAGAATACTTAAAAAAAACAAAAAACAAACCTTCAAGGGAAAAATATGGTACTCATTTAGCTGAATGAAGTCTCTTAATGATGATGAAATATATAATTTCCTCTCCTAGTTTGTTTTTAATTCCACTCCTGTCAAATATTTCTAGTAGTAATACCAAGCATGGTATGGAGATTTGATTAGTTTACTGTATTTCACATTAGACTTAAATTTCAGTAGATTTTTAATATACAGACTAAATAGATATTGGTGATGAATTTGCTTTACAGAATGAGTCTTCTTTCTATACCTGGTGATTGGTCCCATATGCTGTTATTCCTGAAATAAAACTGTTCATTGTCTGTGTAGCATCCTGTAGAGAATACACTTCTCCACCAAAGAGATTCCGTTCAGTTCAGTTCAGTTCAGTCACTCAGTCATGTCTTTGTGACCCAATGAATCACAGCACACAAGGCCTCCCTGTCCATCACCAACTCCCAGAGTTTACCCAAACTCATATCCATTGAGTCAGTGATGCCATCCAACCATCTCATCCTCTGTCGTCCCCATCTCCTCCTGCCCTCAATCTTTCCCAGCATCAGGGTCTTACCTAGTAAGTCAGTTCTTCACATCAGGTGGCCAAAGTATTGGAGTTTCAGCTTCAACATCAGTCCTTACAATGAACATCCAGAACTGATCTCCTTTAGGATGGACTGGTTGGATCTCCTTGCAGTCCAAGGCACTCTCAAGAGTCTTCTCCAACACCACATTTCAAAAGCATCAATTCTTCAGCACTCAGCTTTCTTCACAGTCCAACTCTCACATCCATACATGGCTACTGGAAAAACCATAGCCGTGACTAGACAGACCTTTGTTGACAAAGTAATGTCTCTGCTTTTTTAATATGCTGTCTAGGTTGGTCATAACTTTCATTCCAAGGAGTAAGCATCTTTCAATTTCATGGCTGCAGTCACCATCTGCAGTGATTTTGGAGCCTCAAAAAATAAAGTCAGCCACTGTTTCCCCTGTTTCCCCATCTATTTGCCATGAAGTGATGGGACCAGATGCCATGATCTTAGTTTTCTGAATGTTGAGCTTTAAGCCAACTTTTCCACCCTTCTCTTTCACTTTCATCAAGCGGCTCTTTAGTTCTTCTTCACTTTCTGCTATAAGGGTGGTGTCATCTGCATATCTGAGGTTATTGATATTTTTCCCAGCAAACTTGATTCCAGCTTGTGCTTCTTCCAGCCCAATGTTTAACTGTACATATTAATGTTCATATGCATTTAACCCTGCATATAAGTTAAATAAGCAGGGTGACAATATACAGCCTTGATGTACTCCTTTTCCTATTTGGAACCATTCTGTCATTCCATGTCTAGTTCTAACTGTTGCTTCCTGTCCTGCATACAGGTTTCTCAAGAGGCAGGTCAGGTGGTCTGGTATTCCCATCTCTTTCAGGATTTTCCACAGTTTATTGTGATCCACACAGTCAAAGGCTTTGGCATAGCAGAGATTCTATTACTTGACCCCAAATTTGTGGGGTCATTTTATTTCCATGGTTTTGTTTCCCTCCGAGACTCTTTGACCTTTGCTTCTGAAGTTTCTGAAGAATGTGAAAAAGGTAAAGAATGGAAAAGTAAAGTGTTTGTGGTTAATGATCTTTGCTAAGCAAGTCTAAGGGCTTCCCTGGTGGCACAGTGTTAAGGAATATGCCTGTGAATTCAGGAGATGCAGGAGGAGAGGCGAGTTCGATCCCTGCGTCAGGAAGGTCTGCTTCAGTAGGAAATGGCAACCCACTCCACTTTCCTTGCCTGGGAAATTCCATGGACAGAGAAGCCTGTTGGGTTACAATCGCAAATGAGTTGACCATGGGCATAATCTAGTGACTACATAGCAGCAGCAGCAGCAGCAAGTATGTCTAAATGCAGCCAAGTTCTTGCCTCAGTGAGTTAAATGGAGTGAAGGGAAGCCAAGCTAATGTCTATGTGCGGTTTCAGCTTGACCAGGGCCTTATTCATGTCAGTGAGCAGTGAAGGCTTTTTTTCCTCAGAAGGTTTTAACAAAACATTTATGCCTTAGAGGCTGCCCCAGTGGTCTGTTATAGAAACAGTCTAGGTCTTATCATGCTCAGAGAAAACTTCTGAAACTCCCAATGAAAAGAGCATTTCGTGTCTTTGTGCTGTTTGTATGTCTCAAGCCAATGTGCTGAATTGTCTTTCTTCTCAATGATATTCTTTTTGTCTTTACAAAAGAGCCTGCTTCTTTCCTTCCATGAAAGCAATTTTCAGCTCACTATTTTTCAGCATCACTGTGAATGTTACTTTGTTTAAATAATTACTCTTTGGTAATTTTCTGATACTTCTAAATGTATCCTTTCATTCATCCTGTTCATTTCTAAAGCTGTGTGTAAGTTAGATTTTAGTTGGTTAACAAACTACCTCAAATATTTAGTTGTTCAAACAATAACTGATTATTGTGCCCTGTGAGTCAATAGATTAGCTGATTTGGCTCAGGCTCAGCTGACCTTGACTAGGTTCACTCAGGAGTGTGCAGTCACCTTGTTTAGGCTGGGGGATGCCTCGTCCTGGGTGACCTTTGCTAGGTACATTCAGTTCATGTTACCACGATAATCACATCATTCCATAGTCTAGCCTGGAAACATTTTCATGTAGTGGCAGAGGTCATGAAAGAAAGTTGGACTGTGTAAGGATTAATTTTATACTCTGCTTGAATTGAGTTTGCTAGTGTCTCACTAGCTGAAGTTTTCAAGTGTCCAGACCCAGAATCAGTGATGGGAACTACCAAAGGCTTGAATAGAGGTAGGCATGAGATATTATGTCCATCATTGCCTTCTACCACAAGCCTTATCTGACTAAAATAGAGATGCTAACAAAATAACATATAAAGGTAGTCACTGCAAGGAACAGTAAAATATGGAAATAATGGAATAAACCTAAGGAAGTGGTAAAATAAAAGATGATACAGCCATATGATAAATACCATGTAGTCATTGAAAGAGCTTTTTGAATAATGTAAATGATGTAGGAAAGTATTTCTAATATTTTAAGTGAAAAAATGCAAAATTGTATATTTAGGAAGGTCTAGCAGTTTAAAACATTTACACATATGTACACAAGTAGAAACAATACAGAAGAATCACCAAATTACCCATAAATGGTGAGTATAGAAAATGTGTATTTTTTATTCTTTACTTCAAAATTTTCATAATAAATATATAATATCAATATTTTATAATCAGAAAATTATATAAAATAAACATCATGTAAATAGTAGCATGTGGTAGGCGTCCTAATTCTAAGATGACATCCCAAATTCCCTGCCCTTGCTACACACACATGCCTTGTAATCTCTTCTCCTTGACTGTTGAGGGACTGTCTATTATAAGTGTCACTACCATGATGAGACTATGTTATATAACAAAAACTGAAGGATTTCAAACATGTAATTAAGGTCTCAAATCACTTAACTTTGAGGTAATTAAAAGTGAGAGTATTCTGGGTGGGTCTGAGCAAATCAGATGAGCCATTAAAAGGGACTGGACCCTTTCTGCAAAGAAGGGATCTAAAGCATAGGAAAGATTCTCTTGTTGGTTTCAAAAAAGTAAGATTCCCCATCATGAATATCATCTATATGGCTAGGAATTGATAGCATCCATTAGGAGATAGTAAAGATACTCCATTACTCTAAAAAAGAGAACAGGGACCTAAGAGAACCCAAGAACTCTAAAAAGGACAACCCACAGCCTCAAGAAACTGAATTTCCACAAACAACTGATGAACTTGGAAGAGAACCTAGAGCCTCAGAGAAGATTGCAACCCTGAATTGTGTTCGGCATTGAGTCACTTAACCTAAACCTAGACTCCTGGCCCACAAAAACTGAGAGAGTAAATGCACTTCATTCTAAGATGCTAAATTTGTGGTAATTTGTTATCTATCAATAGAAAACTAATACATAGCCCTTTAGGGCCAGTACCTTTTTGCTTTTTCATTTCCTAGGCTTTCTAGATATTTGCTACAAGTGAAAAAAAAAAAAAAATCACTCAAAAATCATGTCATCATCATAGACACAGTTGATTAGCATTATTGCATAGTATTCATTCTTAAAATCTCTCAGAGTCACAATTTAACCTTATTTGTTTGCTAAATGGGTCATCAAGTAAATCACAAGACTCAGTTTGTACTATATGGACAGTCATAGAGCAGCAGAGTCATGAAATTTATGTGTCATCTGACTACCATCACAGATGCAGAATTTTATGGGGTGGATCAATCAATATTTCATTAAACAATACATGATAGAGAATGTTTCCAAGGTCATAATTAATGGCATAAATATTCAACAAATTTAGAGCCATGTAAACATTTTTCTCATGAAAAATGTGAAAAACCATCACAACTGATAGTAACAACCCAGAATTTGACAATGTATAATACTTGGTGTTCCTTCTCTCTTCATTACCTTTGGCAGATAATTATCTTTTTCTCCAAGCCCCAGCTTAGCATCCAAATAAGTTTCAAGACAGTACTCTAGGCAACTATATCCAATTCATCTGATTTGGCCTGGGAAATAAAATCAATTTTCCCTTGAGAACATAGCATTTACTCCATGATTTAAATAGCCTAACTTCTGCTAATGAATTTCAACGATTGAAGACTAACTAGATAAAATCTGTTTCACCCATTTTCATTACAGTTTTAAAATGAGCTAATAGAATTTGTTATCATATGTTCAAAATGAGAGTTAGTGTTTATGAGAAAATGGCATAAAATGTATAATGTTGATTTCTTTTTCCTGGTGGTTTATTTAGTCCCAAAGTGACTGAATATCCTTATAGCTTTAACGATGAATTTGGGCCTGGCCACAATCATGTTATCACAAGACTCACTCCAGATAAATTCTTCAGACAAATCTCAGTGGTCCTTTATTCTTTTTACTCTTCCAAGATCATTTTCTGTGCAACTTTGAATACACTCTCATCTCACTTTATTCCCGTATAAAATGAGTGGTTTAGACTACAGTGGTGATTCTCAAAATATGGCCGTAGATCAGCAGCATCAGCATTGCCTCAGAAGTTGTTATAGGTGCAGTTTTTCTGGCTTCACCTAAAGACTTAATGAATCAGAAATTCTGAGATTAACACTGGGTAGTGATGTGAGTTTTAATTTGATGTATGCCAGGTGAGCTAGAGTATTTCTGAGAAACATATGATTTTTACTGCTTCTAGAAATTTTAAGTTGTTGCAAACACACTTTCCACCTTTGATTTTTCAGTGTCCCATTGTGTACTTGGCTTAGTGGAACATGAGGATTTCTAGTTTAGGGAAGGGCCAAGGTCATTCCTCTTTGGGAATGGTGTCAGGTCTAAAGTGTTCATTTTAAAATCACAAGATTGCTTGCTTTTGACCTCAACACACTTTTCTTCTTCTCTTCTTCCCAAAGGTCCTAGCCACCTATGTCTCCCATCTTGTTACCCTTAGCTCCAGGAAACCACATTCCCAAAAGAGGGTTCTTAATTTGGATGTAAATCAAAAGCAGCCTCCGCACTGTAGGTAGATTTAACTTGTATATCAGAAATGCTTGCAAATTTATTGCTCATTGTCATTAAAAATAAAGCATGAAAAAGAAGAGGTGATTAGCTTTGGATTTAGACAAAACTAAGAGTGAATTCAGATTCTATGATTTTAAATTGCATAGTGTTTTACAAGTTACCTGATGTCTCTGTCTCTTCCCTTACATTCTATAAAAATAGAAATACTGACAAGTGTGAAATTAGACAACATGAATGCAATTATCTTGCATGTAGCAGGTGCTCAGTAAGTTATACTTTGTTCCATTCCCCAGTCTCCACAATCAGGGATTAAATACCAGACAGTTCCATTTTCCAAAACCATTTGCTGTCTGAACCAGCTTGTCCACATCTACAATCACGACATTCCAGCCATACAAACTTCTGCCTGCTGGTTGGAGACTTTAACTTTAAGACACCCTCATTTTCATTCATCATAGCACTCCTTTTGAGTATTCTTCAACCTCCCAATCCCTTTGCCAACAATGACCTCTGGTTGGTGGTGAACAGTCTAATCTGGGGGGAGCATCTGAGGTAGTAATAATAACAATTTTAAACAATAATGAAATTAAATTAGCATTTATTGAGAATTTACCATGTGTCATGTGCTCTACATGTAACAATAAATTGATTTCTAAAAGCAACCTTTGACATGGATAGCATTATTACCCCCATTTTATGGGTAAGGAAACTGAAACACAAAGAAGATAAGTATCTGTCCCCAAAATAGGAAGGCTGAGTAATGACAGAACTGGACTATAAGAAAGTAAATAAAATAGAAGTTCTTGCAATCTAAATCTTCATGGAAAATGTAAAAAATAAATAAACATCTAAAGCAAAATATTTACAACAGCAATATGGTATTTTAACTCTTTTAACAAATATTAACAAAATCTATAACATGAGCCATGCACAATGTAGGATCAAGGATATAAGCAGGAGAGACAAGCTATCTTATATCATAACTCTAATAATTTATAAACAATAGGATTACATATTTCTTATATATTAAATAAGAAGCCATAAGATAGTGGTACATCTTCTTAAAATATAAAGCAGTATGTATTTGGGGTGCAGGAGGTAGGAGAAAAGGATTGCACTGTATTTTACATAAAGTAAAAATGCTTTTTGTGGAAGTTTTATTTACCCAATCAGATTTATACTTTTTGGAAGATTATTCAGACTACTGAGTAGATGTGTAGTAGAGGCATCAGTTAGGAGGCTATTGTCCAGGTGAGGGATGAGTGAGGGTGATAGCAGGGAAAATGTGCGGCCAGATATTCTCAAAATACGTTTCCCTAGCCAGCAGGGTCAGGCCATACTCCGCTTGCTGAATCAAAAGCTCTGGGAATGAATCCCCAAATTCTGTTTTAAGAAGTTCCCCAGGAAATTCTGATGAATGCTAAAATTTAAAAAGCCACTAGTTAGAAGAAGAGGTGACAAGACAAGAAGATGGCAAGTAAGCCACAGAAAAGAATCAGGATGATTAACTTTGAGTTTTGCATGCTTATTTTTAGAGGAGAGAGTGAGCAACAGACTTTACTCACTCCAGAAGATTAAGGAAGATGAGAGAAGTTTCTCTTTGCAATTAGAAAACTGCAGAATCAGCACTGGGGATCTAGCTAACAGTTTCTCAGCCATTTCTGCAACTCCAGCTTTGGCATACTGCTCTTCTACTTGACTGCTCTTATTTTCCTCGTCCCTTCTCTCTTTTTTTGTGCTATCTCTATTTCCAATTTTCATTTATTTTTAAAGTTTAACACTTTTCTTCCTCCTTAGCTCATCCAATCTATAAGCTAAAAGCCAAAAGCCTAACTAACCTTTTTTCCTTTGGTATCGTTTTCTAAACAAATGCAGTTCTTGTTCAATGGAGAATTCCGGATCAGCTGTTGAGAAAATATTTTTTCACCCCCACTGGCTGAAAAGGTCAGTTTTGACTTGTAAAAAGCCTTGAAAACATCTTAAGAATAATTTCAGTAACTATTAGAATATTTAGAAAAATTGAAATTAAAAATTAAAACCATGCTTAAATGTTCCCAAAGACATTCTTTAAGAATATTAAACTTACTAGTAGCCTTGATGGATTTTCATATGCATTTGTTTGGGACTTCAAAGAGTATAATTTCAATTTAGAAAATTTATTGCTACTCGAATGAGTTTTTGTGACTGTCCTCTCAGAGTCTTACACCAAAACAACAGTGATCCCACTCCAAGTTTGTAAAAATTATCTTTCAAATTTTTATGTCAATTAGTACTTATACTTTAAAATGTGAGACAGAATTGAACTGACAGCTTAATAATTTATTATTAACATTGCAACAACATTGTCCCTCCTTTTGATATTGATGTGTAACTGTATAACACAGTTATTTTATTTTAGAACTGTAGTTCTTTTATAAGAATGCTGCTCTGTTAATCATAAGTTTGGCAGCTCATTGCTTGGATTGCAGCATAAAATGTAATTTATTAAAATCTGTTTCAGGCAGATCTGAGACAGGGAGTTCAGTATTTATTAATGCTTTCTCCATTTTAGGCTTAGAGAAAGCTGAATTAAATACAGTAAAACTTGTGACACTCTCTTCACATTCATTTCTCTGAGGCATAAAAAGAAGTCTCTATCATCTCAAATAGACTAAAATAAAGATCAGCTTCTGAAAGCTGACATTTTGGTGCTTTTTCATCCCCTAAAGAATTGCCCTTATTATTAAGTGCTAAGCCACGGCACTTCGTTAGGACAGTGAGATGGATTTTATGCAATTTTGATTCTGCATAGTCCAGACCAGGTGACTGAGCTGAATTAGATTAACTAATATGAACACCTTCATTGGATTTTCTTATACACACCCATATGCTATAAAGGGAATCTACTGTATTACTGTATTTTGGTAGATTGATTATTTGAATATATATTTAACTACTTTATTAAGGAATAACATACTTTCTATTTCTGGTAGTCAGTGTGGGAAAAAAGACGATAATTGGTTGAGGGTAAGAAAGTAAATACCTTGTAAGCAGTTAATGACACAGTATTAAATGTATTCAAAATAATTAGCTGCTGTTCAGAATTTGACTTTCTTCTTTTCTTTTCTTTTTTTTTCCATTTATTTTTATTAGTTGGAGGCTAATTACTTTACAATATTGTACTGGTTTTTGTCATACATTGACGTGAATCAGCCATGGATTTACATGTATTCCCCATCCCGATCCCCCCTCCCACCTCCCTCTCCACCCGATTCCTCTGGGTCTTCCCAGTGCACCAGGCCTGAGCACTTGTCTCGTGCATCCAGACTTTCTTATTTTCAGAAGTTTGTGCAGTTTTACATAATATTTGTTAACAGCTTCTTCAGTATTATTTTAAAGAAAAAAAATCTTTAAAGGCAATTCCAATATCTGTCTATTAAGGTCTATGATAGCTCTGCACTATGTCAGCTGGGTTAGAATTCTCAGAATTCCTTCTCTTGTATATGTCCTGTTGGGCCAGAAGGGAGATTCTTAGCAGATTTTGGAGGTGGAGAGGAGGCAGCCATCACTTGGTACCATGTTGCTCATCTGCTGACTCAGCTTGTTGGCTGAAGGAGCATCTGGACCAGATGTGTTTATCAGGCTCTGTGGCATCTGCACGATGCCCTCATCACAGAGATTTTAAAAAGACAGCAAGAATGGACACAGGATTCAGACAGCCTTCATGCTCATGAAAGTCCAGTCCCTTCCTGACTGCTACCCTGTGGGCTTCAGGCTCCAGCATTAGAAGTGGAGAAGGTCTTGCAGGGATTATGGAAGCAGGTTCCTCCCCTGTGGAGTGTGTAGGCCAATTCCTGCAATAATCCTTTAGTGTACATGTCTGTGTTTCCTAGTAGTTGACTCCTGACAGATACAAGGTCCCAAACCTCTTTTCCTGGTCATCAAGCATTACTTTATCTGTCCTAAATTGTCTTTTAAGTCTCATACCCATGCACAGTTCTCCACATAATATAAAATTAAACCATGATTATCTACTTATTACAGAAA
The DNA here is from genome assembly GCF_033118175.1 of Dama dama. Lineage (NCBI taxonomy): Eukaryota > Metazoa > Chordata > Mammalia > Artiodactyla > Cervidae > Dama > Dama dama. Next base: position 34,064,606 of record NC_083683.1, on the reverse strand, counting down.
CAGACCAAGATCTCCTTTGACTTTATTAGTTTGGATGTTTCTTTAACTCCATACTGCACATTTGGTACCTGTCAAAATATGATTTGGGGGTATGATGTTGTTTGTTTCTTCATGTTTTATGCTGTTGGATTTTTTTATGCTTTTTTTTTTTTTTTTTTTTTTGGCATTTTGTCAGTATAATTTCTTCCTTGAATTATATTATCCAGGCTATTTTTTACTTCCCCACTTTATCTCCAATGGTAAATACCTTTAGAGCAAGTTAAGATGGCAGAGTAGAAGGACATGCACTCATCACTCATCTTCTCTTGCAAGAACTCCAAAATTAAAACTTGCTACTGAACAACCATCAACAGGAAAATGTTGGATCCCACCAAATAAAGATACCCCACATTCAAGGGCAAAGGAGAGGCCCCAGCAAGGATGGTAGGTGGGGCAAAGTCACATTTAGAATCAAACACCATACCCACCAGAGATGCTTGGAGGGCTCAAACAAACCTTGTGTGCACCAGGACCCAGAGACCCCACCGAGACTGAGCCAGAATTGTGTTTAAGTGTCTTCTGTGGAGGAACGGGTCAGCATGGCCTGCTGCAGGGACAAGGGCTCTGGGTGCAGCACACCTGGGTATGGCATAAGCCCTCTTGGAGGAGGTCGCCATTAACCCCACCATAGAGCTGCCAGAACTTACACAGGACTGGGGAAACAGACTCTTGGAGGCCACAAACAAAACCTTGTATGCACCAGGGCCCAGGAGAAAGGAGCAGTGACCCCACACAAGAGACTGACCTAGACGTGTCCATGAGTGTCCAGCAGTCTCTGGCAGAGGCGTGGATCAGTGGTGACCTGCTGCAGGATCAGGGACACTGAGTGGAGCAGTGCATGCTGGGACCTTTTGAAGGAGGTCACCATTATCTTCATTACCTCCACCGTAGTTTGGCCTCAGAGCAAACAACAGGGAGGGAACACAGCCCCTCTCTTCAAAAGAAAATTGGATTGAAGATTTACTAAGCATGGCCCTGCCCATCAGAACAAGACCCAGTTTCCTCCTCAGTCAGTCTCTCCCATCAGGAAGCTTCTATAAGCCTTTTATCCTTATACATCAGAAGGCAGGCAGAATGAAAAGGACAATCACAGAAAACTAACCAATCTGATCACATGGATCACAGCCTTGTCTAACTCAGTGAAACTATGAGCCATGCTGTGTAGAGCCACCCAAGATGGACAGGTCATGGTGGAGAGTTCTGACAAAACGTGCTTCACTGGAGAAGGGAATGGCAAGCCACTTCAGTATTCTTGCCTTGAGAACCCCATAACAGCCAGGAAAGGCAAAAAGATAGGATACTGAAAGATGAAATCACAGGTCGGTAGGTGCCCAATATGCGACCGGAGATCAGTGGAGAAATAACTCCAGAAAGAGAAAGAGATGGAAGAATGAAGAGATGGAGCCAAAGCAAAAACAACACCCAGTTGTGGATGTGACTGGTGATGTAAGTAAAGTCCAATGCTGTAAAGAGCAATATTGCATAGAAACCTGGAATGTTAGGTCCATGAATCAAAGTAAATTGGAAGTGGTCAAAGAAGAGATTGCAAGAGGGAAGATAAACATTTTAGGAATCAGTGAACTAAAATGGACTGGAATGGGTGAATTTAACTCAGATGACCATTATATCTACTACTGTGGTCAAGAATCCCTTACAAGAAATGGAGTAGCCATCATAGTCAACAAAAGAATCTGAAATGCAGTACTTGTATGCAATCTCAAAAATGACAGAATGATCTCTGTTCATTTCCAAGGCAAACAATTCAATGTCACAGGAATCCAAATCTATGCCCAAACCAGTAATGCTGAAGAAGCTGAAGTTGACCAGTTCTATGAAGACCTACAAGGTCTTCTAGAACTAACACCCCAAAAAGATGTCCTTTTCATTATAGGGGACTGGAATACAAAAGTAAGAAGTCAAAAGATACCTGGAGTAACAAGCAAATTTGGCTTTGGAGTACAAAATGAAGCAGGGCAAAGACTAAGAGTTTTGCCAAGACAACACACTGGTCACAGCAACACCCTCTTCCAACAACACAAGAGAAGACTTTACACACGGACATCACCAGGTGGTCAATACCACAATCAGATTGATAATATTCTTTGCAGTCGAAGATGGAGAAGCTCTATATAGTCAGCAAAAACAAGACCATGAGCTGACTGTGGCTCAGATCATGAAATTCTTATTGCCAAATTCAGGCTTAAGTTGAAGAAAGTAGGGAAAACCACTAGACCATTCAGGTATGACCTAAATCAAATCCTTTATGATTATACAGTGGAAGTGACAAATGGATTCAAGGGATTAGATCTGATTGATAGAGTGCCTGAGGAACTATGGATGGAGGTTTGTGAAATTGTACAGGAGGCAGCAATCAAGATCATCCCCAAGAAAACAATGCAAAAAGTCAAAATGGTCGTCTGAGGAGGCCTTACAAACAGCTGAGAAAAGAAGATAAGTGAAAGGCAAAGGAGAACAGGAAAGATATACCCATCTGAATGCAGAGTTCCAAAGAAAAACAAGGAGAGATAAGAAAGCATTCCTCAGTGATCAATGCAAAGAGATAGAGGAAAACAATATAATGGGAAAAACTAGAGATCTTTTCAAGAAAATTCACGATACCACGGGAACATTTAATGTAAAGAAGGGCACAATAAAAGAAATGGTATGGACCTAACAGAAGCAGAAGATATTAAAAAGAAGTGGCAAGAATAAACAGAGGAGTTATACAAAAAAGATCTTCATGACCCAGAAAAACATGATGGTGTGCTCACTCACCTAGAACTAGACATCCTGGAATGCAATGTCAAGTGGGCCTTAGGAAAATTCACTACGAATAAAGCTAGTGGAGATGATGGAATTCCAATTGAGCAATTTAAATCCTAAAAGATGATGCTGTTAAAGTGCTGCACTCAATATGCCAGCATATTTGGAAAACTCAGCAGTGGCCACAGGACTGGCAAATGTCAGTTTTCATTCTAATCACAAAGAAAGGCAATGCCAAAGAATGTTCAAACTACTGCACAATTGCACTCATTTCACACACTAGCAAAGTAATGCTCAAAATTCTCCAAGCCAGGCTTCAACGGAATGTGAACCGAGAACTTCCAGATGCTCAAGCTGGTTTTAAAAACGGCAGAGGAACCAGAGATCAAATTGCCAACATCCTATGGGTCATCAAAAAAGCAAGAGAGTTCCTGAAAAACATCTATTTCTGCTTTGTTGAGTACACCAAAGCCTTTGACTGTGTGGTTCACAACAAAATATGGAAAATTCTAAGAGATGGGAATACCAGACCACCTGACCTAGTCTCCTGAGAAATCTGTTTGCAGGTCAAGAAGCAACAGTTAGAACTGGATGTGGAACAACAGACTGGTTCCAAATTGGGAAAGGAGTATGTCAAGGCTGCATATTGTCACCCTGTTTATTTAACTTATATGCAGAGTACATCATTCGAAATGCCAGGCTGGATGAAGCACAAGCTGGAATCAAATTTGCCGGGAGAAATATCAATAATCTCAGATAAACAGATGACACCACCCTTATGGCAGAAAGTGAAGGACTAAAGAGCCTCTTGAAGAAAGTGAAGGAGGAGAGTAGGAAAGTTGACTTAAAACTCAACATTCAGAAAACTAAGAATATGCATCCAGTCCCATCACTTCATGGCAAATAGATGGGGAAACAATGGAAACAGTGAGCGACTTTATTTTGGGGGGCTCCAAATCACTGCAAATGGTGACTGTAGCCATGGAATTAAAAGAAGCTTGCTCCTTGGAAGAAAAGCTCTGATCAACCTAGACAGCATATTAAAAAGCAGAGACATTACTTTGCCAGCAAAAGTCCATCTAGTCAAAACTATGTTTTTTCCAGTAGTCATGTATGGATGTGGAGTTGGACTATAAAGAAAGCTGAGTATCAAAGAATTGATGCTTTTGGACTGTGGTGTTGGAAAAGACTCTTGAGAGTCTCTTTTACTACATGGAGATCCAACCAATCTATCCTAAAGGAAATCAGTCCTGAATATTCATTGGAAGGACTGATGCTGAAGTTGAAACTCCAATACTTAGGCCTCCTGATGCGAAGAACTGACTCACTAGAAAAGACCCTGATGCTGGGAAAGATTGAAGGCGAGAGGAGATGGGGACGACAGAGGATGAAATGTTTGCATAGCATCACTGACTCCATGGACATGAGTTTGAGTCAGCTCTGGGAGTTGGTGATGGACAGGGAAGTCTGATGTGCTGCAGTCCATGGGTTCACACAGAGTTGGACACGACTTAGCGACTGAACCGACCTGATGCCTCACATATCTCTTTGTGTTTATTTCCATGCAACATTGAACACAGTCACTTGTCCATTAATTTCTCAATAAATAACTGTTAGATCAAAATGAACCTGTCAAAAATGATGAAGAGTCTTAGATTTTACCTAATTTCTCAGCTGATGAGATGCCTTGCCCCAGTTTCATAGATGCTGGCAGATGGCAAGAGACCCATGGGATAGAGACAAAGGCCTTTTTGACATATCATCGTGCATGAGCTTCATGTTTTCATCAGGCACTCCTGCCTCCGATGGCCTATGGAGTCTGTGAGAAATAGCCCAGGAGGATGCTGCACAATGAGTCTGCATCATAGATGAATCCCAAGCTTACATTTTTCCCAGTCTTATTGGAAAGAGGAATTTGTTATCTATATTTTCCTGGTCAATAAACAAACGCATTCACCACTTACAGGGAGAACATTTCTATCCTCTTAGGTTGCTTACTGTACAAACATTCTTGAAAAGATAGCGTAGGCTGAAATTGTCATACACTGTGTGAAAATACTTTATAGAATCACCTCCTCACCATCCCTACTCCACCCCTCCGCCCCCCCAAAAAAATCAGAATCATCTACTGGAAAATAGTAGCTATTTCTTAAACTCAGTGAAATGGCATTTTGAATATCCTTTACATTTAAAATGTAACTATGTTTTCTTATAATACAGTTTTTGTTTTCTATAGATTTCATCCTGAAATATTTACAGCTTGAGACAAAAAGTGGCTCATTCTCTATAATTAAGTACCATTGAATCTGGCACATTATCCTGCTTTAAAATCATGTTGCAAATCACATGCTATTAATCTCCATGGAGATAGCTGAGCTACCAGTCACCTCTTAAGTCCACACACACATACACAAAAACAATGGAGTGTGTGAAAAAAATTGGAGCGTTTGGGATTAGACAAAAATATTCATTTAGTTGAATTGACTTGTATATTTCCAGCAACATTGAGTGGAAATAGAAGTTCATATGCCAGTAAAATATGTTTTGGTCCAGTATGTGAAAGTTTGTTTCTTTGCAGCAATACAAATCAGACAGAGTACCAATTCATTCCTTCTTTTCTTGTTTCTTTATTTCCTCCAAGCTAGTCTTCTATATTCTATTTGGATATTTAAATCATGTTAAAGTCTCAGTGCCTAAATATTTCATTTCCATTACAGTCCCTAAGTTTCATCAATTTTAAAGATGGATTATAAATCTATATCAAGTTGTTCCTTGGAGACATGGTGACCAAAATAGCTTACTTGATATGTACATCCAATTTCACTCTTTTCCTGTGCTAAATTTTATAGCCAGGGTATTCCAAAGGGATAAAAGCAATATGGGACTTGTAGCGAATGGTTGCAGAAATAAACTTTTTTGAATACATGTTTGATAGTTAACTGTTAGGAATGAGGTAAAATAGCAATGAAAAGCACATTTCTAAAAAAGCCAAACTGTGAAAAATGTTGATATACAAGCAAAGTCTGCATAAAATTGCCAGCAGTTTGAATTTGAGTGTTTTTTTTTTCAAATACAGATTTATATAGAGAACATCAACTAATTTCATGATTCTAGAGGAAATCTGTGTGTGAAGGAAGATGATAAAATTAATAAACCCTAAAATAAAAGTTCATCTGGCTGTGTGACATGGTCAGATATGTTATTTTGTTTTGTCTTTATGTCAGTTTTTTTTTTGATGTGCAAGTTATAATGGAAACCTTTATTTTATAGCTACTAAAATAGATTCAGAGAGTTTATGTGCTTTTCCCAAGGCTGCAGAGCTATTAAGTAATAGTGTTTTTACTAGAGCTCCACATTTCCTGTCCAGGATTATTTTCACTGTGTTGTAAATTAACTTTTCATTAATAACATTTATTCTTCTTAAACATTCAATACATGTCTGCCACTGTGTAAGACATTTGCTTGGTCTAGCTCGTTTAATTTTCATAATATCTCTATCAGACAAGGTCATTTATTATCTTTGATTATATCCAGTAAGTATTAATTAATTTTACAAGGCCACAAAGAGAGTAAAAACTTAATCCCAGACTCAAACCCTATGAATTTCAGAATCAGGCATCATCATTGAAATGCAATCTGAAAAATTAAATAGATCAGCAACCTCTCAATCACGCATATACATATCACACACTAGGGATTTTGAAATACTCTTATGTCGATAATAACATATACTTTTAAGATTCCATGAACCACTTAAATTTCAATATAAACACATTAACAATGTAAATTCAAACATGTTCTTTTTAGCCAAAGGTTAAACCTTGGAGGAAAATGTCAACAAAGAATCCTGTTGATAAATAACAATATTTGTAATGCACAGTGAATAAAATATCATTACACAAAGCAAGGCATCTCTTTCAAAAGTCATTTTGAAATATGTTAGCAGGTGAAATATTTTCATCTCAACTGCAGAGTTAATGTTACATTCACTTTGTACAACAGCATCCAATGCTCATTTGATCTGGCTGATGATTCAGAGGCAGGAGCTAAGCCTAGGCTCTGTTTATTATTCTCTGCAAATTTCATATTACTTTGTGATATTCTGGAAACAAAACAATTATTATTCATCTCCCACAGGGAAAGCCAAGTTGTATATAATGCTGTAGCCAGTCAGCTCTGTTTCTACGGCAGTGTTATATAAGGAGCATAGTTTCCTTGCAATTTTGTCAAGGAAAGAAAAATAATCAGAATGCATTCAAGTTCAAAATCCTTCAAATCTGTCCCACCAGCATCTCTTACATCTTGATATCACATTTTAATGCAGTAGGAATTCAGAGAAAATTAGCCTGTCCTGCTAAAAAAAGAAAAATAATACAGGAAGATTCTTTGTTTTAGCTTTACCATTTCAGAAATAGATAAGATATAATACAGTATTTACAAAAAGCTGTATCAGAAAGACTGAGACATTAGGTCAAATTTATGGTTAGAGAAATAGAGAAAAATGAATTTTTCTAGGTTTCTATATGAATTTCAAAATTTGAACTATTGAATTATGTGTATGATAATCTTAACTATACCCAGGACATTCTTATACATCTTTGTGATAAATAAGTTACATTATATGGGAAAAGGAAAAGAAACACTCCAATGGCCCTTTTCCCAATTTATTCTTTGGACCAAACTTTCACCAAATCAGTACATAGAAGTCATTACACACTCTTACTTAATGTTTAAATCTACATGTTGAATGAATCTAGTGACAATTTTCACAGTATTCCAGTGGATGTGATATAGGTAGAAACATTTTTCATTCTTCTCTATGAATGAATTTATAGTAAAATATTAAGTAAATAAATTTTATTTATTTTTCTTCTTTCTTGTATTTCTAGATGATAAACAGAAGAAATCTCTTAATTTAACTTTTTATTTACAATAAGATGTTAAATGAATTATTTTATAGTGCATTTAAAACATTCTAATTTTCAAGTCATGCCAGTTTCAACAGTTTCGTCTGGTTTAGTGATATCTAGTTGTAGGTAGGATTCTTTGAATGTATAACTTACTCAAACTAATAGAATAAACACATAATTTATTCTAACTGTAATAAATTATGTGTTTTGTCAAGAAATGCAGCAATATTTGTAAAGTATGACTGTAGATAGAGCATTCCTAATAAACTTCCATTTATTAGGCCACAAAAGACCCAACCCCTAAAATATTCTAAAAACAGGAATAGTTGATCATGTTCTCTGATCACAATGTAATAAAACTATACATCTGAAAAATACAGAAAACAAAATTTCCTGTTCATCTATTGTTGTTATTCAGTTTCTAAATTGTGTCTGACTCTTTGCAACACCGTGGACTGCAGCACACCAGGCTTCACTGTCCTTCACCATCTCCATGAGCTTGCTCAAACTCTTGTCCATTAAGTCAGTGATGCAATCCAACCATCTCATCTTCTGTCACCTCTTTCTTCTCCTGCCCTCAATCCTTCCCATCATCAGGGTCTTTTCCAATGAGTCGGCTCTTCGCATCAGGTGGCCAAAGTATTGGAGCTTAAGTTTCAGCATCAGTCCTTCCAATGAATATTCAGGGTTAATACCAATTAGGATTGACTGGTTTGATCTCCTTGCAGTCCAAGCGACTCTCAAGAGTCCTCTGCAGCACCATAATTTGAAAGCATCAATTCTTTGGCATTTAGCCTTCTCTATGGCCCAACTCTAATATCTGTACGTGACCACTGGAGGAGGGAATGGCACATCACTCCAGTATTCTTGCTTTGTGAACCCCATAAACAGTATGAAAAGACAGATAGATGTGAAACCAGAAGATGAGCCTCCCAGATCAGAAGGTGTCCAATATGCTACAGGGGAAGAGCAGAGAAATAGCTCCGGAAAGACTGTAGATGCTGTGCCGAAGCAGAAATGATGCTCAGTTGTGGATGTGTCTGGTGGTGAAAGTAAAGTTCAATGCTGTAAAGAACAATATTGCATAGGTACCTGGAATGTTATGTCCATGAATCAAGGTATTTTGGATGTGGTCAAGCAGGAGATGACAAGAGTGAATATCTACATTTTAGCAATCAGTGAACTAAAATGGATAGGAATAGGTGAATTTAATTCAAATGACCATTATATCTACTATCGTGGGCAAGAATCCCTTACAAAAAATGGAGAGCAGCCCTCACAGTCAACAAAAGAATATGAAATACAGTACTTGGGTGCAACCTCAAAAGTGACAGAATGATCTTGGTTCATTTCCAAGGCAAACCATTCAACATCACAGTAATGCAAGTCTATGTCCCAACCACTGATACCAAAGAACCTGAAATTGAATGGTTCTATGAAGACCTTCTAGAACTAATACCAAAAAAAGATATCCTTTTCATCATAGGGGGTTGGAATGCAAAAGTAAGAAGTCAAGAGATACCTGGAGTAACAGGCATATTTGGCCATGGAGTACAAAATGAAGCAGAGCAAAGGCTATGCATCTATAAATTATATCAAAACAAATCATGAAACTGTCTCCTAAGCAACTCAGATGCTACAGAGAATGTTCAGTCACAAATTGCACACTCTTTAAAGACAATCACAGTTGAAGCCTGACATACAAAAGTGTATGGACAGCTAAATAAATCTCAGAGAAAATGCATAATCTCAGTACATAGACCCACGAAAAAGAAAAGAAGGAAAAATAACTCAGGCATTTAAGATACAGTGATTGGAAAGGAAAATTAAAGATAATGAAGGGAAAGCATAATGAAGAAAATGGCCAGTGCTAAAGCAAGTAATAATGAGGTAGAAAAATGCAAAGGAGAACCAAAAGGGAACAATTCCTTGTCCTTTTTCAGTTCCCAGTTTGAAGAGATGATATCTGCTGCCTTATCTTGCAAATATAAGAGAAAAATCTGAAGACCAGTGGGGTTGGCAGTGCAGAAAGATAAAAGACTCTGGCTTCTTCATTTATTGAATATACATTTATTGAGTAGTTACTCTGCTGTAGACATGATTCAGTCTTGGAAAATAATTATAAAAATTTCTGTCCTCACAGTGTTTCTATTCCAGTAACATTAGGGAAGATCGACCAGCAACAATAACAACAACAACAAAAAACTTAATAAAGCAAATTTTATACTCTACAGAGATCTCTGGGGGGCAAAAAAAAAGGAGAGTAAGTTACATCGGGAAGCTGTGGATGGTTGTGATTTTAAATAGGTTGACCATGGTAAATCTCATTGGGAAGGTGATTTTTAAGGGGATATGAAGGCGGTTCAGTTCAGTCGCTCAGTCATATCCGATTCTTCGTGACCCCATGGACTGCAGCATGCCAGGCTTCCCTGTCCATCACCAACTCTTGCTTTTGCTCAAATTCATGTCCATTGAGTCTCATCCTCTGTCATCCACTTCTCCTCTCGCCTTTAATCTTTCTCAGCATCAGGGTCTTTTCCAATGAATCAGTTCTTCACATCAGGTGGCCAAAGAATTGGAGTTTCAGCTTCAGCTTCAGCTTCAACATCAGTCCTTCCAATGAATATTGAGGATCTGTTTCCTAGGAGGTAAAGACACTGTCTATCCCAAGGCCTCATGGGAAGTATTTACTATGAAACTAGCAATATGATCACGTGGCCACATGTTTTTGTAAAATTTTCAAAAATTAGATTTTTGCTAGCTTCAATTGGATAAGGTTACTCACTGTCTCTCAACTTTAAATTCCCCTCCAGTATACTCCTATTTTTATATGGTTCTGTCCAGGTGACACAGGCATTTTTGGAAAACCAGCTAAATCAAAGATGAACAGAAGATACATTTAAAATGATTGCATATGATATGATTTTGGTGGTATATACTCAATCACTTCCACTTATGGTTGTGTTGTGCCTAGCCACACCTTCATAGGAATAACTTCCAATAAATAATTCTGTGGCTTATGGAACTGATACTTTATGAGTTATAACCTAAAGGTGAAAGACCAGAGACAATATAATGTTATTAATTACAGTGCCCATAATATTGTCTTATTACTGTAGCATCTAGAATTTTTTGTGTTTGTGGTATTTTTCACCTTCTTAGGAATTATAGTTCTTTTATTAATTCTAACAAATACTTACTTTTACCATATTTTATGTTAATACTGTTGTATTGTTTTCCTCGAGAGGATTCCAAAATTTTATTTGTTTACACAAAACTTAAAATTGCCCCTAAAAATAGGTGCATATCTGATGTTTCTGTGGCAGGAGGAGGGTCACAAAAGTATATACAAGAGTTTTTTGAACACAGTGAACAAAGGGAAGGGACACAGTAAGAGATTAACTCAGAGTGCCTTTACATGTCTGCTCATATAGGCAGTCAAACAAATATACTGCCAGACACATAGAATTTTACAGTTTAAAGTTGCCCCATAAAAAAGTAAAATAAAAGTGAATTAACTTAGCAATGTATTTTATTTAATCCAACACATGCAGAATAATACCTTATAAAATATCTTACATTATTATCTTAATGTAATCAACACATAAGCTATTATGAGATATTTTGCATTCTTTTTTGTCATACTAATTTCTCAAAGTATATTTTATACTTAAAGTGAACCATCATTTGAAGCAGGCACATATAAAGTTAACAATAGCTGTACATGGCTGGTGGCTACTGAAATAGACAGCACAGCATTAGAACATTGTAATTTTAAATTAAATGGACATATACATGTAAATCCATGGCTGATTCATATCAATGTATGACAAAACCCACTGGAAAAAAAAAAATAATAATAAAAAAAAAAAAAAAAGAAAAAAAAATAAATTAAATGGACAGAGAGTGGAGGGCTGTCAGCAGAGATGTGGCATGATCTGATTTACGGTATGAAAGGGTCACTCTAAGTTAAGAAGAGACTGTAGAGACATATAACTAGAGAAACAGATTAGGAGGCTATTGCAATAATTCAGCGGGAGAGGATGGTATTTTAGGTCAAGATGATAATGGATCTCGTAAAATATAGTCAGATTTTGTATGTGTTTCAAAGGTTAATACATCAGGATTTGCTGATGAATAAAATGGGAGAAAGGGTGAAATGTTATGAAACCTAGGCATATGATAATTCCATTTGTTGAGATAAGGAAGATTTTAATAAAAACAGCTTAAAGGATTTTGTTTGTTTGTTTTTGTGGTTTTTTTCTTTAGTGGTATTGTTGAGTCAATAAACAAACTAACCTTAACTCTTTATGTGAGATTATAAATTTCTTTATTTTGTAAATCATTTTGAGTTGTGTTTCTCTCTTTAACAGCTGAAGGATGAATGCATATATTATTAAAGGTGGTGATAAGTTTGCATTTCATTTTCTAGGTTTTCCATAACCCTATAACCCAATAAACAATATGTAAACCTCATAAGTTAAAAAAGTAAATTTGGATAATGACTGATACTGAATGCTACATAAATAAGATGACTATATGCTTATTTATACTTGGGCAAGGCTAATTTATACCTGCTTTCTCAGTATAATTATTGATAGCAGTCCCTTTCATTCTCAAAACTCCTGGTTTGTATAATAAATTACATACTTGCTGTAGATCACCTATTACAATAATATTGTCATGGTACAAACTACCCCCACACTTAGTGGCTTAAAATAACAATGATTTATTGCTTCTCACCTTGTCACGGATACAGGATGAGTTGAATGAATGTTTATTGAGCCAGTCTTGATGCTCTTGGCTAGACTTATGCTTCTGTGGTCTACTGGCAGCTTAGTCGGTACCTGACTGGTCCAGCATGAGCTCATCTGAGATGACTTGTCTCTTTCACTTGATCTTTCCTCTTCCCTGAGCTTGTTTTCATGGTAGATTCGGAGTTTCAAGAAGATAAATAAAAGTTGTACAAGCTCAAATCTAGCACACCATCACTCTTGCAGTGTCTTGTGTATGCCGTGTGCTGATTCATGTCCGACTCTTTGTGCCCGCATGGACTGTAGCTCGCCAGACTCCTCTGCAATGGGATTCTCCAGGCAAGAATCCTGGAGTAGGTTGTCATTTTCTCCTTTAGGGGATCTTCCTGGCCCTGGGATTCAACTCATGTCGCCTGTAGCTCCTGTATTGCAGGTGGATTCTTTACCCACTGAGCCATCAGAATATAGTACTATTCTGTTAGCTAAACAAACTCTCAAGGCCAGCTCAGAATCAGGGAGGGAGAAAATAGATAAGTTACAGGGCAACATTTGTTAGATATACTCTGGTTATTAGTTGGGTGTGTCAATGTGATCTACCAGTTATATGTATGTATGTGTATATGTATGTACATATGTATAAATATATCAGATACTTTACACATATATGCACACATGTATAAAATATTTGATATTTGCCTCTTCCTTAAGTTCCCTTGTTTTTCTCTAGTCAACTATAAGTGCATTTTCAACATTATTAAAAATTTTACATATTTCATATATATATTTATATATTTCATAAATACTTTATATTCTGCAGTCTCTACAATGGGCTCACTAAAATATATTTGTCACACTATTTATATAACACATTTCCTTTACATGTTTCTCCAAGATATATTTCCATGAAAACTTACAAATTCCCTTAAATTCATTTTATTTGATAAAGATGAAATTATATTTTTGTTTGCTTCTTCTTAAAATGTGTTTTTCCTTCCTTTATAAGTAAGTTTGCCAGAGAAATATCAGACAAGACACAATCATCTAACAAAGCTTGCCAGAAAGATTTGTATTTTAAAATTTGAATGACTATTTCTTTGGAAACTACTGTGTGCCCTTTATGAAATATATAACATTTTTTATAATTATCAAAATGTATGTTTGAAAATGCATTTTAAGTTTTTTCATGAAATAAAATTTTATACACTTTCCCAAAGTAAATATAGAAGAAAAAAAATGAGGTTTCTCTTTATTTCTTTTCAGCTTTAACAGACAACATCTGTTAAAACAGAGTATATTTTCATTGATTTTAAATATTAACAATTATTTATTTGCATTTCTATGTTTTAGAGTAAATGATCCAATAAGCTCTTATATAGTTGCGGAAAACCCATGAAAACATGAGCACACATGTACTCAGGGGGAGTAACCATTTGGTATGTGCCAGTAATCCTTTAGTATAGTAAATGGAGGACTGGAACAAACATATATTTGGTTTATTTGGTTTTTTCCATGTGTAAGAGGCGCACACAAGGAAATGTCTATATTGTTTGTCTGTTCCTCTATAATGAAGCCATCTGTAACAAAGAACAAAAAGTTGGGTCAAAATGAATAAGTTGTTGCTACTATTTTAGTTATCTAAGCCATGTTACAAAAATATATCTGATGAAGATCATAATAACCAAGTAAAAATATTATATTCTTCATATAAGGAATTTGATATTACCTATAAATATGATAAATGATATTTTTTAACAAGTAAAATTTGACTCTCAAGAGCAAAATAGATAACCTACTCATCATTGTTGACATTCTAGTTATGCAAGTGCTTGTCTCTTACAGACCTAATTATCTAATTATCAAAACTACAAAATACTGTATTCTATTAGTGTAGTTGATTCCAGAAACAAGCTCTTTGGTTGTGATATTCAAATGAGCAAAAACATAGGGATCTAAATAGGAAAGTATCTATAAAATCAAAATGCAATGGCTCACAATATCTATTATTATGTGAACTTTTCTAGAGAGATTGTCATGTCCCAAGATTTTGGAATTAATATTTCATGAAAATAATCATATTCATTCTCTTAGGTCTTAGAAAAGCCATCTATGGTAATATTAAATCACTTGTCTTCTTATTCTGTGTCCATTATTTTGTGTGTGTGTGTTTCTTCTCTTGTGTAGGAGTTCAAAATCTCAGATCATTGGAAATAAGTACAAACCCAAGTCTTCATATCACTTAGTTGTCCCATAATGAGTTTAAATTGTTACATTCTAAGTTTAAGCTCTGGTAACTAATTTGACAGTTACTCTGCATTTTCATATCTTGATTCTCGGTTTTTTTTTTTTTTTTTTTCTACTATTAGGGAATTACTGTTCATTTTTTGAGGTACATAATGGTATTATGGTTGTTTTTATGAGATGCATGCTTACTTGTTTAGGGGTGAAATGCCTGTGAGTTACTTTCCAATCGTTCAGTAAAACATATGGCAAAATGTTAATTCTTTAATTATGAACATCTGGTTTGTTTTATTATTCTTCAAGTTTTCTGTATATTTGAATATTTTCATAATAAAATATTTTGGGAAATAATACTATTTGCTTAAAAAAATAAAAATAAAATAAAACCTTGAAAGCATGGTTCCAACTACTGTAAAAATAGAAAACAGAGAGAATCATCCCTACAGTTTTTCCCCTGGTCTTGAATTCTGTATCTGTCTCAGAGTTTGGAAAAATGTTTTTCTCAGCAATTATTTGACTTTCAGTTCCAGCAGAATAATTGCCCAGCTGACTTCAGGCCAAATGATCTACTGAAAATCAAATAAATGCTTATTGTTTTAAGCTCTCAAGTTTCAAAGTGGTTTTTCCTACAAAAGTAGGTAATTGCTAGTTCCCCACCCCAGAATATTTGAACTGTGTTTTGCAGAAGCATTTTTAAAGTTCTTCAAATGATTCTAATATGAAGCTCATGTTGAGATCAATAGCCTCAGAAAATTGAGAGATTTATCCATATAAACAGTAAATTAAAGTATCTGAAAAAGTTTACTTTTCAAAATTAGGAAGTATAGAGCTTAATATATAATAAATGGCTTAGGGACCTATTTCTTAACAAAAGCCTTTATATTAAGTATAGATTTTTTAAATAAAATAAAAGAATTGTTACTTATATGTGAACAGTTTTAAAAAAGTGAGTTGACTAAGAACAAATTTGATCACAATGAACTAAGTTGCTTATTTGATGTTCCGTTAAATTAGTAGGTAGTGATTTTGTTAAATTACTAGGTTTTGTTAAATTACTTGATATGGTAACATTTTATTAAATTATTAGGCAATTTTGGACAACTAATTTGCCTTTCTTTTTGGGGGGATAGGGGGTTGAATTTCATTCTTTTATTATCAGTTCAATCCTTGATTATCTTTTCCTAAGTTTTTGTTTGTTTTCATGTATATTTTCTTCCTTTGATTTTTATTTTTTTTAACTTTTAAAAATTGAAGCAAAATTAATTTACAATGCTGTGTTAGTTTAAGGTATATAGCAAAGTGATTCAGTTACATGCACACACATACACACATACATATTATTTTTCAGAATTTTTCCCATTATAGGTTATTATAATATATTGAATGTAGTTCCCTGTACTATACAGTAGGTCTTTATTGTTCATCTTTTTTATATATGGTGGTGTGAATTTTTAATCCCAAACTCCTAATTTTACCCCTCTCCCCATATCCTCTTTGGTAACTATAAGTTTGTTTTCTGTGTCTGTGAGTTCATTTCTGTTTTATAAATAAGTTTATTTATATACATTTTTAGATTCCACCTATAAGTGATATCACATGGTCTTTTTTATCTGTCTTACTTCACTTTGTATAATCTTCTCTAGGTCCATCTATGTTGCTACAATGGCATTATGTCATTTTTTATGACTGAGAAGTATTCTACTATATGTATATATGTACCACATCTTCTTTATCCATTCACCTGTCAGTGGACATTTAGATTGTTTCTATGTCTTCACTACTGTAAATAGCACTGTAATGAGCACTGAGGTGCACGTGTCTTTTATCCAGATATCTGCCCAGGAGTGGGATGGAAAGATCATATGGCAACTCTAATTCTAGTTTTAAACTGTTCTTTTCTATACTGTTCTCTGTATGTTCTCCAAAATATACTAATTTACATTTCCACCAACAATGTAGGAGGTTTTCCTTTACTCTACGCCCTCTCCAAAGCTATGTTGAATAAAAGCAAGAGTAGCTACCCTTGTATTGTTCCAGATGTTAGACAAAATGCTTTCAGGTTTTCACCATTGGGTGTGATGTTAACCATGGGTTTGTCTATATGTTGAGGTAGGTTCTCTTTATGAAGAGTTTTTATCATAAATCAATGTTGTATTTTAGCAAAAGCTCTTTCTGCATCCATTGAGATGACCATATGGTTTTTATCTTTCAATTTGTTAATGTTGTCGTATCACATTGATTTGCAGATATTAAAAAATTCTTTCATCCCTGGGATAAATCCCACCTGATCATGGAGTATGATCCTTTAAATGTATCGCTGCATTCAATTTGCTAGTATTTTGTTGGGGATTTTTGCATCTATGTTCATCAGTGATACTGGCCTGTAATTTTCTTTGTTGTGTGATATCTTTGGCTGGTTCTCATATCAGGGTAATAGAGTGGCTGCATACAATGAATTTGGAAGTGTTCCTTCCTCTATATTTTTTGAATATTTCAGAAAGATAGGTGTTAACTCTCCTTTAAATGCTTTACCTATGAAGCCATCTGGGTCGTGTCTTCGGGTATGATAAGCGGGTTGGTCTGGCCCAAGCTCCTAGGAAATTACTGCTTTTGCCCTTGGTCCTGGTGCATGTGAGAGTCTGAGTGCGTCCTCCAAGTGTGAAGTCTCTATTTCTCCCAATTCTGTGGCGCTTCTGCAACCCAGCCCCACTGGCCTTCAAAGCCAAATGCTCTGGAGGCTCCTCTTCCTGGTCCTGGACCTCCAGGCTGAGAGGGCCTGACATGCAACTCAGACTCATCTGGGAGACTTTCTGAAATACAGCGATTCTCCAGTTTGTAGTTCAGCCACCTCAGGCATTTGGGATTTAATCATATCAATAGTCCACCCCTCCTACCAATCTTGTGGTTCTTTCTTTATGTCTTTATTTTCTTTATTTTATTTTCTTTATTTTCTTAGAGCCTCTTAGTCTATCCCAGTGGACAAGATACAGAAAGTTGCAATAAAACGGACAGGGCTTTTAAGTAGCTTGCGGAATTATCATCAGTTGAAACACTGCACAAGTTTAATATCATTGATCCCATCCTATTCAGTAAGTTTTTTAAAAATCATGTTAAAGATGAGTAATAACTTATTAAAATTTCTTAACACTGATACAAATAGACATATACAGAAGTAGAATCAAAATACATGTTTCCTCATTGAATATACATATACATATACATATATATATATATATATATATATAAATTTTATGATCTTTCTCTTAGAGAATTTGCCTATAGTCCCTTACTTTGTTAATTAAAATGCCCAATCTTAGATAAAAATTAGAACTACTAACTTAATTGAAAGCTAAGGCTTTTTCAGTCCCTGGTTTCAGCGTGCTCCACGTATGAAGTCAGCAGTTGAATATGGAAAGCATGATCACCTTCCTTTTTCCTCATTTAGGCTCTTCCTCTCGTCCCATCAAACACCTTCCTAACTTCTGTTTTTGGCCCTTTCAGGTTTGGCAACTTGGAAAGGAAAGAGAAGAAGAGAAAAAAAAAAAGAAGAAGAATCCTCCTGACATAGTAAGTACCGTCTGCATTGCCCTGCATTGTTTGACACTGACTTATTTTTCCATGAATATTGTGCCATAGATAGGTCAGGAGACTCCATACCCTCAGCAAAAGGAATCTCTCTTCTGCTGTTCACTAAGCAAGGATCAAGTTTCTATTTTGTTTGTTACTTTTTCCATTATTTCTTGTATCCTGGTGATACCTTCATTTTCTTTCTACTAAGGTTTTATGCCTCCCTATGAAATCCTCTTTGACAAGACCTGACAAATATAACTTTTCTCCTATATGAATGGCTCACATCAACTCCATGAGAAGCATTTATAATCCCTATTGGGAGAATTATTTTAAGCTTATGCCCCCCCATCCCCACATAGTTACTGCTCTTTTGTTCCATGATGAAAGCAGCTAGCACATGTATCTTTAACTCACCAGACCTCCCAGATAGGAATAAAATACTAATTTACTATGTCAGTACAGGAGCACATGTAAACTCTTTCAAGGATCCCTTCAAACCCTTTGTCCCTAGGATGGATCCTCTCATTCTTCTCTCAGTTTCAACTCCAGTTCTTCAACAACCTTGATATTATCAAGTGGGAGTCATCTTTGACTTCTCCTTTCTCAGTGTTTACTAGCATATGGTTATATTAATAATATTCTGTTAGTTTTTCTAGATTTGAACTACCTTTCCTCCTTTCTACAGCTCCTCAAATCATCCAAACTATCACTGTCTCCTACTAAGATCTCCTAGCACCAACTCAAAATGCTGAGTTTCTCCCCATCTCCTTTTCCTGTTTGATTTTTCTTTATACCATATTCTCTGCCTGTTTTTTCTCTTGTCACTAGGATATAAGCCCCATGATAGCAGGAGTTTTATTTCACAGATTTCAACTACTTAATAGTGCCTGGTGGATAGCTGATCTTCAATAACTATTTGTTGATTAAATAACTGAAGCAATTTTAATTATCAAAAGTTGTTATAACTTTCTTGGTCATTTTGATTAGTTTTTTTACTGTCAAATAGTCTTATTCTTTTAAAACTCTAATAAGTCAATTTAGTCAACTCTGGCTGATATAAATGTGTTCATTTAAAGTAAAACAAACCCTTGCAGGTGTTCCATTTTCTTAATGTAAACATTATGAAAGAGATTGCATTAAGTGATACCTAATTACCCGGGTAGTTTGTGGTGTTTCTGAGAGACAGATTTCTTTACATGTATGGTTTGTAGTAATTTCCATAAATGTTAGTGACTAATGTTCTTTTTAGCATATCTTTTCACTCTGTTTAAAATCTGTTACTAAGGCATAACAAATATTAGCATGATAAGATATCCTCCTATCTGCTCAGTCTTACTAGTCATGGTATTTTTCTTATAGTGTCCAAAAAGGTCTTAGAAAAACTGTTGTGTTCCATGTTTGAAAATCTCTTTCTTCATGAGCTGGTGGAGGGCAAATGGTTGGATAAAGAGACAGTGAAACTAGGAGAATGATGTTATCCTTCGGCTGTAGTTCCAATTTCAGATAAATATACAGAGAGATTCAAAGTAGACGTGGGTTTATTTCTGAAGGAGAGGCACTAGTAGTTCAAATCCTCACACTAAACAAAACAGTGACACAGCTGTGTATTGGTTTATTTAGCTGTGCTCACCATGGCGCGTTGTGTTTCTGCCTGTAAGACCGTTCTCCTCCCACACTATGAGTTTCTCAGTTACAGACTCATTTGTTTCAGCATCAAAATGAAGAGTCCATAGAAGCCTTTATGTTAAACTTTGTAATTAAATTTACTTGTCTTATAAATGATTTATACTTTTTAAAACTTGCCGTGATGATTTTGAAAAATCATTTAGGGATTGTCTTTTTGGAATCATCTTGTATAATATTTTGTTGCCCTGAAAATGAAGGCATTTTTATTTTATCCTTTTTTTTTGTTTGTTTGTGTGTGTATTTTTTTATACTAGGCATTAATTATTTTTTAATTTCAAATACAGATTTTAAAAAGTCTAAAAATCATTCTTTATTGCTTCATTGTCTTAATATGTCTTCCTAAATGGCTTTACACAGCAAATATTTCTGGAGTGCCTGCTAGGTGTAAGGGCTTCCCTGGTGGTTCAGATGATAAAGAATCTGCTAGCAATGAAGGAGACTCCAGTATCGTCCTTAAGTGGGGAAAAATCCCTGGAGAAGGAAATGACTACGCATTCTAGTATTCTTGCCTGGAGAATCCCAGACAGAGGAGTCTGGCGGGCCACAGTCTATGGAGTCGCAGAGTCCATGGGGTCGCAAAGACACGACTGCGCGACTGACTTTTTCACTTTGGTAGGCGGAAGCTCCTTTATTACATACTTTGAGAAGTACCTGTGTGCGTAGTTGCTCAGTTGTGTCCCACTCTTTGCAGCCCTTTGGACTGTAGCCTGTCAGGGTCCTCCGTCCATGAAATTGTTCAGGCAAGAATACTAGAGTGAATAGTCATTCCCTTGGCAAGTGGCTTATCATTTCCTTCTCCAGGAGATCTTCCGGACCCAGGGATCAAACCTGGGTCTCCTGCATTGCAGGTGGATTCTTTACCACTGAGCCATCAGGGACATCCTTGGGAGTACTAAAAAAAATTGTGTGTGTGTGTGTGTGTGTGTGTGTGTGTGTGTGTGTGTGTGTGTGTGTATCTATCTATCTATCTATCTATCTATCTATATACATATATATATATATGCTATCTTTAGCTGAACCTCTGAAAATGTGGTCTGGAACTCATCTAGAAGATGTTTGTGTGAGTGTACCGCGGGGATGGTTGAAGAGATAAAAAAGCTATTCAGACCTTTTTATAACTTTTCTCATGGTAGAAATAGTGACCCCCCCCACCCCCCATAATGAGCTTCTTTGACACTTCTTATGTTATTTGGCATGTTGATGAACAAGTCCTTTTATATTTGTAGAATAAAGCAGAATGAAAATGCCAAAATGGTTTCCAGGTGAAAGGATTTAAACAGGGGATTTGTAGATATTGCTTATAGATGTGTGCCAGTCTCTAAAACTGGCAGATACCTTGGCGTACTTTGCTTAAGAATAATGCATAATAGTCACAATCTGCTTATTCCATCTGTTGTCTGTGAGAGAAAAATCCATTACACGTACTGACCAGGATTATCAGGTTACATGTTGAGGATTTTCTGATGCTTTCCCATGATATTAAGAAATGTAAAACAAATCAGGCTGAAAGAAAATGTGCTTAATTAGAACTAATGTGGTGGGCATCAAGTCTGAGATGTTTTTAAAATGGGCCATCAAGTGCAGCTTGAAATGAATAATAAGAATGGGAAAGACTCCCATGGGTCATTGAGTGTTAAAAGCAAGGTTGAAATGAGTAAACAACTTACATAATTGAAACACCTAACAAAGATGATGTTTTGGGGCTCAATAATTTGAATTAATAGCGGAAGAGAATAATTTTGGAGGAGAAGACATCATTAGAATGCCAAAGAGTGAGATTAGCTAAATTTAGTCTGGGTATTTGGATTTGAAGATTCAGAAAGCAGGGCAAAATCTTAAGAATGCCAATAAAGAAGGGCCAATTAAACTGATCTTATAAACTGACTAAAATCATTTCAAATTAAGGGAGTTAATTCTTCCATCATGCTTCACTTTAAAACTGGCTGCCTATGAAAATGAGCACACTTTTAAACAGCACATCTATAAGGCTTTGGTAGAAGTGGACTCAGGCAGTTCACCCTCTTTGTTCTGGAAGTTTATTTACTATGCTCACTGCTATTGCAACTTCTTCAGAAAAATATCATATCTTTGTGCCCATGGTAGATCAATTTGAAGTATTTATTGTATTTTTTTTTAATCTGAGGAGAAAACAACCCTTTTTTCCTGACCTTCTCAAATACACTTTCTTCTTTGTTAAAAGTCTGAAGGCAACAGAATTTGAAGCACAATAATTTGAGAACCTGCCCTGAAATTCCACTACAATACATTATGGTTTTAATAGAGATAGATGTTTCCATGAATCTAGAGCTTTCTTATTTTTATTTTTGCTTTTTTGTTTGTTTTTTATTCCCTTGCTCTTTTCCGATTTTATATATGTATATGTATTTATTTACATATGTATAAAGTGATTCTGATATTTAAAAGCATTTCTGTTAATAAATCTTTTTTCATTGCACTTATTTTCTTTCAGTCATTTAATTTTTAAAAGGAAATAGTTTGTAATTTTGATTAGGCAGAACAATAGGTCAATTGTAAAATTAGACATTCTTTATTGAGTATAAATCTTAATATATGTGGGATCACATTGCTCTGTATTTTTTAACATTAAGTTTTATACAAAGTAATATATTTATATATATGTTCAATTCTATAATGTACTTTAAGTTTTTTCTAAAAAATGCCTTTTCGTGTTTCTAAGCATATTGGTCACTTACTTTTGTTTTCTACTAATCATTTGCAATTGCTTTGAACTATTATCTATAGTTCTTTTAAAAATGTAAAATACTTAAATGAAAGAGAAAAAGCACCTATAAAGTATGAGATTGAACACCTACTACTTAAACCAATGATAATCCCAGATTGTACAACTGCTGTGTTAGTATCTGATTGTAGCTATAACAAATTACAATTAATTTAGTGTCTTAAAACATCACATTTATCTTAAAGCTCTGCAGGTCAGAGGTCCTAATGAGTGAAATGGAGGAGCATCAAGGTGCTGGTAGACTGCATTCTTTCTGGAGGCTGTGGGGTGGGAATCCCTTTCATTGCCCTTTTCAGTTTTTAGAAGTCACCCATCCTTAGCTTTTACCCCTCTTCCAGCAAATTATATCATCCCAATCTCTGTTTATGTTGTAACTTGTTTTTCTCTGACCCTGACCTTCCTCCCTTCCTCTTATTAGAACCCCTGTGATTACCTTGGACCCACCTGAATAATCCAATATAATCTCTGTCTCAAGATCCTTTAATTTAATCACATTTAGAAAGCCCCCTTTACCATCTAAGGTACTATATTTACAAGTTCTGGTGATTATCCATACACATATTTAAAAGCTCATTATTCTAACATATTTAGTAACTTAAAAACTTGGCAATAGTGAACAATCAGCTTCTAGATTCGGGTTTTTACAAAACTAATTTCAGAGTCTGTCTGTTGACCTCACCATATCTTATTAACTCTATTTTGACTCACCTCTTTGAATGGCCTTGTGGTATTAATTCTCTTTGGCTTCTTGTGTTTGGGGGGGTCATGATGCATGATGGCTCTTGGAGAAGGAAATAGCAACCCACTCCAGTATTCTTGCCTGGAGAATCTCATGGACGGAGGAGCCTGGTGAGCCCCAGTCCATGAGGTCACAAAGAATCGGACACGACTGATCTACCAACACTTCAACACTTGCCTAATGGCTACGCTGACAAGAAGAGACAGATGCTGTCACCAGACTGTAAATATGCAAATAAATGTTGCAATATAAATATGGAGGCATAGTTATGAGTTTATTTAATTGTGGCCCGGAGAACTCCAGAGGACCCTTAGTGTCCACCTGGTCCTTAGCTCATCACTGTGTTCCTAATTCAGTATCTCTCCCTGTTTGATGTCATAGTGTGAATCTGTCTTTGTATCTCTGATCCCCTGATTACTAGTCTCACACAGAAAGCTAAGTATCTCTTACAGATTCCTATAAAAAAACTGCCTTCACTGACATAACTTGGAAGGGGCAGTCATGAGCCACTGTTGGTCATTAGGATTATGTTTGCACACCATCACTTTAGTCACAGAATATTTCAGGGCTGCCCTACAGATGCTGCTGCACCTGACCCCCTTAGAGAGAAAGGCCCACCACTGATGGTGAAGGACAAATGGCAAAAGCTTTTGACAGTCCATGTCCAAGGTACATTCTGAATGACAAGTACAGTACCAGTTTCTTTCAGTTATTCTTGCTTTTCCAGAAAGTCCATAGTTGTTGAGGAAGCCCTGCAAAGCTGCAAAGAGAGACTTCAAATCTTATAAGGATATGAAGTCTATACACCTTCTGGAATTATCAGAAGTGATTATCTTAATTTACAAATTCATGGAGTATGTCCACAGGAAGGTACAAGTTGAGAATGACAACAGTCTGTACAATATGGGGAAAGGGAGTTGTTATTTAAAAAGCAAATTTTTTACATGTATTCCCAATCCCGAAGCTGATTCATATCAATGTATGACAAAACCCACTGGAAAAAAATAATAATAATAATAATAAAAAAAAAAAGAAACTAAAAAAAAAATAAATAAAAATAAAATAAAATAAAATAAAATAAATAAAATAAAAAGCAAATTTTTAAATTTGCAAAATTTTGCAAAACTTTAGCAAATTTTGCAAAAATACATGATCATATCCAATACTGATAGAGCCTTTCTAAGAAGGAGTCGACAGAAAATGAGCTGTTTGACAGTCAGTTCACCCCTGGATATTTATCTCCCATTCACATAAAATTAGCACCTTGCTTGTTCAGTGCATGCGTGCTGTGCGTGCCAAGTCGCTACAGTTAGGTCCAACTCTTTGCAATCCCGTGGACTCTAGCCCCTCAGGCTCCTCTGTACATGGGACTCTCTAGGCAAGAATACTGGAGTGGGCTGTCATGCCCTCATCCACTCAGAGTATAGTAGAAATGAATAACTCTTTACCAGCCTTCTATTATCCCCCTCACCCTGGCTTTTTTAGAGATTCCAACCATTACACCAGCCTTATACTACTGCCTAAGGACACTATCCCTTCATATTGCTCTAAGCAACAAAAGCAGATGTTTCTCTGCTCCTATCCCCCAAAAATATACAAGGCCAAGATAATTGTCAGCACCTCACCCAGAGAAATAAGCAAAGGGTGATTTCTTTAGGCACTAGCATAGCCAGCGTTCAAGATAAATATTAACCACCACTCGCTAGCTAATGCCTACAATGTGTAATTTCATGCTGACCTCAGAGTCACAGTTACTGATCTGGGAGCCCTTTCAAATTCTGGGTTTCTGTAATAATTGATTATTCTGCGTTTTCATCCTGCTCAAGAATTGACCATATATAAAGATCATATGAAGATAAGTGCAACATTAACACCTTAATGTAATATGTTTTAAAGCAACCAATTTAGTATGTGTTTAACTATATAAATGAAGAAACTATTATATCACTTAATTTTTTCAAATCAATGGCTTGTATGTTTTCACAACACTCCTATGTAACAAGCATAATTTTGAATATGCAGTTATGCTTTTGAGATAATAAAATAAATTCTTAAGGGCAAAAGAAAATTAAACAAGCAAGAAAACATGGTTACTGTTTTAATTCTATGTGTTTTTATGGTTAAAATGGCTTAGATAAATTTAAAGTTAAAAGCAGCTGGGAAGGAATTGGTAGTTTTAGGGACAGACAAAGTTTTTCCCTGAATCTGTAATTTAGGAAGGAGATTTCTGGTTTCTTTTAGGCTTTAATTTCTCCTCTTTAATCCTCCTTACTTTATAATCCTGAAGGTCTTTAAATGTAGTAATGTTTATCACTCCTTGATTGCAGTTCTGTGATTACTTTGTGAAAGTAGAAGCCTCATTCCATTTACAAGGCAATGGGGGATAGAGGAAGGTATCTATGTTAAGAAAGAAAAACCAAGACAAAATACTCAGCTTCCTATACAGTTTTCCACTCAAAGCCTTGCAGAGCAAATAACAGAGATAACGTCTAGTGAACCTGATGTGCAAGGACATTGAGTTAAAACCTGGGGATATAATTAAACTCAATATACTGTTAGCTTATCTGGACAATGGGAATAAAACTGCTTGAATTACCTAACTCATAAAATTGCTTTTAATATACTACCTTGAAAGATTTTTTTATTTTGTCCATGATATCATAGATTTACCAAGTATAAGGCAAAAAGATAATATTTTCGCTTCAGAAACACATTTTCATTTAGAAATGTTCTTATCCAAATGAATGTTGTATCTATTCTTAGTGATCTTCCAAATCTGGTGTGGAAAAAGTTCATCTAAGACCAGTTTTAAATCCTTGTCCTTCAAGTAATTTCAACTAAGAATGAGATTAAAAAACATATCCATGTATCTTTTTCAAAAATATACTGACTCATTTTATGGAATATTTCTGAAAGGAAATATATCTTAGGGATAAAATGTTTATATTCATTGAAAAGATGAAAATCTGCATTCTAATTATTTGATTCTATTTTATAACAATTTAGCAACTAGGAGTCTGGCATGCTGAGATTATAATCCTGTCTTGCAAAACAGGGTGAAATACAGAGTTGTGTAAAGGACAAATATAACTATCCTTAAGGTCAGGGATCCCCAGCCTCCAGGATCTAATGCCCAATAATGTGAGATGGAGCTAATGTAACAACATTAGAAATAAAGTCCACAAGAAATGTAATGCACTTGAATCATCCTAAAAGAATCCTCTCCTCCTCTTCCCCACCCTCGTTCCTCATTCCATTCCTTCATGGAACCATTTCCTGATGCCAAAAAATATGGGGACCACTGCTTAAGGTCATTAGCTCTAGAATCTTTTGGAAAATCACTGTGCCCCCAGTAAAATGAATAAGGAATATCCTTGTTATCTCATAGGCTGTAATTGGTATAATTTTATAGCTAACAACAACTATTCTTATTCTTTTTTAACTTGGATAAAATTATACTAATGCTTACTTCTAGAAGTCTTGTAGAGGTGGCATGCAATCAGATATAAATATATAAATTGCCTGATATGGATAAGACACTGTACAACTTTAACGCCTTTAATCCTTTATTATCATGTAGGGATAAAGTAAATACATCTAAGGATCACAATAGGATATGTATATTTTGTTTTATATGTGTTTTATCTCCCTACAGTTTAGCTTAGTTAAAGCTTGAATTATTTCAGATCTTAAAAGATTAGATAGTGTGATTGTAGAGAATTTATTTTGCTTCATATGTCTTCTATAAGTTAGATATTAGCAGTTTCCACATTAAAACTGTGTACATGATTTGTTTTTTTTTTTTTATTATCTGCCAATTGGTGATAAGTGGTAAACAAAAGAAAAGCGATTGTTTTGTAACCCATTCTGCCTCCCAAGGGGGCACCAGGAATAAAAGAAGAAAGAAAGAGATAGGAAAAGATCAACCTCCCTGTTAACGTACCTAGCAAACCCAGATGACATTGACCAGTAGAAACACAATTTGAAATTCATGATCTATGGAATGATTTCAGTAGGGTACCGCTGGTTAGTCAAGGTTGTAAATGGTAAACAAACTTAAATTTTAAGCATTTATGGGACATGATTCACTGAGAGATGTTGGTGTCAGCTTTATAATTATCAGAGTATATGATGGATGTACTTTATAAATTAAGTAGCTTTCTTTATGGAAACTATTCCCTGCTTACAATGTTTGAAGATTTTGTCTGTCAACTCTGGGCCAGGATGTGTCCCAGTATGGCAAGAAAGATTGTGGAGATCTGGTGGTCTCAGATTTCTTTGTATTTTATTGGGTAATTTGTGGGTTTTGAGTCTTTGCTTATTCTGTACTGAATTCTCCATTTTGCCTGATGCTATATTATCTTCTTTTCCCATATATGTTCAACTCTATCCAGCTATTTCACCATGAATAAGAATGGGTATCTAATATGAAATGGGCTTCCCAGGTGGCTTGGTGGTAAAGAATTGCCTGCCAATGCAGGAGACATGGGTTCAACCCCTGAGTTGGGAATATCCCCTGGAAAGGGAAATGGTAACCCACTCCAGGATTCTTGCCTGGGAAATCCCATGGGCTGAGGAGTCTGGTGGGCGAGAGTCCATGGAGTCGCAAAGAGTTCGACATGACTTGACTACTGGAAAACAACAACAATATGAAACACATCTGCTTTTCTCTCCCTACAGATATCTATATAGTAATATTTCATTCTTTCTGACCTGACTACAGGTCATTTATTCAACCTAAAATTTGAGTCAGTCGTGGTGTTGGGAATTGAAGCTATAATGGCAAAGAATACAGATTTTTTTGCCTGACAGCATGGGATTATGGTCTAGTAAGCAAGACATGTATTAATGTAATATAATAATTCTTTAAGTGTCTCCAATTTTGCTATGCCCTAACCTAATATGTGGAGTTAGGAACATTTCCTTAGTGAAGTGTCATCTAGAACAAGACCTAAATATTAGACAAAGTGGAGAGGAAGATGAAAAAGATGGTTACAGTGCTCGCTTCGGCAGCACATACACTAAAATTGGAATGATACAGAGAAGATTAGCATGGCCCCTGCACAAGGATGACACGCAAATTCGTGAAGTGAAAAAGATGGTTACAGACAAAGAGAGAAGCCTGAACGAAGGCCCTGAGGACAGCACATGAGGACTGGAGGCAGGTCACATGGCCAAAGCATAGGGCCTGATAGGGTGAAGAAGGGGAGGGCTAGACTGGGGCTAGGTAATGGAAGGCTATGAACGCCATCTGAAAGGGCTGTGGCCTTCAACCTCAGAAAGATAGAACACCATGGAAGACAGTTTGCATTGTTTTAGATGAAACATCATCGTCTTTCTCCCCCGCCCCCCAGATTCACTGTTACTTGTGTTTTATGCTAATTCCCTCTTATCCTGTTCAAGATCAGTTATCTCTTTTACTTTCATCTTCAAATCCTGTTTACCTGTCACCAACTTCCCCTCCTCAATATTCCCAGGCAGACCTAGACTATAGAATTGTTTTTCTTTTTTTTCTTTTGCATTATTGTTTTTACAAACCATTTGCTGAGTGCCCAGTGTCATATCAACATTGAATGTATTGCTTAATTGTCTTCTGTGATTAAAACTTCAGCTTATTGTAATGAGTTACTTACTCCGCAGGGTTATCAAGATACAAGAACTTGATTCTTCCTTTAACAAATGTCTACTGGGTAACTATTAGGTGTGAAATTGGGAAATATGGATGAGGTAAAAAAACAGACAAGGTCAGTGACCCTCAAAAAACTTAGAAGTGATGGTGGTTCAGGTTGAAGAGAAGGAATACAGATAAGAAAGCAAGTGAATATATGCTAATTGCACATGAAAATATCTACAGGAAAAAGTGATTTTAAGCTATAAAGTAGCTTAAATTTGTACATTAATTTATTCATGAATTCAAAAATTTTAGAGATGGCATCTGTTCTGTGAGTTTACTATGTTCAGTAGGAAACATCAATAAGAGAGGGTGCTGATCTTACAGAACTCACATTCCCAGGGGGCAAATAAATGAACTGATAAACTGCTTTACAATGAGAAAGGTGATATAACAGAGGAGAGAGTAAACCACTGGAGAGGAGACTCAGTATACTTAAGGCAGTAGAGACAAGACGTCATAGAGAAGATAAATCTAGGGAGATGAATTTTAAATTAAAATGAGTAAAATGCTATAAAAGATGGGGTTCAGTCTTTAATAACTGAAAGATTAGCATGAGTGTATGGATAAATGAGGAAGAGTTTGGCATGTGATCCTGTGAGACTGATTCAGTGGCTGGGACACAGAACAGAAGAGAAATATATTCATGAGCTCCTGTAGCCCTATATTCCAAATTAATGTTATTAGGATTAAATTTTGTCAGGATGGAGGCATTAGCCTTGAATCAGCTATTCAGCTCAGCTAGATTATCAAATAAATAAATTAAATAAGTTCATAGTATAATTAGCTATTTATCCCATTACCTTTCATAGTGAAATCAAGCCAACAACTAATTAAATAGGATTAGTCTTTTCAGGGAAGACAGAACCACATTTTTCTTTCTCTTTGGAATTAATGAAACTTTCCATTCAGCAATATGCATTTCATCACCAAACTCAAATTCCCACTGGGCTTCAAGACATTAGTATTTGAATATTTATGATGATGTTGAAGTATAGCCAGTGATTGTGTTTTCCGTTATAAAAGTAACAGTAAGAACAACCATTTCTTATGTATTATGAGTTTGCTGCCTGCTACCAGAACCCTTAGGGAAAAAATTCCATTAAAGGAAATCAAATTAATAAACGTGTGTCTAGCCACACCATCACAGTCATCATTTTAAAATTACATTATCATTCACTTTCTTTGATAGAAATGTAGTTATTGTTATAGATCATCATCACAAAATCAATGTTTTGAGCTTCAAAAATATATGTCTCTTTTGGCTTTAAATTCATTTGCTAGCAAGAGTCTGGTGTTACTGCAGTGTATTAGTATGAAAATATATCCATGAATATTCATTCATGAGCATCAGCTTCTCAGTTTAGATAGTTAGCTTTTTAGTATAGTTTCTTTCATTTTACTTGGCCACTATCCATTATTACTTTGCATTTACACAGCCGCTTTTCTCTAAGGAATCTAAAGTACTGTAGTTTAATTGTCCAAAAGAAATGGTGTCAGGGTAGAGGAAAGGGAGGTAGAAATATGTGTTTCCTGATTGTCTCAGGGAATTGGGAGATACTTAATTTTAGTTCTGGCTTTAAGCCCAGACAGTGAGGCTGTGTCTACACAAGTGAGGTTGTATGTGAGACTTCTAAATTTTGCATGTTTCAAGAAATTCACAACGTTATTCTACCTAAACCAGTAGTTCTCAACCTGGAACAGTGTTCCTCTTCTCTCCATCCACCCTACTTAGCGAAATTGGGCAACATCCAGAGAGATTGCTAGGTTGGGGAGGAGTTATGCTGTTTTCCTGTGGATAGAGGCCAAGGATACTGCTAAAATCCTGCAATGCACAGAACAGCCCCCCACACAAAGAATTATCCATCCAAAATTTCAGTAGTGCCAAGATCAGAAAGCTTGATAAGTCTTAATACTATAAGCAAACAATTTGTGTTTTACTTATTGAAGAAGTCTAATACCAAATAATCATGGCAGGTGACAAATATAATGCTCATTTTACTGAAATATCGTTTGTAATAGGGAGAATTTCTACATGTGGTGTAACTTGAATCCTTAATTCATCTCTAAAATATTCCTGCTATGTATCTAAAGTAATAAAGGAACTCTCTTCTGATTCTCATTTTATCTGGAGTGTCTGAAACCCTCCCTGCTTTTTTGTGGAGTCAAGTCATCTTCTGACCAGTGTTCCCAAGTTAACCCATACAGATACTAGCAAGGCCTCTTATTTCAAGTCAAGGAGATTAACTCTAATCATTGTCATTCTTTCCCCCTCCAAAGGAATTCAGTGCCTTCCTTAAAGTATCCAAGAACAGGAAGTGCACTGGAACTGAAGTTTTTATAGGAAAGAATGTATTAGCCCAGACATATACACAAAGTACCCATTTAAATAAAGAACTTTATTTTCAATTTTCACTTTTAGAAGTGTGTTAAAAAAATGGGAAGAAATGTTGTATTGTTCGTAACATTTGGATACAGTTATGTGTATATAAGATAGTTTAAGTTTTTGTCTCATCCCCTTCAAATTTTTTCATGCAATATATTAATTCCATATACTGCAAAAAGTATTCTTGCCTGGAAAATCCCATGGATGGAGGAGCCTGGTAGGCTACAGTCCATGCGGTCCCAAAGAGTTGGACACGACTGAGTGACTTCACTTTCACTTTCACGACTAATAGGTAATTCTGATTGACATTCTTTTCCCTGCAAAGATAAGCTCTTTATGTGTGTGTGTATATATATATGTGTATATATATATATGTACTCATTAAGCATATAGCCTGTGACTCCTTCTAGAATGTGTCCCTCCATCTCAAGAGACATCTTAATTCCTTAAGCAAATAGGATTCCTGTAGATGCATCCAACCATGCCATGAACATATCCAGACTGGTTGATATCTCAGAGGGTTACATAGTTTAAAATTAGTCTAGGATTTATAACCATATAAGATTCAAAAACAAAAACAAAACTGTATCATTTCAGAAGTAAAAATAAAGAGAGCAGCTTGCAAGCAATTTCTAATCATCCATAAGTAAAACATCTGGTTCCAAATGTGGCCAGTTTTGTCTACTTATTTAGCTCTTACACGCATACTCCAGTCAGCTTTTCTTATATGCTGATTTTTTAGAAGCATAAAAGTTAGAACAATTTTTGTTCATTTGGTCATTTTGAATACCCACGTGTTATGGATTGAATTGCATTGCTCCCAGATTCATATTTTGAAGTCCTCACCCCAATGTGACTATATTTGGAGATAGGATCTTTATGGGGAAAGGACATAGCCCATTTTCCTGTATCACCTAGCACCATATCATCATAGGTGGTTTAGTCACTAAGTCGTGTTCGACTCTTGTGAATCCATGGACTCTAGCCTGCCAGGCTCCACTGTTCGTGGGATTCTCCAGGCAAGGATACTGGAGTGGGTTGCCATTTCCTTCTCCAGAGGATCTTCCTGACCCAGGGATCGAACCCGGGTCTCCTGCATTGTAGGCAGACTCTTTACTGACTGAGCTACAAGGAAAGATAAAGCATTAGGTGACAATCAATTATTTTTTGAGTGAAGGATATTTTCTTGAATGCAAATGACTCTTTGCCATGACATTTCTATCATCCTTTTGCCATGGTTTTAAAATACCAAGTTTATCTAATAACTGGAGTATGGCATGTAATTTCCATGGGTATAGTTTTATTTATCTCATACATTTATCTAAATTGGTTTGTTCAATCAACCTTAGGTACACTTTGCAATGTTTAAGGATTTTATAAGGTTTCAGACAATTAACATCTTGCAATACTGTTGGTTTCTGATAGAAATGTCTTCAATGACTTAATGATATCTGGCTGACTGCTTAAATTTCTAATTACATATTCTTTGGTGTATATAGGTAGATGACTGGTTAAAAACTAATTTATTCATCTAATTATTTCTTTTAAAAAGGAATATTCTGTTGGGAAGCTATGGAGCATATGTATTAGATCTCCATTATCTTCCTTTAGTAGGGTATCGCTCACCAATGAGTAAATTAAACTTAAGCTTTTGGACTGTAGCACTGTATTGCTCTATGATATGGCCAATTTGCTTTTTTTGTGAGCAGAAAGAGTGAATAAGCTGCTGTAAAATTCCTTAAGAGCACAGAAAATGCCCTTTGCTATGCAGGTTGGGAAAGAGCAAAAGCAAGGGATGAAATAGGAAGGAGAATGAAAAATAATCCCTCCTAGTGAGATGCCTATAGCAACTGATGAGGCAGTATTGCTAATGAGGTCCTTAGAGGTGGCCCAACTGAAGCGTATTAAAAATCTAGTGAGAAGAAACCGATCTTATGTCTTCAGCTAGAATTTCATTAAACCTTTCTGACAAGATGTGACAAATAGTGCTCTATTTGTGGTCGCGCGGACTTCAACCTCCCCAAGCTTGGACAGCAGCAAGAGTAATAGAGCAATGATCATAATAGCTACCATCAATTAAATGCCTCCTAGGTGCCAGGTACTGTACCAGGCATTTTATGGCATCATTACAGTAAATATTTTCATTACCTCTGGGAGTCAGAATTATACTTTTATTATAATGATTTTTTTTAAAGGCAAAAAAAAAAGAGAGAGAGAGAGAAGTTACTTGCTCTAAGGTACACTTGGGTAGAAATGCTAAAATTTGAACTACATATATCTGAACTGCTTTCTAACCAGGAGTTTAATACAGTCAGGGTACATTTATTGAACACAGACTATAATTGAGATTCCAATTGTGCAATTCTGGAATAAGTTGAAAAATGTGCTCTCCCCAAAAAACTCTAGAGCAAAGCTTATTTCTTCAAAACTGAGAAGTTTATATTTTAAGGACAAAGCTTCTGGTCCTCCCCAAATTATGAGAAAACTGAGGAATCCCTTGTGTCTGAAAAATGATACAGCTGATATTTGAACAACCTGAGTTTGAACTGTGTCAGTCCACTTATATGCAGTTTTTTTTTCTCAATAAATATTTTGGAGAAATTTTTGGAGATTTATGACAATTAGAAAAAACTCACATATATCACAGATATACCAGATATACCACATAACCTAGAAATATCACAGAAAAAGAAAAGTTTATGTATGTCATGAATGCATAAAATAGATGAAATTACTAGGCTATTTTATTATCTACTATAAAATATACACATATCTATTATAAAAAGTTAAAATTTATTAACACCTATACAAATGCAGATATGAAGGCATTTGCAGTAGTGAGGTGTAAACAAATGCAGAGATGCGTTAAATCATAACTGCATAAAATTAACTGCAGCACACCCTAAACTACTGCTAATGTTCTAGCCACCTCCTGTTGCTATTGTGGTGAGTTCAAGTGTAGTATCTGCTATGTGATGCTAATTGTCTCTGCCTGAGGACTTTGTCACTCCAGTAAATTGTAAATCTCAGTAAAAAGTGATCTCTTGTGGTTCTTGTGTATTATTTTTCATCATGGTTTGTGCAAAAACGTAAACTTTGAATAACACCATGGGACTCATGAAGTGCCACCAGTGACACAGGAAGTGCTCCCAAAATAGAGGAAAGTCCAGTATTAGAAGAAAAAGTTCAATTGGCTTGACATATACCACAGGTTGAGGCCTGCAGCTGCA
This sequence comes from Dama dama, assembly GCF_033118175.1. NCBI lineage: Eukaryota > Metazoa > Chordata > Mammalia > Artiodactyla > Cervidae > Dama > Dama dama. The sequence continues at coordinate 34,029,859 of NC_083683.1, read as the reverse complement.
GTTGCCTGCCATTTCAAGATAAATGAATTCAGCATAAGGACCATTGTGAAAAAAGGAACGGAAATCCATAAAGTCATTGCCACAGCTACTTCAGCAGATGCAAAAATTTGCAATTTTTTCGAACATCCTTTATCTTAGACTTTTATGCAGCTTTTATGTGGATGTAGGATTGTTATAAGAAAGACATACCTATAGCCTCTAAGTCAAGAAAAAGCGAAGTCATTATATGACAGCTTAAAGGTGAAGGATCTAAAGATGGAGAATTTAATGCTACCAAAGAATGGTGTGATCATTTTAGAAAAAGAATTGGCTTTAAAAATATCAGGTGACATGAGAAGCAGTGTCTGTTGACCAAAACCCAGCAAAGTTCCCAAACACCGTTTAGAAAATCATTGAGAAGAAAGGGTTGAGAAGAAGCCTGCACAAGTTTTTAAAGCAGATGAAAGTACCCTGTTCTAGAAAAAAAGTGCCACAAAAGACTTGTTAGTGAGAAGAGAAATAAGCACCAGGATTTAAGGCAAGAAGTTAACTCTCCCACTTTGTGCAGATGCAGTCAGGCTTATGGTTAGGACTACCCTTACCTATAAACCTGCTAAGCCTGAAGCCTGGAAGGGAAAAATTAACATCAGCTGTGAGTCTTTTGGTTGTAAAAGAAGGCTTGGATAATGAGAAACATTTTTCTGGATTGGTTCCACTGATGCTCAATCCCTGAGTCAGGGAGTACCTTGCCAATAAGGGATGGCCTTTAATGTGTTCTTGATATTGGACAATGCCTCTGGTCACGCAGAACCTCATGAGTTCAAACTGAAGGCCTCTAATTGGTCTACTTGCTCCCAAACACAACTCTAATTCAGCTTCTAGGTCAGAGAATTGTGAGGACCTGTAAGACTCATTGCATGCAGTTCTCTATGGAAAGGATTGACAGTGTTCTGGAAGGAAATCCCAATAAAGAGACCATCATGAGAATCTGGAATGATTACACCTTTAAAGATGCCATTGTTATACAAAAAGCCATTTAAGTCATGAAGCCTGAAACAAGAAATTCCTGCTGAAAAAACTGTATCCAGATGTTGTGTATGAATTCACAGAATTTACAACAGAGCCAATTGGGAAATCATAAAAGAGTGCCTCTAAACCAGTGCCAGACAATGGGGAAGATGACATGAAAGAACAGTGTCGGAAACAAATTGACATTGGACAGTCTGACAAAAAGATTCTAATTATTCAAGAGTGCTTTTGACTTCTTTTGTGATGTGAACCCTAAGGTCACTGAAACTAAAGAAGTGGAGGAAGAGGGGTTGGTATGGTACAGAAACATTTTTAGAGAAATGAAAAAGCAAAAAATAATGTATTATTTACTTTTGATACCAATGAATGCTCATAATGTAAACAGAACAGTGAGCTTCAAATACATTGATGGATATTTAGACACAATACAGTATTGTTATCAAATTAGATAACAAAGCATTGTGTTTATTATTCAGTGACATTATCTCTAGGCTAAACAAATAAAATATAAACATTACAACTCTAAGCACCCACAACAATATCTGTAATCCACAAAAGCAACATCATAAATATTAGAAAATTTAAAATGAAATATTTTACCGCAGCAGATAGAATAGAAAATAACCAAAAGCAAGTGTAACCAAAGTAAGTTTCCAAGTGGGTCACTTGATATAAGATCAGTACCTATCTTTGTGAAAGTCATTTTCAAACATGAAATATATAAAGTCTCATTACAGATGAGCATTAACAGATACACATTTTCTAATCAATTTGGATGATAGAGAACAGTAACTTGGGACTCCAAGCAAAATACCCCTCAAATTTTCATTTTTCTCAGTAATAAATCTGTCTCTCTCTCTCACACACACACATTACATACACACAATTGTTATCAATCACTATTATTTAATTTGAGCTTCATCAATTAAAACAATTTTGGAAATGTTTTCTCTCTTGCCATATAAGTCCCTTATACAGTGTTCTCTACGTGCCTTTTGATCTTGCTGCTGTTGTCACTAAGTCATGTCTGACTCTTTGCAACCCCATGGACTGTAGCCCTCCAGGCTCCTCTGTCCATGGAATTTCCCGGCAAGAATACTCGCATGGGTTGCCATTTCCTACTCCAGGGGCCTCTTAACCTACAAAGCCTAAAATATCTACTGCCTGGCTCCTTTACTGAGTGTTTGCCAACACCCATCTAAAGAACATAAAATGTTACTTTCTACAAAGCAATATTTTATGCTACATAGTTTAAATATTTTAATTCTGCACTTAATTCTGTAGTTGTTTTTAACCTACAGATTAGGTATATGTTTATTATTCATTTATACATTAAAAAAAATTCAGACATAATCACATTGTCTAGTATCTTTGTTATCATTCCTTTTAATGCCTCAGACCTTCCTTTTTTAACACTAATCCTTCTTCCTTAAGTATATCATTTAGAAGGCCTTTAAGGGTGAATTCTGCCTTTATTCCTAATGCATAATTTTTCTGACTATACTTTGAAATTTATTTTCATTCAACATTGGGAAATATTTTACTCTGTCTCTGGGCTTCTACTGAGGCTGCTGAAAGTTCTGCTATTAGTGCAATATTTTCAAATACCCAAAAGGTTTCTAACCTTCAAAATACTAATTGCCCATCTAGAGGGTATACCATAGCTAATTTTAATAATAATCTATAGTCCATAAATGATTTAATATCTTAAACTCCAACATACCTTGCCCTCCTTTTAAATTTTTTCTATATTTTTAATCTGAGCTGTAGATAAATTTTAGGTTATAGTGAAATTTTCAAATACAACACCATTGTTGAAAATTTATCCAAATTTTATACTCTGGATAATGATGATTGATAATATATAATTAGGTAATAGTGCCTTTCCTTTGTGCATTCACATACATAGGTGATTTAATTTGATTACAGAAATTAAAATATTGCAGACTTCTTTTAGATATCTTGTTCCATTCATTCATGCAGCAGTCTTAGATACCTGTGGTAGAGGGTAGATTTGAAAACTACACTAGTTTTCAAAAATTGGTGCAATAGCATCTCCCACTGCATATTTGTCTTATATTCTGACTCGGACCCCTCCTTTTGAATTTGGATGTGCTTGTGATTATGATAGATACTGTAATTTCTGAGCTAGAGATGTGATTATGATAGACACTGTGATTTCTGAGCTAGGGTTATAGAAGTGATATAATACCCTCCTGCTTGATTTGGGTGCTCACTATTGGATCCCAGTCATAGTGAGAAAACCTTGGAGCCTTGCAGACGCTAGTTCAATTGAGAAGCTAATTGAGATTCCTGGTGATAGTATCGACCACCAGGCAGAGGGAGGGAGTCTTCACACCCTTTCAGCCCAAGTCCTTGGGTTACGCCCAGCATGTAGTGTCCTGTAGAGCAGAGATAGGCTGTTCCCATTGAAGCCTGTGACAAAAAGCAAAGTGCATCTGTATTATTTTAAGCCATTATCTTTGAGGCACTTTTCACCCTGCCACGAATGACTAGACTAGTTATTATTTTCATCAATTTAAACAAAATTGGTATGAGTTTTAGAATAATAAGTGAATTGGCTTTTCCAAAGTTCACATGGTAACTGAGTAGGGATACAGGATTCAAAGTGAAATTTTAAATTCTGCAAGCTCTGTATATATTAACGTTTTTAATTTCATGTAGGACCCCAATAGGTCTTTCCTGGTAGTTCAGACAGTAAGGAATCAGCCTGCAATGCAGGAGACCAGGGTTAAGCCTCTGGGTCGGGAAGATTCCCTGGAGAAGGAAATAGCGACCCACTCCAGTATTTTTGCCTAGAGAACCCCATGGACAGAGGAGCTTGGTGGGCTATAGTTCATGGGGTCGCAAAGAGTCAGACACGACTGAGCGACTAAATACGAATGCAGGATACATATTGCTATTGTCCTCATTGATGATAAACATAGGGCCCAGAGGCATTAAGCCAAATTGTCCAAATTTGCATAAGTTGTAAGTGGTCATAGCCCAGATTCAAAACTGGTTATCTCTCCCTCAAATATGTTTTAACCATTATACAATCAGGCTTTTTGACCTCTTCCTCTTTCCAGTAATTCATGTCATCTTGACAACTCTAGAGTTATAAAAGTTTAAGAAAGGAATTAGGTTGTCTGCTTTAATTGTTGGTTTAGTGGTCTAAAAAGAAACACAAAAAACAGAAGTTCACTTTGCTAACAAATGCATGTGTATCCAAAATATGTGCTCATTTTTCAGAGGGTTACACACTCACTGGAAGCCAAAATATTTCACTGAAACTCACAATCTCTTTTTACACTATAAATGGACCTCTACATTTCTAATGTGGAGGAAATTCTAAAAGAAGGAAATTTTACACATAATGACTAAAAATGAGGAAATTTACTGTAGGCAAAGAAGAAATAAGATCCTTTAGACAGTTTCCCTATCTCCTTAATCATCATGGATAACATTCTCCTTTTCCTACAATAAGTTTAATTGAGGAATGCCCTTTGATAATACTCCTGGCTCTAATTCCTTCTTTTTATTGAGAGATCAGCCTTCAGTGTTAATTATGTATCTGATGATCTAGGCCTTGGGCCAAAACATTGATATTTAGTAGAATTCAAATAATAAGCTGACATCTAAAATGTTTAAGTACAATGAGAATGTATAGGTATCAAAAAACAAAAACAAAAACAAAAACAAAAACCCCTTTGATTATGTAATGGTTAAGAAAATGTATGGTAGTGAGGGTTTGAAATTAGGCTATAGCCACTTACTATGGGAGCAAATTTGGAAAATTTTGTTAAAGCCTCTGAACCCTAGCTTTGTCATTACTGAATTGAGAATATAACATTGCATATCTTATTGAAACCCAGTATGAAATTAGGTAATTTAATAACATTTCTGCAGCTAACCCTGGCAAATAGTATGTTATCAATGCCTGCGTGCCTGCCAAGAAGCTTCAGGTGTGTCTGACTCTTTGTGACTCTATGGACTGTAACCCTCCAGGCTCCTCTGAGTACTGCAGTGGGTTACCATTTCCTCCTCCAGGGGGACTCTTCCTGACCCTGGGATCAAACCTGAGTCTCTGGCAGGCGGGTTCTTTACCACTAGTGCCCACCAAGGTAGCCCCCAGAGCCCCCTGGAAGCCTAAGTGATACCTCAAATCTGTGTGTGTGTGTGTGTGTGTGTGTATGTGCATCCTGAAATAAGCTTATAATATAATCCTGTAACTTTGCAATTGTTGTTTTTCATTTCAGTTATACCAACAGTATAAGTTTATTATTTTTTAATGTAAGAAATAAGATGTGTGTTTCAAATTTGTGAGAGCCTGACAATTTTTTTTTTTTTTTCTTTATATCAGCTCTTTGGCAAGGGGGGAAAAAAAGATATAGAGTAAGAGTAAGGTACGGGGGCATGTTTCCTTTGAGTGAGGCTGTTCAGATTTTATGCAGAGCAATCACATTAAGCTAGCAATAGCACCCATTGTTTACTAGTTATGGCTACACAATTCAGTCTGTTAAATTGTAAACTAGCAATAGAAGGTCTACACGGATATGCTGATGGGCTAAGATGCAGAATGTAAATCTCTAACATATGTTTAAGTCCTCTGGTAGGTGAAGAATTATTTAGAAGCATAAGGAAACATTAATAAACACACACATATACAGGAAATATCCCATTTTCAACTGCCAATTCAGTCTAATATGAGTAGGAATATCATTCTAATACCACAAAGTTAAATTGCATTGCACTTCCCTTTCTCAGCAACTGGCTAATTCAATCATAGCACATAGATTTTTCATCAGTTTTTAATTTGCTTAATTTTTATGAGCTGGTGGTTTAGAAAATTTCCCATTTTTCAACCCTAAGACTGTAGGGATAAAGCCATGCGCTATTCTTTCTGCGTCATTTTCATTTTAATATAGATTTTATAGTTCATTACCTGTCAATCAGTTTTAAATGGCACAGTATTCATTTTATCATGTTCTGTAAAGCTGTTTTATGCTTCTTTCAATGTCTTACATTCATTTTAGACTGAGCCCTATTTATTTCTCTAAGAGCCATAGCCATCTGTAGTTGTGCACATTTGAACTTGTATTTATTTTAGCAAATGCAATATTTTGCTTTATGTGGTATTTTCATTTAGGATATTTATTCAAGCAAGTGAATTCTGAGGAAGCCGAACTATGTAAATGCTTTATCTGTGGCAAGCTATTTTATGCCCTATGTTTTTATTTGTCTCAAACTTTGAGGGATACAATTTCAAACACAACTTAAAGCACTGACACAGTTTACTTTGTCACCTGACTATTTCTAATCTAACAAACCATACTTACATAATTAACATTCAAAGCCATTGAGCAAACAAACATAAATTTTGAGCCTTAGCGTCTTCACATAAATTAACACAAATATTTAACAAATGGAAAATAGGATATTTTTTAAAATTAGAAAGTATCTTTTTTTCACATGGATCTGTTCCTTTTTTCCACCATCATCAAATGTTTTCTTCATTTGACAACTTACTCTTCATTAAATAGATATTAACTTTATTTCTCCTCCTTTAACTAAAAATAATAAAGAGGCTTTTAATGTTAAAAAATTAGGTACATCATAAGTCAAACAAGAAAATTTAGAAAAATTTCCGGAGGAGCTAGTTAGTATAGGTACAGTTTTACTGAAGGGACTATGTTTGGACTTTTGTTTTATGAAATAATGTAAGAAGATATTTATGACATTCTGTTAAAGTATACCAGAAGAGTATTACCATAACAGGAATTTGTGTGGAGTGCTGGTAAAGCAACTCCCTAGAAAAGCAAAGGAACAAAATCCTGACTTATATAGCATTGGTAGATTTCCATAATGTAAATATTTCCACCACTGTCAATTTAAAGACAACAACATTTAAATAATCATCTCTTTTGTACTGAAAACCCAGATCAGCGTACCACTGCTTCCTAAAATCGAACATACAATTTCTTATTGTATGTGTAAATTAATTCCTATAGGATAAAGAGAATTATTTCCTCACTACTCCAGGATCCTTAGCATTTTCTTTAACCAAATAACTAATTTTTCCTTCCAGAATTCACATGACCTACTGTCTCTCATACCCTGTTGCATTAGATAAAGTCAATATATTTGCCATCCTCATTTTGCTTTTGCTCACCTCTCATATATTGGATTGACATTCTCACCTCTAGTCCATGACTTTTCTTGTTTTTGAAGTTCATGTCTAAGCTTGCTACCTCCCTGAAAATATTCCAGCTAGCTATATTTATTTTACTTACAAAGTCACTTCAGAAATTCTATGCTTTATATTTCCTCATTCTTTTAAAATACATATCACTTTTGTATCTCAGTTCAACTAGTTTATTTTTATAATTTTGTTACGTTATATGTATGTATAATAAAATGCATTTTGTTTGAGGCATTTGCATGTAAAAATGTGATATATTCTTTTACCTTTGTGTGTATAATCTTTTTAAAGGTAAAACTTTCAATAAAATTTTTTGAGTAGTTAGTTTGCAATGTTTCAAGTATACAGCAAAGTGATTCAGTTAAATGTATATATATTCTTTTTCAGACTCTTTTCCATTATAGGTTATTATAAGATATTGACTAGAATTCCCTGTTCTATACAGTAGGTCCTTGTTGTTATCTATTTCATAGTAATGTGTATCTGTTAATCCCAAACTCCTAATTTATTCCTCCTCCACCAGTCCCATTGGTGCATGCATGCTAAGTCGCTTCAGTTGTGTGCGATTGCTTGCGACCCTATGGACTATATCCCACCAGGATCCTCTGTCCGTGGGGTTCTCCAGGCAAGGATACTGCAGTGGGTTGCTATTTCTTTCTCCGTGGGATCTTTTCAACCCCGGGAGATCTTCCCGATCCAGGAATCAAATCCACGTCTCTAAGTCTCCTGCATTGGCGGGTGGGTTCTTTACCACTAGCGCAACCTGGGAACCCTGTCCCTTTGGTAACCATAAGATTATTTTCTTTGTCTGTGAATCTGCCTCTAGTTTGTAAAGTTATTTATGTAATATGTTAGACACCACATGTAAGTGATATTATATGGTGTTTATCTTTCTTTGTATGACTTCTCTTACTATCATAATCTCTAGGTCCATCCATGTTGCTGTAAATAACAATATTTCATTCTTTTTTATGGTAGAGTAATATCCCATTATGTATATATATCACATCTTCTTTATCCATTCATTTGTTGATGGACAGTTTGATTACTTCCATGTCTTGGCTATTCTAAGTAGTGCCACTATGAACTTTGGGATGCATGGATCTTTTCAAGTTAGAGTTTTCTCCAGATACGTGCCCAGGAGTAGGAGTGTTGGATCTTGTGATAACTCATAACTCTATTTTTAGTTTTTAAAGGAACCTCCATAGGGTTCTCCCTAATAGATACAGGGTAATTCTTAATAATTGCCTGACTTTCTCTAAGTGCATTTTTAATATTGTCTTTATCAGGCTAAAAACTGTGCTGTCCATATAAATGCACTTATTAAAACATTTAGGATTCTTTTAGAACTTAAAGAATTATATAACCTCTCTATTATAACCTTTCTTTAAGTTTCCCAGAAGAATTAATACAATTTTCAAAGAAAACTTTGACTTCCATTATTTTATTAGCTTCCTGATATTTTGTACTTCATTTTCTTGTTTATTGTGAATTTTATCTTTATAATTCACACTAAGGGACAGGGGCACCAAAATTTTAATTATTTGACAATTTATTCCCAAGATTAACACCAATGAAACCACGAAGTAGTATTACATGTTATTTTTTTATTCCAAAACATACAGTGAAAACAGAATGTATCAAATACATTTTGTTCACTTTTGTTTTACCCTAAGCAGATTTTCATATTTTTTTTACAAATGAAATATTTTCTCTTTCAAGGAACTCACATTCTGTAAAAACAGCTTGAAAAACCACTGGCCCAGAATATGTGATTGGTAGGGGAAGCTGAGAGGCTTGTAAAATGTAAATTGAGTCAGCAGTAGGAAGCAGTTGAGTTAGGAGAAATGCCAAAAGTATTTGGAAGCTCTTAACATAGGGGAATAATAAACACAACCTCAGAAACAAAGCTGAATATATGCTTCATGTCTTTGGGATGAGTTTTTCTGTTGAATATATAAGAACCATACAGAGAGCCAGCATCAGTAGATTTCAGCATCTGATACTGGGAATACATCAAGCCAAACACTATAGGGAAAGATCCTGAGATTTAGCAGTGCAAAGAAGCAATCAAATTGCTGTTTTCCTTTCCTCCTCTGAAAAGAGACCACAGAGTTATGAGCACAAAGTGTACGCAGATCCTCAAATCTGATTTCAAATGTTGGCCCCACCATTTACTAACTGTGTTATCTAGATAGGTTTTCTTGATAATATTTAGGATACTCAGCTAAACTTAAATTTCAGCTTACTGATAGATAATTGTCTAGTCTAAGAAGGGCTCAAATATTGCACATTATATAATTGTACTACAAATATACATTCATTTGATATCCGAAATTCAAGTTTAACTAGGCATTCTATATTTTTATTTGATAAATCTTGCAACCTTATATCTAGGTGAGTTATGTAATATCTCTAAGTCTCATTTATCTCATCTACAATGAAATAGCAATAATTATAATGATGGGATAAAATTTATAAGAATACACACTCAACATTAAAAAAAACTAAGATCATGGCATCTGGTCCCATCACTTCATGGCAAATAGATGGGAAAACAATGGAAACAGTGACAGACTTTATTTACTTGGGCTGCAAAATCACTGCAGATGGTGACTGCAGCTATGAAATTAAAAGACGCTTGCTCCTTGAAAGAAAAGCTATGACCAACCTAGACAGCATATTAAAAAGCAGAGACATTACTTTGCCAACAAAGGTCAATATAGTCAAGGCTATGGATTTTCCAGCAGTCATATATGGATATGAGAGTTAGACCATAAAGATGGCTGAGCACTGAAAAAATTGATGCTTTTGTAGTATTGGAAAAAACTCTTGAGAGTTCCTTGGAAAGCAAGGAGATCAAATCAGTCAATCCTAAAGGAAATCAGTCCTGAATATTCATTGGAAGGACTGATGCTAAAACTGAAGCCTCAATACTTTGACCACATGATGTGATAAGCCGACTCATTAGAAAATACCCTGATGCTGGGAAAGATTGAAGGCAGGAGGAAAAGGGGATGACAGAGGACCAGATGGTTGGATGGCATCACCGACTCAATGACAAGAGTTTGAGCAAACTTCAGGAGATGGTGAAGGACAGGGAAGTCTAGCTGCTGCAGTCCATGGGGTCACAAAGAGTCAGACATGACTGAGCAACTCAACGATGGTAACACACACATATTCTGTAAAAATACTATGTATGTACAACACCAGGTACAAGGGAGCTCTTATAATTCTTGATTAAGCAAGCTTTATTCTTGCCAGGTAACTTTAAAGAGACTTTATTTTTCTTCCCGTCCCAGCCCTTCTCCTTACTTTTGATGAAATTTTGGGCAAATCCCATCACTGTTATCAAATTATGATACTGTTTCTCTTTGTGTATGTGTGCTGTTCTCAAGTCACTCAGTCGTGTCCAACTCTTTGCCACCCCATGTAGAAAAGCCAGGCTCCTCTGTCTATGAAATTTCTAGGCAAGAACACCTGAGTGGGTTTTTATTTCCCTCTCCAGGGGGTCTTCCTGACCCAGGGATCAAACCAGTGTCTCTTACATCTCCTGAGTTGTCAGGCAGATTCTTTACCACTAGTGCCATCTGAGAGAGCTTCTCTAGTCAGTAAATTAAATATCAATTTTCATTTAGTAGTCTTCATACGGGGCTTCCCTGGTGACTCAGCAGTAAGGAATCCGCAAGCTAGTGCAAGAAACATGGGTTTGATCCCTGGCTTGAGAAGATTCCCTGGAGAAGGAGATGGCAACCTGCTCTATAGTCTTGCCTGGGAAATCCCATGGACATAGGAGCCCATGGAGCCCTATCATCCATGAGGTTGTGAAAGAGTCAGACATGACTTAGCAACTAAACAATAAAAACAACGTTCCGGATGTAGATTTTGATTTAAAGTTGAGACCTTTCCTCTTCTCCAGGTTAGTCCTACCTCAGATAGAAGCTAGGTGTGACATTTTTTTTTCCATCATCTATTTTCTCTAATCCTTTTCTCCTAGCTTTCAAATTATGGTTTGTGACAAAACTAAGGTACATGCAATGGGACATAAGCACAGGATGGGGGAAAGTCTAGGAGGGAAAAGAGAAGAGAAATGTGAAAGGTCTTATTTGGCTGGGTGCTGAAAAGTTGTGTGTCTATTTTGTAGATTTATCCTTGATAATCTGTATGTTTGGGAAGTATGTAAAGAGATTACTGGTCTCATGACTCTTTTCATAGGTTGTTTGCAACCACCATCCTCAAAAAATTATATATCCGTTTCAGCAGGTCTGACTCCCCATTCAGTCCCTTATTACATCTGTGCATCTTATTTTAATGGCTGGGTTATAGTCTCAACAGGTAAAAGTTCATGTTACTGAGACAAAATCATCTAAGAAATTCAATACTGGAGGATCATTGTTTAATGCAGTACTAAACTGTAAAGTGTGTGTCTTATTTTAGTTTTTATTTTGTATTTTTGCAAATGGCACTTTAAAAATGTATTCGGTTGAATGAAAGATTCTTTAATTACCACAGTGCTTTACAATTTTCAAAAGTTTCAAACATATGATTTCATATAATCCTGTAATATAAAATAAAAATAATCTTTTTTTTAAACTCCATCCCTGTATTGACCTTCCCTCCTTCCCTTGCCCCACTGGTAACCACTAGTTTGTTCTGTATATCTGTTAGTCAGCTTCCTGTTTTGTTTTACTCACTAGTTTTATTTCTTAGATTCCATGTAAAAGTGATATCATATGATATTTGTCTTTCTCTGACATATTTCACCTAGTATTATATTCTCTAGGTGCATACATGTTGCCACAAATAGTGTTATTTTGTACTTCTTTATGGCTGAGTAGTATTCCAGTATATGTGTGTATATATATATACACACACACATACAGAAATATATGTGTGTGTGTGTGTGTGTGTGTGTGTCTTTATCCATTAATCTGTTGATGGACACAGGTTGCTTCCATACCTTAGGAATTGTAAATAACACTGCTATGAGCATTGCATTGCATGTATCTTTGTGTTGGTGAGGATGTAGAGAAAAGGGAAGCTTCCTATGCTGTTGGTAGGAATGTAAATTGGTGAAGCCACTATGGAAGAGAGTGTGGAGATTTCTCAAAAATCTAAAAATAGAACTACCATCAGTTCAGTCAGTTCAGTTGCTCAGTTGTGTCCTACTTTTTGCAACCCCATGAATCACAGCACACCAGGCCTCCCGGTCCATCACCAACTCCCGGAGTCTACTCAAATTCATGTCCATTGAGTCGGTGATGCCATCCAGCCATCTCATCCTCTGTCATCCCCTTCTCCTCCTGCCCCCAATCCCTCCCAGCATCAGGGTCTTTTCCAATGAGTCAGCTCTTCGCATGAGGTGGTCAAAGTATTGGAGTTTCAACTTCAGCATCAGTCCTTCCAATGAACACCCAGGACAGAACTACCATATGACCCAGCAGTTCCACTCCTTTCATAAAACTGAAACAAAAAGCAAAAGCACTAATTCAAGAATATAATACATCTTATTTTAAATAACATTCATTATATTTTTGTTTTGCTTAAGGTTTATCACCTGTTTTAAAAGCTTAAAGCAGTATTTATTTCTCAGTGACATATTTTTTATATATTTTATCTCTGCCAAAAAGAGAGTAAGATCATAAAGACGTAGACTGTTATATGATATTAATTTATTTTCAGCATCCTGATGTATACTGTTGTTGAAGTAGAAGTTTCAACTTCTAGTTGGCCAGATTAGGAACTGAGGTGTTGAATTTTAAAGAATGTCAGTTTAATTAATGCAGGGAAACACCAGGAGAAGTTGTCCTGTGAACTGTTCTTACAACACTTAAGACAACAGATATGTGTTTTTTTTTTTCACCCAACAACCAATTTTTCCATTGACTAGATGTCCTGTGTCTGGCTTGGTTCTGACACTAACTATGCAAATTAGCACAAGTCCACAGGTGAAGGCCTCAGTCCCATAGACTGTCCCCATTTCAGATGCTAATCCCAGGTCTGGTCAGTCAGAATTCTAACCAACTGTCTATCAACACCTCCTCAGTTTGATAATTTGCTAGAACTTCTCACAAAACTCAGGAAGGTAATTTACTACTATGGTTTATTATAAAAGATACAGCTCAGGCACAACCAAATTGAAGAGATGCACAGGGCAAGGTATGAAGGAAGGGATGCTCCCCATACCCTTTCTGGACATGTCACCCTCCCAGCATCTCGATGTGTTCACTCCCCAGAAGCTATCTCAACTCCTTTATAGTGTTTCTTTCTTTCTCTTTTTTTTTTTATGTTGGTTCCATTATGTTAGCGCCATTGATGACTAGACTCAACCTCCCCTCTGCAAGTGGAGCTAAAAGTTCCAAACTTCAAAATCATGAGGTTGGTTCTTTGAACAACCAGCCCCCATTCTGAAGCTATCCAGAGCCAACTAAGAGTCACTTTGTTAGCTTAAATTCAGGTATGTGGAAAAAAGACATGTTATGAATGCCAAAAGATGTTCTTATCAACAAAGACTTTAGAAGCTCTAGTTCAGAAACTGGGGACAAAGACCAAATATATGTATTTCTTATTATCACCATGTCTTAGTTAGCTCAGGCTACTATAATAAAATGCCAGAGACTGGGTGGTTTAAACAACAAATCATTTATTTCTCAGTTACAGAGGCCAGGCAGCATAAGATCAATGTGTTTGATCTCTTGTGGAACCCTCTTGGCTTAGACTGCTGCCTTCTCAATATGTCCTTCTAGGGTGGAGACAGATAGACAGAGACAGAGAGACTTGGTCTCTCAACCTCTTCTTATAAGGGTAAGAATCCCATCATGGAGATTCCAGTGTCATGTAAACCTAATTAACTCCTCCCAACTCCAAATGCCATCACACTGAATTGAGGAGGGGGACTCAAGCATTCAGTCATAACAAAATGGATAGTCAATGTGTCAGAGCATAAATAAAGGTCTTTCAAATTTTCAGTTCAATCTCTTTTTACAATCAAAACCACATAGAGAATCTGGTAGAAAGGTAAATAACAGATTACCTCTTCCTTTACCACAACTCTCTTGCAAAAAGAAAAATGTTTATTGTCATTAAATATTTACTAACTAAATGGAGGCATGTAAGCATGGAATTGTGAATTCATGAATGAATAAAAAGATAGATGATGCCATTTAGGCTTGAAGTTAAATAGAAATGATTCAACTAAAATTTATTTTTAATCATGAACTATAAAGGCAGAGGAGAAGGGGACGATAGAGGATGAGATGGTTGGATGGCATCACCAATGTGATGGACATGAGTTTGAGTAGGCTCTGGGAGTTGGCGATGGACAAGGAAGCCTGGTGTGCTGCAGTCCTTGGGGTTGCAAAGAGTCGGACATAACTGAGCAACTGAACTGAACTGATAAATGCTAATTATAGGAATTGTTTTATTTACTCATATTTTAAACAGCATATTTTATTATATTACACACATACCACATCTCTGCAAATGTTATCTTCTAGTATTTGTGCAGTATTTTTTTCTTCTTGGGTGAATTAGCTTCCTTCAACCTCAATACTCAAACCTAACTTGTTGACATCTTCCTATGCATCAACTTGTCAAGTTTTAAAATGTTATCCTATTCTCCAAGGTGCCAACCAACTCATTCAAATTAATGTTGTCAGTAATTTAATGAATAAGCTTTCTACTCTAGCATCCTCGAATGCTGAATGCACTTGTCATAGCAAACTTGGACCTGAACAACATAATAATGACCTTTGTTCCATATAAAACGAGTGTGACGGCAACATCTATAATTCATATAACCTGATTATTATCTCCAGTAGAAAAAACAGATATATGCTGAGCCAAGTTCAGTCTCACTAAGACCTCATTTTCTGAGTTTTTGTGAACTGTGGGTCTTTGGACCACTCAGGAACTGAGTATTTGAGATTCTCCCATATTTACTTAGCTAAGTGGATGTATCTATATGATGTTTAAGGCACTTAACTGTAAACAGATATAATTAGCACTTAGTTAACCAAAGTTGATTCAAGTTAATGGTCTAAAAGAATAAATGTGTTAGAAAAGAGTTCTTGATGTTATAGTGTATTATACAAAAGTACAAAAATGTATTCATTTAAAAATATTACATATAATTGCCATTGTATTACAAATAATTGCCATTGTACAGTCATCATACCCTAGAAATAGCTCAGAATTATACTATAGGTTGAAAGATTAAAAATATTGGTACAAGTTATAAAATAGAGGCCTGACCATGCCTTAATATGCTTACTATTCTGAAACTAGAGAGCAATTAAAAAAAAAAAAAAACTTAGGAGAAGAAATATCGATGCTTCAAAACTTATCAAAAGTAAAACATATTCTATAACAAGCTTCCTTCAGAATTCTTAATAAAAAAGAAAATTATGCCATTGAAGAAGATACGTTTTAAGAAGGAAAAGTTTTAAGTAATCAAAAGGAAGAATTTTTTACCTCTGTAATTTAGAAGGTTTTTTGAAAGCAACCATACTGGGAGCAGATATGAATATGAATAAAGCAAATTATTAAGATAAATGATCCTTCATCTGTGAGAAGATTAAGCTAAATGATCTCTGGTGTTTCAGCTAAGGCTAGTATTTTATGGTTAGTAGATAATGGACAGTTTACAGAGTTGAAATGGTAGCCAAACACTTTAAAATTATGTTATTAAAAGATTAGTGTTTTTATTTTTCCTTCCTCATTCCTCACTGAACTTTGAAAGTAACCTGGGAAAATAATTATGAAATAATAAAATTGCAAAAAAAAAAAGTCCCTCTTTAATTTTTATGAGTCCACTTATATGTCAGCTTGTAAAGCCAATCAATCATTCTACATTGTAAATAGATGCATTTCACTTGCTTGAGGTGTGCCAGATTTCAACTGGAAACAAACACAGTCAGGTATTTCACAATGAGAGGGAAGTGGAAAATGATAAAAGTTCTAAAGCCTGATTCATACATTTATAAAGCTTAAAACCAAGTAAATGAAGGTAAGTGTGTGCTAAGTCACTTCAGTTGTGTCTGACTCTTTGATCCCATGAACTGTTAGCCCACCAGGCTCCTCTGTCCATGGGATTCTCCAGGTAAAGTTATGTAGTAATTATGAAATAATTTAGGACAGAAATCAAAGTAGTTTATGTAAAAGATGCTATTCTGCAGACATCTAGAACAGAGAGGCAGACTGCACTGGTTTTCCTTCTGGCTTATTCGCTTACTGGCTAAGTGACCTTGGACTGATTACCCGAGCTTCTCTGTGCCTCAGTTCAGCCTCTCAGTCATGTCTGACTCTTTGCAATCCCATGGACTGCAGCACAACAGGCTTCCCTGTCCATCACCAACTCCTGGAACTTGTTCAAATTCATGTCCATTGAGTCGGTGATGCCATTCAACCATCTCTGTGATCCCCTTATCCTCCTGCCTTCAATCATTCCCAGCATCAGGGTCTTTTCAAAGGAGTCTGTTCTTTGCATCAGGGGCCAAAGTATTGGAATTTCAGCTTCAGCATCAGTCCTTCCAATGAATTTTCAGGACTGATTTCTTTTAGGATGGACTGGTTGGATCTCCACAAATTCCAAGGGACTCTTAAGAGTCTCTGACACCACAGTTCAAAGCATCAATTCTTTGGCACTCAGCCTTCTTTATAGTCCAACTCTCACATTCATACATGACTACTGGAAAAACCATAGCTTTGACTAGACAGACCTTTGTTGACAAAGTAATGTCTCTGCTTTTTATGTGCAGTCTAGGTTGGTCATAGCTTTTCTTCCAAGGAGCAAGCATCTTTTAACTTCATGGCTGCAGTCACCATCTGCAGTGATTATGGAGCCCAAAAATATAAAGTCTCACTGCTTCCATTGTTTCCCCATCTATTTGCCATGAGGTGATGGGACCAGATGCCATGATCTTAGTTTTCTGAATATTGAGCTTTAAGCCAGCTTTTTACTCTCCTCTTTCACTTTCATCAAGAGGCTCTTTAGTTCCTCTTCACTTTCTGCCATAAGGGTGGTGTCATCTGTGTATCTGAGGTTATTGATATTTCTCCCGGCAATCTTGATTCCAGCTTGTGTTTTATTCAGTCTGGCATTTCGCATGATGTACTCTACATATAAGTTAAATAAGCAGAGTGACAATGTATAGTTTGACGTACTCCTTTCCCAAATTTGAACAAGTCCATTGTTCCATGTCTGGTTCTAACTGTTGCTTCTTAACCTGCATTCAGGTGCCTAGCTGTCCTCATCTCTGTGCCTAGTTGTCCTCATCTATAAAAAGTATTTAGACTCTGTGGGAGAAGGCGAGGGTGGGATGTTCAGAGAGAAGAGCATTGAAACAAGTATACTGTCAAGTGTGAAACAGATCGCCAACCATTCCAGGTTGGATGCATGAGACAAGTGCTCAGGGCTGGTGCACTGGGAAGACCCAGAGGGATGGGATGGAGAGGGAAGTGGGAGGGGGGATTGGGATGGGAAACACATGTAAATCCATGGCTGATTCATGTCAATGTATGGCAAAAACCACTACAATATTGTAAAGTGATGAGCCTCCAACTAATAAAAATAAATGGAAAAAAAAGAAAAAAAATGTATGTAATAATGTGCTTATCTCATTAACTTGTAAAGCATTCAGCAGTATGGACCATGTTCATAATCAAGTATCTGTTTTTGTTGCTGTTAGGCAAAAAGTCTTAATAATTTGTTTTTTAATAGGGATTTAACATGAATACTGGAAGTTGAAATGTTAAGTCTCTAAAAAATTACGTGTGACTGAAATGAACTATTTTGTTCAGAATGTGAATTTGATTTGTTAGAAATAGTGAAATGCTGAATGGTTAAGAAAGAGAATGAGAGTCTATCACAATGATTTCTTTATATTTATTACTATTATTTATGATTGTAAGAACTCTCAAGTCTATTCTCTTAACAAAGTTTAAGTGTACAACATGGCACAAGTTAACCATAGATACAACATGTTGGTTGGTTTCTAAAATAGTTTAATTCAAGACACATTCAAATATGAAATTATTTCCAAAGAAATAAAAGTAACATATTTATATACATTAAGACAAAGTAAAATATGAAAATTTATATTGATTTTTCTGAACATAGGTAGAATACCTCTTTATTTTTATGACATATGCATGTCTTTAATCAGTTTCTTAGCCATATCTGTCTCTAGTACTATGTCAGTGGCATTTTTCTGAAGAACTTTTTTTTCAATATGGACATAGTGTTTTTAATTGTTTTCAGAAAATGTTTCTTGCAACATTCTTCAAAGTTTTATTTTATAGCTGATCAATTTGAAATTGTTGACCTCTTCAACAGACCATTCCTAAAAGACCATAGCTGAGATAACATTCTCCCTAGCTACTGAGCAAATTGTTCCTAAGTGTTAGATATAATTCCATTTTTATAACTAAATTTTATAAATATTTCAGCCCATTTATTTCACAAATATCTACCAGAAGCAAAATTCCTAAAATACCTTGTCAGTGTTGAGTCTTTTAAATGTTACAAAAAGGACAGATGTTTCAAAATCATAGGTTTTATTCCATTTCCTTCAGCCTCCAATTATAAAGTTACACAGTTAAAAACAGGCGTTCCATCTTATTGTAGTTCAGATATTAAAGGTTAATTATAGTATCTCAAAATTAAATCTTTTAAACTAACTTCTCATCGGTTTGGCTCAGTTTGGTCCTTGTTTTAAAGAATAATTTCAATATCTTCTTGTTTGCAGGCTTTATTTTTATTCATCACAATTCACTTAAAACTTCAAAATTTAAAATTTCCTGGTCTTGTTTCATTGATTGCTTTAATGAAGTATTTTTAACTAATTATAAATAAGATACAACCAACATTTAGCAAACTAACACTGTTGATTAGAGAATAGTCCTTCAAATCCTGAAACAGTTCTAAAATCTGTTTAATGATGGGGCAGCAAAGAAATCACTTGCCATATCAACTCTTTTTATATGTTTCTATTTTATGATCAGTTTTGTCACAATTTTTGGTTTAATTTTCCTATGATTATATTGATTTAAAAATTATAAATTTTCAAAAATTTAGTTTCTTTTAAGAGTGATTAAATATCCTACATCTATTGGAGCAGTCATAGATTGTATACTTGTATACACACCATGGCCAATTCCAAGTTTCAAAGTACATTTCTGGTCCACTTTATTTTAAATTAGTAGTAAGTATTAAAAAGTTCCATGAGACTAAAATTCACCAAAGTGTGTGTTGATGACATCATAGGAAAAAAGACAAAAACGTGTACGTTTATCTTCAATACTGATATTTTAAATTGAATTTGGAGCATTCACATAGTATCAAGTATTTTGCCATTGAAAAACTGAACTTTGAAAGCTTCCTCTGCATAAATTGATTGAGAAATATCAAATCTATACTGAATTGACTTCACTAATTTTGTAATTGAAGTAGTTAATTCCCCAGGTGGTTCAGTGGTAAATAATACACATGCCAATACAGGAGGCATGAGAGACAAGGGTTTGATCCCTGGGTTGGGAAGTTCCCCTGGAGGAGGACATGGCAACTCACTCCAGTATTCTTGCCTGGAGAACCCCATGTACAGAGGAGCCTGGCAGGCTACAGTCCGTGGGGTCGCAAAGAGTCGAAATGCCTTAGAGACTTAGCACACATACTGAATTGACTTCACTGATTTTCTATTTGAAGTACTTAATATCAATGATACAAAAGTGTTTTCTAAGTTCTTCTGCCTGGGGAGCCTATACATGTGTGGTTATTACTTCACTTTTCATATGTGTACAGGAAACTGTAAATGGATAAAATTAGTTAAGAACATTCTAACTATGACGCTGATTCAGTCTTTACTAAATATTCAAATATATGTATGTGCACAGAGGGATTTAAATGTTTACATGATGATTTCTGTATAGAGGCCTGCAAATTTGAGATGTCATGAAATTTAAAACTGGTTGTGAATTAAACCCCACTTAAAATGGCATTAAGTGAGGTGCCTTTTCTTTTTGAATGTTGACTTAATGAGTATTACTTGGAAAAACACACCAGCTAAAGCCTACTTACCTACTTGTGGAAACCTTCCAATGTGTAAGTAAATGTCAGAAATATTGATAGAACGTTGTTTTATTTTCCTTTTATAGAAATTGGAGAGCTAAAGCTTGATGCTAAAAGCACTGTTTCATGGCCGTGTGTTTTTTTGGAGGCTATATATATTCATATATATTTTTAAACTCATTCTTCCTGGAAGATAGCCTCTGAGAAACATTTCCTTATTTAGTTTCACAGATTGTCACAGACTGTCATCTAATCATCTTCATATCTTTCTCTGAAAAAGGAAAATACATCTAATCTTTGAAGCAACATAAAACCTATGATGAATTGCAAATGGCCAGCAATTCAGTTCAACTTTGATTTTTGAATGGCAGCCTTACTTTGTCTTTCTATTCTTCCTCCCTGTTGAGTTGTCATTTCATTGTTTTCACTTCTGTGCTAATTTTAAATGAAGTGTGCAATCATCTGTGAAATACTTTGTATTAAAGCTGTATGAAATATTTCATTTTTGCTGCATCCTTTCAAAACTAATTCTCTGTTTCAGATTGAAATGAGTATCTATCCCCTTCCATCCTGCCTGGGTCAATGCCTCTTTGCCTATTCAATTTGGAGTTCTAAACTTCATTTGACTTTTCCTACAGCTTCTATCTTCTCAGAACATCTGAATTCACTACTTGTTTCACCATCATTCATTCTCCTAGTCTATGACTTGATAGGAGTTAGGTTAGTTGATTTTTATATTCTATTTAGATAGAAAGAAGGACAGAAGGATGAAAGGAAGGAGAGGAAGGGAGAAAGGAAGGAGGGCGGAGGAAGGGAGGAAGGAAAAGTGATAAAAGAGAGAAGAAAAGGTGTAGCTGTGTATTCTGAATTATGGAAACAGATATCTATAATGTATTATGCTCTTAGGCCAGAAGTTTATGCGTCCCATCCTCCACCCTCAGTTCCTTTAGAGTGTCTTCTTAATTTATTTCTGCTTGAATGATCAGGACCTCAGTACCATTAAGAAAGGGTGCCCAAAGAGCATATCTGGTCATGAGTGAGTTGTGGTTGATAGAAATGCCTGCCTCAGAATTATCTACGTTCTCATTCAGCGTCTGGGAATCCTGCAGTCATCTGTACCATCTGGTGGCGGTGCTTTAAACTCACTGTGAACCCAGATGGAGTCTGCGTGAAACCTGTGCCAGTTTGTCTCAGCAGGGCACCCTATGCCTCTCTACGGGCTTTCCTGGTGGCTCAGACAATAAAGAATTTACCTGCAATGCAGGAGACCCAGGTTTGATCCCTGGATTTGGAGGATCCCCTGGAAAATGGAATGGCAACCCACTCTGGTATTCTTGCCTGGAGAATCCCATGGACAGAGGAGCCTGGCTTCCCACACCCTCTCCACCCATTCCTTTTATTGACCTGACGACACCAAGAAGCTTCAGTTCTAGTGTCTAAGGGATGTCACAGACCCTACAGCTGAGCCCTCATTCCAGGAGCAAGCCTGATAAGGATCATCCCTGCTGGTTGTAGCATATATTTTTACTTCCAGAATGGTGCTGATGAGTTGACTTACGAGCTCTCATTCCATTGGATTCCAAATGAATGATGCTCTGGCTGCCCATGTTTCACAGCCAATAACCATGAAATTGGGACTTTTGCCTGTCAGTGGTTAGACGCTGTGCTGCCTTAAATCTGTAGCACCCCAGGGCAATGAGTGTGATGGCAGGCTTCCTTTATCCTGTGTGCCAGCCACTGGCACTAAAGGCTGTCTCCCCATTTCCTCCCCAGACTCCACGATGTATGTCAAGCAGTCTTTTTATGTGTCTGTGTCTCTTCTTATGGCTTATAAGAAGTGCCAAATGGGCTTTCTCATGGATTTTCTCTCCTATTGTATATCATGCTTTCCTGGGTGAGTCTTAAGCATGCCCAACAGGGGCAGGACAATCCTTTAGCAAATGTGGCCACTCTTCTGGTTCCATGCATAAGCCTTTTGTCTGTCCTTCCTGCTAGTGGCGATATGGAGGTGCAGAAGGCAGAGATGTAGTCATCACTGGAGATTACATTCTAGGAGAAGTGATTATAGCCTAAAATATTCAAGAGAAGAATAAATGATTGGAAGCTGTATTGGTCCTTGTTTACATTGTAAGATTATCAATGATAGATTTAACATAGTAGAGAAGTAAATTAACATTCATAATTTCCCCTATAATCTGAGTAAGGCTTGCATTTGTTGCTATCATTAATGGAACACAGTTACTGTATTTGAGACTTCTTGGAATCCATTATTTCTGGAAGTACAATGGAGGGAGCAATCATAAAAAATCATGCCTCTAGCGTTAAATGTTTTGGGGGAACTGCTGAGGGATGGAGATCTATATTGTTATAATACAACCTGATTCCAGAGACTCATGTTGTAATAAGAGCTTTGCCACCTTTTTATCATAATGAAGACAGGAAAATTAGTCAAAAATGGTGCACATATTAATAACTAAGGTAAAGAGATAGTTGTTCTTGGACCTTAATGTGAAGAGATGGCTCCTGGGTAGTATGAAGAATCTCCATGTGTACTAGTAAAACAGAAAAGCAAATAGGCAATTACCTCTTCTCTAACCATTATTGTTCCATTATTCTAAATCCTCTAAATTGATAAATTACTATGCTACATATGGGCCTATAAATTTAGTAATATTTTTAAAGTCAAAGTGTATATATTGATAGAGGCCTCACGCAGTATGGCATCAAGGACAGTTTTATATTCTATGAATATCATGCATTTGATATACCTTTAATCATATTTTTGTCTTCTGATTTGACTGGTAGTCAGTAATGCTAGACACTCAGTTGGATTTGACATGGTCCTAGGCACGCTCGTGGCTCAGTGGTACCGAACCTGCCTGCCAATGCAGTAGCTGCAGGTTCGATCCTTGGGTCGGGAAGATCCCCTGGAGGATAGCATGGCAACCCACTCCAGTATTCTTGCCTGGAGAATTCCATGGACAGAGGAGTCTGGCAGACTACAATCCATGGGGTTGCAAAGAGTCAAACAGCACTGAAGCGACTTAGCATGCACACACCTAGGCACCCCAGATAATCCTC
Organism: Dama dama; assembly: GCF_033118175.1. NCBI lineage: Eukaryota > Metazoa > Chordata > Mammalia > Artiodactyla > Cervidae > Dama > Dama dama. Next base: position 34,006,502 of record NC_083683.1, on the reverse strand, counting down.
GTTCCTGAAAAGGATCATAACTGTAGTATTATGAATCTTAACTGTAGTATTATGAATCTTAACTGTAGTATTCCTGTTGATCATTAACATCATTTTTAAAAAAATTATCACTCTTATTAATGGCTGAAAGAGAACTTAGTAGTTCATTAGGAGCTGCTGATCTTAGAAATGCCTACTATGTTAATTTGCTTAAATTTTGATTTTTAGTTTCATTCACTTTGTCACTATTAACATCTTTCTGTTTTCATATAGATGTCAATAACTGAGTTATTTTAAAAATAATTATTTTAGAAATATATAGATATCTAGTTGTCACTGTAAACATGTTGTTTTTCACTGTGTATTGCACAGATTTTTTTCATTCCTTTTGCCCTTTGTGGTTGGATCTAATACTAGATGTATTGATTTGTTACATCAAATAAACATTTTCTGTGGATCAAAAAGAAAAAAAGAACAGTAACTAGAACCTAGAACAATGTCAATATACACTGGGAACTTAACATGTTCATAGATGGTATAAACAAAGAGAAAAAACCTGAATATGAATAATGAATTAATTTTGTCTTTATTATAATGCAGTGTTTATGCTGCTTGGCTATGTATTACGCTAAGTCAGAAAAAGTGGAAAATTTTAATGCAAGGAAATAGTTATATTACTTGAAATCAACAGTAATCCTCTTTTTCTAATGTGCTGAGGGCATTCTAACCAAGCACACTCTCTCTGTTTTTGTTTGTGTATTTTATCATTAAGAAAGAGATATCTTAAAACATATTTGACTCAGGCACCATTAGAGAGAGAGAGAACAAGTGAGAAGGAAATTATGGGGTGGGATATAATTTCCACAGGAGGCTGGTTTTCCATGCTTGGGATGTGAATAAACAGCAAGAGGTTCAGAGGTTTGGCAATACAAATTACAGTCCTTTAGTTGTGTGGATCCTTGAAAGGAGCCATCTGGCAGTGTTAGCTCATGGAATCTGAAGCAATTGATTGCATTGCATTAAATCTGACAACCAAAAGTTTCCTCTATCTTTGTATTGGTAACTTAAGCTACAAATACTTGTAGTATGCATCTGATTTCCAGAGGCTTGATCATATTCCTTTCTCTCAGTGAATCCATGAATAGTTATAGGAACACTAAGATTTCCTGAGCTTCTCTTATGGGAGGCATCGGAAAGGGAGTAGCCAGAATTACTCTACTGAGATGATCACACAGTAAAGAATCATCTTCAAATTAAGATGTGGAAATTGAGAGGAAATTTGGAATGGGGTGAGAGGATGGATTGTAATCAAACAAAAATATGATAGATAAATGCCACAGAGTGCAACTTAGTTTAATTAAGTGCAAAGTTTAATTTTAAAGGAATTGTTGTATACCATTAATATGTGCTGTCACTAGCTTTGGTAAATTGCTTTATCTTTTTGAACTTATGTTTTCTCATCTACGGAAAGAAGAGGGCTGCAAGGGTTGAAGCAAATGCTATAAAAGGTAAATTCCACTTTTAAAAGGCAATTTGTTCTATGCCACCTTTTCAAACTTTTGCCTGATATTTTCCAAGTCCATTCTTGTTTATCACGTAGTGTCAACAAAACGAGCTGAAAACTTAAGATTAAATTTATGTAGAATGAAGAAACATCAATGCAATTTCAATGAAAGGTGAAATCTTGCTTGCATATGCTAATATGAACAGAGTGAATGACTTCTGATTCCAAGATGCAAGATGTTGTTCCATCTGAATGAAAAACATGAGAAAATTCCTTCAATAATTCTTTATTTTTGTTATTTCATAAAGGAAGTCAAAGAATTTTAGAGTTGTGGAAAAGAAAGTTCAAGATGCTGACAAGCACTGTATTCTTTAATAACCACTGCAAACTATCTGGATATTACTATTTTTATAGTAAAATTAATAAATTATATTCAATATATTGATGTAGAATGAGTGCCTAGTATATGAAAAACTGTTAGTTGCTCAGTTGGGTCTGACTCTTTGTGACCCCATGGACTCGTAGCCTGCCAGGCTCCTCTGTCCATGATATATTCCAGGCATGAATATTGGGAGTGGGCAGCCATTCTCCTCTCCAGGGCATCTTCCTAGTATATAGAAACATTCAATATATATTTGGGAATAAATGAATAAATGCATTTGAAAGAGTAGATCAACAAATTGTTAAAATTTTAATTCAGTCACATATTCTGGAGCCATACAATTTGAAAGCATTTTGGTATTAGATTGATACCAGCATGAGAACTTCAGAATGATTGCTCTTTGTACAACCATTAAGCAAAAGATTCATTTAAGAAGTAGTTAATAAAAATATTATAGGTTATGGGAAAATGAAAATAGTACTGTTCTTTTGCAATATGGATAGTGTGAACTATGTGTAGGAACTAGTCTCTAGAAATTATTCTGAGATTAAGAAGCAGATCAAGGAAGTCATTGGCAACACCTGTGATTTCTTACAGGCAAGTTTGTCATTATGGATAGACCAAGCCAAGAAGCATGAGAGCAGATGGTGAAATGCCAACTATGAAAAACTTCATGTCTCTCTCTAGTATCCTAAGCATATACGGACCTGGATATAGACCAACGCTGACTACTGTGGGCCCACTCAGGAGCAAAAATTATCCAGCCATCCTCACAGTGAGAATTAGAACCCTGGAGAGAAACCCCAACACTCCAGCCATCTCGATTACAAATTCGTCATGGTCTTTTGAAAGGCATTTGGAAGGCAGGGAACCTACCAGCGCATTTACTTAAAGTTAGCTTCATCTCTGAAGAAGCCTCTAGAAGAGCCATTCAGAGCATTCCCCTTTTTCTTTCCTGTTGATCCATCTCAGTAGATTCATTTGGGGATTTAATAAGATAGTTAAATAAGAGTACTTGGAAATATTATGAAATGCTATTTGAGCTGTTTACTTATACTATTTTTATTATAACAAATTAAAAATGCCCTAACAGTACCAAAGCTTTTCAAATTGAGGTTAGTTAGAACGATGATGTTTGTGGAAATATGTTCTCTTTCTTTCAAGAAAATAGTGATATTTATAGGTAAAGATACTGAATATTTTCTAGTATACTATGACATTTAAAATGTAACATTATATAAGCAATTAATTATCTTTTATCTTGATTATGTTTGAGAAATGATAACTATATTATGTGAAATAACCCAGAGCCTTAATTCATTTGATTCTACACTAGAGAGATATATATAAGAATCAATCAACCTAAGAATGAATTTAGTAAAATAAGTCTAAAGGAATCAATGGAATAAATAATGATACATTCAAAATATGTTCTAGGTTCCTTTAAATATACAAGACTGGAAAAAATGGGTATATAGCAAATATTTCCCAACTTACAAAACAAACAAAATTAAGGAAATATTTTAATTGATAGTGTACTTTCTTTTTCAATATGCTTTCCTAAAAGAGAAATGAGGATTATTTACTTTCTTTGGATTATTTAGGCATTTAATCACAAATTTGTGTGTCTTTGTGTGGGTGTGGAGTTGGTGATGGACAGGGAGGCCTGGTGTGCTGCAGTCGATGGGGTCGCAGAATCAGACACGACTGAGCAACTCAGCCCAAGACAGCGCCACACAGCACCACCTTAAATGGTTTAATGACCATTCTTTTGATGTCTCATTGTAAACATATTGTAGCTTTTTACCAAAACATATACCGAGAAGTGGTGTGACTGAATTATATGACATGCATCATCACCTATCCCAAATATTGCCGAAATGCTTTTCAGTTTTAGATCTCATTCAGTGTTGCCTACACACTTGATATTCGTGTAACTTTTCATTGCTGCCAATCTGATAGGTTTGGAATAAAATTGTAGTGTTTTAACTTGCATTTTCCTCAATAGTAGTGTAATTGAGCAAATGTTCTGCTTATTGCCAGTCAGCTTTGCTTTTCTGTAAATTAACTGTTCATATGTTTTGAATTATGTATTTTTTCTGCTGTTTTTCTTTCTAGTTTAAATGCTAATCCACTGTGATGCACATACACTATCACAGTTGTTGTTGTTCAGACTCTAAGTCGCGTCCAAGTTTTTGTCACCCCATGGACTGCAGCATGCCTGGCTTCCCTGTCCTTCACTATCTCCTGGAGTTTGTTCAAACTCATGTCCATTGAGTCAGTGATGCTCTCCAACTATCTCCTCTCTCCTACCCTTCTCCTCCTACCCTCAATATATATGTTTACTTTTATACTTTGATAATGCTTTTTTTTAACCATATCATAGCCTATATATTTTAATTGCTGTTAAATGCATTCTTTTGCAGCACTTTCCAAATTTTGAAATGTGCTATGTTACTAGCCTGAAGATATTTTCTTCAATATTTTTTCATGTTTTACCTTTAATCTTTATTCAAAATATGCATAATTATATATAAGTGAGTGTGTGTGTGTGTGTGTGTGTGTGTAGTAAGAAGCAGTGGTTTTTATTTTGTGTGTCTGTGTTTTTATTCCAAGAGGGTGCTCAATTGTCCAAGAACAGTTTAAAAAAATAACTTATAATTCCCTAATGATATAAAATGCTTATACTATTATGTGGCAAGTTCCATATATGCATAAGTGTAGTTTGATTTCGAATGCTTTTCTTTTTACATATTTTTCCACTGCAAATTTTTATATATTTTTCCACAGCAAATACCACACTATTTAAATTATTACAGATATTAAATATTGATTTTCCTTTATTGTCTTTTTACTGAAAACTCACTTTGATTCTCTTTTGATCTTTATTTTTTAAAATAAATTTTCCTTCTTATAAATGTTAATATCATCTTGGAATTGATTGGTTGAGAATAGATTAAAAATTGATTGATTATAATATTGAGTCATCATGGCCATTAATAATGCATCATTTTATTTAACTGGTTTTTAAAATCCTTCAATAAAGTTTAATTTTTATAAAAACTTTAGCATAAATTTTGTTAGAATTATTACTAGGTACCTATGGTTAATGAGATATTTTTATTTTTTAAATCATTTCTAATGAGTCACAACTGGTTTAGGAGAGTCTATTGTCTTGCTAAGTTTTCCCTCTTTTGTTCTATTCCTTTTTATGTATTTGTTTCATTTTTGGCATTTTGTTCATCCTTTTGCACATCTTAAAGATTTTGGAGGTTGTGTCCTCAGTTCTTTTCAGTACAGAGGAGCAGCTGTGATGAGGACCTCGTGCAAAGGAAACCCCGAATATTCGCTCTGGGTCTCCCTTTATCCCTGTGCTGTGTGCTGGAATTTCTTTTCGAGACAGTGATTGTGGACACTTCCAGGGCTCACTTCATTTATTTTCCTCCTCTCAAGGACTTCGAGCACTGTCGTGTCCAGTGTTTGAAAATTGTTGTTTCAAATATTTTGTCTGCTTTCTAGTTTCTGGTGTGGACAAGCAGGTTTATTCCTGTTATCCCATTATAGCCTAAAGCAGATATCTAATTTTCAAAATAGTTTATATTTCTGCTTTCTTGGGATGTATACATCTTGCACTTCATTGTAAGAACAAATTGCTTATTTGGGGGTATTCTTGTCACATTCCTCATCCTAAAGAAACTTTTAATTTTGGGGAGTCTGGCTAATTTCAGGTTTATGGCTACTTGAATATATATACTGTCTAGTCAAGGCTATGGTTTCTCCAGTAGTCATGTATGAATGTGAGAGTTGGACCATAAAGAAGGAGGAGCACCAAAGAATTGATGCTTTTGAACTGTGGTGTTGGAGAAAACTTTTGAGAGTCCCTTGGACTGCAAGGAGATCCAGCCAGTCCATCCTAAAGGAAATCAGTCCTGAGTGTTCAATGGAAGGACTGATGTTGAAGCTGAGACTCCAATACTATTGGCTAATACTCCAATGCTGATGTGAAGAACTGACTCATTGGAAAAGACCCTGATGTTGGAAAAGATTGAAGGCAGGAGGAGCAGGGGATGACAGGATGAGATGGTTGGATGGTATCACTGACTCAATGAACATGAGTTTGAGTAGACTCGGGGAGTTGGTGATGGACAGGGAGGCCTGGCATGCTGCAGTCCATGGGGTCGCAAAGTGTCAGACATGACTGAGTGACTGAACTGAATATATATACAATTAAAATCACATTTTTCCTGTATGTCAGCCACATTGTACAAGTTTGACTCATTGTACAATGACTTGTTCAACTGTCTTTCTTACTTGGCTTTATGATTTTTCATTTTTACTCACCGATTATTTAAATATGTGTTTTAAACTTTGAAATTCATGTTCTATAATTTTTTTTATCAATTATTTGAAATGAGTTGAGATGTGATTCATTTCCATTTTTATAAGGACTACATATGTGCATAAAAAGAATGTGTATTTTCAGAAGTAGTTGCAGTTCTCCATCCTGCCGCCGCCGCTGCTGCTAAGTCACTTCAGTCGTGTCCAACTCTGTGCGACCCCAGAGACGGCAGCCCACCAGGCTCCCCCGTCCCTGGGATTCTCCAGACAAGAACACTGGAGTGGGTTGCCATTTCCTTCTCCAGTGCATGGAAGTGAAAAGTGAAAGTGAAATCGCTCAGTCCTATCCGGCTCTTAGCAACCCCATGGACTGCAGCCCACCAGGCTCCTCCGTCCATTGGATTTTCCAGGCAAGAGGACTGGAGTGGGGTGCCATTGCCTTCTCCGGCAGTTCTCCATGGCTCAGTGGTAAGGAATATACTTGCCAGTACAGGAGGCACAAGTTCGATACCTGGGTTAGGAGGATCCCCCAGAGGAGAAAATGCAAACCACTCAGTATTCTTGCTTGGGAAATCCCTTCTACAGAGGAGACTGGTGGGCTACAGTCAAGGGTTTGCAAGAACTGGACACTACTGAGTGACTGAGCATACACATAGATGTCTATGCAAACAAACTCAAACAAATTTGTTATTTAAATTGTTGAAGTATTTTATATATTTACTTACACATATCACACATATACATATTTTATGATTGTGTATACAGAGATAAATAATTAGAAATAATATAGGGATGTGTAATATCATACCTACATACTAGTTGTAAAGAACCCACCTGCCAATGCAGGAAGCATAAGAGATGTAGGTTCGATCCCCAGGTCAGAAAGATCCCTTGGAGAAGAAAATGCAACCCACTCCAGTATTCTTGGCTAGAGAATTCCATGGATAGAGGAGCCTGGCAGAGTACAGTCCCTGGGGACTTATTGAAAGTGAAAGTCGCTCAGTCGTGTCTGACTCTTTGTGACCCCCATGGGCTATACAGTCCAGGGAATTCTCCAGGCCAGAATACTAGAGTATTCTGGAATACTGGAGAAAGCCTTTCCTTTCTCCAGGGGATCTTCCCAGTCCAGGGATTGAACACAGGTTTCCCACATTGCAGGCAAATTCTTTACCAGCTGAGCCACAAAGGAAGTCCAAGAATACCGGAGTGGGTCGCCTATCCCTTCTCCAGCGAATCTGCCCTACCCAGGAATCGAATCAGGGTCTCTTGCATTGTAGGCAGATTCTTTACCAACTGAGCTATTAGGGAAGCCCTTGGGACTTATTAGCTAATGCCTTCATTTTATTGATATTGGCTTCTTTTGATTTGTTTGTTTGTTTTGTTTTATTTTTCTTTTTTCTATTTATTTTTATTAGTTGGAGGCTAATTACTTTACAATATTGTAGTGGTTTTTGTCATACATTGACATGAATCAGCCATGGATTTACATGTACTTTTGATTTTTTAAAACGCAGTCTGAATTACTGGCCTAGCAATTTTCAGTTTTTCTGATGTTGAAATATTTCCATCAGAAGCTATGATTTTGCCTCTATCTACAGTCAAATTCTAGTTGAGTTAGAGTTGGTGATGGACAGGGAAGCCTGGCGTGCTGCAGTTCATGAGGTTACAAAGAGTTGGATACGACTGAGTGACTGAACTGAACTGAACTGGACAGTTAAATGGAATCTCACAAGCTTTGAAATGAAATTAGCCACTTAAAAGTTGTGCTATTATTTCATAATAATGAAATAAATATTTCATTATTTCTCTGATTGTTTATTTTTTCCTTCCATGAATTATTTTGGAATTTGTTTCTGTAGGTTTCAAATATAACTGGATTTTTCTTCTAAGTTTGAATACTTTATTTCAGAGAACACAATAGATAGCAATTATATTCATATTGTGTTTTTACCTAACAAATCACAGAGGCATACCAACTATTCAGTCAGTAATACAACACTATGAAATAGCTAAGGCAGATAAAATTAAATTATTGTTAATGAAACTGTAGGTTCAGAAAGTTAGGGAATACTAAGCAACATGAAAGTGAAAGTCACTTAGTCGTGTCTGACTCTTTGTGACCCCTTGGACTACATAGTCCATGGAATTCTCTAGGTCATAATATAGCCTTTCCCTCCTCCAGGGTACCTTCCCAACCCAGGGATAGAACCCAGGTTTCCTGCATTGCAGGTGGATTCTTTACCAGCTGAACCACAAGGGAAGCCCAAGAATACTGGAATAGGTAGCTTATCCCTTCTCCCTGGATCTTCCCAGGCCAGGAATTGAACTAGGGTTTCCTGCATTGCAGGCGGATTCTTTACCTACTGATCTATGAGGGAAGTAAGCAACATAACTAGGAATTAAATGCAGTTATTTTTACCCTAAACTTGGATTTTTCTTTCTTCCCAGTATTAAAAGAATAATCCAATTGTTACACTTTTCTTTCATACTTATATATAGAAAACACAATTGGCTGATATAGCTTCTAACATGCAACGTTGTAATCCCAATACATACAGATTCATTTTCTCAATCTTCTATTCAATGTTAATAAGTGCCCCCCACCACTTCCTCATGGTCTCTTAATGTTCCTAGGTAAGAAAGCATGACTCTGAATTATTAGAATCTCATGCTGTGTTGCACTTATTATGAATTATAGTTATTAAAACTAACTAAAGCATGAGAAAAGTTTTTATTTATACAGCTGTAATTATTTTCAACTTTATAAACATTAAGATATTTTAATTATCCTTCAAAGAATTTGGATATTTAGAAATGATAGACTTATAGGTTTGTTAAGCAAAAACTCTTAGAGCAAGAAGTTATTTTCAGTCACTTTCAAGTTCATTTCTGGTCTGTTATCTGAAGAAATCACCATCAGCATTTTGTTTGTTCTCTAAAATGCTGAATGTGTTAATTACAAGTCACGTACACAGGTAAAATAATTTTGACTGTGTTTCGAAAAGTTTTGTTATGTGGGTCTTGTGGGATTTTAGAAAAATTAGAAATATGTTGTAGTGAAATATACATTGATTTTATGTTCTAGGCCTTGGCTTTAGCATGTGGCTTTACCAATGTGACTAGATGACCTTAAGCTTTATTTACTCATAGGAGAGATTTATTTTGGAGAAGGAAATGGCAACCCACCTCAATATTCTTGCCTGGGAAACCCCATGGACAGAGAAGCCTGGCCAGCTACAATCCATGGGGTCAGAAAAGAGTCGGATACAACTTCATGACAACAGCAGCAAGATTTATTTACTAAGTTTCATTTACTCGTAGGTAAGATTTCTAAATCTAGCTAAGATAAACATTTATAAATAAGTATGAAAATGAAAGCAACACACCCCATCAATAGAACTGTTGGTATCTTTTGCTTTACACAGCCATCTTGATCTTGGCATTACCATATGCCACTCAATGTATAGTGTAGAAGACAGTGATGGAACATCAAGAGTGCCAGCAAGTTTCCCATGCCAACCTACCCTTTCAGCCGATGTCACCTGATGACTAGTAATCATTAGAGTTTCGTATTTTTGTCTTATATTTGCTTCCCAGTTAAAATGCAGTTAAATAGAGAATGTTAAGCTGTTATAAGTCATTTATGCCACTGTGTGAAGGCAGAAAAGGAGAAATCTATTTGTGAAGAAGAAGTGAACTATTTTGGATCTTATTGTCCCAAGTTGGAACATGTGTATTGAGATTAGATATCACCAATGATGTTAAAGACTTTTTTTGGTCTTCGGTTATAAGAAACTTATATGGAGGAAAAATTTGACAAAAAACTTTCCAACAAATAATGACTCTATAAATTGAATGGCACTGAAAATTTTAACTTTAATAAAAGCTATGCATGCATGCTAAGTCATGTCAGTCATGTCCAACTCTTCGAGACCCCATGGACTATAGCCCACCAGTCTCTTCTGTCCTTGGGGTTCTCCAGGCAAGAATACTGGAGTGGGTTGCCATTCCATCCTCCAGGGGATCTTCTCCACCCAGCTAGTGAACCCACATCTCTTATATCTCTTGCCTTGGCAGGTGGGTTCTTTACCACTAGCACCACCTGGGAAGAGCCCCAAATAAAAGATAAATTTGACATCAAAACTACATCATAGGAAAGAGTGCAAAAATCATATTAATATTTGGATGTTATAGCAGCATCCCTGTGATATGGAAAAAAATCCTCTTAAAGGGAGGTTCAGATGTCAAAACATGACAGGTATCCTTTGGGACAATCAGTGAACAAATTATTTTGATTCACAAGAATGGGATATCCCATGACCAGGGGCAAAGGATGGGAAGACGTCAGGAAAGCAAGCCAGCAAAATATGCAGTCATTTCTGGAGGAAAATCTTGCTGCTGGAGGAACTGAAAAATTTCATATTTGGCACCAAATGTAAAAGAAACAGCAACATAGCATAAATGCTTGTATATGTTTATGTGGATGTATAGTGAATAGCGAAAGGTACTCAGTCATGTCCAACTCTTTGTGACTGTACAGTCCATGGAATTCTTCAGGCCAGAGCACTGGAGTGGGTAGCCTTTCCCTTCTCCAGAGGATCTTCCCAACCCAGGGATCAAACCTATATCTCCCGCATTGCAGGCGGACTCTTTACCAGCTGAGCCACAAGAGAAGCCCAAGAATGCTGGAGTAGGTAGCCTATCCCTTCTCCAGCAGATCTTCCCAACCCAGAAATCAAACTGGGGCCTCCTGCATTGCAGGCGGATGCTTTACCAACTGAGCTATCAGGGAATATCAGGTATTTAATATTCCTACATGGGTGTAGGGGGCTTTCTCAGAAAACTAGAGAGATGATGGGCCAGGATATAGAGAGGAAATGAAGCTTAAAGTTTGCTGGTTGAATCAGTTCTAATGCAATGGATGAGACTGGAGCCCATTATACAGAGTGAAATAAGCCAGAAAGATAAAGACCAATACAGTATACTAAAGCATATATATGGAATTTAGAAAGATGGTAATGATAACCCTATATGCAAGACAGAAAAAGAGACACAGATGTACAGAACAGACTTTTGGACCCTGTGGGAGTAGGTGAGGGTAGGGTGTTTTGAGAGAACAGTATCAAAACATGTATATTATCAAGGGTGAAACAGATCACCAGCCCAGGTTGGATGCATGAGACAAGTGCTCGGGCCTGGTGCACTGGGAAGACCCAGAAGGATGGGGTGGGGAGGGAGGTGGGAGCGGGGATCGAGATGGGGAACACATGTAAATCCATGGCTGATTCATGTCAATCTATGGCAAAAACCACTACAATATTGTAAAGTAATTAGCCTCCAACTAATAAAAATAATTGGAAAAAAATAAAATAAAAAGAAAAAAAAAAGTTTGCTGGTACTAAATCAAGAAGTCAGTTGTTGTTCAGTCAGTGGGGATCCTAAAATGTTCCTTTGGTCTCTGTATGCATATTTTAATTATAATGATACTATTACTAATTTGATAAAATTAATAGCAATAGCATTACATATTTAATCAAAAGAAAGCAAACGCAGTGGTGCACCATTCAGATTATAAAGCTGAAACTTGCTTATATCTTAGAAATATTCTGTTTGCCTCTTCTTCTACTGCCCAGTATAAATCACTGAGTTCTGTGTTTATTTAGTTTTGCTTATTGTATCTTCAGTATATAAGTATATTAATATCCATCTCTATGAATTCCATATAATGGTACAATATTGCATGCATAGAAGCTCATTTCCCTTAACGTTATGTTTTTTGAGTTTCAAACACAGTGATACGTGCAGTGATAACTGTAGCTTATTTATGTCTTTGGTATATACTATTCCACTGTGAGGAGGGCGTGGCAACTCACTCCAGTACCCTTGCCTGGAGAATCACATGGACAGAGGAGCCTGGCGGGCTGCAGTCCACAGGGTCTCACAGGGTTGGACATGGAGAAGCAAATTAGCATGCAAGCATGCACATTCCACTGCACGAATACATGGGGATTTGTTTACTCATTCTGAACTTGAAGAACTCTTGTATTGTTTTCAGTTTTAACCTATTTCCTGTATAGGTTATCACACGTTGTTTAATATGATTTCCTGTGCTATACAACAGATTCTTGCTGTTTATTTTTTAAATTAATCAATTTATCTTAATTGGAAGATAATTACTTTACAAAATTGTGATGATTTTTGCCATATATCAACATAAATCGGCCACAGGTATAATGTCCTCCCCATCCTGAACACCCACCCAATCCCTCTGGGTTGTCCCAGAGCACTGATATAGTGAAAATGTTTATCAATTTTTTACATAGTAGCTTTTATCTGCTAATCCCAAACTCCTTATTTATTCCTCTATCCACCCTTTCTCCTTTGGGAACCATAAATTAGATTCCTACCTCTGTGAATCTATTTCTGCTTTTTAAATATGTCCATTTGTATTACTTTTTTTTTTAAGATTCTGCATATAAGTGATATCATATGATAGCTGTCTTTTTCTGTCTGACTTACTATGCTTGATATGATAATCTCTAGGTCCATCCATAGCCTCAAACACTATGCAAATGAATAAAGTTGCTATATATTTGTCTTTCAAATGACACTTCTCTCTTGATCCTGTCTGTTCAGATAAGGAAATCTAATTAGGCAGGACTAGACAGTGTCCATCTAATAACTGCTTCATATCATAAATGAATAATATTTTGTTCCTTAATTAATTTTATGTTGACATATATGCCCATCTTTTAACAGTTTTTATTCAATTGCTTCTGAATTTAGGAGGGTATTTCCCCACCAAAATTGTAACATTAATTTTCTTTCTTTCCTTTTTGGGTATGCTATTTAAAGTTGTTGCTACATTTATAATTTATTTTGTTATAGAAGTAAAGTGAAGTTCTCATTCTTTTTCAAAACTGCTGGTAGGAAAGGATAATGTTTTACTACCAGACTCATGTTTTGACCCATTCTTCTTATCATAGTAAAGTAAAACAAAAATAAAGGGACTAACAGATAAGAGGAAAGGGTACAGTTGCAGTTTCCTTAATCACATGGGAGTCATTGTCCTTTTTCTGGCTTTTTGACTTTCCTTAGATTTAAAGTTTGTAACTTACTATTCACTTAAATTTGAGCAGTAAGGATCTTTAATTAGTAGAAAAAATCCTTGGAATTCTAAAGAGGATTAAACAGAAAAATTATTTAAGAGTATAAAACACCCCTCTGATGCAGGAATATTTATTGATTAAAAAAAGTTGCAAGCAAATGGATTAGTGGATTTGTTTTGAAGACCTGAACTTTAGGAATTGGTGTTAGGTAATGTGCCCATGAAGTCTGTCAATCAAGGAGGGACACTATTGGGAGTGAAATGTGTTATTACTTTGAACTTGGACAGTTTATATCCAAGAAACTAAAATACATGGTTATTCTTTTTTTAGAGGATGACTTTGACCTTGCAAGCTTTAAAGGAAGTCATTAGTTCTCAGTACACAGCACAATGCCTGTGGGATAGAAGGTACTTAAACACTTGTTGAAAAAAATAATGAATGTTGCCACAGGATTCGGAAATTCTATGCATCTCCAAAAGAAATGAGAGCAGTGACTCAAACAGGTATTTGTATACCCATGATCATAGGAGCACTGTTCACAATAGTCAGAGGGTAGAAGTAACCTTGGTTTTATGGACTGCGAACCTGGCTCCTCCCCAAATGTCGTGTATTGAATCCTTTAACCTTCTGTGTGTCTGTATTTGAAGATGAGTCCTCTAAGGAGGATGACTAACGTTAATAGAGGCCATAAGTGTGGGACCCTAATCCAATAGGATTCATGAATATGTGTGTGTGTGTCTCTATATATATATATATATATATAGAGAGAGAGAGAGAGAGAGCAGCTTTCTCCCTGTTTCCCTATGCATAATCTGAGGAAAGGATACATGAGGCATCACAAAAAGATAGCCATCTATAAGCCAGGAAGAGAGCTCTCTTCAGGAACCAAATTGACCAGCACCTTGATCTCAGACTTCCATCTTCTAGAACTGTGAAAAAATAAATTTCTGTGTGTTTGCCCACCCAGTCTAAGATATTTATTTATACTTTAGCAAATACTTTAAAAAGTGGAGGTGACTTTCAACAGGCTGATGGGTTGAGACTAGAAGAGTTTTGAGATGTCTGTATAAAACAGCCTAGATTACCTGAAGGGACTGTTCACAGAAATGTGGACATCAAAGACAATTCTGTTGAGGGCCTAGGGTAAAAAGAAGAGAGCCATAGAGAAAGCCTCTATAATTTTAGAGAATACATATATTATTATGAAGAAATATGAAGATTAAAGGCCTTTTTTTTAGTGAGGTTTCAGATAGAAATGAGTAATAGGTTATTGGAAACTGGAGGAAAGGTGATCCTTGATATAAAGTGGCTATGAACTTGTCTCAATTCTGTTCTACTATTGTATAGTAGGTAAAACTTGCAAAACAGGAGATTGTATATTTAGCTAAGACTATTTCTAAGCAAAATGTTATAGGAGCAACCTGATTTGTCCTTACAACTTACAGAAAAAAGTGAGAAGAGAAAAATAAAGTGAAGGAATTCTTTGTCAAAAAGAACGAGAACATAAAGATTTGAAAGTTATAAGTTATAAAAGAAAAGAGAAAGTGTGTTATGAAAGCATTAAGAGTGTGACTTATCAACCATTTGATAAGGAGATCTGTATGAATGTGAACTGAAATTTTAATCTGCTGTGTCAGCAGAAGCTAGGGGTAGAGATGGGATTATACCAGCAGAAACACTGTTAGGTGGGAACAGAGGAATCAGAATGGGATAAAATAAAGGCAAGTTGCTAACATACTTCATCCTTCAAAAAAGGAAAGAATGACCCAGAAGGTGATTGAGAGATCTATAGAGCTGTCACCGCCACTACAGGCCCAGGGAGCAAGGTTGCTTCAGTCTCAATTTCAGAGGGCAAGGCCTTTGAAGGCAGTTTTAAAAGAGGGGCTGCCCTGAAGAGTACTGGGGGATATTGCTGCTGGCCATGTGGGCCTGGAGAGCAGAGCATGGAACAAAAAAATTATTCTCCAGCCTTAAAATCAGTAGAATCTTAATCAGATAAATCTTAGTGAACCTAAATCCTAAAAGCAACAAGTGATCCATTTGAAGGATTATAATCAGATTAGATAGACAGGTAAAATTTCCCTCTTCTATAAGAAGGGAATATACTAAGTTTGCCACATAGGAACGAATTCCATTGCAAGGGCGTTTTTAAGTCCATTTTAAGTCCAACAAAGTTAGCCTAGATACCAAGCTAACACAATAGGCTATATAGTTCTGTACTGTGATGAGTTTATAATGCTTTTCACACAAATAATACTAAAAACAAATATTTTTTTAAAATGTTTAATTTTACAGTAAAGTACTTTGAAAAGTACAGTAGTACAGTACAACACTTGGCATACAGGAGATGGCATTGAGTGAACAGGCAAGAAGAGTTCCTGATTGGAGGAGGGAGAGGAGGTGGGAGATGGTAGAGCTGAAGGATCCTTAGCAACAGGAGACAGAGGGCAAGCCTCGATTTCACTCGTGCCTGACGCTGATGGCACAGGTTCTGGTTCCTCGGTGGAACCAGGTGCATGTTCACATCTTTGAAAATTCGCAATTGAATGTTTGTATGTAGGGGACTTACTGTACAGAATTGAAGGGAAATGTTCTGTTCTGACTGAAATGTACTCAGTCCCTGTATTGCTGAAAAAAATGAACAAACTGTCTTCATGGAAAAAAATCTTTTTTCTTTAAGTGGAATTTAACTTGTTAGGTTTTGGATTTGTATAGGATTCTTTTCTCCCTGAATTGTTACATATCCAAAGATTTTTATGATTTGTCTCCCCGGTTGTACGGTTAATAAATACAAATCACATGTTCATGCCTACTATCCATAAGACAGAGAGGGGCAAGTAGGCTATCTGCCTGGAAAATGGAGAAATAGGAACTGGAGAAAGGCACTGATAAGTAACTCAATGGGTTTGGAAGGAAAGGAGATGGACTTGTGAGATCATCTGTCATATTTCACTGATCAACCCTATCAATCCATCACATTTAAATGAATGATTAGTATTCATGATCTTACACATAGAGAAATAGAGTCTCTACAAGGTTATATAATTGAAAAGATCACAAGACAGTGGCAGTTTGTTAAGTACTATCAAGTAATTTCTCAACTCCATCCTCTTGTTCATTGTCTACTGCTCCCAACTCACTCCAAATAATTATAATCTCTTTAGAGACTAGCAGGTAATTTCTGAACCATGTTCATTACCATCATGTTGTATCCCCTCCACATTTTGAAAACATGTAGGTTATGTAACGTTAGCCTACTCCGGTATTATTGACTGGGAAATCACACAGACAGGAGCCTGTCAGGCTGCAGCCCGCAGGGTCTCAAAGTGTCAGACCTGACTGAGCACACACTCTTGTGGCTTAAGTCCATTTCATGACTTAACCGATATTTTAGGACTGAGACCAGTACCCTGCCTGGACTGCACTCTGGCTGCCTCTAAACTTCATGTTGTATAACTTAGTTTTCCCATTCCCTGATCTTTTAGTTTGTCATGTTCTCATAACAGAATATTTACATGTGAAGTTCATATTCTCAGTAGAGTTTTTCTCCCTCATTCTTTGCTCATTTAATTTCTTTCTCATCCTTCAGATTTCATGTCAAGGGTTGCTTTCAAAGGCATCTTATCTGAGCCTCTTCCCAGGGTAGATTAGATTCCTCTGTGTATCTACATAAATTTATTAGTTTTGTGTTTTTCCTTTCATTATGTTGTTATTTAATTAATCTCTCTCACACATGCTGTATAGTAAACTATAGGACTAGGACTGTTTACTAATCACGTATCATCTATAAACTGGAATTGAAATTACCCTTATCGTCTGTAAAATGTTTAATATATAATGGATACTCAATAATCTATTGCTAAATGAATACCAGAGCCAAAAGAGAAAGTACATTTCAGTGCTTATTATTATGCCATATCTAGTGCAGAGTACTTCCCCAGAATAAAAATGAGGGCAAGTGGAAATCTAAAAAATAAAATATTTTATCAGTACCATATTAAAATTTGGAATAAAATACCACATTCTCATTATTTCATAGTCTTATTTTAATCTGTTATCATATATCAGTGGTATAGAATCTATAAAAACAAGATCCCTTTCAAGTTACATAAAAATGTTTATGTAATAGCATGATTTATAGGGGCATTGAGATATAATTTCTTGGACAACAATCTCTATACTACCTGAGGTATTTTAGCTATTAACTGATTGTTTTATATTTGTGATGTATCTGAAAATAATTATAATTGAAATTACATTATTTCCTAGATAAAAATCAAAGTACATTCTTGAGAACGTCATTGAATGTTCATAAATGTTTTTCTTGCTCAATGTATCTGTCTCAGTGGGATAGACAAATAGAAAGATTGAAAGAAGTTTAAATTGTACTGTCCTTTTGTCATTAAATGTTATTTTAATATGCCCCTTCCTTACTTATGTCTTATCAGGATAGACATAACGAAGCTTTAGGTTTGTTTTTGATGTCACAGAAACCCCGCAGGACAAAGAATAATGTGGATTTTAAAAACAAGCTTTGTTTTTTTTTTTCAAAAAGCCAGAATATTACAACAGCATTCATTTGTTTTGTAGCAAAACAAAGGTTGTTGTGATTTAAACTGAATTGTGTGTGAGAAATATATATAGTGTCCCTTGGAAAGGAAAGAGCTATGTAATTTTCAAATCTAGTAACAAGCTATGTCACCTATTTGGAAAATGTGTCATTTCTGTGATGAGTTTATGTCAGCACAAGGTGTCAGATGGGTAGCTCTGCGGAGTGAAATACTGTTTGTCCACCTACTTTACATCCTATTTTTGATCTTTAAAAACAGACTGAAGTGATATGCATGTGTTGTGATTCTGAGGCTCTGTTATCTCTGATACCTTCCCTCATATGCACTTCTTAATATTAGAAGGATGTCAGAAAAGGAAACATTTACATCAGCAGCATCAGCGCCTCTACAAATGCTACAGGGAAATATTAAAAAAAAACAAAACCTGGACTTCTTACACAAGCCTTTATTTCCCAGACATTTACATTTCTTCTGCTTTGCCTAGAGATAACAGATGGCTAGATGGTGATTTGGGATGCTAATTAGGCTGCTGAGTTTTTCAGCTAACCTTAGGTAGACACAGTCCTTTGAGGGCTGATTACCACTATGCCATTTTAAAATGCTAGCAGATAACTATTAAATACCCTTTCATAATGAACTTTTTATAAACAATAAAGAAAACCATGATTAACTCTAGAATAAAAATATATATCAGCAAGATAGTAATGAAATGTGCTATAGCATTGTAAGAGTGATTTTGAAGTTTATTTAAGCTCCAGAACCAGTAGGTTTAAAAAAAAAAAAAAAAAAACCTAGTATGTAGTATTTTTATGTGATTCAGACTCTCTATAATATGGTAACATATTGATGTCCACTGGCAGTGGACAGACTCTCCAGGGGAAGAGTTAAGGGATGGGAAAATTGAGTCTAACTTAGTTACCTTGAATAAAACATTAAAAGCTGAAGGGAAAAAATGTGCACATTATTTTTGGTAGGATGTGTTAGGAAAGAACTAAGATTAGATTCATGAATAGGTAATGATATTCTATACAAAGGAACATTTATATTCAATTAGAGTATTCAAGTTATTAATATACCACCAGGATTGTAAATTATATTTACATCAATCTTTATTATATAGCATCTTAATTTTATTAATTGATCAAAATATCCATGTTATATATGGAAAACATACTTAATTCAAAAATTGCTACATATTGAAATAGACTGCCTTTTTGTGAGCCCAAAACAATATTTTTAATAAATATGAACAATTTTTTTCAAGGATTGTGATAAAATTATTTAAAATTTAAGTTTGAACTCAGGTCTGAAATATTTATATATGCACAGTTTTTGCAAGGTTAACACTGGAGGTAAGCCTGATATCTGAATCACTGCTGAACTTAGTTGCAGTGTAAAATGACCTCAAGTCTGCCATACAATGTACTTATCTGTACAGAAGCAAGAGCAGAGTAAAGAAGTTAAGAGAAAACCTTCTGGAATTAAAATCCCTGGTTCAAATTCTGTTTCCACCATTTATCATCCATGTGAAATTGCTCAAATTCTGTAACCTACGTTAACTTCACTGTCCTCAAGTGACTTGACTTGATATGGCCTCTGTGAAAACTAAATAAGACAATTTACATTAAATATTTAGCACTCAGCCTAAAACATGGTAAATGCTCTCTAGATGATTCTAGGTATTATTATTATCATCATCATTTTTGGAGGTATGTGAGAGGTAAAGTTATATGTAAGTGTAATATGTGTTCTAATAGCAAGCACAGATTAGAAAAATAATGTTTTCTAGGATAGGAATTTTACAAAAAAGTTCCTCTGATGATTTATATATTTAAGTTTACGTGTTTGGTGGTGATGTTCAAGAAAAATTAAAAAGAACTAGAAAATTTCAAAGGTACATTAACCGGATTTGAATTAGGAAAAATCTTTCTTCTCAGTATACCTAGAAAACAGGATATGTTTTAGTAAAACTGAATCAGACATAATGTGTTTCCAATATATGGAAGATTTCTGTGGAAAGATGTTTTAATTTATATTTCCCACCTTTGTTAATATGTTCTCCTTCTAATATTTGTGTTTCTATATCAAGTATAGTTTAAGCAATATCCAGTGAAGCAGAAACCTCGGGGATCAAATAGTGTTGATAAATAGCTTATCTTTTTATAACTTTGGAATAAATTCATCAAAATTAGAATATCGAGGATTCAGTTCTACTTAGCACCAGTATTTTGCCTGTGGAGTTTAAAAGAGAATTATATGACAATATATAAATCATATATATGTAAGCATACAAATATGATAAATACATTAATATGTTTCCTATTTTAAGTTAAATTAGTATATGCTACCAAAGAATTTCATTATTTCAAGTAAGATTTCACATGTGATCTCATCTTGTTTTCCATAGGATTATTACCTGTGTTCTATTTTACAGATCAGATTTCTCTCAGAGGTGTAGTTTCCGTTCTAAGATCATTGATGCTCAGAGGAGCTAAATGACTTGTTCTAAGAAACACAGTAAATTACGGGCAGATCCACAATGACAGTCCAAATATTTTTAGTTCCAATGTAATGTACTTTCTACCACCTGCTGTTCGTTGACTGTGTGTGTGTGTGCATGTGAGCATGTATGCATTCTTACAAGGGATGTATTTCAAGTCTCAACTGATGTACATTTGTCATACTATTATACTGTGAAATCATATTCGTGAAATACCCTAAAGCTTGAGAAGATTGCCCACCTTCTCTTTATGAGTCACTTGATTACTCTCTATGCACCATCCACACTTCTTGATATTTGTCTATTTCGATGACAAGAAACTTACTAATTTACTTCCTTTAATAGAGAAAAATTTTAAAAAAAATAGCCACAGACTGATATTCATTTTAATCCAGGATTCTGAGTTAGCTAGTAACACCACGAAATAATTGAAGAGTATGTTGTTTTTTAGGAAAATATTCAAAGCTCTTTAATTTCAACTTTTTATGAAATTAGCATAATATGAATTTATCGTGTCTCTGTTGCCTTGTGTTGTGACTGTATTTATAATAAGAATGTATGAAATGCTTAGAAATAAATGACTACTTACTTTGGCTTACTTTAAGATGGCTTTTACCATTTTAAAAAGTACCCTCCCAGTTAGTTAGACCTGAGGTTTGGTGAGTATGACAATTAGTAAGACTTAAATGGCAACCCACTCCAGTGTTCTTGCTTGGAGAATCCCAGGGACAGAGGAGCCTGGTGGGCTGCCGTCTAGGGGGTCGCACAGAGTCGGACACAACTGAAGCGACGCGGCAGCAGCAGCAGCAATCTTCTAAAAGTCTTCTGACTTTTAGGGGCTTAAGTCTAGTGCAGCTGGGGAGATTTAGACATCTTTTTGTGATTCAATGATTTAGGAAAATTAATGAGGAGTGTAGTAAATTTGGCATTAGGAACACTAATTAGTAGACTGCCATACAAGAGAAGATAAGATTCAAACTCTATCTGTGGTTGTGCAATGAAAAAAGAAGGATCACACGAAGGGTCATTTTAGATACATTTTAATCTGGCTCATTCATGTTTAATTAAGCCTTGTTTATTTCTTGCTTGTCTGTTCCCTGAAAGGGACGTATATTCTAGCTTTCCCCCTCATATTACAGAAAATAATAATAATAACCATTAGATATAAGGGGAAAAAATGGCTGATTTCCAATTGTTTCATTTTTTAATTTTTAATTTCAATAATTCCAGACTTACATTAAAATTTTAATAGTAGAGAAATTCATAATTCCCAAATATTTCCCAAATTACCCTTTATCACATTTACATTATCATTCTACTCCTTACACACACACACTTGCAAACACAAACCCATGTATAGACACACAAACACAATTTTTTGGAGAACTTTTTGAGTGTGAAGTGTAGATATGGTATCCCTTTATCCCTGGGTTGAGAAGATGCCCCAGAGAAGGGAATGGCTACCTACTCCAGTATTCTTGCCTGGAAAATTCCATATAATTACTTGTCTGTGTGTTTCCTTAAAACTAGTACAGTATCACACAGGGAGCTCTACTCAATACTCTGTAATGGCCTATATGGGAAAAGGATCAACAAAAAGGCTAGATATGTGTGTGTGTGTGTGTGTGTGTGTGTGTGTGTATACATATATATACATAACTGATTCATTTTGCTGTACATGAGAAACTAACACAACATTGTTAATCAACTAGACTCCAAAAAAAAAGGACAGCATCCTACCTAACTGCATACAATTATCATTTTTGGGACCAGCCCAACAATGAACCGACCGGAGGGAGCGGTGCTGCAGAAGAAAAAAGAAAAACAAGACTAAGAAATAAAGTGGGGATCAGGAGGCTGATGCCATTTGCAGGCAAAAGCCCAGATCCTAATCCTTGCATGCCTTTTATTGTTAACTTCTACCTCCTTATTCCTGCTCTAGCTATATCTGTTCTTTACAATCTCAGATGAGGGATAAAGATATACAATGCACAGTCCTCAATGTCAAAGGTTCAGGCCTTTCACGACTTTGTTTAGCCCTTTGGCTAGTGATGCCCTTTCTCAGCGATTCCCTCAAGGCTCTGGTTACCGGAACAGTCACTCATGGTTCTCCATCAGTCACATCAGTACCTCAACATCTTGTTTTCAAGATGTCTTTCCATGATGTACTTTTTACTGCTCCCAGCCCTTTGCCTGGGGGTGATGAGAGAGTCATTTTTATTTTCAAAGAAACCCTATTAATTATAGTACAGGCCTTTGCATAGCATGTTCCCTACAATCAAATTTCCTCATGTTTCTGTGTTTCCAATCCAGTCTTCAGCCACTTAATAGTCATTCCCAGGACAAGTACTTTTTATCATCTTTTCTGTGCTTACCCATTTATGTACCATTTCACAAGTTGGATTTCCAAGCACAAGCTTCTATATAAGTTCCAGCAAATGATGCCTGGCCCTAAATAGGATGCTAACCGCACCTAACACATTCCACAGAAAAATACCTACCCTGACAAGTAGAGTCCCTGAGCTCTCCATCCAAGACAATGACATGAAACCAATAGTCATCTGGCCAAAAATGACGCTTCAGCCTTCATGAGTCTCATCTGTCTTAAGGAGGAAAACCTTTCCTATAACAACGTCCATGAAGAGGAACTATGCTAAAGCCTGTGCCCTTGAGCACAAAAATGGGAAGTAAGAAAGGTGATTTATTCAATGCAAGTCTAACTTCTGCCATAGGAAGAAGTTTCTTGTTGAAGACAATATGGTAAATCAACTTCATTTTTATTCTCTCTCTTCTTCCACACACCCCCAACCTTGAGAATTTTTTTCATAATAAAACCAAAGGAAAATATAGCAAATACAAACAGTAATGCTCTCTTAAAGAAAGTTCCTTTAAAAACATAAGTACAAAATATAGCTATTTACATATATATAAAGTACATATTCTCAATAATCTGTAACATGCATCAGTTCAGTTCAGTTCAGTTCAGTTGCTCAGTCGTGTCTGACTCTTTGCGACCCCATGAATCGCAGCATGCCAGGCCTCTCTGTCCATCACCAACTCCTGGAGTTTACTCAAGCTCATGCCCATCGAGTCGATGATGCCATCCAGCCATCTCATCCTCTGTCGTCCCCTTCTCCTCCTGCCCCCAATCCCTCCCATAATTATACTTTAATTATGCACCTTATATAAATGTATTCTTCAGTAACAGAATATGTATCTTTCTCTCTCTAACCACGATATAACTATTCACATAATTTATGCAGGATACATTCCAAACACTGTGTAGTTGAATAATTGTACACTAAACATGTACTTTACATAAATATTTCCCACTGGTAAAACACCTTTCCCATATAAAAATGAGTGTAATGCCCTTTCTCATAAAATTATACTTAAATTCTTATTTGTTTTTAAGGTAGGAGAGAGTACCTATGGAACTGGTTCTAGTCAGAAATCAGTTCATGCATTATGTCTATTGTTCTGGGTGTCTCAGTCTACTAATTTGACTCTAATATCTGACTTGTTGGAATATCTTAGAAACTGGCCACCTCACTCCCAATTTACATGCCATTAATTGGTAGTTACATTTCACTGCAAGAAATAAAATCAAGATCTCAAGTGTGATGCTGCTTTGGATATTCTTCCTGTTTGGGTTCACAAGTTTAATTCACCAATTTATGGCTACTTGATGATAAAGTTGATAGGGAAGCTATTTTCTTTTCTGTTTTCTAGATAAATAAATAAAGCATTTCATATACTTTTACTTTAAAAATACCTCCTATATATGGTGTTGAATGTGTTCAGAATCCTGACAGTAGTGGTGGATATAAAAACCTACACATAATAAAGTTGCATAGAACACAGTAAACACATGCACGAAGATACATAGAAAAATGACTACAAGTAAAATGGAGCAAATCTGAATAGATCAGAATATTGTATCACTATCAATACTTTGGTTTTGATATTACACTAAAGGATTACAGTGTTAGCCATTCAGGGAAACAGAAAAATGTATAATGGATCTCCTTGTACTAGTCTTAAAACTGCATGAAAATCTAAAATTATTCCAATGAAAGTTTCAATTAAAAAAAAACTTCATATTACTCTTAAAAATTTTTCTTCCTGTTGAATGTAACTACGAATAATTTTTGACATTACATACATATTTACTCCTTGTCATTTTGAAGTCCATCTCAAGGCATTTTATTAAATGTATCTAGTTTGCAGTGAGACTCTAGGCAAATGAATATCATAAAATATTTAAATTTAATATCTGATTATTTAAAATAAAGCACAACTATTATTTATTATATTTTGGGAGAAAAAAATATATATATTTTGCCTTTAGCTTTAAAGGAATTTATTACGTTGCTATTTGGGCTTATTTTGGGGGAAGAAATATGGACATTTTCTTTCTTATATTTTAGTCTC
This sequence comes from Dama dama, assembly GCF_033118175.1. NCBI lineage: Eukaryota > Metazoa > Chordata > Mammalia > Artiodactyla > Cervidae > Dama > Dama dama. The sequence continues at coordinate 33,981,685 of NC_083683.1, read as the reverse complement.
TTTTCTTTTGCATTTTCCCCCTTTTCTTTACTCCCAACTTCTGTACCTCCATTCTAACCCATTCTCCACAGCACATCTAAAGTAGTCTTTTCTTTTTTTTTTTTTTTTGTTTTTTTAAAATGCAAACTCCGCCGCTCCTACTCCATGCCAAATTTATCAGCAAGTTTTATGGCAAGAAGCAGATTTGCCATGAAGCTAAGTCAGTTTAAGCTTCAAGGTCTCTCAAATGCATGGATTTCTCCCACAGCTTCATGCTTATTTTTACGTCTGTAATTTTCTATTCTGTTCTTAAAGAGAGAAAAATATGATTATACTTCAAGTCTCGTGAAGCTGCAAGTCAATGTTGTCTGTCATTTTAATTTCTAGGCTACTTATCCCACTTTTTAACTTCTCTATATTGCTTGTGGTTTAATTTCTCTATATTGCTACCCTCCCAGTCTCTCATTTTCTTTTTTTGCCTGGATTGCATAACTGACCAAATTATCTTATCTTCCCATGCCAAATAGACCAAACCTCCCTCAGATTTCTAGTTCTAAACCTGTGGTCTTATTTGCATCCACAGCCATTTCCTATTTCCCTTCCTTAAAGCTGGAGAAGCCCCTTTCTCTCTAAAGGTAATGACTTCAATCTTCTCACTTTCTCCTCTCCCTTAGTCAATTTGCTCATTAATCATCTATGTGTTCTGATTTGCCTTCAATTTAAAAATTTTTATGTCTATTGAAACTTATTCTGGTTTGTTTCTTCTCAAACACTGTAGCAGCAATACAACAATGAAGTGCAAACAAAAAGTTCTTAGAATTCCTGTCCTTCATGCATGAAGGACCCAATTACTGTTCATGTCACAGACTTTCCAAACTAAACTGTGAACAATCCATATTTCTCAGTTCTCACCTCTCCCATTAATCTCTGATTCACTCCCAAGATTATTAATAATCTATCTATGTTAAATTCAATGATTTTTCATCAACTCTAGTTTACGTTTATCCTTTGTCATGACTGATTTCTCCTTCAAATGCTCTTCCTTTGGCTTCTGTGACAGCATCATCCTGGTTTCCTTACTGGCCTGAGCATTCCTTTGGGTTCCTGTTTCATTGTTCATCACTGAAATGTCCCCATACTCATATTTTAACAGACTTTATTTTTAGAGCAATTTTAAGTTTATAAAAATACTGAGAGGAAAGTACAGAGATATACTCTCTCTCTACATAGCCTGAGCCTCCTCTATCATCAACATCCTCCACCAGAGTGCCACATTAGTAACAATTAATGAACTTAACATGGACACATCATTATCAAATGTCCCTAGATTACCTTAGAGTTCACTCTTGGTCGTGTCCATTCTATGAATGTGGCCATATTTTATAACGACGCATACACACCATCATAGCTTTATACTTCATGCTTTCACTGGCCCAAAAAATCCTCTGTGCTCTGCCTACTCATCCCATTCTTCGCCCTAACCTCTGGCAACCACTGATCTTTTTACTGTCTTCATAGTTCTTTCCTTTTACAGAATGTCATGTAGTGGGAATCATGCAGTATGTAGTCTTTTCAGATTGGTTTCTTTCACTTAGTAAAGTGGACTTACAGATTTCCCATGTCTTTTTATGGCTTGACAACTCATTTCTTTTTAGTGTTGCAAAATATTCTATTGTCTGGATATATCACAGTTTATTCATTCACCTACTGAAGTGCATCTTGGTTGCTTACAAGTTTTGCAAATTATGAGCAAAGCCTGGTATAAACATTTGTGTGCAGGTTTTGTGTGAATATGTTTTCAAATCCAAATTGAGTAAATACCAGGGAACATGACTGGGATCATATGGTCAGAGTATGTTTAATTTTGTAAGAAATTACCTAACGGTCTCTCAATGTCAATGAATGAGGGCTCCTGTTGCTCCTTGTCCTCGTCAGCATCTGGCATTGCCAGTGTTCTAGGTTTGGGCCATTCTAATAGATATATAGTCGTATCTTAATGTTTTAATTTTTATTTCTATGATGACATATGATAGGGTGTTTTTATATGCTTATTTGCCTTCTGTATATCTTTTTTTTTTTTTTATAAAGATTGTGTTAAGGTCTTTTATCCATCTTTAATGAGGTTGTGCTCTTACTATTGACTTTTAAGAGTCCTCTGTATAGTTTAGAAAACAGTGCCTTATCAGATATGTCTTTTACAAATATTTTCTCCTCTTTGTGGCTTGTCTTCTCATTCTCTTACGCAGAGCATACGTTTTTCATTTTAGTGAAGTCCAACTTACTAGTCCTTTCTTTTGTGGATCTTATATCTAAAAAGCAATTACCAAACTCAAGGTCATCTAGGTTCTCTCATATGTTATCTTCCAGAAGTTTTATAGTTTGCATTTTACATTTAGGTCAGTGATACTTGGGGGATAAACGTTTTTGGAAGGGTATAAGGTTTGTGCCCCGATTCTTTCTTTCTTTCTCTGTGTGTGTGTGGATGTGCAGTGTTCCTGTACCATTTGTTGAAAAGACCATCTTTGCTCTTCTGCTTTTGTTCCTTTATCAAAGATCAGCTAACTATATTGGCCTAATTCTGAGCTCTCTATTTTGTTCCACTGTTCTTTCAACAATACCACACTGTCTTGCTTACTTGATTACATTCACCCTCATGATATCAAAGAGCAACTACATGCTTATTCATTTATTCAGCTAGTGTATGTTGAAGACCTGCTTCGTGAGAGGTACTGTGTTTGGTACTTGGAATACAATTTGAAAAATAAAAGTGATATACTCGTTGTGGTTGTTCAGTTGCTAAGTCATATCCAACTCTTTTTGACTGCATGGACTGCAGCATGCCAAGCTTTCCTGTACTCCACTATCTCCAAGATTTTGCTCAAGTTCAAGTCCATTGAGTCAGTGATGCTATCTAAGCATCTCATCCTCTGTTACCCTCTTCTCCTTTTGCCCTCGATCTTTCCCAACACCAGGGTCTTTTCCAGTGAGTCAGCTCTTTGCATCAGGTGGCCAAAGTATTGGAGTTTCAGCTTCAGCATCAGTCCTTCCAATGAATATTCAGGACTGATTTCCATTAAGATGGACTGGCTGTATGTCCTTGCAGTCCAAAGGACTCTCAAGAGTCTTCTCCAGAGCATTCAAAAGCTTCAATTCTTCAGCACTCAGCCTTTTTGATGGTCCAACTCATTAACCTTAATCAAATAAATATAAGAGTAAATTGCTAAGTGCAATCTGTGATCATTGTTATACAGGAAAATTACACTAGACCCAGTGAATATATATGAAAGTTAGAATTAATATGGGAAGGGTTTCACTGGGAACATATATTTGATATTAATACAAGCAAAAGTGGGAATTTACTTATTAAAAGGAAGATAGAATATTTCAGGCAGTGATGGCAGCAGAATAAAGGTCCTGAGCCAGTATATAGGGTTTTAAAATTTTGGCCGTCTACCATGAATTGCAGACTCTTTTAAAATAACCCTTTAATTTACTTAAGGAGAGTTATCGTGTCTCCTCCGTAAGGTGCCAGCAGTGTTGTTGATCAAGCGTCCTGCCTTTCACTTGCCAGGGAATTTGTATATAATCCGAGTTAGGCCAGTCATATGTTCTCTTCTGGAAACATGAATTTTGAACAGAATTTTTAAAATATGAAAGTAAAATGGAAGCTCCTTCATTTTTGTAAGGATGCTGATATGAAACTGTTGAATTGATTATGCTGTGTAGATTCCAGGCAACCACATTATTCTGTTTTATCCTGTACCTGTTTCTCTGGCCTTTCTGTTAGTTCTATGAATGCTCCCATATAATTCCTGATAATTTCTTTTTCTACTGAAGGTAGCTCAATTCAGTTTCAATTTTTTTACATTGAAAGATACCTATCTATTTACTGCCTGTGTATTCATGCTCAATTGGGTTGGACTCTTTGCAAACCTCATGAACTGTAGCCCACCAGGCTCCTCTATCCATGGAGTTTTGGGGGCAAGATTACTGGAGTGGGTTGCCATTTCCTACTCCAGCGGTTCTTCCAGACCCAGATATTGAACCTGCATCTCTTGCATCTCCTGCATTTGCAGGTGGATTCTTTACTGCTACATCACCTGAGAAGTTCTAGTGATTATATATATATATATATATATATATATATATATATATATATATATATATATATACACACACATAAAGGGAGCATCGAAGTTTTGAATGAAAAATTGGTCATTGTGAGTGAAATGAAAGAAAGGAGAAGTGAATCAAGATAAAATAGGGTCACAGGAAGGGATAGATATTACCCATTTTCAGCCCAGTTTAAGAATTAAGTAGTATTCTTGCCTGGAGAATCCCAGGGATGGGAGCCTGGTGGGCTGACGTCTATGGGGTCGCACAGAGTCAGACATGACTGACGTGACTTAGCAGCAGCAGCAGCAGCATTTATCCTAAGATCACAGGTAGGGCGTTGTTATAAAATTTTGTAAGTATTATAGGATTCTGTAAGTATTTAGATGGCAAAGCTCTCATATCAGTCTATCATGGTAGCACAAAGGAGAAGCAAACATGTAGGAGGACCCTTGAGTGTTTGAAACCCCAGAGTGTCAGAAATGGCTTTCAGGCAAGAACTCCTTAAGTCCCTGGCCTATAGACCAGATGATTAGAAATGCCATTTGGTAATGAAATGGTGAATAATGGTTTGCAGGTTTAGGTAATGGCATATTTGGGGTTAGGTATTGAATCTGCTAAATTATTAGGTTTTTTTTGAAATGTAAAAAATGTTCATAGGGCATTGACTATTTGTACCTGAGAGCTGAGAAATAGTTTTGGGGATTATCTCCAGCCTAGACTCTTTGGAGTCCCAGATCTAAGGAACCAACTTCTTATTTGGCATCTCCAAGTGGAGTCCTCCAGTACACCTAAACTCTATGTATTAAAAAGAAAAATGAACTCTGTCTGCACACCTCTCAAAAAGCACACTGTATTCTTCCTTCATTATTGCTCACCTCAGTGCAATTTATTACTATTCACTTAGTTGCCAAAGCTAGTAACCTAGGGAATATAATTATTTGTTCTTTCTTCTACAGTTCTCATTTAAAAAACAATCAACAAAATCTCTCTACATTGAAAACTGCTCTTAAATTAAGTTTGATTTTATATCCTTATGTCATACCATAATTCTTTGCATTTATTATGTAATTGTGAACATTATATTTTGCATTTTATTTGGAAGTTGAATAGGTTCCAAAGAGTGATGTGTGTTCTCCTTTTAATGTCAGTCATTATTCTCTCTGGTTTTACTACTGTTATTAGGTTGCTATATTTAAATTTAATGAAGCATTTATTCTCAATCAAGGTTGAGATGATACAATTCTATAAGTCTGCGGTGTGAAATCAGAGTAATAAACTTTATTTGGTGTGAGATGAGAAATGATTGAATATGCTTTCTATTCATTAAAGTTCTTTTATTCTTCCTCTATGATATTTATAAGTGAAGTAAATAATAAAAGGTGTTAGATTTTTTCCCCAGTCTTCTCTTTGAACTTCTGATAAAGTGTTGAAGACAAAACTTCCTGGACAAGGACAATCTGTTCTCTTTTATGATTCCAAGGCTGCAACAATATAATACAGGGTTCACTCCTGACATCCCATTGTAAAGTAAGTCTTCATCACAATAAGTCTTCTCCTAAATATGTTCTTTTTTTTAAAGAATAGAGTAAGAAACAAAATGAGAAAAATTACCATATGTTGTTTAATAAAGCCTAGGTTTTGAAATAGTTACATCAAATACCAACATAGGAAATTCAGAAATTTTGTAACCAAATGAAGTGAAAAAACTAGTGCATTATTTGTAATATGTAAGATCCATGTGACATTTATTCTATTGTTCCTGAATTACCTAGGATAATTAAAAAACCAAAGAAACAGGGACTTCCCTGGTGGTCCAGTGGTTAAGAATTTGCCTTGCAATTCAGGGCACATGGGTTTGATCCCCTGGTCTGGTCAGGAAACCAAGATCCCACATGCTGTGGAGCAACTAAGCCTGCATGCCCCAACTAAGACCTAACATAGCCAAATAAATAAATAACAGCAACAAACAAACAAAAAAGCCTGAAGAGGCAAACAAAAAATATTTTTTATGCAACTGTTTTTCATTTTCTCTAAGCAAACAAGCAAAAGCTATCCATATTTTGAAAATTACTCACCCAGTGAACTATTTTTCGGTTAAACAGCCTTGGATATTTCACCTTTTAAAGTATCTTTCACATGCTAAGTATTTCTTAGATTTGATCCATGGACCTCTCTACCTACTTAAAAAAATAAAATCAGATTTCTGATTCTTGCCCCAAATATACTTTAGTAGAATTTATAGGTATGGAACCTAAGAATGCATTTAAATAGTACTGTTGACCAATGCTTGTAGTCTTCTAGAAATGCTGAGAAGACTCAGAAAAGGTTATTGTTTGGTTATTCAGAGAGTAAGACATAGAGTAATCAACAAGCAAGAAAAAGTTTTCAAGTTTACACTGAAAGTGAAAGTGAAGTCACTCACTAGTGTCTGACTCTTTGTGACCCAGTGGACTGTAGCCCACCAGGCTTTTCTGTCCATTGGATTTTCCAGGCAAGAATACTGGAGTGGGTTGCCCTTTCCTTCTCCAGGAGATCTTCCCAAGCCAGGGACTGAACCCAGGTCTCCCACACTGTAGGCAGACACTTTACCATCTACATTACTAAGAAGTAAAACTGATAAATGCTTGCTCCTTGGAGGAAAAGTTATGACCAACCTGGACAGCATATTGAAAAGCAGAGACATTGCTTTGCCAAAAAGTTCCATCTAGTCAAAGCTATTGTTTTTCCAGTAGTCATGCCATTTTTGTAAATCAAATTTTATTGGAAAGTAGACACACCCATTTGTGAATGTATTGTCTCTGGCTAGCTTCATGATACAACTCCAGAACTGAGTAGTTGTTACAGATACAGTATGGCTAACGAAACTATCTAGCTCTTCATAGAAAAGTTTTCTAAGCTCTGTGGAGTGTACCTAGAGTATTATACAACTGAAGCAGATCAATTTGTATTTCTTCCTATTATGAAAAGTTTATATACAGTAATACCTGTGAAATGAACTGAAAATAATGGCTAGAAAGGAAGTGCAGGCAGTGAAATTTTTCTTTTGTTGCATTTTATTTTTATATTAGTACCAGTAGAAAAATAATTAAGTAAAATTTTTTGGAACAATGAAATATCATAATTCAAAAAAAGAGAAGAGTACTACTTCTACATTCAATTAATTTGTTTTGAAATGAGAAAGTATCTACCTGCCATCAATCCATTACAGCTATCAGTAATAGTTTCACAATATCATAATAACTCATTCTGAACGAACCCTGCTTCTTAGGGCTTCCCAGGTGGTACTAGGGGTAAAGAACCTGCCTGCCAGTGCTGGAGATGCAGGTTCAATCCCTGGGTCAGAAAGATCCCCTGGGGGAGGGCATGGCAACCCACTCTAGTGTTCTTGCCTGGAGAGTCCCCTGGAGCCTGGTGGGCTACAATCCATGGGGTCTCAGAGAGCCAGACATCACTGAAGCAATTCAGCACAGCACACACAATAACTTATAAGTGAATTTTAGTAAAACTGGAGTATCTCTGAAAGATATATTTTAGGCACATAGCAAATTGTACCACTGATGCACATTTTCTTAGTTTTACCAAACACAAAGAGTATAAAGAGGAAGGAGTTTAAATATTAAAGAAATTACTAAAATAATCTGTAGTAAAGGAAAATTCTTGCATCCACAATTTCCACTCACTGCTTTAAATTTTAAACACAAGTTAAAACCTCCATGTAGACTCATGAAGGACTTAATGAAAATTAAGAAACACAGATTTTGTCTCATTGTCTTTACAATCACTGTATGATCATTGTTTATTTCTAATCTATTATTTAAACACTAGAATGTGAATTACTACAGGAGCTTGAGACACAAACTGTGCCCACAGCAACACTGAATGACTTTGAACTGTTGTGAATTTGTTCTTTAATGAGTGTACATATTCTTCCAGATAGAATACAAAGTTTTTTAAGGTAATAAAAATGTGTTGTTTTAAGCTTCCATATATTCTGAAGCTCAGCAGCTACTTTAGCAATTATGTAGCAGTTGTTTAAGTTCTCTATACACTGCACCTTCTCACGGCCTACACTGCCGCTGCTTATTCTTGCCTCCTTTGGCCCTGTCTATTCTTGAATCTTTGCAAGTGTCTGTAATTCCTTATCATTTACCTGTTTAGCTGTTTAATTTTTATTTTTTACCTACAACGTAAACCTGCCACAAATCCTAAATATTCTTCCTTTCCATTCTACTTTTCATTCCATGCCCTTTCCTTTCCCACTTGCTTTTCAAGTTTCAAGCCCCAACACATGTCATTTCATTTATTTGGTCCTTTATCCACCCTCATAGGCAGAACTAACAGCTCTCTCCTGTTCCTCCAACACCTCTTTCACACTGCAAACATACAAGTTGTCATATTAAGACCATTTTCTCTCTCTCTCTGACTTCTGAGGCTAGATAATGTACTATGATCATATGACCTTCACCAGATGAAGTGAAATGCTCAGATGATACATAAACATTTGGGACATTTTCTGGAGATAAATGGAATCAGTCTATATAAAGACTGCTGGTATATCTTATGGTGGCAATTACACCTCTGTAATTTGCAGTATTGAATCTTTAATTTTATAGCATTAGAAGGTGCTACATATTTGAAAAGATAATGTACCTCTTGAATTCTGTTTGAAGAATAAGAAATAGCACAAACCAAAAAAAAAAAAAAAAAAAACAGATAAAAGAAATTTCTTAGTTTCTTATCCAAGTTTGATATCCTCCAATTTTCATTTTTTCACCAGCTGAGAAATTTATATGAAAGCTTTTGCCATGAATACTTATATTTAGACTTTTCTTTATTTGCTTAATTATTATTATTATTACTGAATGTTAACATTATGTTTATTATGTATGTAAGTGGCTGCATTCATTTTTAAATAATTTAAAATTATTAAGGTAACTTTACTTAATGCATACTTTGTCATTCTATGAACAAATGGGAAGAAAGTAATTACTTGCTACAAGAAATTATATATCATTAAAATAGAACAGGTTCATTATATATATTAGGAACATAGAATAAAATAGATTCTTATTATGGAAAAAATAAAGGAAAAATACTATTTCCATATTATTTCAGAAGCTTATAGTTTACTTGATTTTTTCTTTTTCTGGAATTCATTTTGTCCAATTCTCTATTCTCATCTCCTTTATTATCCTTGATGTTTCTTGGAGAATGAAGTGAAGTATTTTCTTTTAGATGGTAAAGATGAAAAGAGATAAGAATATTCTGTTACCATTGGAATCCTGGCCCTAGTCTTGTTGTGAAAACTACTTTATAATAATGTCTTATCATTTGGTCTAAAATATATATATTTTTTTCTTTCTGAAATATACATCTATCTCAATCTAAAGAAAGTAGAAACAAACAAAAACAGATCTGTCTTTCAATTATACTATTAATAGAATATTAGGGAACTATACCAATTTAATGCTCAAAACTATTCATTTCCTTGAATTATACTTTGGTGTTTTTTCCACAGTCCGTACTGAAGGTAATGTGTTTTCATGTTTTCCCTTTATGAATATGGTGGAAGATTCAGCAGGTAGAAAATCAGGGAGGGCATAGTGGAACTCAACAATATCATCAATCAACAGTGTATAATTGACATCTCTAGAGTACAACAGCACGATACACATGCTTCTCAAGCTCACATAACATTCTCCAAGATATACCACATTTTAGGACATAAAACATGTCTTAACAAACTGCAAAAAAGAAAGAAATACAAAGTCTGCTCTAACATGTTCTCTTAGTGGGAATACTTCCTAACTCATTACGTGAGGCCAGTGTTAGCCAAATATCAGAAACAAAGATAGATATTTACAAGAAAACTAAAGACTAAGATCTTTCTTGAACATGCATGAAAAATTCTGAAAAATTCTTAGTAAACTGAATCCAACAACATATAAAAAGAATTATACACCATGACCATGTGGCTTTTATCCCAGGTGTGCAAGGTTACTTCAACATTGATTATTGTGATCCATCACATCAATAAGATAAAAAAGAAAATCACACAGTCATATCCATAGATGCAGAAAAAGCACTGGGCACATTCCAACCCCCACTTGTGATAAAAACACTAACTAAACTAGGAATAAAGGGAAACTTTCTCAACTCAATAAAGAATATGCACCAATATGACTCAGATAGTAAAGAATCCACCTGCAATGTCAGAGGCTTGGGCTCAATTCCTCGGTTGGGGAGATCCCCTGGAGAAGGGAATGGCAACCTACTCCAATATTCTTGCCTGTAAATATCCCAAGGACAGAGGAGCCTGGTGGGCTACATGGGGTCACAAGGAGGTGGATATGACTGAGCAACTAACACCTTCACACTAAGATCAGGTGAGAATGTATTTTCTTGCTGCTTCTTTTCAACACTGTGCTGGAAATTCTAGCTAACACAGTAAGAAAAAAGGAAATAAAAGGCATACATATTGGGAAGAAAGAAATAAAACTGTCCTTGTTTTAAGATAAGATCATCTATGCAGAAAATCCCAAAGAACTCACCAAAAAAAAGTCCTGGAATTAATAAGCAATTATACCAAGATTGTATGATACAAGGTCAGCAAGTGAAAGTCAATTGCTTTTCTATATATCAGTAATGAACAAGAACACAATACCATTTAAATTAACACTCCCCCAAATAAGTACTTCAGTGTAAATCTAATCTGATGCTTGGTGCGTCTCTTCAAATTGTGTTATTTATTTATTTATTTTGCTATGCCTTGTAATTTTTCTTGATCAGCTGACATGAACTGGTAGGTAAAAATAGCTGCTGCAAATAGGCCTTTCCTAAGGTGGTAGTAAGATGTGGAGGGAGGGGAAGCAGTCTATAGTTAAATCTATAAAGCAGTCTATAATTAAATCTCACCTTTTACTTAAGCCTCAGCCTCTGGACTGTAGATATCATGAATGTTTTCAATTTTTTCCCTCTTCCTTTTTAGGTGGGATAGGATGGCTAGAGCAGGCTAGAGATGGGTATTTCCTTTCCCCAGATCAGTTAGCTTGTTGTGTTGTTATTGGTGGCTTAGTCACTAAGTCATGTCTGATTCTTTGTGACCCCATAGATGGTAGCCCTTGAGGTTCCTCTGTCCATGGGATTTCTCAGGCAAGAATGTTGGAGTGGGTTGCCGTTTCCCTCCCTACAGGGGATCTTCCTGGCCAAGGGATTAAACCCTCCTCTCCTGCTTGCAGGCAGATTCTTTACCACTGAGCCACCTTGGAAGCCCAGGCGTTGGTTCATTAGTTTCCCTGGAGGAAATTCCTTGTTAAGAACAGAATGCTCTGGCATATTTTAAAATGGTTCCTTTCCACTCCACTGCTGGAAGACTGAGGGAATTTTACTCTGATATCTACTGTGGAGTCAGTGGAAGCAGTACCAGGCAAATCTCACAAAACTGTAGGGGCTCCCCCTGTTAATTGGGTACCCCAGAGTTTTGACTGAGGTGTCTATGCTGAATCTCCAGCAATTACAGTTCAGGTTTTCCTAACTCTATGTGGGTTCCTGTGATGGTTTTCATGTGGGTAAGTCATGACTTTCCTGTATTTGCTGGTCTGTCTCACCAGTGTTGGGGGCAGCAGTTTGCCTTATGTTCAACTCTTTCTTGTGGATCCAAGAATTGTTGATATTTCAGTTTGTTCAGCTTTTTACTTGTTAGGAGAGAGTGGCAGCTTTCAAGCTTGTTACAAGTGGAAACAAAAAAATGAAAGTTAATTTCTTCTTGAGATGTTAATAATGTATAACTTAGGAAAAGAGAATTTGGATACAGCGTATGTTGAAAAGTAACAAAGATAGCAGACATTATTCAGTGAGCACTATTTTAAAGCAGGCACTGGGGTAAGTGCTTTCCCTGGAGTTTCCTATTAACAGAAACAGTAATAACACCTGCTCTGAGAGTTAATGCATTTGAGGTTAAAGTATACAAACTTTTTAATACAATTTTGCCATATTGTAATATGAAATCATAAAATCAGAATTTAACTTCATTAATAAGGGAGGAACCATCTTACAGAGAGTTACACATAGTTTTTCTGAAAATGTCAAACTGTTCCAGATCATTTCATTTAAAGTAGATTGTTCAACATTGAAACCTTGATACCTAGCTCATGGCAATGCATTTGTCATACTATGTTCTTATTAAAATATTTTCCTAGCAAGATAAATGTGTCACTTAGAAGATAAATATCAGAATCAATCTTTGCCCTCAAACCTAAAACACTTCTTCTTAAAGTAGAATGTAACTGGAAAATACCACTGTGGAAAAAACAAACAAGAACAAATATCTCCTAGAATACTTGCTTCTGACCACATTTTTAAAATGCCTCTTAACAACATTTGTAAATATTATAAGCTTTGATAATATACCATGGTGATTTCTTAATGAAAGTGGTTTTTTAATTTCAGTGTCATTGAAAATCATATATTTAACTCAGATCACATTCATTTTGTTGATAAAAAATATCTCTTATCATAAAAGCTGGCAATCTTGAGGGAAGAGAATTCATAGAACCATTTCTATACTTTTTTTTTTCTTTATGTATTGATGTTTAAATACATTATAGAGCTCACATAAATGATTCCAATAATTTGCAATAATAGAAAGTGTTCGGTGTACTTTAGTGGGTAATATATGCCTGTGGAGATAACTTTCTGAACCCTAAAATGATATACTTTGTTGGTATCCAAAGGCAAATATTTGTGTTTCATTCTTTTCATATAATAAAAGATGTTTAAAATAACCAACATTTAAGTTTAACAATACTTTAGATTTATAAATATTTATCTTCCTCTTGCCATATTGCCCAATATCACCACCTATCCAACAAACGAGAACACTGCCCAAAATGTTGGGGAAAAAACACAAAGGATTGAAAATATGATGATAATAGGCAAAAATAGCCAATAACCTATTTTCAACCCCCCAAAATAGCCAGCAATGATCAAAATAAATAAGAGTGATGTGACTAGCCTTCTTTTCAACTATTCCTTTTATATATATAGGGTATAGTTGCTTTACAATATTGTGTTAATTTCTGCTGAATCACAAAGTGAATCAGCTGTATGTATAGTATACATATATCCCTCCCTCCTGGACCTCCCTCCCACCCTCATGCCCACCTCCCCATCCCACCAATCCAGGTTACCACAGAGCGCTGAGCAGAGCTCCCTGTGCTATATAGCAGGTTGCCACTAGCTATCTATTTTAAACATCAGTTCAGTTCAGTCGTTCAGTCATGTCTGACTCTTTCCAACTCCATGGATTGCAGCACGCCAGGCTTCCCTGTCCATCACCAACTCCCAGAGCTTGCTCAGACTCATGTCCATCGAGTCAGCGATGCCATCCAACCATTTCATCCTCTGTCATCTCCTACTCCTCCTGCCCTCAATCTTTCCCAGCATCAGGGTCTTTTCCATGAGTCAGCTCTTTGCATCAGATGACCAAAGTATTGGAACTTCAGCTTCAGCATCAGTCCTTCCAATGAATATTCAGGACTGATTTCTTTTAGGATTGACTGGTTTGATCTCCTTGCTGTCCAAAGGACTGTCAAGATTCTTCTCCAACCACAGTTCAAAAGAATCAATTCTTTGGTGCTCAGCTTTCTTTATGGTCCAAATCTCACATCCATACATGACTACTGAAAAAACCATAGCTTTGACTAGATGGACTTTTGTCAGCAAAGTAATGTCTCTGCTTTTTAATAAAAATGGTATATATGTCAGTCCCAATCTCTGAGTTCCTCCCAGTACCCTTTCTCCTCACTCTGTGTCTATACACATGTTCTCTATGTCTGTGTCTCTATTCCTGCCCTGCAAATAGGATTCTCTGTACCGTTTTTGTAAATTCCCCATGTATGCATTAATGTATTTGTGCGTCTCTTTCTGACTCACTTCACTCTATGTAACAGTCTCTAAGCCCATCCACATCTCTGCAGATAACCAGATTTTGTTCCTTTTAATGGCTGAGTAATATTCCATGGTTTACATGTACCACATCTTTATCCATTCATCTGTCAATGAACATTTAGGTTTCTTCCAAGTCCTGGCCAGTGTAATACAGTACTGCAGTGAACATTAGGGTGCAGGTGTCTTTTTGAATTGTGGTTTTCTCAGGGTATATGCCCAGTAGTGGAATTCCTGGGTCATATTCTTCCCTGGTGGCTCAGAGGTTAAAGCGTCTGCCTGCAACGCGCGAGACCTGGGTTCGATCCCTGGGTCAGGAAGATCCCCTGCAGAAGGAAATGGCAACCCACTCCAGTATTCTTGCCTAGAGAATCCCATGAATGGAGGAGCCTAGTGGACTACATTAGTCCATGGGGTTGCAAAGAGTCAGACACGACTGAGCCACTTCACTTTCACTTTCACTTTCATGGTAGTTCTATTTCTAGGTTTTTTTGTTTGTTTTTTTAATTTCTAGTTTTTTAAGGCACTTAAATACTGTCCCCCATAGTGGCTCTATCAATTCACTTTCCCACACCTTCTCCAGCATTTACTGTTTGTAGATTTTTTTGATGATGGCCATTTTGACAAGTGGAAGATGATGTCTCATTGAAGTTTTAATTTGCATTTCACTAATAATTGGTGATGTTGAGCATCTTTTCATGTACCTCTTGGCTATCTGTATGTCTTTCTTGAAGAAACGTCTGTTTAGGTTTTCCTCCGATTTTTTGATTGGGTTATTTTTTTTTTGTTATTGAACTGTTTGTATATTTTAGAGATGAATCCCTTGTCGATTGCCTCATTTGAAAATATTTTCCTTCATTCTGAAGGTTGTCTTTTCATCTTGTTTATGGTTTACTTTGCTGTACAAAAAGTTTTAAATTTCATTAGTTCCATTTGTTTATTTTTGTTTTTATTTTCATTACTCTAGGAGGTGAGTCAGAAAAGATCTCACTGTGATTCATGTCAAAGAACGCTCTTCCTATGTTTTCCTCTAAGAGTTTTATAGTGCCCAGTTGTACATTTAATTATTTAATCCTTTTTGTGTTTCTCTGTGTGTGTATGTGTGGTGTTAGTGAGTATTCTAATTTCATTCTTTTAAATATAGCTTAATAAAAGAAACAAATGGCTACTTTATGTGCTTTGAAGATGATTCAGTAGTGGCTCACAGGCAGAGCAGATAGCTATCACTAGGACACAGGTGTATACACTGATTTCTTATTTGCCTGCAGTCCTCAAGTATTTAAGGAAATAAGTATCTTAGAATTAAATTTTTGCATCACACAGAGATACATGCAATTTTTATTATCCCATATTTCAACATTGTCAGCTATTTTGCTAAAATAATTAGAAAGAATTCATTGTTGAAATAAGTAGACATTTAAAAAAATCACTTCTACAGTGTGAGTGTTCACTTGCACAACCATATGCATTTATTTCCATTTTTGTCCAGCTCTGTGCATGTTATGATTTTCTAGGTCAAAAATCTTTTCACAATGTAATTTTCAAAACACGCAAACCACATTTTTGTGCCTGGAAGCTAGATGCTGATCTTCTAGCTTCATATCTTTTTCATTCCTCACCCTAATCACAATCAAATTCTTCACTTGGTTCCATGATTGGCTTGAGAACGATTTGGATTGAAATCAGATGAGCAACACAGATGGTATCTAATATTGCATCTCAGTTTTTGGCTTTACTCTGTAAGCTGCTTACTCAGTGGTAGAGGAGAAGGGGAAGGCTGCTGACAAATGACACTATTATGACCATCATAGCCAAGCTAGACTGGCACCATTAGAGTGCTCAACAATCTGTTTTATATCTCTATGTTTCTAAGCCCATATTCTTAAACAAAGGTGTTCTTTCCTCATGTAACATAATACCTGGGACTGGGGACACGTTTTCCTCTTGAAATGGCTTATTAAGCATAATGATTTTTAAGGATGTTTATATTGAAAGAGAGGCTGTATCCTTTAGAGATTAACTCTATGTTGTAGTAATATATTAACTTCTACTAACTTGTCTCATTTTCTCATTTAAATCTATAATATACATTTATTTGACATATTTTGAAGAAAAAAAACTGTTATAAACTCATGAAAGCTAAGGGTGGGCATATAATATCAATAGTTGACTATTGATTTTAAATAAATATGCGTTATGATTTAAGTGAAAGTGTTAGTCACCCAGTCGTGTCCAACTCTTGTGACCCCAAGGCCTGTAGCCCGCCAGGCTCCTCTGTCCTTGGAATTCTTCAGGCAAGAAACTGGAGTGGGTTGCCATTTCCTTCTCCAAGGGATCTTCCAGACCAAGGGATTGAACTCAGGTCTCCCACATTGCAGGTAGATTCTTTACCATCTGAGCCACAAGGAAAGTCCTATGATTTAACATGGATATTATTTTGAGAAAATGATATGCATTTCAAAAGGGTATTTATTTTAAGTAAATTATAATTAAAGTCTCTTTTCTGATTATTAGATTTGTGTATATGCCATGAAGAATTATGCTTTTAAATCAAAAATACAGAAAAGAAAATGCAAGTCAATCATATTTCAATCATAGTGTTAATTTAATGATATAGTTCCTTTTGTATTTTATGCCTATTTCTCAATATGTGTGACATACAATTTACACTGTTTAGGAATATTATCTCTAATTTTATTTGTAAGATAAGTTAGAAAATGAGAGAATTTGGTTGTGAAAATGTAGCAATTTATGCATAATAACAGTTGCAACCAGAGTTGTGAGGTTCTGCATATAAAAGAGTAAGATGTCAACAGTTGTGTTTATCATTTACTAAGAAATTTTTCGTATTCATATCATCTGATTTTTTTAAAATGTTTATTTTTAGCTCTGCTGGGTCTTTGTGGGGGCTCAGCCTTTTCCCTAGTGGTGGTGCAGGCGTCTCATTATGGTGGCTTCTCTTGTTGCAGAGCATGGGCTCTAGGGCACGCGGGCTTCGGTAGTTGTGGCCTGCGGGCTCAGTAGTTGTGACCCAGGCCCCAGAGCACAGGCTCAGTACTTGAGGTACACAGGCTTAGTTCCTCTGTGGCATGTGGGGTCTCCCCAGATCAGGGAGGGAACCCATGTCTCCTGCATTGGCAGGTGGATTCTTTACCACTCAGCCACCAGGGAAGCCCTTCATCTCATCTGGTTTTGATAGCCACTTTCTGAGATGAGCATCCCATTTTTCACTTTTAACTCGAGAAGACTCTTTTCAGAAAAGATAAAGGAATTTACCCAACTTGATGTAGCCTGGAAATAATGAAGTCAGAACATGATGCTGGTTTTTCCAAATTTAAATACTGTATTCTATCTCTACACTTTGGTGTAGAAGAAATGAATAATAATTTGTGAATTTAATAAATAATAATAATTTGTGAATTTTGAAGAATACATCAGCAGAATGAACTAACCAGTAATATTTTAGGGAGTGCATTAAAGACAAAGAAATGTGTCTAATTTTGTGTCTGGGAACTCTACAGTTGCTTGGGGTGACTGAAGATTGTAGGTACAATCCAGACTTGATTACCTTCTATTCCACAGAAGAGCTCCTCCAAACTTTCCCTAAGCTAGATTATTATAATTGTTTGTAATAAATTTTCTGCTTTAGCCAATGAACAGTCAGCGTAAGTTGCTTTAATTAGCCATCTTTCAGAATGAAAATGATGAAAACTCAATGACCCAGTCTGCCACACAATAGTCATGTGTGTGCTGTCCCTCCAGTCATGTCCTATTCTTTGTGACCCTGACTGAAGCCCACCAGGATCCTCAGCCCATGGGATTCTCCAGGCAAGAATACTGGAGTGGGCTGCCATTTCTATCTCGAGGGCTTCTTCTAGACCCAGGGATGGAGTCTGCGTCCCTTATATCTCCTGCTTTGGCAGGCAGATTCTTTACCACTAGCGCCACCTGAAAAGCCCAGAAAAATTTTAGTCTGCTTAAATGCTGAATTTAGTGTTTTCTGTTGGATATAGAAAATTATATAAAAACCTGATAATATGTGATGCCTGTTTCAATATATCTTGAAGCTAAAGTTTGATTTTCCCTCCTCATGAAACATGTTAATGCCATTTTAAAGAAATATTTCAAAGCAAGTTTTCAGTGGCACATGAAATGAAACCTTATTCTCACATAGAAGCTGATGTTGTTGGAATATTTGTACTTTTAAATAAGGTTTCCATTTATTTATTTCATTGATTCTATTTTCATATAATTACAAAGTGAATAATTGGAACAATTATTTGTATAATAGATAAAAGTCTTTTTATCTGTGCAATGTATACATTTTATTTTAAAAAGTAAAATTAGAGGATTATATCATAGTTAGTAATAACTATCAAAACTAAAATACTATTATAAACTTATTCTTAAAGGTTTGTCTTCATGAAGCCCTAGGAAGGAATAGGACATAGTTTTTATTAAAAACACTTCAGAGGAATTCCCAGCAGATGATTCTGAGGATATAGACTTAAATAAGATGCTCAACATCATACTTAACATCAAAACATGTACAACTTTCCCCTGCTTTCCAAAAGAGGACATTCCTATGAAATCTTTTGCAAACCAAAATGGTGTAAAACAAACAATTAACTTTTATTATAAAAGTGAAAATCCTCTTGGAATTATTTCAATTAGCAAAAACAAGTACTAATATAGGTCTTGTAAAAGCCTGGTGGTATAAAGTGAACTTTCAAAAAGTGGAGGATACCTGTAATTGCAAATTAAAACATCCAGGAGAAGTGACTACACACTTATAAGAATGGCTAAAATTAACACCACCAGATGTTGGTGATGTGGAGCAATAGGAGTTTTCATTCATTTTTGGTGGTGATGCAAAACAGTACAGCCACTTTGGAAAACTCCCAGTTTCTACAAAGCTAAGTATGTTCTTACTTTAAGAGCCAAAAATCATGCTCCTTGGTATTTACAAAAAGGAACTGAATGTTCATGCCCACATAAAAAGCTGTACAAGAATGTTTATAGCATGTTTACTTACAATTGCCAAAACTTGACAGCGATAACAATGTCCTTTAATAGGTGAGTGCTAAGTCACTTCAGTCATGGTCAACTCTTTGCAACCCTGTGGACTGTAGGCTCCTCTGTCCATGGCATTCTCCAGGCAAGAGTACTGGAATGGTTGCCATTTCCTCCTCCAGGGAATCTTCCCCACCCCAGGATCAAACCCGCATCTCTTTTGTCTCCTGCATTGGCAGGCAGGTTCTTTACTGCAAGCATCACCTGGGAAGCCCATTTAATAATAAATGAGTAGATACATAAAAGGAGGTACATCCATTTAGTGGAATAGTTAAATATACATGAGCCACAACGTTACAAAAAGATAGGGAAGAACTTCAAATGCTAAGCAAAGGAAGCCAATCTGAAAAGGCTACATATGTAATTCCAACTCAAGATATTCTGGCAAAGGCAAAAGTATGGAGACAGTTTAAAGATCAGTGGTTGCTAGGAACAGAGTAAAAGGGATGGAGGGGTGAATAAGTGGAACATGGGAGATTTGAGGACACTGAAATGTTCTGTATGATGCTATAATTGTGTATACATATTACACATTTATCAAAAGCCATGGAATGCAAAACAATGAATGAACCCTAATGTAGACTGTGGACTTTAATCAATAATAACTGACATCAATTGTAACAAATGTCTAACTACTGCAAAATGTTATTAATAATATCGGAAAATGTGTGTGGAATGGGCAGTAGGAGAATGTATGGATTTTTTGCATTTTCTGCCCAATTTTTCTATAAACCTAAGACTGTTCTAAAATATTGTTAAATTGTGTAGTAAGAAAAATTAGGGGAAACATCATTTTAGGTTAGAGTTGGGTCATAAATTCAGTGATCTAGATATTTGAAAAAGTTTTCTCTTTATACTCCACATCATGTTTCAACAACCATTGATTGCTCATTTTTTCTTTTTTAAAAAATTGAAATATAGTTGGTTTATAATGTTTCAGTTATACAGCAAAGTGATTCAGTCAGACTTAGAACCTACACAGTTGTAAGCAACCAAATTTTTGTTGCTTTATGTCACAGTTATATATATTTTTATATATATATATTTCAGATTCTTTAAAATTATAGGTTACTATAAGATATTGAATATAATTTCCTATGCTAAAGAGTAGGTCCTTGTTATTTATCTATGTTATACATTCTAGTGTATATCTGTTAATCCCACTCTTAATTTATCCCTTCTCCTCCCATCCCTTTGGGTAACCATAAATTTGCTTTATGTGTTTGTGAGTCTATTTCTTTTTTGTACACAAATTCATTTGTGTCTCCTCTTTTAGACTGCACATAAGAAAAACA
Source organism: Dama dama (assembly GCF_033118175.1). Classification (NCBI taxonomy): domain Eukaryota; kingdom Metazoa; phylum Chordata; class Mammalia; order Artiodactyla; family Cervidae; genus Dama; species Dama dama. Next base: position 33,961,277 of record NC_083683.1, on the reverse strand, counting down.
AGTGATATTTGTATCACTTAATAATAAGTGATCACTTAATCACTTAATAAGTCTTCCACTGTCTGACTTAACTCACTCAGTATGATAATCCCTAGGTCTAACTATGTTGCTGGAAATGGCATTATTTCATTCTTTTAATGGCTACTATTCCATTTTATATACATATAAAACATAACTTTAGCCATTCACCTGGCAGCAGGCATTTATATAGCTTCCATGTCTTGGCTACTGCATATAGTGCTGTAGTGAACATTGGGGTACATATTTCTTTTTGAATTAGAGTTTTAGTCTTTTTCAGATATATGCCTAAGAGTGGGATTGCTAGATCATGTGGTAACTTTATTTATAGTTTTTTAAGGAGTCTCCATTGGAGAAGGAAATGGCAGCCCACTCCAGTGTTCTTGCTTGGAGAATCCCAGGGATGGGGGAGCCTGGTGGGCTGCCGTCCATGGGGTTGCACAGAGTCGGACACGACTGAAGTGACTTAGCAGTAGCAGTAGCAAGGAGTCTCCATGCTGTTTTCCATAGTGGCTGTACCAGTCTATGTCCCTACCAAAAGTGCAGGAAGGTTCCCTTTTTGCACATCCTCTCCATCCATATGGACTGACCATCATAAATGTCTACAAATAATAAACCCTATGTATGGATGTGAGAGTTGGACTGTGAAGAAAGCTGAGCACCAAAAAATTGATGCTTTTGAACTGTGGTGTTGGAGAAGACTCTTGAGAGTCCCTTGAACTGCAAGGAGATCTGACCAGTCCATCCTAGAGGAGATCAGTCCTGGGTGTCCATTGGAAGGACTGATGCTGAAGCTGAAACTCCTATACTTTGGCCACTTCATGTGAAGAGTTGGCTCATTGGAAAAGTCCCTGATTCTGGGAGGGATTGGGGGCAGGAGGAGAAGGGGATGACAGAGGATGAGATGGCTGGATGGCATCACCGACTCGATGGACATGAGTTTAAGTAAACTCTGGGAGTTGGTGATGGACAGGGAGGCCTGGCGTGCTGCGATTCATGGGGTCACAAAGAGTCAGACACAACTGAGTGACTGAACTGACTGAACTGACTGATGATGGTCAATTTACTTCACTTAGCTCATCTTCTGGGTTTTTATTTTGTTCCTTCATCCTGAAGATATTCCTCTGCCCCCTCATTTTCTCTAAGTTGCTGTTTGTATTTTTATGTATGTGTTAGGTTAGCTATGTTTTTCAACCTTGGAGAAGTGGTTCTCTGTAGGAGGTGTCCTGTGCATTATAGCAGGGCACTCCCCTCTGGTTACCTAAGCTATATGCTCTTGGGGTTCCCCTTACGAGGGGTGCATGAGTCTTTCTGTTTGGGCAGACTGACTATGTGGGTAGTCTGTAGGCTTTGTTGTCCCCGAGTCTGACTTGTTGCCAGGCCTTGCCTTGTGCAGATTCTGCTGTTTAGCGGAACGTGGCCACAAGACAGCTGGCTGCAGGACCTAAGGGGGCCCCAGGACTGGTGTGAAGTCAGGGTCCTGAAGACTCTGGGGCTACTGCCCTCTCATGCCACCAGATGACGGGGTTAGTGTCAGACTACTGGCAGGCGGAAATGTTTCCTGGAGTCTGACTTCCAGGTCCAAGGGATTCCAGAGCTCATTTCAGATCATAGTTGGGTGAGGTGGAGGGCCTGTTCCTGACTGGTTGAGTATGGTCCTGGTTGTCCTAAACCTCGTGTTGGTCTGCAAGTGTGGAGTGCGTGTGCCTTGCTCGTTCCAGGTTAGGGTCTGGCCTGCTGTGGGCAGTCTGGGTCCCAGGCTGCAGGATTCTGGTTTTCTTGTGTCTGATGTCTGTCCCCTACTGGGCAGAGATGGTCTAGGGACCGTTGCAGGCTCCCTCGAGGGAGGGGCTGGTGCCTGTCCCCTGGTGGGTGGGTCTGTATCTTGGCCCTCTGGTGGGCAGGGCTGTGTGAAGTGGCATGTCTTGAAGTGCCTGTGGGCTCAGAAGACTTTAGCCAGCCTGTCTCTGATGATTGGGACTGTGTCCTTACTTGGTTGTTTGGCCTGAGATGTGCCAGCACTGGTGTCTATGGGCTCTTTTGTGGGGCCAGGTCTTGGTGCTATGGAGCCAACACAGCAGCTGCCAGGAGTGTTCACACATTCGAGTGTTCCCCACTATGTCTGCCACCAGCGTCTATGTCCCCAGGTGAGCCACAGCAGACCCCCACCTGTCCAGTACACTCTCCATGACTAGCAGGTAGTCTGGCCCAAGCTCCTATCAAATTACTGCTCTTACCCTGGGTCCTAGTGTGTATGAAATTTTATGTGTGCTCCCTAATCTGTGTTCAGTTGCTGAGTCATGTCCAACTCTTTGCGACCCCATGGACTTCAGCATGCCAGGCTTCCCTGTCCATCACCAACTCCTGGAGCCTGCTCAAACTCATGTCCATTGAATCAGTGATGTCATTTATTAGGTAGTTAGAATAGGAAAAAGGAGTCTAGAATGGTGGTGGCTAAAAGATAAGGAAGGGAAAAGTCTGTGAAAATAGAACAAAAGAGGGTCCAAGGACCAGAGTGAGGACCTCAGATCGAACAAACAGTGCTCCTGGCTAGCCCAATTTACATAGGACAGGCCCAGGAGGAGGAGAAAAAACATAAAAAGAGGAGCCAAAATTGGGCTGGGGGGCCTCTCTTCTCTTCGCATCTTTTGGGTCGGCATGCCCTCACACCTCGAGGATGTATTTTCCTTTACTTTCTAATGAAACTGAGCTGTAACAGAGCTGTAACACTGGTCCATCCATCACTTCAATTTCTGTTGCAAGAAGACAGAATCGAGGAAATTACAAACTCCCCCGACACGTGCAACCATCTCATCCTCTGTCATCCTCTTCTCCTCCCGTCTTCATCCTTTCCTAGCATCAGGGTCCTTTCCAATGAGTCAGTTCTTCACATCAGGTGGCCAAAGGATTGGAGTTTCAGCTTCAGTGTCAGTCCTTCCAATGAATATTCAGGACTGATCTCCTTTAGGATGGACTTGTTGGATCTCCTTGCAGTCCGAGGGACTCTCAAGAGTCTTCTCCAACACCACAGTTCAAAAGCATCAATTGTTCAGTGCTCAGCTTTCTTTATAGTCCAATTCTCACATCCATACATAACTACTGGAAAAACCATAGCTTTGACTAGATGGACCTTTGTTTGCAAAGTAATGTCTCAGCTTTTTAATATGCTGTCTAGGTTGGTCATAGCTTTTCTTCCAAGGAGCAAGTGTCTTTTAATTTCATGGCTGCAGTCACCATCTGCAGTGATTTTGGAGCCCCCCCAAAATAAAGTCTGTCACTATTTCCACTGTTTCCCCATCTATTTGCCATGAAGTAATGAGACCAGATTCCATGATAGTTTTATGAATGTTGAGTTTTAAGCCAGATTTTTCACTTTCCTATTTCACTTTCATCAAGAGGCTCTCTAGTTCTTCTTCACTTTCTGCTCTCTAACAGTGAAGTGTCTTTTCCCCCGTTTTTTGTGGCTCCTGCAGTTAAGCCCTATTTTGTCAAAGCCAAATATTCTAGGGCTTCTCTTCCCAGTGCCAGACCCCTGGGCTGGGGAACCTGAGATGGGACTCAGAACCATTACTCCTGTTGCAGAACACCTCTGCAATAGAGATAGTTGCTATCCTGACACCACCTCCTCTACCTATTTTTCCTACTAGCAAAACTCCCAGAGAAAGTTATCACTATTCACTATCTCCATTCTTCCTCTGTTTCTCTCTTTTACCCATTTCATTTATAACACTTAACCAAAGCTTTTCTTACCAAAATCTTTGACAATTATAGACTGCAAAATACATTGACCGATTTTCAGATCTCTTCTGAACTATTTGACACAGAGCATCATTCCTGATTCCCTAAATTTTTTCTCTTACTTTCCACCCGCAAATTTCTGTTTTTCTTCCTTCCTCACTAGTGTGATCTTCTCGGTTCCATTCACTGGTTTTCTCTCATGTCTCTGACCACTAAGGTTAAGAGTGCACCAGGACGGTACTTCAGAATTGCTATCCTTCTCTTTCCAAGTTCATTCATTCATTCTGTGAGCTTTATATCCCACTTACAGGCTAATGAGTCACAAAAGTGTAATACTCAGCCCCTGTCTTACTTCTGAAAAATAGATAATTTATCCAAATTTTTACTCAAGATTTTCAATCTTACCATGTCTCAAACTGAATCCTTACACGAAATCTGCTCCTCTTCGGGCCCTCTCCATCTCAGTAATTGACACATTCTTTCAGTTGCCTGAACTGCCTGAACTGAAACCATAGACCTTTTCTTCATAATGCTCTTTCAAAATACCCACAAATATCATTGGCTCCACCCTCAAAATGCATGCAAAATATGAATACTTCTCACCACCTCTATTTGTTACTGAGAGGGTAACAGGCAGGAAGGCCAGGGGTCTCCAAACAGGAGGAAATCGGCTGCAAGTGCCAGACATTTTTATCTCTCTTAAGCAGCAGGAGGAAACAAACAAGCGATATTTTTTTTCCTTCTCTATAGAAATTTAAAAGGAGGTTTCTCTTAAAATGCTGTGTTGCCATGACACCTGGTTTCACCTGAAGCTAACTATTCTCAAACCTTGAGCTAACCAATACATTTTTTTCTTATGGAAATGTTTGTCTTAAGATATGTTAATTTACCCCAGACTCTGTAAATTCTGTCAAATGGCCCAACCTACTTACTCAGATATTGTTCCCCTAATTTATGTAAATGAAACTATTTGTTTGGTAATCTGCCCTTCTACAAGATTCAAGCCAATCGTTTTATGGCCGGGGATGAATTATCTGATGCCATTCTGAGTTTTAAGACATTCCTTTCTTTTCATTAACAGACTGCGAGTGACTATATAATATCCAGCTGAAGACTAGAACGGGGGTACTCTTTCTGCCCCCTTCTGATGCCTATGTCAGAAGCTTTCTCTGTCTCCTTTATACTTTAATAAAACTTTATTACACAACAGCTCTGAGCGATCCAGCCTCGTCTCTGGCCCCGGATTGAATTCATCTCCTCTGGAGGTCAAGAATCCTGGCGTCTTATTGTTCAGCAACAACCTTTCATTACCTTCTTTCTATTCCAATTCTCTGTCATCTTTTGACATATAACACATATTATCATTTCAACATGTAATTAGCATGAAATTTATTGAGATATTAACATTTATTTTCTCATTCTAAGTCTTCAAAATCTGTGATACATGTTATATTACCATAACATCACACGTTGAACTAGCTGTATTGCAAGAGCTCAGTAGTGTCTAACTTATCGGTCAATACGTTATAGAATCTGTCACAGTACTCTTCACAGCAACTCATTGCCTCTTTGCTCTCAGCCTTTATTACACTTCTTACTTACTTTTTTCTGTGGGTTTTCTGTGGTTTGAACAGATCAGACCTTAAGACTACTAAACTTGCCATTCCTTCTTCTTGAGCCTGTTTTCTTATCAGCTACAAAGCTCACTACTTTATCTGCCTCAAGTGTTGGCTGAATTTACAGTGATCTTGCTGCCTCCCTAATTCCCCCATAGCATCTCAATTGCACTGGGTATAATTCTACGTTTCACCATGTGAGATTATAACTCAGTAATTTTCCTACATGTGTGTATGTATATACGCATATGTGTATATAATGTGTTTGTAAGTATAGATTTGTATTGTTTGTCACTAAGCCCTAGAAGTTAAGCTGCATGAAGGAAAGTATTTTTGTCTGTGCAACTCTGTATCACCGACATCTGATGCTGGGATGGTTTATGATAGGTACTCAATAATGAAATATTTGTTTAACAGATTGTTGTAAAATCCAAAAGTCTAGATTTATTATAAATTAAAAATAACAAGGCAATGTAATGTTATATTTAATGGAAGCAACCATTTCTGGAAATATATATAAATGAATATATTTACTTATTCCTGAGCAACAGTTCACCTCAAAACGTAGTGGCTTAAAATAGGGGTCAGCAAATATTTTCTGTAAATGACTAACTATTTGGTGATTATATTAGGCTTTTAAGGTCATAAGATCCCTGTTGTAATTAGTTGACTCTACTGTTATAGTGAGAAAACAGCTTCAGACAATATATAAACAAATGGATGGGGCTGTGTTCTATTAAAATTTCATTTACAAAAACAGAGGCCAACTGGTAGGCCCTAGTTTTCCAAACCTTAAGGCAACAATCATTGATATCACTCATGAGTCTGTGGGGCAGGTGGATAGCTCTGCACATCTAGACCAGACTTGGCTGACATAAGTTTTCAATGTGTCTGAGATCAGTTGGCAGGTTTCCTGAGCTGACTATCTACTCTGGCCTCACTCATATGCCTGGTGTTTGTCTGTGGGCTGAGGCAATGTGAGTAACTGGGCCAAGTGTCTTCCATCTTCCAAAAGTCTAGGCTGGAAATGTTCATATGGAGTATTGGCAGTGAACCAGGGAAGAGAGTGGGACCAAAGGAAGCCTCTTGAGAACACATTTGACCAAAGTCACAAGGCCATCCCAAATTTAATGACTAGTCTATTATGTTCACTCTTATTGGAAGAGAAGCAGAGTAAAACTGCAAAGAGGTATGGATACATAGAAGTGAAAAATGACATCCTATTTGCATGCAACCTACCATTACAGGAGTTTCATATTTTAAGCCAAACAAACTAAATCCCTATGAAGTGGTTCATTATCAGAAATGTTCTATTGTGTCAAATAAATAAATATGAACCCAAGATGTTTTCCTACTTAAAGCAGTTAGCATTGTCCTAGCTTAGAGCATTGTTTGAATTTGGTGAATATTTATCTTTGCCAATACTTATAGTTATCTCTGCACTGCTTTAATCATACTTCCCCTATTCTGAACATTATTTGACTCATCAGAACCATCTGGACCTGTACTGTGACTTTCACTTTGTCATTTCAGCTAATGATTGTTAGGATTTCTGTTTTATTATTTACATTATGATAGCTGAAACCCTTCTCATATTAAGTACGTTAGTTAATTCTCTTATTTTGCTAAAGAATGCTGATTTTTCAACTTCTGAAAATAAATAATTCTAGATTTTAATCTCTAGTGTTAAGCCCAAATATCACCACAGCGCCTTTTTATTTTGGTGGTACCCTAGAGGTACTGATTCAGTCAAATATTTTATTACCTGCTTATCTCTGTTTGCCTCACCAGGCTGTTTGGAAAATGAAAGCAGATGGAGCTGGCCAGAAATGTAGTTCATAAAAGCAGTTACTTGCTCATTAAAGTTTGTAATAGATCTAAATAGGCAGTGCAGAAAGGACTTGTTTTTTATGGCAGCAATTGATTTTTTTCAAACATACACTATCTTATCCCCAAAGTAAATACTCTCCAAAATTATCTTCAGAGTAATTTACTTTTCATAAATATGTGTAAAAGTTATAAAAGGTAAGATCTACTAAATTTACATTTTAATCACAGGAAAAAAAATCACAATATATTATTTTTAAATGAAAGATATTTATCCAATTAACAGAAAGTTGCCTAGCTTATATTCACTCAAGGCACATCTATATTAGGAGAAGTAGAATTAAGGTGAAATGGAAATAGAAATTAATTATGCAAATAATTCTAACTGATCAAGGCCTTTTTTCTCAATAGTCTAAATATTTTGAGTAACTTGTTTTGAAAACTGTCACATTTCTCCTTATGATTTTGAGTTAAATTTATATTTCTTTCAATTTGGTGAATTGATATGAATATTGAGATGTACTTTGGTATGCTTGAATGGTGAGTGAGGATTATTACAGTTATTTATGGAAACATGCAAAATTAATTTAACCTGAAAGCATTTCTGATTCAAGGAAGCCACAGTAGGGACAAATAGTGATTAGAACTCAATGTAGTGTTAAAAAATTTACATATGTATTTTCCATTAAAAAAAAGTCTGAGAATTCAATCCTGAAAATGTGTATGGCTTAGAATATTCCTCAAAGTTTCTTTTATATGTGCTGTATCATTAGTAAAATGAGAAACTTTATATTAGGACATTTTCCCTAGGAATAAGTGGTTACAAATTATTGAGAACATAAATTCCCCATTTATTCTTTATTCAGCAACAGCAGCTTTAGCTTCAAAAGAACTCAAGCACTCCTATGTTCATATATATATAAGCGCACACACACATAAACCACACACATACATACCTATATACCTATATACCTGGCATATGTTGTGTTCATAAGTTACTTTTGCAGTTTTGAATTTGAAAGAATAGAGTTCCTTAGGCAGTAATTTTAATTCTAGTATTTTTAGCTTCTCACTCTATCTAAAATGATAATATGACTTTATTGAAAGAGTTAATTGGCTTATTTAAAGTGGATCCATATTATTACAATAAGAAAAAAGGAACATAATCATGAAATACTATACTACAATAATGTTTACTCTGCGTTTGCTTTGTTTATTTTTCCTTCATAGATTTAAAGACAAATCTTACCTGATTATTATTTTTATGTTAAAATTCCTCTTACTTTAGATCTTGGGGGGATTGGATTCCACTGAAAAGGATTTTATCTTCTTTAGCTTGGGTTAGCTAGTTACTCCCTAACTTAGCAAAAGCAAAACAAATAGCAACCTCACATTAAAAGGTAGAAATAAAAAGAGAAACTTTCCAAGATCTTGTTTGCTTTCACCACATCCTAGTAGCAATAAAACATGAGAAGAATATGTTACATATTATTTCTGCTTATCAGTTATTAAAACCCCGAGACAGTCTTTTCCATGTAAAATACCACATTTCATGTCATGATGCAGAAAACTTCCAATTTTTATTAGTTATCTCTCTATTTCATTTCACTTTGTGTTAGCTGTTACTGATTTAACTATAAAAAACTATAGGTTTTGAAGGATTTCCGGATTAAAACCTCTGCAACTGATTTGTTTAAAGTGAAGTGTTTAAGTCTCTTTCAATAGAATATAATTCACTGTTAAAAAGTAAAACAATAACTTAATATCCTGAAATCAAATAATCATTTCACATTTAATTAACCTCTATATATCTTACAGAAATATCTATGTATGATCTCATAAGTAATAATATAAGCAATCTTCGTGATCATGGTATCTCCCCTGCCAGGTAAGTCTACAAGCAATAAATGCTGGAGAGGGTGTGGAGAAAAGGGAACCCTCTTACACTGTTGGTGGGAATGCAAACTAGTATAGCCACTATGGAGAACAGTGTGGAGATTTCTTAAAAAACTGGAAATAGAACTGCCATATGACCCAGCAATCCCACTTCTGGGCATACACACTGAGGAAACCAGATCTGAAAGAAACACGTGCACCCCAATGTTCATCGCAGCACTGTTTATAATAGCAGGGACATGGAAGCAACCTAGATGCCCATCAGCAGACGAATGGATAAGGAAGCTGTGGTACATACACACCATGGAATATTACTCAGCCGTTAAAAAGAATTCATTTGAATCAGTTCTAATGAGATGAATGAAACTGGAGCCCATTATACAGAGTGAAATAAGCCAGAAAGATAAAGAACATTACAGCATACTAACACATATATATGGAATTTAGAAAGATGGTAACAATAACCCTATATGCAAAACAGAAAAAGAGACACAGATGTACAGAACAGACTTTGGACTCTGTGGGAGAAGGCAAGGGTGGGATGTTTCAAGAGAACAGCATGTATATTATCTATAGTGAAACAGATCACCAGCCCAGGTGGGATGCATGAGACAAGTGCTCGGGCCTGGTGCACTGGGAAGACCCAGAGGAATCGGGTGGAGAGGGAGGTGGGAGGGGGGATCGGGATGGGGAATACTTGTAACTCCATGGCTGATTCATGTCAATGTATGACAAAACTCACTGCAATGTTGTGAAGTAATTAGCCTCCAACTAATAAAAATAAATGAAAAAAAAATATAAGCAATCTTTTAGGTAGTTTGATCTTTCAGAAACTGAAAATTTTTAATTTTTCATTATCATTGCCCTGTCTTTCCATGATTTCTATTAGTTTGCATATCATTTAATGTCCATGAAACTCAAAAAGCCAATGCCTATGCATTATCACATAATTTAAATTATGAATATATTGTTCAAACATTTGAGTCAACATAGAGGAAGAAAGATTCTTCTATAATAGTTTTAAGCAAAATAGTTACTGAAGAGACAGAGACACAAACAAAATTGGAGAAAAGTTACAAGAAAGGCTGTAGAAATCTTGTCTTTGGTTATGCCATTCCTGGAGTATCTGCCAATGGCAAACAGACACTCAATTGCCATTTATGACTTGCTCAGCAGGAAGCCATGATGCTCGGTATGTGTTCAGTGAGTGCTGGAAGACTGCCGTGCTGTGAATTAGTTTCATCCTCTTACTAAATGAAGGCAAAAGAGTACATAGTATGAGGGAGAGAAATGAGAGAAAGAGGTTGTGAATATTAGTGAATATTGCTACATAGGATTCATGATCACTTGTTAAACATATGGATTATTTTGCATACATTATTTTATAGTCATACATTATTTTAGATACATTTGTGATATTTTTCCATATAGATCATGTTTTATTTTGTCATTTGCCTATTGTTATATTATTTTATAATGGGTTATAAAGGGAATTTAGGACTATACTGTTCCACTTAAAAAGATGCTATTGCATTTCAGAGTTATGATACTATAAAATGTAATCATTATTTTTTCTAGTGAGATGGAATCTCATGAACTTGACAAAATAGAGTCCAATGAAATCTAGAACAAGAGAGGTGGGCAGTAGATTTGAAGAAGAAAGGAAGACAGCAGAGGGACTTTCTGGTTAACTATCCTAAATGCCCATTCTAAGGGAAGGTGAGTCAGATGACTATTCTCAAACACCATTTTACCTACAGAAAACACAGAAAACCTAATCAAAAAGAGACACTCAGTACATAGACAAAACAGAAGAGCTGGAGCCAAAAGTATCAGGGAAGTCTGCCTTTTTCCCTTCACAGAGTGACTGCAACATTTTTCCAGCTGTTGTTTTTCGGTTTCTTTTCCTGCTCAACTCAATAATCTTTTCCTTTTTATTTCCTGTCCTAATCTATTAAGGGCCTCTGCTCTCTTTATATCATCCAGTTTTTTTTTTTTTTTTTTATTTTTATGTATAATTTACCTAGTTTTCTTCTCCACCTTTAAATATTGCCTGTTCCTTTTTTTTATTCCTCTTCCAACATGCAATAAAAATAGCAAACTATGTTGTTTTATAGGTAATATTTTCCCAAAACATATGAATGAATTTAATTTAGAAAAAATTTCCCTAATTCTGGTTAACAATTTCATATTATGATGCTTAATATGAGATATAATCTACAATATTTGAAATTCTACATCAGAAAGACTTCCCAGAAAAGACATAATTCTTATATATTGAAATTTTTGAGATCTAGCACATCATTATTTATAGAGTAGTGCCATATATTAATAAATTGTCTCTGTAATTTAATATTTTTTCTCCTAAGATGTACGTTTTCATAGTAACACCAGGGCATAGAAGTACTTAAATGAAGAAAATACATTATCTTTATTAATATTTTGACTGTAATGGTTAGTTGCTGTCTTGATTAGCATTATTAAAAATATTGGTAAGCTACAGCTTACCTTTTCTCTCTGGATATCATATACAGCATAAAAATTTTCAATCACTTATTTTATTTGATGTTGCCTGAGGCAATTTATAAAATAACTTGGAATTCTTTAAAAACAGTAAAGGTGATAGTCTAAAAGAAAAATGGATGTGATGCAACACAAAAGTAAACTGATGTCAAGGGCTAAGGGAAAAAATACATTGTGTGCTTAACACATAATAAGTACTTCATAAATGTTGAGAGTAATGATTATTATGAAGATAATGATGATCAAAGACCCACTAACTTGATGAATGTTCAAGTAAATCACCCTTAAAGGTGATGGAATAATGTGTGATGAAATATATCCTGTTAGATGAAGAATATAATCTAAGTAAATAAATGTCATACCTTCGAAAAGGAAGTAATATCAGAAAGTTTGAGAATTTAACACAGTCCTGGACTACATTTTGCTGTTGTTTTATTTTTGAAGTTCCATGGTTTGCTTTTAAAATTAATGTATATGCACACACATCTATTTTTTTGTCATTTGTTCCACACGTTTCAGTCAGAGATTTTTTCCCCTTCATTTATTTAGAAAAACTGTGTTATAGTAATGAAAGTCTGGATCTATTTTTTTTTTTTGACATTATAAAAATGATATAAGCTTTAGTATTAAAATAATAGTCCCAACATTTAAAAACTCATACAACTGCTTAATTTAATATGTGAAATAAAGGACAAGCAGATATTACTAATCATCATTTTACTATGCATGCTTAGAATGCTAATACTCATAAATCATTTCAAATAGAGAATTCTCTACTGTTTCTTCTTCCAAATAGAAGGAATCTAATTTAATTCTGTTTCATAAACTAGCATCTTGTTGATTTTCCTCTAATCAGACCAAGCATTATCTATAGTTACTTCTATTTAAAGCCTTAATATGCTTTCTATTGACCAATCTTTATCATTAATTATTGAGTAAATTGTATTTTTTTTCTAATTAGTTTTAACATTAATAGTCAGGAAAATACATGTTTGTAGATCTTCGGAGTCAAATTCATAGAGTGGCTTGATGAACATTTATTTCAAACTATATAGTGCCTTAGAAGTTAAGATTATATTCTAGTATGTGTAGCTCAAATCATGACATTCCTTGAAGCAATTACTTCCGATGGAATAATATGTATGACTGGAAAATGTCTATTACAGTAATGAGACAAATTTTAAACAATGCTGGGAGTATTTGTGTTTATTTTTTGTGGCAACATCTTTCAGATTTGCCTTCCAAATTTAAATTTTGCTGGATGTTGGCTCTTATCTAGCTTTCAGTGGATGCTGTTTATGTGAACCAATTAACCTGGAGTCCATATAAAAGTACTATTCTTTGCTCTTTTTTATATGAATCACGCTTCTGTGTTACCTAAGAAGCATTCTGAAATATCAGGTCTGACACTTTCTCCAAGTTAATGAAGATAATTCAGTATATAGGAGGCATGTATTTTATAGTTCTAAGTTCATAGATTTAAAAACTAAGAGAAAACATCAGTTAAAACTATAACTTGTATAACTTATTACCATTTGTGACAGACCCATTGGAATAAGCATATTGGAGGAGGCTGTCAAAAACACAAATTACTTTCTGAGAACAAGTCTTTCTCTAAGGTGTTTTAACTACTGTAGTTCTCTAGAAAAGCACTTACTAAATTAGTATTGTAACATTCAAGTCTAAAACACCAATGTGTTGGCTATATTCTGACACTTGATCTTTTTTCATCTAGCACATAGGGGTTGAAAATATTTCTTCTCTGAAGGTTTTGCTTTATCAGGATGTAACTGTATTTAGTCAAGAATATCCTTGAAAAGCATCTTGGGTTTAGAACTCCTAAAGTTTTATATTTCTGAGAGTTACTGAGTCTTCATGGAGCCCCAGGTTAGTCACATAACTTCTCTGTACCTCGATTTATTCTATGCTGAACTAGTAGTGTTGTATTAAAATGTCTTGAAATTCACAAATTAAAAGTTTTTACAGAGTAAAACCCTCTTAGGTTACTTACAGGCCAGAGAAAGTTTAGACTCGTTAATATGAAATAAGTCAGTTCTGTCTGCTTGCCAGCAATATCAAACCAGGCCTCTGCAGTGAGTGGGCCCCTGGCTAACTTTCTTGTTCTGTTCTAGTTCGTGACTTCTATCTCTGGCATGAGTATAGATTCTCAATAAATATTTTTTGAATAAAATAATTCACTGCTCATCCATTTATTCAAAAGATATTTATCAAGTGGCAAACATCAGCCCATTGATAGCAGAATATTATATTCCATTAATTCTGAGGGTTATTTTTTCCCAGTTTTTTAAAAGGTGAATCAATAACTTTATTTTTTACTGAAGTATAGTTGACTTATTATATTCAAGTGCACAATTTTGTGATTCAAAATTTTTATAAATTATATTCAATATTAAGTTATTATAAAACATTTGCCATATTCTCTGTACTTTACATTAAATCCTTCTAATTAGCTATCTCCAAATAGAACATTTGGAGAAGGCAATGGCACCCCACTCTAGTACTCTTGCCTGGAAGATCCCATGGAAGGAGGAGCCTGGTAGGTTGCAGTCCGTGGGGTCGCAGAGTTGGGCACGACTGAGCGACTTCACTTTCACTTTTCACTTTCACACATTGGAGAAGGAAATGGCAGCCCACTCCAGTGTTCTTGCTTTGAGAATCCTAGGGATGGGGGAGCCTGGTGGGCTGCCGTCTATGGGGTCGCACAGGGTCGGACATGACTGAAGTGACTTAGCAAACAGAACATTTGTTCATTAAATTATTCAAAACATTATTTATGATAATTCAAATAAAATATACCTACTTCTTCAACAGAGGCATAGTGTTCATTAGTTATTTAAAGGGATTATAATAGCCCACACCTGGTGTGCTGCAGTTCATGGGGTTGTAAAGAGTCAGACACAACTGAGCGACTGAACAACAACCGCCAATTGAAAGGTATATCAATCAGGGGTTCTTATTTCACTTCGGAAGATTTTTTGCAAAAATATACAACACTGCAGTGTCTTTGTAGTATATATTCAATGTATTGAAGAGTTTTGAACCTGACATCTGAAATATGATTTCTATGAGTGACGGTATTACAGGGAAGCTGTTCTTTACTTTTTTAATTGAAGTATACTTTATTTACAATATTATATTAGTTTCAAGTGTCCAATGTACTGATTTGATATTTTTATAGATTATACTTCATATAAAGTTGTTATAAAATTTTCACTATATTTCCTATGCTATACATTACATTCTTTTATCTTATTTTATGCGTAGTTGTTTGTAACTATTAATCCCCTTCTCCAATTTTGCCCCACCCTTATCTCTCTCCTCATTCAATTCAGTTCAGTCGCTCAGTCGTGTCCGACTCTTTGTGGCCCCATGGACTGCAGCACATCAGGCTTCCCTGTCCATCACCAAATCCCAGAGCTTGCTCAAATTCATGTCCATTGAGTCAGTGATGCCATCCAAACATCTCATCCTCTGTCGTTCACTTCTCCTCCTGCCTTCTATCTTTCCTAGCATCAGGGTTCTTCACATCAGGGGGCCAAAGTATTGGAGTTTCAGCATCAGTTCTTCCAATGAATCAGTCAGGACTGATTTCCTTTAGAATGGACTGGTTGGATCTCCTTGCACTCAAGGGACTTTCAAGAGTCTTTTCCAACACCACAGTTCAAAAGCATCAATTTTTTGGTGCTCAGCTTTCTTTTATAGTCCAACTCTCACATCAACACATGACTACAGGGAAAACTATAGCTTTGACTAGATGGACCTTTGTCGGCAAAGTAATGTCTCTGCTTTTTAATATGTTGTCTAGGTTGATCATAGCTTTTCTTCCAAGCAGCAAGCATCTTTTAATTTCATGGCTGCAGTCACCATCTGCAGTGATTTTGGAGCCCCCCCCAAATAAAGCCTCTCACTGTTTCCATTGTTTCCCTGTCTATTTGCAATGAAGTGATGGGACGGGATGCCATGATCTTAGTTTTCTGAATGTTGAGTTTTAATCCAACATTTTCACTCTCCTTTTTCACTTTCATCAAGAGGCTCTTTAGTTCTTCGCTTTCTGACATGAGGGTGGTGTCATCTGCCTATCTGAGGTTATTGATATTTCTCCTGGCTGTCTTGATTATAGATTGGGCATCATCCAGCCCAGCGTTTCTCATGACATACTCTGCATATAAATTAAATAAGCAGGGTGACAATATACAGCCTTGAGGTACTCCTTTCCCAGTTTGTTGTTTCCCAGTCTGTTGTTCCAATGTCGAGTTCTAACTGTTGCTTCCTGGCCTGCACACAGATTTCTCAGGAGGCAGGTAAGGTGATCTGGTGTTCCCATCTCTTGAAGAATTTTCAACAGTTTGTTGTGATCCACACACTCAAAGACTTTAGTGTAGTCAATAAAGCTGAAGTAGATGTTTTTCTGGAACTCTCTTGCTTTTTCGATGATCCAACAGATGTCGGCAATTTGATCTCTGGTTCCTCTGCCTTTTCTAAATCCAGCTTGAACATCCGGAAGTTCACAGTTCACATTCTGTTGAAGCCTGGCTTGGAGAAATTTGAGCATCACTTTGCTAGCTTGTGAGATGAGTGCAGTTGTGCGGTAGTTTGAGCATTCTTTGACATTGTCTTTTTGGGATTGGAATGAAAACTGACCTTTTCCTGTCCTACTGTGTTCTCTGTATGTGTGAGTCTGTTTGTTTTATTTTTTATATTTTATATTCAACATATAAGTGAAAATATACTGTGTTCATCTTTCTCTATTTAACTTATTTCTCTAAGTATAATACTTTATAAATCCATCTGCATTGTTGCAAATGGCAAGATTTTGTTCTTTTTCTATGGCTGAGTAATATTCCAGGATGTGGCTGTCTGAATATAACATTCATATAACACATCTTTATTGATTCATCTGATGAACATTTAGGTAATTTCATATCTTGGCTTTCATAAATCATTCACTATAAACATTAGGGTGCACATATATATTTCAATTAGTGTTTTTGTTTTCTTTGGATATATACCCGGGAGTGGATATGCAGGATTGAATGATAGTTCTATTTTTAGCTTTTTGAGGAAACTACATACCATTTTCATTGTGCTATACTGATTTATGCTCCCACCAACAGTGTGGTAGTGTTCTCTTTTCTCCACATCCTTGCCACCACTTATTTCTGGTCTTTTTGACACTAGCTATTTTGACAGGTGTGAAGTAACCTCTCATTTGTATTTGTCTGATGATTAGTGGTACTCAGCATCTTTTTCTATGCCTGTTGGCTATCTAAAAGTCTTTTGGGAAAAATGCTTATTCAGATCTTATACCCATTTTTAACCTTTTTTATAATGAATTGTATGAGTTCTTTATATATTTTGAATATTTACCCCTTATCAGATATAACACTTGCAGAAATCTCCCATTCAGTAGGTTGCCTTTTCATTTAGTAGAGGTTTCCCTAATGTGCAAAATTTTTAAGTTTTATTACACATTACACCCATTTGTTTATTTTTGCTCTTATTTCCCTTGCCTGAAGAAAATGGAAAGAAATATTGCTAAGACGTATGCAAAAGAGTGTATTGCCTGTGTTTTCTTCTAGGAGTTTTATTGTTTCAGGTCTTAGATTTAGGTTTTTAATCCATTTTAGGTTTATTTTTGTATGTGGCATGAGAAAATATTTTTATTCCATTCTTTTATATGTAGTTTTCTGGCTTTTCCAGACCCAATTTTTGAAGAGACTGGCTTTCCCTCATTGTATATTCTTGCCTCCTTTGATCTAGATTAATTGACCAGATGTTCATGGGCTTATTTCTGGTTTCTATATTCTGTTCCATTGATCTACGTGTCTGCTTTTTTTGCCAGCACTGTTCTGTTTTATTACAGAAGCTTTGTTGTATAGTCTGAAGTCTGGAAGCATGATATCACCCACTTTATTCTTACTCTAAACATTGCTTTGGCTACTCAGGGTATTTTGTGTTTCCGTACAAACTTGAGTATTTGTTCTAGCGCTGTGAAAAAGTTATGGATATTCTGATAGGGATTACATTACATTTGTAGATTGCTTGGGGAAATATGGACATTTTAACAATTATTCCAATCTATGAGCATGAAATATCTTTCCATTTCTTTGTGTCAGCTTCAATCTCCTTCTTCAATGTTTTATAGTTTTCAGAAAATAGATCTTTCACCTTCTTGATTAAATGCATTCCTAGATAGTTTATTCGTTTTTATGAGATCCTTAAATAGGAGGGTTTTTTTTCCTTTCTCTTTGTGATATTTTATTTATACTATATAGAAAAGCTACAAATTTATCTATATTAATCCTGAATCCTACAACTATATTGAATTACTTTGTTATCTCTAAGAGTTTTATGGAAGAATCATTAGGGTTTTCTATATAATATCACATCATCTGCAAATACTGACAGTTGTATTTCTTCTTTTCAATTTGAATGCATTTTCTTTTTCTTTTTTTTTTCTGATTATAGTGGTGAGGATTTCCAATATTATGTTAAGTAGAAATGGTGAAAGTAGGCATTGTTTTATTTTTTAATCTTAGAGAAAAACTTTCCAGTTTTTCACCCTTGAGATATTAGCAGTGGGTTTATCATATACAGCCTTTGTTATGTTGAAGTATGTGTCCTCTACATCCACTTTGTTGAGAATTTTTATTAATGGATGTTGAAATTTGTCAAGTACTTTTTCTTCATATATTGAGATGACCATATGATTTTTATTCCTCACTTTCTTAATGTGATCTATCATGATGATTGATTTGGGGATATTAAGTCATCCTTGTATCACTCAAATAAACTGTACTGGATCATCATGCATGATCACTTTAATATGTTGTTGGATTTAATTTGATAACATTTTGCATCTTTGTTTATCACTGATATTGGTCTGTAATTTTTTTTGTGTGTGGTGTTTTTCAGAATGAGTTTGGGAGTGTTCCCTGCTCTTCAATGTTTTGGAATAGTTTGAGGAGGATAGGTATCAACTCTTCTTTAAATGTTTGATAGAATTACCTTGTGGAGCCATCTAGCCCTGGACTTTTGTTTATTGGGAGCTGATTACTGACTCCATGTCAATACTAGCAATTGATCTCATCAAATTATCTGTTCTTCTTGATTAAGTCTTGGAAAATCACATATTTCTAGTAATTTATCCATTTCTTCAAGGCTGTCCATTTTGTTGGCATATAACTGTTCAAAGTTTGTTATAATTGTTATATTTCTGTGAAATCAGTTTCAATATCTTCTCTTTCAAATCCTATTTATATGAATTCTCTTTTTTCTTGATTCTGGCTAAAGGTTTATCAAATTCATCTTTTCAAAGAATTAGCTTTTCAATGAATCAGTTTTGTTAATCTTTTCTGTTATTTTTTGGTATCTATATTATTTATTTCCACTCTTTTTTTCCCCTTGTAATTCATTTAGGTGAAAAGTTAGGTTGCTTCTTTGAGATTTTTCTTATTTCTTGAGGTCGACCTGTAGAGCTATAAACATATCTTAGAACTACATTTGCTGTATGCTACATATTTTGGAAAATTGTTTATATTTTCCATTTTGGCTCAACATATTTTCTGACTTCCTCTGTGATATCCTCTTTGGCCCATTGGTTTATCTGCAGATTGTTTAATTTTTACATTTGTGTTTTTTCCCCATTTTTATTACTGTATTTGATTTCTAGCTTCATACCATTGTGGTAAGAAAAGATGCTTGATATTAGTTCAGTCTTCTTAAATTTACTGAGACTTGTTTAGTGGCTTAGCAGGTGATCTATCCTGGAGAAAGTGTGTGCACTTGAAAAGTTGAAAAGAATGCATATTCTGTTGTTTTTAGATGGAATGTCCTATGGACATATATTAAGTACACCTGCCCTGATGTGTCATTTAGGGCCATGTTTCCTTACTGGTCTTCTGTCTGGATGATCAATCCATTGATGCAGTATTTTAAACAGCCATACTTATTGTTGGATTACTGTCGTCAATTTCTTCATGTCTGTTAATATGTGCTTTACATATTTAGCTGCTTCTATAATAAGTACATACGTTTGTAAATGTTATATCCTCTTCTTGAATTCACCCTTTAATAATTATAATGTCCTTTATATTCTTTGATTATAAACTTTAAAGTTTAGCTTGTCTAATATGAGTATTGCTAACCTTTCTTCCTTGCACTTCTATTTGCATGAAATATCTTCTCCATTCCCTCACTTTCAGTCTGTGTGTGTCTTAGTTCTGAAGTGAGTCTTTTATAGGGAGCATGTAGATGGATCGTTTATCCAATAAGCCACCCTGTGGCTTTTGATTGGAGCATTTAGTACATGGACTTTTAAAATGATTATTGATAGGTAGGTTTTTATTGCCATTTTGTTACTTGTTTTCTGGTTGTTTTTATAGTTCTTCTCTGTCCCTTTTTTTCTTCTATTAGTCTCTTCCCTTAATGATTTTCTGTAATGTTATACTTGGGTGCTTTTCTCTTTAGTATTTGTATATTTATTGTAGGTTTTTGATCTGTGGGGTTACCATGAAGTTTATATATGGTGAACTATATCTACTTGTCTTAAACTGATGGCCATTTAAATCTAAACACATTCTCAAGATCTACACTTTTTACTTCCTCTCCATGTTTTGTGTTTCTGGTGCCATATTTTACATACTCATATCTATCCCTTAACTATTTATTGTAATTATAGTAGGTTTTACAATTTCTTTTAGCTTTTATACTAGCTTTTTTTCAATGACTGATTCACTGCTTTTACCATATAATTGCCTTTATCAGTATTTTCATGTTATCACCTTTTATTTTTCAATTAAATAAGATATTTGAATATTTCTGATAAAAATATGGTGATAACTTGGTTTTTGCTTCTCTGGAAAACTTCATCTCTCCTTAAATTCTAAATTGTAACCTTGTAGGTAGAGTGTTATTTATTTTTTTTCTTTCAGCACTTTAAACACATCATGCCATTGCCTTCTGGCCTGCAAAATGTTTTGCTGAAAAATCACTTCATAGCCTTCTGGGGTTCCCCTTGTATATGACTTTTGTTTTTCTCTTGCTACCTTTAGGAGTCTCCATTTATCTTTAAATTTTGACATTCTACGTCTTATTTTGGATATTTTTGGGTTCATTTTGTTTAGAACCCTCTGTGCTTCCTGTACCTGGATGTTTGGTTCCTTCCCGGTGTTAGGGAAGTTTTCAGTCATTATTATTCAAAGTACGTTTTTCTGTCCCTTCCCTCTTCTTTTTTCTGAGACCCCTGTAATGTTAGTATGCTTAATGTAGTCCCTCAGGTCCCTTAAATTATCATTTAAAAAAATCTTTTTGCTATTGCGATAGGGTGATTTCCACTATTCTATCTTCCAGGTTGCATATACATTCTTTTGTATCACTTAGTAAAGTAAGTAAAGTCACTCAGTCGTGTCCGACTCTTTGCGACCCCATGGACTGTAGCCTACCAGGCTCCTCCATCCATGGGATTTTCCAGGCAAGAATACTAGAGTGGGTTGCCATTTCCTTCTCCAGGGGATCTTCCTGACCCAGGGATCGAACCCGGGTCTCCAGCATTGCAGACAGACACTTTACTGTCTGAGCCACCAGGGGAGATACAATCACTTAATCCACTCTTAATTCCTTCTAGTATATTTTTTCATTTCAGTTATTGTATTATTCAGCTATGGTTGGTTCTTTTTTATATTGTCTACTTCCGTGTTGAAGTTCTTGCTGTGCTCTTCCATTCTCTTCCAGAATTCAGTTAGCATTTTTGTCATTGCTGTCTTGAACTCTTTATCCAGGTAAGTTATCTCCATTTCATTAGTGTTCCCCCCCTCCTCCCCAGGTTTTATGTTGTTCTTTTATTTGAAACATATTTCTCAGTTTTCTTTGTTTGACTTTCTTTGCTTCTGTGAGTTTTGGTAAAACAGTTACCTGGTCTTAAAAGTTTTATATGAGAATGTCCCTATGCAATCTGTGTATGCCCAGTAGCTTTGGTGGATGACTTGCATCTGAAGTTTGCAGAGGCTGCATCTTCTCCCAGGGTACAATGGCAGCCACTGCCTTGGTAGAAAGTAAGACTGGGAGTTGAAGGGGAAAGAACTATAGTCAGGAGCTAGCTGGGGTTTCTCTTGGGGATAGAGGTGGTTGCAGCACTATTGGGTAATGGGCCTGAGGGGCTGGAGCAGGAACCCTGAGAGAGTTGGGCTTCTCCCCAGCATGATGGTAGTTTCTGCCTTGGTCAGAGCACGGCCAGAGCCTCTGGTCTTGGAGCTGTACCTTTGAGTTGGTTCTTCTTCTGAGTGTGTGTACCTTGGTTAGGGGTAGAGTTTGGGCCCAAGGGATTGGGTATGCACTCCTGAGTGTGTTGGTTCTGGGTCCCTGCTTTGGACAGAGGCAGAAAGGGACAGGGCTGGAGCTCGAGCTGGTGCTACTCCTTCCCTACTGTGTGAATGTATTGACGATATTGGCCTCTGCACTAGCAAGGAGCAGTGATAGAGCAGGTGGGACTGGAGCAGGATCCTAGTGTGGCCTGGGGTGCACACTAGGGTGGTGATGCCAGACAGACCTGAGCACCAGAAAGTTTTCAGTTGGCTGCTTCTGTCCTGCAACTTGGAGCAAGCAAATCTATGTGCGTTCTCAAGAGCTCAGCCTGTTTCTTCCATCCCTCTGGTATATGCCACTGGTTTTGAAACCACCTAAGGTAAAGGGGGAGCATCTTCCTCAGTATTGGACCCCAGGACTGAGGTGGGTCTACAACCCTTTGCTCTTTAGGGAGGATCACCTACTTTCTGATATTCCCCTCCTCTTATGGGTTATCTGCTAGGGGCATAGGTCATATCTAGATCATTTCTCCTTCCTTCCTACCAGATTCTGTGTAATTCTTTGTGGCTTTTGTTGTATAACAGCCATTGTTCTAGTCTATAGGTTGTTTTCAGCGAGAGTTGCTCTGTATGTGTTTGTAGTTTTGATGGGTTTATGGTGGGAGGTGAGCTCAAGATCTTCCTGCTCTGCCATCTTGATCCTGCTGCCTCCTAAAATCAATAATTTTTTTTTAGTTGATATTGAATACTATTGACAGATACCACACAGAAACAGATTTCGTGATTTCCAAAAAGATCAATAGTAAAGTAATATGTTTTGTCCCTTTATTAAATACAAAACCCCATGATTAATGACCTAAACATATTGACACCATATCTGTATAAGATGCCTTTATGAACTATTTACAGATAAAGGAAATGAGAACAAAAGGAGTTAAGCAATGAACTAACTTCATACATGTGTAACATCAGAATTGGTAATCAGTGGTCATAATATAGACTACAAGTTCTCAAAAAATCATAGTTGGAAAAATATTTGCATTCCTAGAATTTTTTTTTTTTACTATTTATGTGTGTATTATTATCTATAATCACTCTCTCCTTCTAATAAATGGGCAGGTAATGTAGAATATACTTCAGCCTGACTGGTTAATAGACCAGAGTTCTCCTGTTAGCCAAAAATTTTAAACTTTACCCTTTAGCAAGAAGATTGTAATTATAATCAATTAGAGGTAAAATTTTTCAAGTTTGGAAAAGCAAGATTTAATAATTTACTGGGTTAAAGTTGAGTAAGGAATCTTTAAAAAGATCAAATTAAAGAGTTTTGGGGGAATGAAACAATGTTTTTCTTTTTTCACAATTTTATACTGAAGCTGTCTCAAATTTTATTAGATAAAGCAAAATGTTTTCTTCCAGTTGATTAATACAAAGATGGAGTTAAACGTCTAAATGGCAGTTCTAATTACTAGTGTGCATCAGTCAGAATAGGTAATTTGTTACTTTAATAAAAGTTCTTCAGAGATTATAGTTTATAATAACAGCAACACTACTAGTTATACAGATTTATTTCTGGATCACTCTGCTCTACCTTATTCTGAGTCAAGGATGAAGGCTAAGGAGGCTGCACCTCAGTGTTCGCATGACTGCTGAGGCAGAAGAAAGAAGAAACAAACCACAATCTGGCTTCTAAAAATCTCTTCTGGGAAGGGCCATATATCATTGCCAATCATGTTCTATTTGCCAAAGGAAGAAACACTGCTGTTACAAACTTCAAAAGTCACAGGTAAGAGAAATCTTACCATACACTTAGGAGAGAGAAAACGGAGAATGTCTGGGGAACAGCGCAAATACCTCATGGTGCCATTTCCAAAGAGAATGAGTGAACAAAAGAATTCAACAGGAGGAAAAAAAAAAAAAAAACTTCTCAAGGTCAACTGAGGAGAAAAGTTTTGCTTAGCCAAGGCATCTAGAATGCCACTAGGTCCACATTTTATAGTTTTTAGAGGAACCTGGATGTTAGTTTCTAAGAAATGACTTTTATTAAAAAAAATTCAGTTTCACAAAACTATCAAAACAAGAATCTGTCATTTTTCACTGTGGTGCAAACTTGTTTCTAACACCACCCTACCCCCAGCCCAAGAGCACACTCCTTCACATATATGTAGATTATCATTGTAAAGAAGTCAATGATTTAAGGTGCTTGTCAAATTATATACAACATGAAGGTACTAATTATTTCCAGTTATATTTCACAACTGATGGCTGTACATTGTTTATTTTCTCTTGCCCAAGAACTGCTGGTCAATGAAATTCCTCCAAAGACAGCTTTTGAATATTTTAATAGTAACAATTCTTGAATTCTTTAATCAATATAATATTTTTGATTGTTTTTAGAGTCTATGCTAGTGTTATTCTTCTCCAAACATAAAATTCTACAAAAATCAGTAGACTTACTTGAAATTGTTTCTCATAATTTCCCAAATAGCTAAGGGCAAAAGTCCATTTTTTAAAATTTGCTTTAGGCTTATGGAAAAATTGAGCAGACTGTTCAGAGAGTTCCAGTACTCCCTCTGTCCCCTACCAAATCTCCCAACATATGTAGTTTCTCTTGTAATGAATGTCTTGCCTTGGTGTGGCATATTTGTTAACAAACCAATAGTGACACATTATTATTAACTAAATAGCATAGTTTATATTATAGTTCATTTTTACAGTTTATGGTTTTGATTGATTTATAATGCCATGCAGTCACTATTAGAGTATTGACATGGATGGCGTCCCCTCAAAATTCTATATTTCAAAGTCCTAACTCCTCATGTGGTAGCATTTGAAAGTGGGGCCTTTGGGAGGGTTAAATGATGTCATGAGGGTGGGGACCTCATGATAGGATTAATGCCCTTATAAAAAGACAACGAAAATTTCCACCCCGCCCCCCCTTCCTCCCCCCAGTCTTTCTCTCCATCTTTCTCTCTCTCTCTCTCTCCCCTTGCCTTCACTAGGGATAGCTGTGTGAGGATATAAACAGTCAGTGTCCTCACCAAAACCCAACCATGCTCTCATCCTGATCTCAGACTTCCACCCTCCAGTACTGTGAACAATAAATATTTGTTGTTTAAATCATCCAGTCTAAGGTGAGTGTTAGCAGCCCAAGTAGACTGAGTATCATTAACACCTGTGATGTTCCACCTATTCATCCTGTCCTCCCTTCCCCAAACTCCCAGCAACCAGGATTTGTCTCCATAGTTTTGCCTTTTCAAAAACGTTGTGCAGTTGAAATCACGTAGTAGGTAGCCTTTTCAGACTGCCTTCTTTTATTTAGCAAAATAGACCTAGAAGTCATTCATCTATTGATATGGTTTGGTAGTTCATGCCTTTATATTACTTATGAGAACACCATTGTTTGAATCTACCACAGCTTATTCATCCATTCACCTATTAAAGCCTTTCTATTTGCTTCCAGTTTGTATTTGTTATGAATAACACTGACATTAACATTTGGGCAAAGTTTATGTAGAGATAAATTTTCAAATCAGTTGGGTAATACCTAGGAACAAGAATGCTAGATTCTATAGCACTAGTATGCTTAGCTTTGTAGGAAACTGCTATAAACTGTCTTCCAAAGTGGTTGTAACATTTTGCATCCCACCAAAATGGACGAGTCACTGTTGTTCTGCATGTTGTCCAAAATTGGCATTATCTGTTCTTTCATTTTTGGATTTGTACATTCAAATTGGTATGTAGTTATCTCTCATTTTTGTTTTAATTTGCATCTTCACAATGACAAGTGGTGTTCAGCACTTATAAAATGCTTAGTTGACATTTACAACTTTGATATATCATCTTTTGAGGTCTTTTTCCCATTTCTTGGCTGTTTTCTGTTTTTATTTTGAATTTTAGGAGTTCATGTATTTAGGATAAAAGTAATTTAACTGATCTGCATTTTGCAAATATTTTCTCTCAATTGGTGTCTTGTCTTTCATTTTGTCAAGAATACAATTTGTGGAATAGAACATTTTCATTCTGTAATTTCTATAAGTAGAAATAAACTAAAAATTGTCTTCTAAGTTGTTCAGACCAAACAATGGCAGTGGTTGTTTGCTCTTTTCTGCTGAGAAAGCTATCTTCCAGGATGGTATTAATTCTATGAGTATTATAAGGGAAGGGGATGAAGAAAGTCACATCACAACTGGAATTCTTGTATGGCCTTCATGCCTGGTCTGCTGATTATCTTTATTTAAATATGAATTAATATGGTTATAGTGCTTCATCATAAACTTGATATGTGGTGTGCAAGCATACCTTATTATCATCACTTACCTTAAATGGGTGGTTTGGGATAATAATTCTCTCATATGAATCTTATGATAAATTTTAATTCTGAAAAAATATTAACATTCAAAATTTTTAAGAAAATCAAATAGATTTTGTGTATTTATTGTTTAGCTTGGACTTATGGATAGACTAGAAAACCAAAAAAGCAGATAATTATGAGTACAGATGGTTTGCAACTCATTTCTGCCACTTAATAGCTGTCTGACTTTGAATACCTCTTTTAGCCTCTCTGAAACTCAGTTCCACAGTCTGAAATATAGAATTAAGAATAAAGTATACATTATGTCTAAAATGGGGATAAGTTACCAGTGATAAAGTGTTTAGTGGCATATAGTATTTTACCAATAAATTTTAAAGATTACTGGAGAATATATATACTAGTCATTATTTAAATAAAATTTTCTATTTTTATTTCTCACTATTTATTGATGAGTATAAAGAGGAAAATTTGGGCTTTGTTTAATTATTATGTCTCCATCCACTCATTCAGGTTCTCCTGTTAATTCTAACAGGTTTTATTTTTTTACTGGAGTATAATTTTTCCAGGTGTAGAATTATGATTTAAGTGGTTATTTTAGCCCATCTGCTAGAAACCCCAGAAATACACTGAAGTGTAATGACCAAAAAGTGAATCTCTCTGATGTTCATAATATTAATTTTAAGATGTCTGATATTTAAACTGCTTCTCTTCTATTCACATTTTACTTTCAAAATGACTGTACAACTTTAGGAATGCCTTTTAATCACCAATTAGCAAGGTCTTTTCATTGGGTCATTATTTTTCTTTGTAATAAATAATGATATATTATTTCTGATATTTAACAATCTTTTATACTGCAATATTTCATATGTAAAATAACCTCCTAATAATATATTCACTCATTGTTTCACTCTGTTTATGGTTTTGTGGTATTAAAATTGTGTAGGATTCAGAAAATTAAACATGAAGCTCTCAGATTTCCTGCCCTCTCTCCTTGCCATGGAATAATTTCAAATGTAAGTTTTATTAGAGAAGGATCCTTGATTTATTTTTCACTGCAACATTCCCATCACCTCAAGTGGCTGACAGCAAAATGCTAAACAAATATTAGTTAAAATAATTACCATTAAAATCTTAGATATATTTTGGCTAGAAGTCAGTTGTGAAAGATTCTAAACCTGTTTTTTTTTTTTTTTTTTTTTTAAGGTATCACTTTACTTTTCTAGGCCAGTTTATGGTAATTGGTCTTTTTTTTAAACTTGGATCAGTTTTGGTATTTTGCCAGAGAAAGCATCTATTTCTCTACGTCATACATAAAGTGCCATGTGCCTTTGAAGTACTTTTCAATGTAACAGTTTAGCAGGTATTTTCCTATTTTCACAATATTTCTGAATACCTCAGTAAAAAGTACTTTTGTAATTTTCATATATAATGCTGACACACTACTACACTTTTACTATAGTTTAATAAAATATTATAAATGTTTTCTTTGATGATTGTTCCCTAAAGTCTAAAATGAGGAATCATTTTATCTTTTGAGGCCTACATGTACTTCCTCACATTCATTCCCTTTCTTTTTCAAAGACAAAGAGAAAAGAGAAACAAGACAAGTCTACCGTTATTGAGTTGCCGAGTGTGTGTGTAGTGTATGCGTGTGCTGATATAAAGAGAGATAACTGTCATCTACAATTTATTATTATAAATAAGTTTAACATTTAAGCATATTTTTCTCTCTTCATCCTAAGCTAGGATTTTCCTAGGCACCCATTTCTAGGCACCTAGGTATTCCTAAGTTAACCCATCTTAGGCACGTGGATTTTCATTGGCTTTCTCTATCAAAAAATTAGCACAGAAACTCAATAATAAAATAGTAAAAAACATTCCTATATAGAAAGTCTGCCTGAGTGGAAGCATCTTTTAAAAATGTTGACAGCCCATTGAATAGCCAATTGTAACAAAAACTTTGAAAAATGTTGACAGAAGAGATACTTCACATATATCAGTGTAGCTTTCACATTTCTTTGATAAAATGGAAATTTTTATTTTCATATCTCTTTTATTACTATTAGGAATTATTGATTTACCAATTTTAGGATTAAAAGTGGGCCATTTAGTTAAATGTGTAATTTACATGAGATTTTGTAACAAAGCCCAAATATGCATTTGATCTTACAGCTTTGTAAAAAGGGATTTTCATTTTGATGTCATAGTATTACATGTAGGAATTATTTATTCCCTTTCCTTCTGAAGAGTTTTCAGAAAGCATCAGTGATTTAGCATTTTATGCCCCTTGATCATTTTGAACTGTGAGACTATCTCTTCTGATGAGATGCATTTTATTTTAGTTTAGTTTTATCAAAGTAATGTTATATATCCACGTCGTTTTACAGCCAAAGAGTACCATAGAACTCATGACCATTAAAAAAAAAAAAAACTTATTCTCTCTACTCCCTGGTTTTATTTCTCAGAAACAATCATTTTCAGTGCTTACATACTTGTTTCATATGATATTTGTCTTCTATTTATGTAGTTTTGCATCTATTTATTGGTTTATTCATGTTAGGTAACTACTGATTTCTGATTTTTACTTCTACTAGCCAGTAATAATTTGTGTTTTTTATAACATATACTTCCATCCTTTCATATATCCATGTTACGTTTGTATGATTGGTTTCATATAATTGTGTTTACTTTTAGTGTGAGATGTATTTTGAAATTTTGCCCATGGCATTAATAACCTGCTAAGATTATTTAATTACTGTATAGTATTTCACCATGTGGCTGCTTCACATTTTTAAAATAATCTAGTGTTGTTAATTTATACTTCATTCTATTCAATTATTTTTCATTCAGTTACAGTGACACGTATCTGTCTATCAATGTTCTGAAAAATTTAATCATTCAGATCATAGCCGAGAAACTGAAACTATTCAAAAAAGCGCCCCCCCTCTACCTATACCCACAACACATCATTGAATCTATGTTAGGACACTCATCTTTCTTTTAAAGGTAAAGCCTAGCAGACACTCAGAGCTTAATTATTCACATGAATTACAAGACCTCCACAAATGCTGTGTTAAGAGGATGCCTTCCAAAAGTAGATAGCCTAGTTGTTAATTTTGGCTGTTATCTAATACCAAGAGGAAAAACAAGTTGACAGATAAGACCTAACACCAAACAGATACACTAAGACAGATACACCAAACACCAACAAATTCGATGGTAAAACCATATGATAATCTCAATAGTTGCAGAAAAAGGTTTTGACAAAATTCAACATCCATGTATGATAAAAACTCCAAGAATAAGATAAAGTTGTCTACTTTCATCACTTTTATTCAACATAGTTTTGGAATACATAGCCACCGCAATCAGAGAAAGAAAAGAAGTAAAACAAATCCAAATTGGAAAATAAGAAAAACTGTCATTGCTTGAAGATGACATGATACTATACATAAAAAATCTTAAGGATGCCACCAGAAAATTACCAGAACTCATCAATGAATTTGTTGAAGTTGCAGGATAAACACAATTAATACATCAAAATCTGTTGCATTTTTCTACACTGACAATGAAAGATCAGGAAGAGAAATTAAAGAAACAACCTCATTTACCATGTCATCAAAAAGAATAAAATACCCAGGAGTACCTCCCTAAGGAAGCAAAGGACCTGTTCTCTGAAACCTGTATGATGAACAAAATCAATGACACAGATACATGGAAACATATACTATGTTCTTGGATTGGAATAATCAATATTATCAAAGTGACTACAACACCCAAGGCAAGCTACAGATTCAATGCAATCCCTATTAAATTGTCAGTGGCATTTTTCACAGAACTGGTAACAAAAAAATAATTTGTGTGGAAACAAAAAAGACCCAGAATAGCCAAAGTAATCCTGAGAGAGAAAAAGAGAGCTGGAGAGCTGGAGGCTCCCTGAGCTCACACAATATTGCAAAGCCACAGTAATCAAAACAGTATGTGTTTGGCAAGCAACAGTCAGAGAGATCAATGGAACAAGACAGAAAGCTCAGAACCAAGCCCACACACCTGTGGTCAATTAATCTATAATACAATAAAAGAGTCAAGAATATACAATGGAGAATGTCTCTTCAGTAAACTGTGCTGGGAAAACTGGACAGCTACTTATAAAAGAATAAAACTAGAGCATTCTCTAACACCATATACAAAAATAAATTCAAGGTGGATTAAAGACCTAAAAGCAAAACTGGATACTATAAAACTCTTAGAAGAAAACACTGGGAGAACTCTCTTTTGACATAAATTGCTATGTGCTAAGTCACTTCGGTCATGTCCTACTCTTTACCACGCGATAGACTGTAGCCCGCCAGGCTCCTCTGTCCGTGGGATTCTCCAGGCAAGAATACTGGAGTGGGTTGCTACGCCCTCCTCCAGGGGACCTTCCTGACCGGGATTGAACTCTCGTCTCACATCTCCTGCATTTTCAGGTGGGTTCTTCACCACTAGCACCACCTGGGAAGCCCTTGACATAAATTGCAGCAATATCTTTTTGGGTCTACCTCTTAGAATAATGAAAATAAACAACTTGATCCTAATTAAATTTAAAATCTTTTGGATAGCAAAGGAAACCATAAACAAACAAAAGACAGTCCACAGAACAGGAAAGATATTTGCAAATGAAGTGACTGACAAGAGATTAATCTCCAAAATATACAAACAGTTCATGTGGCTCTATATCAAAAAAAGAAAACATACAGAAAATAGCAATTCAATCAAAAAATGGGAAGAAGCTCTAAATAGACATTTCTCCAGAGAATACATAACAGATGTCCATGTAAAAGAATAAAATAATAGAACATGGAAAATAAATAGAAAATAAAATAGAATAAATTAAATAAATAGAATAAATTAAATAGAAAATAAAAATCCCATGGAAAGATGCTTAACATCACTAATTATTAGAGAATCATGAATCAAAGCTACAATAAGGTGTAGTCAGAATGGTCATCAAAAAGTCTATAAAAAATAAATGCTGGAGAGGGTGTGGAGCAAAGGAAACTCTCTTTTCTCTTGGTGGAATTGTAAATTGGTACAGCCGCTATCGAGAACAGAATGAAGATTCCTTTAACAACTAAAACAAGAGCTACCATATGATCTAGCAATCCCACTCCTGGGAATATTTACAGAAAAAAAAAACAAAAAAACAACAAACATGATTTGAGTAGTACATGCGCTCCAATGTTCACTGCATGCCTGTGTATATGTTCCGTCATGTCCAACTCTTTGTGACCCCAGGGACTGTCGGGTGTCAAGGCTCCTTTGTCTATGGGATTCTCCAGGCAAGAATACTGGAGCAGGTTGTATTTTCTCCTTCAGGGGATATTCCCGACCCAGGGATCAAGCTCATGTCTCTAGCATCTCCTGCATTGGCAGGCAGATTCTTTACCAGCTGAGCCACCATGCAGTGCTGTTTACAATAGCCAAGACATGGAAGCAACCTAAATGTTCATCAACAGAGGAACTGATAAAGAAGATGGTACATATATATAATGGAATATTACTCAGCCTGAAAAACAAATGCAGTAATTCCATTTGCAGCAAAATGGATGGGACCTAGAAATTATCATACTAAGACAGACAAGTATAAATAACACATGATATGACTTATTGTGGATTTAAAAAAAAAAAGATACAGTTGAATTTATATATAAAACAGACTTTGAAAACAAACTTAGGGTTACCAAAAGGGAAAGGTAAGGGGAGGGATAAATTAAGAGCTTGGGATTAACATATACATACTACTATATATAAAACAGATCATTAACAAGGATCTACTGCATAGCAAAGGGAACTCTACTCAATAATCTCTAATAAACTATACAGGAAAATAATCTGAAATAGGATGGATATATGTATAACCAAATCACTTTGCTGTATATCTGCAACTAATGCAACATTGTAAACCCACTATAATATAAAATAAAAAATTATAAAAAGAATAAAAGGAATTATAAAATACAGAGAGATAGGAGAATGATAGGAAAGTCTGCCATAGAACTTCTAAATCCCTGGAATTTCCTGGGTGATAGAAGTTTCCTTTATTTGCATGATGTGACACTTTGTGGGCTCCTTGATAGGGGCTGGTTACCAGGAAAAGCAAGACATGGTTAGAAGCTTGGAAATATCAGCCCTGCCTCCTATTCTTTGGAGAGGGGACAGGGGCTAGAAGTTAACAGCCAATCATACCTATGTGATGAAACCTCCATAAAAACCCCTAAAGTACAGAGTTTAGTGATCTTCAGGGTTGGTAGCCATATCCACATGATGGGAAGGGCCACGTTCCAATTCAACAAAGACAAAACTCATGAGCTCAGGACACTTCCAGACCTTCTACTATGCATATTTTATCTGTATTCTTTAACATATTCTTTATAATAAATTGGCATAAATAGTTAAGCTGTTTTCTTGGGTTCTGTAAGCCAGTCTAGCAAATTCTTCAACTCAGAGAGTCTTGGGCCGCTCTGATTTATAGCTAATTTGAGGTGAAGTTGTGGGTAACCCAGGGACACATTCCTTGTTATTGGAATCTGAAGGAGAAGCTCATCTTGTGGGACTAAGACCTTAGCCTTGTGTCTCTTATGCTTACTTTGAACAATGTGAGAAGTGAACTGTAGGACACCTAGCTGATGGCAGAGAACTGATTGATGTGGAAAATCTCCCATACATCTGGTTAATGAAGCATTCTGTGTGAGTTTTATAGGAGAAACAGGGTTCCCTCCACCCCATTGACAATGTAAAAAAAGAAAAGAGCAGAGACTGAAAAAGTTAGGTTTGCTTTTGAATCAGATGTCCACTGTGTAATATTGTGCACATAAATGAGTGTCCTAAATTTCAATCTTTTCCAAATTAGAATGAGCATATTATATTGAGAAATATGGGTATTATAAAAAAAAAAAGTCCTGGCCTATAGTAAACATTTAGTGAATGAATCCTATCATAATTATTCACTAATATTGCATTTTTCACACTCTGATGACAGTGGAATAAATGTAAAGCTACAGCAGAAAGAAAAAAAATGTTAAAACTTTCCATTCACCTCATACAGGATAGACATGTCTTCATAAATGATTCTTACCAAATTGTTCTTTAAAATATTTTTTCAATTACTTCTACCTGGAGCTAGACTATCTATTCCTCTAAGGCTGAAGTAAATCACTATATTTAATTATGTCAAGCAATTCAAAAACTCTTCAAAGTGTTCACTTCTACTTAGCATTTTGTCGTCCATATCAGATAAACTTCTATTTGGTCCTGAAAGTGAAAGTGAAGTTGCTCAGTCGTGTCCAACACTTTGCGACCCCATGGGGCATAGCCCACCAGGCTTCTCCATCCATGAGATTTTCCTGGCAATAATACTAGAGTTGGTTGTCATTTCCTACTTCAGGGGATCTTCCCAACCCAGAGACCGAACCCAGGTCTCCCACATTGCAGGCAGTCTCTTTACCATCTGAGCCACCAGGGGATCCCTATTTGGTCCTGCAACCTAACAATAAAATCAGAGACTAATCTGCAGTGCTTTCAGACTGGAGAGTTCCCTTCAGAGACTGTTCACATGAGCATTCTGCCTAAACGGTATGAGGATAAATGCAGCTGGCGTGTCCACAAGGATATGAGATCAGGAAGTCGGTGGTTTAATTATACCAAGAAGAGAATTGGAGCCAGTTTCCAATGGACTGTATGGACTGTGGCCTCCCCAGGCTCTTCTGTCCATGGGATTCTCCCCATATTTGCCAAATAATTTCTATAGAGTGTAGGGAAGCTGTGAATTAGATGTGTGAAAGCTATTTCATTGAAAACCCTATAAATTTATGAGGAAACAAGCAGTGCAGTTTGGATAAGAGCACAAAGACATGGTTCTTCTCAGTCACCCTGTCTGTTGCCTCAGATATTTGTCACATTAGCAGATACTGATACTCAACAATTATGAACTTATTCATGACCACAAGAGAGATGCCTTCAGCAAAGTACCAGGTATGTGAGGAAGGCTGTTCTAAATAATATACACAAAATTTCAGTCAAATCTGATTCCCCATAAACCAATTAGCATTACTGGACTGGTAAGAATTAGGGAAACATAAATTTGGAAAAGGAATGCATTATACCTTAAATCTAAACAAAATAAACAGGACCACATTGTAAACTTTAGATTGAGTTCTAGTGTTTAAAAGAATGAAGCATATAACCTTATGAGATCCTTCCAAATTTATGTCTGTGTTTGAAAAAAGCTAATATACACATGAATTATAAAAAGCTAAAAATGGCATAATTTTGAACTTGTTAATGCAAAATCATCATAGCGTGACTGAGATGCATAGGAACATGCAATATACATTTAAATGAGAAGATATCAGTACAAATTATTCCTCATGTTCTCCCAAATGGCTAGTCTAAACTCATGAGGATTATAACAAAAATGGTATGCTCCTTTACATGTTGAAGTGAAGTGAAAGTCGTTCAATCGTGTCCTGTATAGTCCATGGAATTCTCCAGGCCAGAATACTGGAGTGGGTAGCCTTTCCCTTCTCCAGGGGATCTTCCCAACCCAGGGATTGAATCCAGGTCTCCTGCATTGCAGACAGATTCTTTACCAGCTGAACCACAAGGGAAGCCCTTACATGTTATTTGGTTTTGTTATAAATCTGCATAATCTTTAGACTATACGAATCTAACATTTAGGGAGAAATGTAACTAGCTAGAGAAAATCACAAATAACTTTTAAATTATCTTCTTAAATTTCTGGATTCATAAATTTAACCAAAAACTAGTTGATAAAGTTGTAAGGGGACGATGTTTTCTCCTAAAGTTTCATTTCATTATAATCTGTCAGAGAAAAATGGCTTTCATTTATTCTTTACAAAGATTGAACCTTTATGTATGGCATTCTCTATTCCTTCCTAGCCAGGAGATCAGAGGCACAAAGTGAAACTAAAGCTTCTGAGGAAAGCATTTCAAAGTTTATTATTATTACCTGTGGATTTATATTACAGTTATTTCCTAAGAGTTTATTCCCATATTCTTTTGAGTGAATTATCTATCCAAATGCTTGAATGAGGGAAACTAAGATACAAAAAGTACAAGGAAGGGAAAACTTAGGGAAGATCTTCCTCATAAAATAGAACAATCCCCTTTTTTCATGAGTGGCCATCCCTAACATGGTGATTTTCCCAGGAAGTAGCAAAATGGAATCACCCAAATGTAGACACATGTGATCTGCTGTTTGGTTAACTGCCATTTTCCTTCAGCTCAAATGTTACTTTCCTAGGAAATCCTTTCCTGCTCTCTGTGACAATATCAGTTCAGTTCAGTCGCTCAGTCATGTCCGACTCTTTGCGACCCCATGGACTGCAGGACGCCAAGCTTCCCTGTTCATCACCAACTCCTGGAGCCTGCTCAAACTCATGTCTATCAAGTCTGTAATGCCATCCAGCCATCTCCTCCTCTGTCATCCTCTCCACCTCCTGTGACTATATAAACCCTCACTATTATTCTCCAAGAATCCTGTGTTCTTCTTTTTAGAAGCACTTATCACAGCAATGAATGACATGGAGTGTGAGATCCTTTGGTGTCCATCTCCCCCGTAAACTTCAGCCTCAAAAAGACTGGCTAGTGTATATATCTGCTCCACTTGCCTCTGTATCTCTTAGTATAAAACCAGGGCCCTGTTAGTTGAATAAATATAAGAATGAATGATTTAATATGTCTCAAGTTTTCCATCCAGTACTTGTACTACTCACTTGATACAGACAAAATAGATATCAGACCATGCATAATTATTCAATGAAAGCATCTAGTACACACACAAATACATACACACACACAGTGCATTTATCAATTCACCTGCAGAAACTCCCTGACCGATTGGAGCCTGGTGGCCTACAGTCCATGGGTTCACAAAGAGTCAGACACAACTGAAGTGATCTGGTATGCTCGCATGTATGTATGACATATCTAAATAAAAGAACAACAGTCTTAAATTCAAAATCACCTGACTGCCTGGTGCGTTCTTTCCTGGGTCCAGCTCACCTCACTGATTCCTACTTTCTTTAAGATGAATCTTTCAAAGAGGCTCTTTGATCTTGCAGATAAAAAAGTGAGGTTACCCACTAGTTAATCTGACATACTCAAACATGTTTGAATTCTAGTGAGGGCTACCTGAGACTTTCACCAAATGCCTACTATGTTTTGGAAACCACGTCTGACCTGAAAATTCAGAAAGATGAGATATGGCATCTATCCTAAAGTAACTTAAAATCTATCTGGAAATATAATCACGCAAGTAATTATAATGGCTTCCCAAAAATGGAAGTGGTAAAGAATCACCTGCCAGTGCAGGAGATCCCTGGGTCAGGAAGATCCCCTGGAGGAGGAAATGACTCTCCACTCTAGTATTCTTGCCTGGGAAATCCCATGGACAGTGGAGCCTGATGGGCTTCAGTCAGTGAGGTCTCAAAAGAGTCGGACACCACTTAATGAGTAAGCAACCACATGAAAGTCACAACAATATAAATACCGTGTGCTATGGGTGTGCAAAGAAGCTGATCACTACCTTTTTCATAATTATTTCCAGACTTAACTTGGAGGAGGTTATTATTTTGTCTGATAAGTGATTTGCTTCATCTAGGAGTCTCACAAAATCTTAAATGAAATTGATGGATCAGTTTATTTATGAAAGAGAAATCCGATTTGTGCAACAAAAACAAATAAGTATGTGTGTGAGAGAGAGAAAGAGAGGGAATAGACTTAGTGTGTACTGTGTTAAATAGTGTTCCCTCAAAACCCATGTCCACTGAGAGCCTTAGAATGTGACCTTATTTGGAAATGGGGGCTTTGTAATGTCAAAGAGAACCAGAGCTATGCACTAAAGTGGTAAAAAGAGATTTTATTCCATAACTATTGTAATGGTGGGAAAGGGAATTTAATATAGAAAAGAGATCAATTCTGGTATACAGCCAAGGAGCCTCAATTGGGATGTATCGCCAAAGAGCAGGGAGAGGGGTTTGGTGGATGGAAGTTTACTGAGTGGGAGACATCAAAGGTAATGGATTCTTGAAAAACATGATTAACAGGATTTTTCATCCTTGATATCTGACCGCAGCAATCAGATATCAAGGATGATCATATACAAAGGGGGGGAGGGTTGACTTAGCACAATTATTTTCTAAGCCTGGATTGTACAGGCCGCAGACAGGATTGGGGCCAAGGAGGAGGCTCAGTGATAAAGAATCAGCCTGACAAGGGAGGATAGATGCAGGTTCCATCCCTGGGTGGGGAAGATCCCCTGGAGGAGGAAATGACCAGCCACTCCAGTATTCCTGCCTGGAGAATCCCATGGACAGAGGAGCCTGGTGGGCTACAGTCGTGGGGTCACAAAAAGTCAGACACAACTGATACACTGAGTATGCACTCACAGAGACCTTGTCCAGAAAAGATCTCAGAGGAAACTGACTGAAGTTTGCTCAGGGAGAGAGTTTTTTTTTTTTTTTTTATCAGATGCAATTATTTAAGATGAGGTCATACAGGGTTAGGGTGGGCCTTAATTCCACTGGGACTGGAGACCTTAAAAGACCACAGAGCCACAAACACCCAGGGAAAAACTTGTGATTATGGATGCAGAAACTGGACTGACTCATCTACAAGCCAAAGAATTCACAAGGACTGCTGAAGACCATGAGACACCATGAGAAAGCAGGCAAGTTTCTTCCCTAGAGCCTTCAGAGGAAGCACGATCCATCTGACACCTTAATCTTGGATTTCTCACCTCCATAACTATAAAAGGCTAAATTCTGTTGTTTTAAACCTCCCAACTTGTGGTACCCTCCCAACTTGTGGTACTAGAAACCCAACATAGGGTCCTGTATCTACAAGAGCCCAGGGACAGCAAAGATTAAGAATATGAACCATCATACCAACAAGGCTTTCTGTTTGGTGAGGAAGGTTGGAATGAGGAGTAAAGGAGGTGGTTTCACATTGTACATTTTCTGTAATTCTTTTACATGGTGGATTCATATGTGCTTTATCCTTTCAGAAGTATGTGTAAAGCATTACCAACAAAGAAAAAAAGAATTTATGCAATGGATATGGGAAAAATTTAAAACTTTTCTCTGAGGAAGGCTAAGGACATCTACATATGCATTAGTTTAGTGAATATTACCATGTTGGGATGCCTTGGTTTTACCTCTTTACAATTACCACAGACAGACCCTGAGATATCATGAATATATGGGACTGGTAGGAAGTTTTAGCTTTTTGTTTTCTATTTTAAAATCCTGTTATTTTGTGTTCCTAATGTAAAGTGACTCTGCATATTTTGGCACCAACCTGACAATTCCCATCAGAAGGGAAAAAGGCCAGTTTTCTTTCTTTGATTTTGTGGCTTATATCTGGTATCTTATTCACCACATACTTATATGGGTTATGATGAAAATACAGAAAATAAATATTTGAACCTTTAGCTTCAGAGAGAAAACTATACAATTGCATGTTCTGTGAAGACAAGAATTGTTATCTATTTTGTTTACTGCTGTATACTCAGCACATTGAACACATTTTTGCACATAGTTGCATTCGATAGCTGTTGATGAGTGAAAGAATATAAGTTGTTATCTTTGCTTTTTATTGAGAGTGCTAGGGAAATGATATAAATGACATTGACCCAGATATTCAAACAGAAGCAAAATATCTGCATAAAAGCATTCAGGTAAGATCCTAGATTGAGAACATCAAACTTTAGGATGATTTACTTGTTAATTATACCATGTAGTGTGATCAAAGACACACAGGTCATGGTAGAGAGTTCTGACAAAACATGGTCCACTGGAGAAGGGAATGGCAAACCATTTCAGTATTCTTGCCTTGACAACCCCATGAACAGTATGAAAAGGCAAAAAGATAGGACACTGAAAGATGAACTCCCCAGGTCAGTTGGTGCCCAGTATGCTACTGGAGAAGAGTGGAGAAATAACTCCAGAAAGAATGAAGAGATGGAACCAAAGCAAAAACGACAAGTGATGGATGTGACTGGTGATGCAAGTAAAGTTCGATGCTGTAAAAAACAATATTGCATAGGAACCTGGAATGTTAGGTCTATGAATCAAGCTAAATTCAAAGTAGTCAAACAGGAGATGGCAAGAGTGAACGTCGACATTTTAGAAATCAGTGCACTAAAATGGACAGGAATGGGCGAATTTAATTCAGATGACCGTTATATCAACTACTGTGGGTAAGAATCTCAGAAGAAATGGAGTAGCCCTCATAGTCAACAAAAGAGTCCGAAATGCAGTACTTGGGTGCAATTAAAAACGACAGTCAGTGATGGCATCAGTGAGTCAATGGACATGAGTTTGAGTAAACTCCGGGAGTTGGTGATGGACAGGGAGGCCTGGTGTGCTGCAGTCCATGGGGTTGCAAAGAGTTGGTCATGACTAAGTGATTGAACTTAACTGGAAAATGACAGAATGATCTCCGTTTCAAAGGCAAGCCATTCAATATCACAGTAATCCAAGCCTATGCCCTGACCAGTAATGCTGAAAATGCTGAAGTCGCACATTTCTATGAAGACATACAAGACCTTCTAGAACTAACGCCCAAAGAAGATGTCCTTTGCATCACAGGGGACTGGAATGCAAAAGTAGGAAGTCAAGAGATACCTGAAGTAGCAGGCAAATTTGGCCTTGGAGTACAGAATGAAGCAGGGCAAAGGCTAACAGAGTTTTGCCTTGAGAATGCACCGGTCATAGCAAACACCCTCTTCCAACAACACAAGAGAAGACTACACATGGACATCACCAGATGGTAAATACTGAAAGAATATTGATTATATTTTATGCAGCCAAAAATGGAGAAGCTCTATACAGTCAGAAATTACAAGACCGGGAGCTGACTATGGCTCAGATCATGAACTCCTTCTTGCCAAATTCAGACTTAAAGTGAAGAAAGTAGGGGTAACCACTAGACCTGTCAGGCATGACCTAAACAAAATCTCTTAGGATTATACTGTGGAAGTGACAAATAAATTCAAGGGACTAGATCTGATAGACAGACTGCCTGAGGAACTGTGGGTAGAGGTTCATGACATTGTATAGGACGCAGTGATCAAGATCATCCCCGAGAAAAAGAAATGCAAAAAGGCAAAATGATTGTCTGAGGAGGCCTTGTAAATAGCTGAGAAAGAAGAGAAGCAAAAGGCAAAGGAGAAAATGTAAGATAAACCTATTTTTATGCAGAGTTCAAAAAAAAATAAAGGAGAATTAACAAAGCATTCCTCAGTAATCAATGCAAAGTAATAGAGGAAAAAAACAGAATGGGAAAGACTAATTTTCTTCAAGAAAATTAGTGATTCCAAGGAAAGATTTCATGCAAAGATGGACACAATAACGGACAGAAATGGTATGGAACTAACAGAAGCAGAAGACATTAAGAAAAGGTGGCAAGAATACACAGAAGAACCATACAAAAAAGATCTTCATGACCCAGATAACCATGATGGTGTGACCACTCACCTAGAGCCACACATCCTGGAATGCAAAGTCAAGTGGGCCTTGGGAAGCATGACAACAAACAAAGCTAGTGGAGGTGATGGAATTCCAGTTGAGCTATTTCAAGTCCTGAAAGATGATGCTGTGAAAGTGCTGCACTCAATATGCCAGCATATTTGGAAAACTCAGCAGTGGCCACAGGACTGGAAAAGGTCAGTTTTCATTCCAATCCCTAAGAAAGGCAATCCCAAAGAATGCTCAAACTACTGCACAATTGCACTCATCTCATATGCTAGCAAACTAATGCTCAAAATTCTCCAAGTTAGGCTTCAAAAGTATGTGAACCATGAGCTTCCAGGTGTTCAAACTGGATTTAGAAAAGGCAGAGGAACCAGAGATCAAGTTGCCAACATCTGTTGGATCATCAAAAAAGCAACAGAGTTCCAGTAAAACATCTACTTATGGTTTATTGACTACGCAAAAGCCTTTGACTGTGTGGATCACAGCAAACTGGAAAATTCTTCAAGAGGGGGATACCAGACAATTTTACCTGCCTTCTGGGAAATCTGCATGCATGTCAAGAAGCAGCATTTAGAACCAGACATGGAACAACAGACTGGTTCTATATAGGTAAAGAAGTATGTCAAGGCTGTATATTGTTACCCTGCTTATTTAACTTATATGCAGAGTACATAATGTGAAGTGCTGGACTGGATGAAGCACAAACTGGAATCAAGATAGCCAGGATAAATATCAATAACCTCAGATAGGCAGGTGATACCACCCTCAAGGCAGAAAGCAAAGAAGAACTAAAGAGCCTCTTGATGAAAGTGAAAGAAGAGAGTGAAAAAGTTGGCTTAAAACTCAACGTTCAAAAAACGAAGATGATGGCATATGGTTCCATAACTTCATGGCAAATAGATGAGGAGACAATGTAAACAGTGACACACCTTATTTTCTTGGGCTCCAAAATCACTGCAGATGGTGACTGTAGCCATGAAATTAAAAGATGCTTGCTCAAAAAAAAAAAAAAAAGATGCTTGCTCCTTGGAAGAAAAGCTATTGACCAACCTAGACAGCATATTAAAAAGCAGAGACATTACTTTGCAAAAATGGTCTATCTAGTCAAGGCTATGGTTTTTCCAGTAGTTATGTATGGATGTGAGAATTTGACTCTAAAGAAAGTGGAGCATTGAAGGATTGATGCTTTTGAACTGTGGTGTTGGAAAAGATTCTTGAGAGTCCCCTGGACTTCAAGGAAATCACACCAGTCAATCCTAAAGGAAATCAGTCCTGAATATTTGTAGGAAGGACTAAGGCTGAAGCTGCAAGTCCAATACTTTGGCCACCTGATGGGAAGAACTGACTCATTGGAAAAGACCCTGATGCTGGGAAAGATTGAGGGCAGGAGGAGAAGGGGATGACAGAGGATGAGATGGTTGGATGGCATCACCTGACTCAATGGACATGAGTTTGAGTAAACTGCAAGAGTTGGTGATGGACAGGGAGTCCTGGAGTGCTGCAGTCCATGGGGTTGCAAAGAGCTGGACATGATTGAGAGACTGAACTGCCTTATTAATTGGTATTTTACAAGTGTTTCTTATTTAACTCACTAGTTTATCTATCTAAAATATGTTACTATAATAGGTAAAATAGGTTACTATACTAATAAATCATCATAATTTGAAAATCTCCAATTAACCTTATGAATTATTAAGGGTGTGATATTCTACAGAGGCATAATTGCACTAAAATAATCTCTCCATCTCCCAAAGACTACTTTCAGTGACTTGCAGTTTTTCAGCCTTTTAGCATGCCTATTTTATTGGAAATTACTTGCTCTATATTCTATTTTATTGTTCTTATAGCTTGATTATATTTTACTACAAATGATTAAGAATCCTAAATACTTATTAAATCAATGGTGCTTTGAAAGACATTTTTTTAGATTCACAGAAGAATGCAAATACATTTGAAAAAGCCCTCATTTTAAGCATTCTTATTCATATGTACATATATGTATATGCATGTGTGCATGCATGCTAAATTGCTTCAGTTGTGTCCAGCTCTTTGCGACCCTATGAACTATAGCCTACCAGACTCCTCTGTCTATGGAGATTCTCCAGGCAAGAATACTGGAGTGAGTTGCCATACCCTCCTCCAGGGGATTCTCTAGACCCAGGGATGGAACCCACATTTTTTATGTCTCCTGCAATGGAAGGCGGGTTCTTTACCACTAGCACCACTGAGAAGCCCATATACATGTATCAGTTCAGTTCAGTTCAGTTCAGTCGCTCAGTCATGTCCGACTCTTTGTGACCCCATGAATCGCAGCATGCCAGGCCTCCCTGTCCATCACAAACTCCCAGAGTTTACTCAAACTCATGCCCATTGAGTTGGTGATGCCATCCAGCCATCTCATCCTTTGTCATCCCCTTTCCTCCTGCCCTCAATCTTTCCCAGCATCAGGGTCTTTTCCAATGAGTCAGCTCTTTGCATCAGGTGGCCAAAGTATTGGAGTTTCAGCTTCAGTATCAGTCCTTCCAATGAACACCCAGGACTTAGCTCCCTCAGGATGGACTGGTTGGATCTCCTTGCAGTCCAAGGGACTCTCAAGAGTCTTCTCCAACACCACAGTTCAAAAGCATCAATTTTTCAGCGCTCAGCTTTCTTCACAGTCCAACTCTCACATCCATACATGACCATTGAAAAAACCACAGCCTTGACCAGATAGACCTTTGTTGGCAAAGTAATGTCTCTGCTTTTTAATATGCTGTCTAGGTTGGTCATAACTTTCCTTCCAAGGAGTAAGTGTCTTTTAATTTCATGGTGGCAGTCACCATCCACAGTGATTTTGGAGTCCCCCAAAAATAAAGTCTGACATTGTTTCCACTGTCTCCCCATCTATTTGCCATGAAGTGATGGGACCAGATGCCATGATCTTAGTTTTCTG
This sequence comes from Dama dama, assembly GCF_033118175.1. Classification (NCBI taxonomy): domain Eukaryota; kingdom Metazoa; phylum Chordata; class Mammalia; order Artiodactyla; family Cervidae; genus Dama; species Dama dama. The sequence goes on along the minus strand of NC_083683.1, from coordinate 33,917,553 downwards.
AATGTTGAGCTTCAAGCCAACTTTTTCACTCTCCTCTTTCACTTTCATCAAGAGGCTTTTTAGTTCCTCTTCACCTTCTGCCATAAGGGTGGTGTCATGTGCATATCTGAGGTTATTGATATTTTTCCTGGCAATCTTGATTCCAGCTTGTGCTTCTTCCAGCCCAGCGTTTCTCATGCTGTACGTATAGTGAGGTCTTATTGATTGCTAGTTTTTAAATAGAAAGAAAACATGGCATCTTTTATATAATTCCATATTTCATAACTAGTTATATACTTTTATGTGTCACATTAGAAGATACAGATTTTGGGGGGACTACAGTGTGTATCACGAGGTCTCATTAGAAAATAAATTCCTTCTTTAACAAAACAAGAACATGTAATAGGAAAACTTCAGTGCTCAGAATGATTTCTCCCATTGCAGTAAAGACTGGCTCAAAGATAATTAGTTAACTTACATTTCAATAGTTTCTGATTAGGGCTACAATGAGTTTTTCATGAGAGATCAAATATTAAAAACAAGCTGTAATAAAGAACAAATCTGACTCCACATTGGATCTGTTTCTTTTATTTTAACCTTTATATTCTGTTAGATTTTGCTACAAGTTAATCACCAAAGGGATATTTCCTATAAGCTTAAAGTATAAATAATGGCCCATCTCAGGGAATTCTGCCTTTGGTGCTTAAGTTTTAACCTAAGATACCTTTGTTTAAGCTCACAGGGAATATCTTGACCAGACCCCCCAGTGAAATGCTGCAGGAAAGAAGAAATTAACACATTCCAGCCAGAGACTAGCCAGAACAAGGAGACATTTGCAAAAATGTGTCACTTTTCTTTTTTTATGTTGCTTCCTCACCTCCCCCATTTTGTTCTGTGAAAGAAATTATCATCCAAACCTAGGCAGGATGGTTCTTTGAGATAGTCCACCATCTTCTTGGTCTGCTGGCCTTCTGAATAAAGGCTCTATTCCTTGCTCCAACAACTCATCTCTTAATTTATTGGCCTGTCATACGGCAAGTGCTATAAACTTGGAACCAGTAAGAAAACAAAAGTACATGATGCTTATTCTAATGTTTTTCAAGGAAAGCAAACATTCTTGCTAGCCTCATACCATATGGAAACCTCAAGTCAAAGACTGATGAATTGTTGTTAGACTATTTCTCCTTTGATTGAGTGGAAAAGTCCTGGCTTGTTCACAACATGTGGTAGAAGAATGTTGCCACAGTCTGAGAATGAGGCTGTGGATCACAAATGCCTATTGTTTCTGTCCTCAGTTAATGGTTATTGAGCTCTAAATGCAGTAGAGAGCATATAATTAGGGATGGTTTCTAACCATGGATATTAATAACCAATGTTCAAGAGAAACTGTCTAGGCACTAAAACTATTTATTCTCCTTATCTTTGGTAACCTTAAAGCATATCAAATTAGGTCCCTATGAGTAATAAATCTTTTTCAAAAGGTTTTAAAGAGTTCATAGGGCTTCAGAATCAGACTTCATCGAATGACCTCAATCTGGTTGTCAAACACCATTAAAACTAAAATATCACATTACTTGGATTAAAGTTGATTCTATTTTAATTACAGAGTATAAATTTCTTCATTGGTTAGCCTCCATAAAAAGTTCAAGATATCCCTTGGGCATTAATCAGTCAATATATCTCCTTTGTCTTAATAAATTGGGAAAGAACTAATACATATTAGCTAAAGACTGTGGACCACCTTATATTTTTCTAGTATGGCCAAATGTAACAGAAGATAGAGGTGACAGCTGGGTAGACAATAGTCAAAAGAGGTACTTTCTTACCATAAAAGATTGACTATTTGTACACAGGAAAAAATAATGCAAAAATATATAAACAAATTTTAAAATTTAAAAACTATATATAGTAAAAATTCCATCCCTAACTTGGAAGATACAATAATATGAAATTTTTAAAAATCAGAGGATTTAACAGCAGTATGTAATGCATATTATAAATATTAAATTATAGAATATATTTTTCTAAGAGGAAATAAATACATGTATGTTGATTTATAGTCATTTGTCAATCTTTATATCATCTATTTCCTAGAATAAACTTCAGTTAATCACACCTCTGTCAGCATGTATAGTGGAGGCTGAAATTGCCAGTATAGAAGCTATTGCAGGCAATAACTGAAGCTGAATATGATAATAAAACATATCCATCATACAATAGTTTGGCTTCTAAGAATTGTCTCTCATAGTCCCTTTGCATACTTAATAAATCTTATATCTAATTTCTTGCCTTTGTTTTACTAGCTTGAAATTTTTCAAAAACATTTTGCAATTTTTAACATGGTGTATGATGTACTGATGCTAAATAACAGTTTTAATTACTTTTTACCTTAGAAATAGGAATACAAACCCCAATAGAAGTAAAGTAATAGAAATAATTTAAAGTCAATTAAATGAAAGCATGTTTTGGACACTTCAATGATAATACTTGTTTCCTGAGTTTAATTAGGTTTAATTTGCTTCTTCTACTAGATCAAAATTCACTTAAAGATACTTAAATTGATTTTTTTTTTTTTTACTAAGTTCAATTCTGGGAAACCCGAAGATTTACCTGTACTTGGGACAATCAAATAGTGTTTTAAGTTTAATGCTAATAACACAATCTATATTAAATTTTAAATGACAGTTAAAGTCAAAATATGTGTCAAAAACCTGTATCAGGTAATAATACCTACTATTAGAAAAAGTAAGAAATGACAAAACAAAACAAAACAAAAAACCAGTGGAGTCATTACAAAAGTGGATTCTTACAAAATTTAAATAAGTATACTAGAAAAAGAACTTCCCCCAAGGGACAAACTATTTTAACAAAAAGTTCCTCATGTATCATTGTGGAACAGGTGGGAAAATCTGAAATAATGTGAGACTTTGTTTAACACTAAATTATCAGAGTGACATACAACTTCAGTCCAGAATTACACAATTTTTATAGTGTTTAGAATTTAAGAGAATTAATGTTCATTGAGAACATATTATTGGCCAGAATTTATGCTACACAATTTCCTTTGGGGTTACCGTGGTGATTTTGTTTTTAAAAATGCAAGTATACCTGGTAGTGACAACATATTTAAGTAATTATCAGATCACTTTTCCTTAGATAGGTGACTGGATAGAGTGGAGTTTCCTGGGGAGAAATATGGGGGGACCAAATAAAGAAATAAAAGGCACAGTTAGATTTTGAGCTTGATTGTCACAGATTCAGTGGATTAAGAATCTAGTATTCTGTGTCAATGCAAACAATGCCCTATAAATATACGACTTAGTCAGTGGTATCCCTAAAAGGTGAGGGAAGTTTGTGAACAATATTAATTTCTTATCACAATAATAATTTCATGCATTTTAATTGTTCTTGAAATTATGCCCATTTTCTACTTTTACCATTTTGAAATGTATTAAATATACAAATATTTTGTTTTAGGTATTAGAATCTTCCCCAGAAATATGGGACCTAATAGATGAGATTCCAGGAATAAGCAACCTGCAAAGTAAAGCCCACTCATGTTACTGGATGGATAGGATAGAATAAAGGGTTAAGGTGACTTTGAAATTGCAGACACAGCCCAAAGATATACTCCATATAGGTCATTTATAAAAGCTAAAAAAAAAAAAGCAAATAAGCATATGTTTAGTGTTGAATAGTGGGAAAGCTAAGTTCTGGATAATGAATAGAAGGTGGATTTGAGGTTCTCATTTTCTAAGATATCATTAGTTTATCTTATCCCCTGTATTGCTAAAAGCAAAATCAAAGAGGGAGTTGCTTTTGTGATAATTTTAAGTGCTAGAAATATTTTCATGTTTATATTTTGTTCTGATACATAGTTATGTGGACCTGGACAAATTTTTCAGCCTTTTAAAAATGAGTTTATTAATTAAAACAAGAACATACCACTTAGTGTTCCTAAGAGAGTTATATAAATGCTTATGAAGTGTTTAGCACAGTGCCTGAAACCAAGGGAAAAAATGTTAAGTGGTTATTAAGTCACATTACAAATTGTTCCATTCACTATAATCTAGTTCTGTAATCAGACTTAATTTATATAACAAAATTTATCCCAGACCTTTTAATTTCAGATACATTGAGATTTGTGCTAACTTTATGGGCAGTTTATCTGTAATTTGCTTCTGTCTACAAATAAAAGGTTTAATTTTTTTCTTCATCTTTTAAAAAATAACACATTTAAGTGCATATTTATGCTAGTGTTAATACACTTAAATTGACATACTAAGTAAAGAAGATTGACAAAATGTTTCCTTGTAAGATTAGAAAATGTCATTAAATAATACTTGTCAAACACCTGACTCCTTAAGATTTTATTTTAGAGAGAATGATAGGTTTTTACTTGCATCTTTTGTTTCTTCCCTAAGATGAGCCATCAGGGCACTTTGATTGCAATTCAATTCTAGCAGAAATTTTGAAAAATGACACTGCAGAGTTTGGATTATGTAGAGCTGTGGCTCTGCAGATGGCTTATCAAAACATTCTTAAGTTATTTTAGGCTTTTCTCAAAAAATATTTTTGGATTAACATAACATTTGTTAACTAACCACTGCCAAACCACTCGAGGGAGGGAAAAAAAGCATTATCATTCATTCAAGGAAATAGATCAATAAAGAAATATAATCTTTATGTAAACACTGGTTGTTATACAGGAAACAAAGGAAGCCTTATGGATAGTTATTATGGAAACTGTTTGAAAACTGCAGTTGCCCTAAATTTATAGCTTTGCTGTTTTCTATATCACTTTGCAGTTTGCAGCTCAAGAGAAAATACTGTTGCTTAATGACAGAGAGAGTTTTGTTAGGGCTGCATTTTCTTGGTGGAACAGAATTAGCACTATAGGAAATATGAAATTATATTTGCTTCAAACCGGTAGCTTCAAAAACATAGGAAAAACAGAAGATTAAAGTACAAAGGAAAGGTAATGTAGGGAAAATAACAGGTTTGTATGTAAGTAAACCTTCACAAACTTAAGATGTCCATTTAAAGACAAAGAATGTATTTTATGTCTGAAGTGCCTTACTCAAATAAGCTGTCTACAAAACTTCTGCACCTAGATATCTATCATCTTAATTTATTGAAAGCTAAAACTATCAATGTCTTTAAAAAATAATTTCAATCTCTGGAGTAATTCATTTCTGAGCACTCATTTTCATGTTCTTTTTAATTTGTGAAATGTGCTTATTTGCTAACATTCATACAGAAATTTTATTAGCAATGTTATGTGTACTTTTTCTCAAAAAGTTATTTTTATTTTAGTCAATTTTCAAAGGGAATTTTTCTCCAAGACAACTCTATGTTTGTCATTGCACAAAACTTGAAAAAACAATAATAAAAATAAAATGATCTTCAAGACTACCACAACAGTTACTGTTTTGCTCCTAACATTTTAGAAATTATCAATAATCTGTTGCAGTGGTTGACAGTTTTTTTTTTTCTATAAAGGTGAAATACTAAATTTAGACTTCTTGTACCATATGGTTGATCTCAACTCTCAATTATGCTATAGCAGTGCAAGAGCAGCCATACCATAGACAATATATAAATAATGGGTGTGGCTGTGTTACAATAAACATTTAATTATAAAAACAGAACATAATTTTGTCTGATCTATACTATGAAGTGTTTATCCCAGGTATCAGAAGCTGCCTCTTTATTATGTGAGATATCTGTTTGAAATAATTTTTCTGTGGATAGTGATAAGTTGGTGTGTATGTATATAATGGATAAATGTCACTGCTTTTTGTTGCTCTGCATCTGAACTCTCTTCCAGTTTGGATTCTTTTCCACTTTGAATATTGACTGGATACGCGTCTTCTTATAGGAAAATGAGATCCTCTCTTTCCCACTCTTGCACCTGAGACACCAGTGTTTAAACTTAGGTATATCTGGCAGTGAAATTGAATATACAATTATCAACATAAAGAAGCAAATTTCAGGGAGAGTTCATTTTAGCTGAGTCTGGTATCACAGACTCAATGGCACAACATTGAGTTTCCAAGTAAGAAATTATTGAGGTACAGCAGTTGATTGCAAAGACTGGGGCTGTCATAGCAGTATAATTTGAGGTGTGCTCTGTTAAGCAGTGGAAACATTAATGTATTCAGCAGATTTGATTTATGCTAAATCCTTGTTTGTTTTGCAAATCTCATGCTGTCATTTTCCTTGCAAGTGTGCTCACTATCAAATTTTCCTCAAGGAATTACTTTGAGATAATTATTCAGTAGAAGATCTTGTTGTTTGAAACCAATTTCTATGATACAGAAATTTGTAATCTGAGAAGTTGTGGTGAGTCAAGGAATGATAGATTAGTGAATTGGAATCAAGGCTAGTAAATTCACACTAATAAGCTAAGAAATTTGTCTCTGAAATCTCAAAGTTTTTAAAAATTGTAATAGGTCAAATTATTACGTATTGTGACCTAAAATGAATTAACCAGCAAAGATAAAATTTATCAAGAACTTGTAGCTGCTGTTATAGAATACAATGAACATAGGACTAATTTGGCATCACTGTGGTGGATTAGTTATTGCTAATTCCAAGACTGAGGAGGAGAAGGGCAACTTTAACTTTCTAATTCCAAAATTTTATCCCATAGTACAAACTTCCCATTATTTTAGGCAATTTCTTATATATGAACCTAGAATGCCATAATATCAAAAAGAAAAAAAAATTCTGTAGGCTTCCAAATTATACTATTAATCAGATTGACAATCTCATGAATTATCTCACATGAAATTCAGGGAATTGATAGAGAAAGGGTGGGACCCAAAGAACAGGAATGCACTATATGGAAGGGTCAGAGAACTCAGGTTTATCTGAATTCATTAACCCATTAAGTTTCTCTTGCCCACTGTGTAAGTTGTCATATCTTTGTCTATTGTGGCAGTCCCCTCTTCCTTAAAATACTGACTGTCCTCACTTAAGGGAATTGTCTAATAAAAGGAAGTCAATACGCCTAATGTAACCACCTAAACACATACTGTTTTAACACAGTTTCTAACTATAATCAGTTTCCATCAAGTGCATGGAAACATTTGCAAGATTTGGCATTTTACCATTGAATATTGTATTATTTTTAAAAATGATTTGGTCGTTCTAAATGATGAGAATTACACATCGTCATATGAACCTTCTTTCTTCACCTTATTGTTAGGCATGGATACATGACTTGTTTTGCTCAATACAAAATGAGAAAACCCAAAGTGTACCATATCAAGTAGAACCATTTAATGCATATGACTGAGCTTCATACATTGACTCTGTCCACTGCCATAAGAACAGAAAGTATTGAATACTGATTCCTGCTTCAGTCTTGGTCCTAGAATCGGTCTGTACATGGAGCAGAGACACAGCTGACCCACAGTCCATGAAGAATATGATCGTGTTTTTGAACATGAGTATTGATAATTATTTTTGTTGTAAGCTACTGAATTTTAGGGATTTTTTTCTTACTGTAGCAGCATTGATAAAAAATACGAGGAATAGATTTCAGGAACAGATTATAAGTGTGATTCCAAAGACAGAAGTGTGTAATGTTAACTTGGATTGAAATTATCAATGTGTGTTCAGTTTCTACTTATTCTAGACTGTCTTTTCTAGAGTAGCGAATTTGAACTATTAACCTAGTATGTTGACAGAAAGTAGTTTAAATACTAAAGCTGTCTTTAAGTAACTAACACTGTCCAAGCAAAGTGGTCATGTATAACCTGTTAACCTGTTTATAAATACGTCTTCCAGGAAGGCCCAGAAGATAGTATTTTCTCTAAAGCCTTAAACGCATTGGAGAGATGATCACTAGCATTCATTAGATACATATACATACATTTAATATACAATGTATATTAGTTTCAGGGAGTGAGGGACACAACATATGCCTATTGACATCAATACAGATACTAGGATCTTGAGGTGACAGAAGATAAGTAATGATTTAACTATGGTTACAAGGTGGGCAAGGTTACCATAACGGGTAACTTATCCAAAATTTCCCCCATTGTACATAGATGAGCATTCCATTAAAGTCTTAATGATTTGTATAAAGAAAAACACTACGCCTAATTTAAGCTGTACTATGGAGAGTCAAGGAACCATTTTTTTCTTTGCAGTCTTGAGTTTGTCCAATACCCAGAGCTCCTTGACAGAAGGGATATAATGTACATAATATAGAAGCACATAAGAAGCAACTGATAAAATACAGCATATAAAATGATTAGGTATTTCACATTTCTGGAGGGGAAAAGCAAAAGGAGCAAAACTTATAAAAGATAAATTATTTAAGAAGGGAAAAGCTTGAACACAATAGAAATGACTTGGTCTAAATACTTAAAGAGTCAGTATGAGCAGTGGTTTAAACTATCAGCTTCAAGAACAGTGAAAAATTATTTTTATTAGGTTGGTGTAAAAGTAATTGTGGTTTAGCATTGCTGAACTTCACCTTGATCTTGGAATACATTCTTAAATGTGGTTATGTTATACATCATTTTAATGCACATTTCTCACTTTGTTTTTTTTGCTAACGACTTACTCCTTGCTGTGCATTTTATATCAATTTTAAACTACGGAAATGATGTTAGACTAAAAAGCAAATCCAAGCGATTTTCTTATTTGAGTTCAAAATGGGACATAAAGCAGCAAAGACAACTTGCAACATCGACAAATTTGGTCCAGAAACTGCTAACAAATATACAGTGTAGTGTTCATTTTGAAAAGCAGACAACAGCCTTGAAGATGAGGAGCATAGTGGCCAACCATTGGAAGTTGACAAAGACCAATTGAGAGCCATCATTGAAGCTGATCCTCTTACAACAACATAAGAAGTTGCTAAAGAACTCTACAGCAACCATTCCATGGCTGCTTGTCATTTGAAACAAACTGGAAAGGTGAAAAATCGAAGAGTGAGTGCCTCATTAGCTGACTGAAAATCAAAACTAGTTGTTGTTTTGAAGAGTTGTCTTCATTTACTCTATGCAACAACAAAGGACCACTTCTTAATGGGATTGTAACATGCAAAAAAAATATATTTTATACAACAACCTGAGATGACCAGTTCAGTGGCTGGACGAAGAAGAAGCTCCGAACCACTTCCCAAAGCCAAACTTGCGTCTAAAAAAGGTCATGGTCACTGTTTGGTGGTCTGTTGCCCATCTGACCCACTGCAGATTTCTGAGTCCCAGCGAAACCATTATAATTGAGAAGTATGCTCAGCAAACCAATGAGATGCCCCGAGAACTGCAGCGCAGCCAACATTGGTCAACAGAAAGGGCCCAATTCTGCAGGACACTACCTGACAGCTTGTCACACAACCAATGCTTCAAAAGCTGAGTGAATTGGACGAAGAAGTTTTGCCTCATCTCCCAAGTTCTCCTGACCTCTTGCCAACCAATTACCACTTCTTCAAGGATCTCAACAATTTTTTTGCAGAGAAAATGCTTCCACAATCAGCCGGAGGCAGAAAATGCTTTCCAAGAGTTTGTCAAATCCTAAAGCACGTATTTTTACGCTACAAGAATAAACAAAATTATTTCCTGTTGGCAAACATGTTGATTGTAATGGTTCCTATTTTGATTTATAAAGATGTCTTTGAACCTAGTTATGATTTAAAATTCATGGTCCAAAAGCGCAATTATGTTTGCACCAACCTAATAAAATGCTAAATTGTTATTTACATGAAGGATTTTGTCCACTTATCTCCTAGACAATTTAGCAAATTGAGATAATCGAAATAGGAACAGCATTTTTAATTAGTAATGGATAGAACTAACTTGCCTTAAACTACATAGATAATTTTAGAAATTATGGATGGTGGTGTGAATATTGAATGATTCACATTATTATACTGGTATAATTACTGTTTTAATCCATAGAGCAAATCCATTTTTAATCTTCTTAAGTTAATAAATCCCATTTAATATGGAGAAACAATGTTTAAGATACATTTTTTGGCTAAGATTGAGATTTATGAATTGCTGCCCTTTTTGGTAAGATTTATGCCCTTTATGGTAAGAACTAGAAAAAATATCTTTTTCTGGTATCAGTATAAAAGATCATATGTTTGCTTGTTTGCATGTTATTATATGTGTTTTAATGTTAAATCCAGTAGATAGTTTCAAATGAAAGGAAATTATTTTACATTGCATACATTAATTATTACATACATTAATAATCAAGTTAAGAATTTAATAACCTATGTAAAATTGGTTTATTTAAACATTTCAACCTTGATTCTTTTCTGTTAAGATAAGAAAGCACTTCGCTAAAGTTGTAAGGAGACCTTTGGTTGGATTGCAACAATATCACATCACAGTTAAGGACAGTAAATCTGGCAACAAAATGTCTAAGTTTGCATTTTATACATACATATTATAAATCTGTACATATTATAAATGTATTATAAATATTTGTAACCAGATCATTTGAAGGCTTGATAAATTTTTATCTAAGTTTGTACATATTTTATGAAAGTTACCAGTTATGCTTTACTAACTAGTGCAATGGATTTTCAGAGAAGGCAATGGCACCCCACTCCAGTACTCTTGCCTGGAATATCCCATGGACAGGGGAGCCTGGTAGGCTGCAGTCGATGGGGTCGCTAAGAGTTGGACATGACTGAGCGACTTCACTTTCATGCATTGGAGAAGGAAATGGCAACCCACTCCGGTGTTCTTGCCTGGAGAATTCCAGGGACGGGGGAGCCTGGTGGGCTGCCATCTATGGGGTTGCACAGAGTCAGAGACATAGCAGCAGCAGCAATGGATTTTTACTTTTAATCCCTGTGCCCAATTTTGGAGTTAAAAAGGTTGTTGGTAATAAATGTATGATGTGCACTTAAGAAAAAAAAAACCTGCTTACTCTTCCCTGATATATTTACATTTAACTCCCTCACAGTGTTGCTGTCATTGTCAAGTTTGCAATGCATCTAAAATGCTTATAGAAGTACCTAGTACATATTAAGACTATATATGCTATAAGCTAAATCTTGATCTTAATCTTGGCAAGAAAGGTATGCGCAACTAAGGCATACTTGGTAAATTCAGGTATTAATGTTTACATTCAGAAATACTAAAGGCTTGAGCAGCATCAAAATACCAGAGTGGTTACTGTGGTGTGTAGAGAAGTCTAGTTTAGAATTAGAATAAATAAATTCTCATGACATTATTTACATAATATACGATTTAAAAAATCATAAGCCCTTCTTTACTCTAAACAAAAATATGAATTTTGACCCTAAACCATATAATTAGGAGAATTTGATGAAATAACCATGTGTTTTATAAACTTCTGGTTATTCATTCTTGAAATGGGAGCTCAGGAGCCATTTTTCTGCAGTGGGATTCTAATATTTAGGGTTGGATATCAGAGTGCAGGGGCTTCCCTGGTAGCTCAGAGGTTAAAGCGTCTGCCTTCAATGCGGAAGACTAGGGTTCAATCCCTGGGTCAGGAAAATGCCCTGGAGAAGGAAATGGCAACCCACTCCAGTATTCTTGCCTGGAGAATCCCATGGACGGAGGAGCCTGGTGGGCTACAGTCCACGGGGTTGCAAAGAGTTGGACATGACTGAGCAACTTCACTTATCAGAGTGCAGGACCTGACCCTGCTCTTGGGATAAAAACAATGGCAAGGTTGGTTTGAAGCCACAGGAGAGGCAGGTGGAAGGAAAGCACAGGATCAGAAAAGATGGGTCTGTAAAAGACAGACAAAGTGAAATGTACAGGTTCAATGACTATTCTGGAGAGACTAAGAAGGGAAAGACTTTTAAATCCATGAATAGAAAGAGAATGCTTTAGTGTACTCAACTGGATCAGTCTGAACACTCTAAAGCATGAAGTATAAGTCATATGTATTAAATAGCAGCTCCCCACCCCATTCAATGGTATCTTAAGCAGACTCTTATTCTCTTCCCTAGTAGCTCATTGGTAAAGAATATACCTGCCAAGCAGGAGATACAGGTTCAATCCCTGGTTTGGGAAGATCCCCTGGAGGAAAAAAATGGCAACACACTCCAGTATTCTTCCTTGGGAAATCCCATGGATAGAGGAGTTTGGTGGGCTACAGTCCGTGGGGTTGCAAAAGAGCCAGACACAATTTAGCAACTAAATAATAATTATTATTTTCACAGAAGGGAAGCATCTACTGTCTTCCCCCATTAGTTAATCCACATGAAACAATACATTTAAGGTAGAAGATTGCTTCAGCTCTCTGCTGTGGATCCCCTGTTTTTTAAGGCTAGCTCCTCTTCAAGGTATTTAGACACAAGGCATATAAGCAAAGCAGTATCAGTGATGTTTTTCAGTGAATTCTGGGTAATTCTCATCACAGTAGACTATCAAAACCTTCCTGGACCTGCCGTACTTTCAATTAGGGGCTTCCATTTGTGACCTAGTGCTGACCCTGATCATCTTATTTTCTCCTTTAGACTAGGTTGCATTTACATTATGTATATTTTTTCTTCTTCTTCTTTCAGCATCTATTTTTTCTACTTTGGAGCTTAAGACAGATTATATTTTCTAAAAATGTACACAGTAACAAATATATATATATATATTTTTTTTCTTATCATTTCATGTTAATACCCTTCTTTTGAGAGATGAAGGTCTCCATCTTCTATTCTTGAAACAGGTAGACCCTGTAACTCTTTTGATCAATATATGATAATGAAAGTGATGCTATGTGACATCTAAGGTTTCTGCTTGACTCTCCTTTAAAATGTTTTTTTTTGTTGTTTAATTTATTTTAAATTGGAGAATAATTGCTTTACAATATTCTGTCATACAAGTGGAACCGGCCCTAAGTATGCGTATGTTCCTTCCATCTTGAACCTCCCTCCCACCCCACTCCCCACCCCACCCCTCGAGGTTGTCTCAGAGACGGGTTGAGCTCCCTCTTATGCACAGTACATTCTACTTGTTATCTATTTTACATATGGTGACATATACATTTCAATGCTGCTCTCTCAAGTCATCCCACCATCTCCTTCCCCTGCTGTGTCCACAATTCTGTTCTCAGTGTCTGTGTCTCTAATCTTGCCTTGCATCTCAGCCTCTCTCTTGAAGAAGAGTTTGAGGAGCCGTGAGTTGGAATATAAGAAATGTGATGACATTGATATCACTATCCTGGACAGCCCCCATGAGGAGGCCACACAGAGTCGGAGCTGCTGAGGAAATCCAAGAGTTCTGTCCCCCAGGTGTTCCCTATGTTCTTAGCATGCCTTCAGATGATTCTAGTCCCATTCTCCAAGACACCTTAGGTTATACAGAGTACACCGGATAATCTGTCCTGAGCAAAATGGCTTTTGTTGTGTTAAGACACTAAGTTATCGAGTGATTTGTATACAGCCCTAATAACTGGGACTGGGCTTTTTAGAAATTGATTTGTAGAATGAATAATGAGTGCATGTTTATATTTGTGACAGCATAATACTGCATTTTCCACTCTGATTTGGCTCTCTTTTTTGGGTCATTGAGCAAAAAGACCTTACTATTAAAGCTTGTTTAACTTAAGGTGACATTTGGATGTTAACTGTATTTATATTACATCTAAACTTTGTTCTCTCCCTTTTATGACCATCATATGAAGAGGTGTTTACCAAGCATATTTAAATTTTTCACACATATTTATGAAAAATCTAATAGAACTTTTCTAGGATATTGTGAGCAGTAGCACTGCTATATAAAATGCTTTTGTTCAAATCATTCTAATTTGAATAGGATGACAGTCCTGTCCAACTGTTAAAGTAAATATAGCTAAAATAATACCATGTATCTAACAAAATGATATATTTAACATGACCTGCATTTTCTTCTGAATTAGGTCCAGCAATTTATCAATTGCCTTCTGGCTAGCAACACATAGTGTCATTGAAAGCTTTGACAAAATTCCAAAACTAAATCTGAAATTAATATAATTCAGCAGCAATATATCACTTCTATTAAAGAATAAGATATTAAAATTTAATTCAAAATTGTATACCAATTATATTTTATTTTCTATATATTTCATGGTTATATTAAACACATATGTAAATCTATTTATATATATATAATTCTATTTGATAAAATATTATATTAACAAACTCTCAAATAATAAAGTGTAAGGTTGTTTATGCTTTGATAAATTGACCAAATCAAGTGAAGAGATAAAGATCAAGACGATGTGTAGAAGTAAAGTTAATTGTGGTTTTGTCAAGGGTGAACTTCCCTTTGGTGAGTTATATGTATTAGTTGCAGCTCAGTGAATGGACTTAGGAAGTAGGCACTTTTACATCTGGACACAGGTATGTTTCTTTGAAAGAAGAGGCAGGTGAAGTTGGACAGGGTCATACTACAAACAGAAAATAAAATCAATTCTTATCCTTATTTAAACTCTGATAAGTCTCAGATATTGAAGCAGAATTTTAAGACTACAACACAAGAAAGAATGTGTAAATGTAGGAGACTTTTGTGGTTAAAAATTTTCAAATACATACTTTACTAAGAAATATCATTTGTCTTCAATGTCAGAAAAATAATTTGCTATATAGTCAAATGGTAGAATGGTAGACATAATATAACATCAGATTTATCTTATTCTTAAAATATCTTTCATTTGATGCATCTATGTATATAATGCATCCATATATTTATCTATGTGTTACTTGATATTCATAAGAGAAATAGTTCACTGATATAAAATACCTTTAAAGTTCTGTACCATCTCAGTTTGTCACTAACTTAAATAATAAAATATAGTAATAAATAAAAGCTGATAAAAGTACTACAAGTATTTAATATAGAAAATTAAAATACAAAGGAGTTAAATGACTTTGCCAAATTTATGCATTGCTGCATGCAAAATCCAGTATCTGAACAAGTGTTTTAATTCAATATTTATTTGTTCATTTATTAAATAAGTACTTACTGTGATCTGGGAGAATATATTTGCAAGATACATATCAAAACAGATTAGTATCAGACTAATATCAAATGTATGAAGAAATTAAATAAATAACTAAGAAAATTATAAATATTCCAAGAAAAAGTGGCATTAAATATCTATGTTTACATGCACATATCTGTATCTATCTATCTGGGACATGCACATGGCCAAGAACATATGAAGACATGTTCAAGCTCATTAGTGTTTAAGGAAATAAAAATCACAGCAAATTTAATATAATATTGTATACTCATGTTATTAGCAAAAATTAAAAGATTATAATGAAAAATAAACCTGATGATAACACATTTGAAGAGAATATATATCCACTGGCACCCATTCTTAATGAGAGACTTATATAGCCACTTTTAAAAAGTTTGGTGCTTCAGTGTAACATGTTCCTATAATTATGACTCTATACATGCCCTTCTCTGGAGGAATGTAACTGAAAGGTGTCTGGGTGCCTGTTCAGGGGAACTATTTCCCACGTGCTCCATGCCACAAGCACAAGGATTTCCATAGATTACTACTCTCAAAAGTGAATTCCTGGGGACAATGTCAAACATTCATAAACATTCATGAGAAAGTAATGTAAAATAATAAAAAACAGGTGTGCATTCCAACAACTGAATATATCAAAATATAAAAAATACAGAGGATTCTTAGCAATAAAATGAATAGTTCTCAAATACATAGAAATATACCAAGAATATAAAGTTCCTTGTGAAAAATTTGCCTATAGCTGAAAGTAACTGTAACACTGAAGAAAAGATATGCGGTAACAGTTTCCAGGCATGATACAGGAAGAACTGAGGAAGTTTTACCATTGAAAGAAGGGAAATGCCCAAGGTAAGCCTGAGGTAGATTATGACCGCTGTGTTTCTCTCCAGGGACACTTCCTGGGGTACAGAGTGAGGAGTAAGGAAGTGGTGATTTGATCTTGTGATAAACAAGCTCTAGTATAAGACCCTCTGCTTAAGAGTGGGCTAGCTCTCTTGAATTGCTTTTATGGGACAGTATACAGAAAATGTGATGATGTCTTTTCTGAGATTAGGTTAAAAAGAATGACTTCCATTTCACAGCCAACTCACTGTACAGCCTTGCTGGCTTGCACAGTTTGATGAAGCAATCTGCTATATTGGAAAGATGCATGGGACAATGAATTGATGACAGCATCTGGCCAAAACCCAGCAAGGAACACAGGTCCTCAGTCTAACTGCCTGATTAGAATTTCATTCTGCCAATAACCACATGAGCTTGAACATGTTTCTTGAGATTCAGATGACTGCAATGAAATGACATTTTGATTGCAACTTGTGACAGATCCTGAGATAGAAAACCCTGCTAAGTTTTGCCTGGATACCTGACTCATAAAAACTATGAGAAAATCAGTGTATGTTTTAAGTTTCACGGTAATTTGATATGTAGCAAAATATAACTAATACACCTCTTAAGTATTACAGTGGATATTCACTAAGGTATATCATATTCAGAGTCATAAAACAAGCCTCATGATATTTAAAAGAACAAAAATTATACCAAGTATGTTTACAGAGCATAATGAAATTAAACTAGAGATTAGTAACAGAAAGATATATAATAATACACATATATCTGACAATTAAGCATCACATGGAACAAAGGAGAACTATGCAGGCAAATTGAAACACATTTTGAATTAAAATCAAAATTCATTGTACAGAGATTTGTGGAAAGAAAGGATCAGCCAAGCCAGTGGAGTAGAAAGACCCCAAGTTCTCCTCTCAACAACCACAGCAAAACCACAACTACTTGCAGAGAAACCATCTAAGAAAAAGACTGAAACCGGTGAAAACAAACTGCCAAAGCTAGATATAAAGAGAGAACCATAGTGAGACAGGTAAGAAGGGTGTACTCTCGATTCAATGAAGCCCCCTCAGGTGGGTTACCCGCAAACTGGAGAATAATTTAAAGCACAGAAACTCTCCCACAGGAGTAAGTGTTCTGAGCTTCAGACTCAGTTCCCCAGCTCAGGAGTCCTGCACTGAAAGAAGAGCTCCCAGAGCATTTTAAGGTCAGCAGGGCTTAATTTTTTTTTTGGGGGGGGGTACCAAAAAACTATCAGAAATAGAAACTTTACTCATAAAGGGTGTATACAAAATCCCATGTGTACTGGGACCTCAGGCAAAAGTAATTTGAGAAGAACCTAGGTACTTACCTGCTGGTCTCAAAGAGTCCTCAGGTCAGACAGCTAACTGGATGGGGACACAGCCCCAGTCATCATCAGACAGGTGCCTAAAAACTTCCTAAGTCCTCCAGACATGCCTCCTCACACAGCCCTGCGCACCAGAGGGCCAAAACCCAACTCCACCTACCAGTGGGCAGGCTCTGCCCTGCCCTCAGCCTCTAGACTAGCCTTACCACCAGGGGGCTGACACCAGATGGGAGGAAACCAAAGTCCAGCAGCCTGGGACCCAGACTACACAGCAGGCTACACCCTAACCTGGGACCAGTGGGGCACTGGCCTTGTCCACTAGCAGACCAACACAAGCCTTGTGACAACCATGGCCTCATACCCAGCTATGCCAGAAATAGGCCCTCCCCTCCTCAAAGATCTAATATGTGCTCTGGACCCCAGAGCCCCACGGCCAGACTCTAGGACCTGACTCTGTCTGCAAGTAGTCCGGCACTAACCCCAGGACCTTGTTTCACCTGCACGCGGTGGAAGGGAATAGCACCAGAGTCTTCTGAACCCTGACTCTACCCACTAGCTAGCCAGCACTAGCCTCAGAGCCCCCTGGGGTCCTTCAGTCAGCAGTCTCATGACCAGACCCCTCTAACAAGCAGCCAGCACCATCCACACGAGGCATCCACCTGGCAACCAATCAGGATAAGGGTCAACTAAGCCTGTCAAAACTGACCACATAGCTCCCCAAAACAGAAGTACCCACACAACCCTCTGAGGGGGAATCCCTAGAGCATATACCTTGGGTGATGACAGAGGAGTGTGCTGCAGGGACACATACATACACAAAGATGTAGGGTGCCTCTTATATACAAAAAAATACCAATAGCAACTTAGACAAAATGAATCAGCTGAGGAACATGTTTTAGATTAAAGAATAAGATAAAACCTCAGAAGAAGAACTTAGTGAAGAAAGATAGTTTACCCAGGCAAAGAGTTTAGAATCATGATTGTAAAGATGATCAAAGAACTTGGGAAAATAATGGATGCACAGAATGATAAGCTAGAAGTTTTCAACTGATAGTTAGAAAATATAAAGAATAACTAATCAGAGATGCAAAATACAATAACTGAAATTAAAAATATACTAGAAGGGATCAATAGTAGACTAAATGATAAAGAAGAATGGATCAGTGAACTGGAAGACAATATAGAAATCATTGCCACTGAACAGAAAAAAGAATGAAAAGAAAGACATGAGACATCTATGGCAACATCAAACACACTAATATTTGCATTATAGGGTTCCAGATGGAGATGAGAAAGAAAAAAAACAAAAAGGGCTAAGAATATATCTGAAAATATAATAGCTGAAATTTTTCCTAACCTGGGAAAGGGACAGTTACCCAAGTCTAAAAAGCACAGATACTCCCATACAGGATGAATCCAAAGAGCAAGACTCCAACATGCACTGTAATTAGAATGACAAAAATTAAAGATAAAGAATAGTAAAACCAACAACAAAAAAAAAAGTAACAAATGATAAACAAGAAAACTCCCGTAAGGTTATTTAGCTGATTTTTTGGCAGAAACTCTGCAGGATAGAAGGGACTGACATTGATATATTCAAAGTAATGAAAGGGAAAAACCTGTGACCAGGGACTCTACCCAGCAAAGTTCAAAGTTTGCTGGAAGGAAAGAAATAAAAATCAGAGCAGGAATTAATAAGATAGCAAATAGAAGACAATAGAAAAGATTAATGAAATTAAAAGCTAGTCCTTTTGAAAAGATAAATAAAACTGATAAGCTTTCAGCCAGAATCATCAAAAAAAAAAAAAAAAAAGAAAGAAAGAAAGAAAGGGAGAGGGTCCAAATCAATAAAATTGGAAATAAAAATGGATAAGTTACAGCTGACATCACAGAAATACAAAGAATCACAAGGGACTACTATGAGCAACTATGTGCCAATAAAATTGGCAACGCAAAAGAAATTGATGGATACTTGAAAAGTACACTATCCCAAGACTGAGCCAGGAAGAAATAGAAAATATGAACACCTCAATTACCACTGCTGAATTTGAATCAGTAATTTGAAAACTCCCAACAAAAATCCAGGAACAGATGACTTCATGGGTGAGTTCAACCGAATGTTTAGAAACAAAATAACACGCATCCTTCAGAAACTATTCCAAAAAATAATTTCAGAGAAAGGAACACTCCCAAACTCATTCTGTGAAGCCACCATCATCTTGACACCAAAACTAGACAAAGATGTCACAAAAACGTTATAGACTAATATCACTGATGAACATAGATGCAAAAATCCTCAACAAAATACTAGTAAACTGAATCCAACCATACTTTGAAAGGATCACACACCACAATCAAGTGTAATTTATCCAAAATATGCAAGCATTTTTTCAGTACTTTCAAATTAATTAATGGGATTAACCTCATTAACACATTGAAGAATAAAAACCATATGATTATATAAATAGATGCAGAAAAAGCTTTTGATAAAATTCAACTTTATGATAAAATCTTTATGATAAAAGGTATCCAGAAAGCAGGCATAGAGGGAACATACTGCAACATAAAGTCAATATATGACAAAGCTGCAGCTAACATCATACTTAATTTTGAAAAGCTGAAAGCATTCTAAGATCAGGAATGCCTACTCTAGCCACTTATACTAAATATAATTTTTGAAGTCTACCAACAACATATAGAGAAGAAAAACAAATGAAAGGAATCCAAATTGGAAAGGAAGAAGTAAAACTGTCACTGCAGATGAAATGATAATATATATATATAATCCTAAAGATGTCACCAGAAAAATCCTAGAGCTAAGCAATACATTCCGTAAAGTTACAGGATACACAATTAATATGCATATATATGTTGCTTATCTATACACGAACAACAAAATAGCAGAAAGAGAAATTAAGGAAATAATGCCCTTTACCACTGAACCAAGAAGAATAATATACCTGGGAATAAACCTACCTGAGGAGGCAAAAGACCTGTATTCTGAAAACTATAAGATGCTGGTGAAATAAATTGAAGACAAGATAAATGCATGGAAAGGTATTACTGTATTCTTGGATTGTAATAATCAATATTGTTAAGATGACCATATTACCCAAGGCAATCTACAGATTTAATGCACTACATATCAAGTTACCAATAGCGTTTTTCATAGAATGGGAACAAAAAAAAAAAATAATTTGTATAGAAACACAAAAGATACTGAATAGCCAAAACAATCTGGAGGAATCATGCTCTCTGACTTCAGACTATACTGCAAAGCAAAAGTAAGCAAAACAGTATGAGACTGGCATAAAAACAGACACATAGATTGGTGGAAGAGAATAGAGAGCCCAGAGATAACCTCACACACATATGGTCAATTCATCTACAACAAAGGAGGCAAGAATATACAAAGTAGAAAAGAAAATTTCTTCAATAAGTGGTGCTGGGAAAACTGGACAGCTACATGCTAAATAATGAAATTATAACATTCCCTAACACCATATACAAAAACAAACTCAAAATGGATTAAAGACCTAAATGCAAGACTGGATAGTATAAAACTCCTGGAGGAAAATATAGGCAGAACAGTCTGACATAAACCACAGCAATATTTTTTTAATCCATCCCTTAGAATAATAGAAACAAAAGCAAAAATAAACAAATGGGACTGAATTGAACTTAAATGTGTTTCATTAGCAAAGGAAGCCATAAACAAAGTGAAAAAATAACCTATACAAAAGGAACAAACATTTGCAAGTGATGTGACTGATAAGGGCTTAATTACCAAAATAAAATATATGAACAGCTCACAGCTCATATGACTCAATAACAAACAACCCAAACAAAGAATGGGGAGAGGAACTAAACATTGATTTCTCCAAAGAAGGAATACAAATGGCCAGCAGGCACATAAAAAGATGCTCAGAATTGCTAATTATTAGAGAAATGCAAACCAAAACTACAGGGTATCATATCACATCAGCAGTCTGGCTAACATCAAAACATCTGCAAATTATAAGTGTTGGAGGGAGTGTGGAGAAAGGGGAACTCTCCTACACTGTTGGTGGGAATGTAAGCTGCTGAAGCCTCTATAGAGAACAGTATGGAGGCTCCTCAGAAAACTAAAAATTGATTTACTATATGATCCAGTCATCCCACTCCTAGTCATACATCTGGAAAAGATAAAAACTCTTAATTCAAAAAGAATATTGCACCCCAATATTCACAGCAGCACTGTTTACAATAGCCGAGACATGGAAATAATCTAAATACCTAAATGTTCATTGACAGATGAATGGATTCACAAGATGTGGCATACACCCCCACACTCACCAATACACATATATATATAATTAAATTCTGTTTAGTTGTTAAGTCGTGTCTGACTCTTTTACAACCCCATGGGCTGTAGCCCTCCAGGCACCCTCTGTCCATGGGATTTCCCAGGCAAGAGTACTGGAGTGGGTTGTCATTTCCTTCTCTAGGGGATCTTAGAGAACCCACATCTCCCATGCTGGCAGGCAGATTCTTTATCACTGAGCCACTGGGAACCCCTGAAGGAAATGTTATTCAACCATAAAACAGAATGAAATAATGCAATATGGATGGACCTAGAGATCATCATACTAGGTGACAAGTCAGGCAGAGAAAACCAAACATATGATATCACTTACATGTGGAATCTAAAAAAAGATACAGGTGAACTTATTTATTGGAGAAGGCAACGGCACCCCACTCCAGTACTCTTGCCTGGAAAATCCCATGGACAGAGGAGCCTGGTGGGCCGCCATCTATGGGGTCGCACAGAGTCAGACACGACTGAAGTGACTTAGCAGCAGCAGCAGCTGCCATTTCTGAGCCCTCCAGGATCAGAGCAAAAATAAGAAAAATGATACATAAAATTCCTAATGATGGCTACTTTCATGAAAGAGCTTAAAATATTCTGTTCTTTACTAATCATTAAAGCTCACTCCTTTTCTCCTTTATTCATTCTGGTCCCATCTACATAAGCACCACTGACTTAATATTGACCATGCATTCCTTTCCCTGGGAATTCTTTTCCAGAGTCTAACTTTCCAGCAGTACACTCCATACAATTTTTTTTTTTTCCATTAGGACAATTCTCTTGACCTGGACAGGACTTAACCCCATCCTGGTTTATCTGCCAAATGAACGATACGTGGTCCACAAGAAATATTTCTATGGTCTTTGGCCTGATTAAAAATAAGAGTAGGATCTAAATCCAACCCAGAAGCAACTTGCTCCTTACTCCAATCACTGGAACACCTAGTCAAACTAGCTCATCCTCTTAGGTTTCCTCTGTGAAATTTCTTATCTCAACTAATGAAAATATCTTTGTTTCTTAGGTCTGACACAGCAGAAAAACACAAACTGAGCAACTGAAAACAGTAAGAAATTTGTCTCACTGTTCTGAAGGCTAGAATTCAGAAATCTTAGGGAGAAATGTTTTTGTGCTTTTTTCTAGCTTCTAGTGGCTTGCCAGCAATCCTTGTATTCCTAGGCTTACAATGGCAGCACATCAATCTCTATCTCTGCCTCTTATCATGCCATGGCATTCCCCTTGTGTGTCTTTTCCTCTTCTAAGGACAATGGTTATACCGAATCAGACTACCTTAATAACCTCATCTTAATTTGGCTACATCTGCAAAGACCCTGTTTTCATGTAGGTCACATTCATAACTACCTGGGACTAACATTGCAATGTATCTTTTTGGAGGACACAATTCAGCCGATAACAACATCTGACCAAGCTCTCTAAATGGTCCCTCTCACGTTGCATTTAAAGATCTCTCCACCCATTCTCTCCTTAGAGTACAGATGTGATAGTAGTAGTAGTGGGGTTTAAGGGAAGGACATGAAAGTGAAAGTTGCTCAGTTGTGTCTGACTCTATGCAACCCCTTGGACTATACAGTCCATGGAATTCTCCAGGCCAGAATACTGGAGTGGGTAGCCATTCCCTTCTCCAGGGGATCTTCCCAACTCAGGAATGGAACCCAGGTATCCAGCATTGCAGGCTTATTCTTTACCAGAAGAGCCACCAGCAAAGCCCAAGAATACTGGAGTGGGTAGCCTATCCCTTCTCCAGCGGATCTTCTCAACACACTGGAGAAGGGATGGGCAGGCATCAGTTCAGTTCAGTTCAGTCGCTGAGTTGTGTCCAACTGTTTGCGACTCCATCGACTGCAGCACACCAGGCTTCCCTGTCCATCAACCAACTCCCAGAGCTTACTCAAACTCATGTCTATCGAGATGGTGATGCCATCCAACAATCTCATCCTCTGTCATCCCGTTCTCCTCCCACCTTCAATCCTTCCCAGCATCAGGGTCTTTTCCAGTGAGTTAGTTCTTTGCATAAGGTGGCCAAAATATTGGAGTTTCAGGACTGATTTCCTTTAGGATTGACTGGTTGGATGTCCTTGCAGTCCAAAGGACCCTCAAGAGTCTTCTCCAATACCACATTTCAAAAGAATCAATTCTTTGGCACTCGGGTTTCTTTATAGTCCAACGCTCACATCCATATATGACTACTGGAAAAACCATAGCTTTGACTAGACAGAACTTTGTGGGCAAAGTAATGTCTCTGCTTTTGAATAAGCTGTCTAGGTTGGTCATAGCTTTTCTTCCAAGGAGCAACTGTCTTTTAATTTCATGGCTGCAGTCACCATCTGCAGTGATTTTGGAGCCCCCCCAAAATAAAGTCTCTCACAGTTTCCATTGTTTACCCATCTATTTGCCATGAAATGATGGGACTGGATGCCATGATCTTAGTTTTCTGAATGCTGAGTTTTAATTCAGCTTTTTCACTCTCCTCTTTCACCTTCATCAAGATGCTCTTTAGTTCCTCTTTGTTTTCTGCCATAAGAGTGGTGTCATCTGCATATCTGAGGTTATTGACATTTGTCCCAGCAATCTTGATTCTGGGTTGTGCTTCATCCAGCCTTGAATTTTGCATGATGTACTCTGCATATAAGTTAAATATGCAGGGTGGCAATATACAGCCTTGACATATTCCTTTCCCAATTTTGAACCAGTCTGTTGTTCTATGTCCTGTTCTAACTGTTGCTTCTTGACCTACTTACAGATTTCTCAGGAGACAGGTGAGGTGATCAGGTATTCCTATCTCTTAAAAATTTTTTCACAGTTTTCATGATCCACACAGTAAAAGGCTTTGGTGTAGTCAATAAAGCAGAAATAGATATTTTTTTCTGAAACTCTCTTGCTTTTTTGATGATACAACAGGTTTTCGATCTCATTCCAATTTGATGTCTGGTTCTTTTGCCTTTTCTAAATCCAGCTTGAAAATCTGGAAGTTTGTGGTTCATGTACTGTTGAAGCCTGGCTTAGAGAATTTTGAGCATTACTTTGCTAGCACGTGAGATGAGGGCAATTGTGCAGTAGTTTGAACATTCTTTGGCATTGCCTTTCTGTGGGACTGGAGTGAAAACTGACCTTTTCCAGTCCTGTGGCCACTGCTGAGTTTTCCAAATTTGCTGGCATATTGAGTGCAGCACTTTCACAGCATTGTCTTTTAGGATTTGAAATAACTCAACTGGAATTCCATCACCCCCACTAGCTTTGTTTGTAGTGATGCTTCCAAAGGCCCATTTGACTTCACATTCCAGGATGTCTGGTTCTAGGTGAGTGATCACTCCATCATGGTTATCTGGATCATAAAGATCTTTTTTGTATAGTTCTTCTGTGTATTCTTGCCACCTCTTCTTAATATCTTCTGCTTCTGTTATGTCCATACCATTTCTGTCCTTTATTGTGTCCATCTTTCCATGAAATGTTCCCTTGTATCTCTGATTTTTTTGAAGAGAGCTCTAGTCTTTCCCATTCGGTTGTTTTCCTCTACTTCTTTGCATTGAATCCTGAGGAAGGTTTTCTTATCTCCCCTTGCTATTCTTTGGAACTCTGCATTCAAATGAATATATCTTTCCTTTTTCCTCTGCTTTTTGCTTCTCTTCTTTTCACAGCTATTTGTAAGGCCTCCTCCAACAACAACTATTTTGCCTTTTTTGCATTTCTTTATCCTGGGGATGATCTTGATCCCTGTCTCCTGTACAATGACACAAACCTCCATCCATAGTTCTTCAGGCACTCTGTCTATCAGATCTAATGAATTTATTTGTCACTTCCACTGTATAATCATAAAGGATTTGATTTAGATCATACCTAAATGGCCTAGTGGTTTTCCCTACTTTCTTAAGTCTGAATTTTGCTATAAGGATTTCATTATCTGAGTCACAGTCAGCTCCCGGTCTTGTTTTTGTTGATGCTTTTGAGCTGTGGTGTTGGAGAAGACCCTTGAGAGTCCCTTGAACTGCAAGGAGATCCAACCAGTCCATCCTAAAGGAGATCAGTCCTGGGTGTTCATTGGAAGCACTGATGTTGAAGCTGAAACTTCAATACTTTGGCCACCTGATGCAAAGTGCTGACTCATTTGAAAAGACCCTGATGCTAGGAAAGATTGAAGGCAGAAGGAGAAGGGAACAACAGAGGATGAGATGGTTGGATGGCATCACTGACTCAATGGACATGAGTTTGGGTAAACTCCAGGAGTTGGTGATGGATAGGGAGGCCTGGCATGCTGTGGTCCATGGGGTTGCAAAGAATCGGACACAACTGAGCGACTGAACTGAACTGGACTGATACAGCCTCTCCATCTTTGGTTGCAAAGAATATAATCAATCTAAATAATTTTCTGATTAAAACTCCTTTCTTAAATATATGTAACCTTGTCCTGTATTTTCCAAGTCTCTAGTAAATGGGTTGTCATACTTTCATAATTTAAATAAGTAAAAAGAGAAAAATAATTTTTTTTAATTTAAATAATTAAAAAGGAAGTAAAAAGAATTTACTCTTCTCTGTATTTTTTCCAGTCTTTTTTTTTCTTTTTTAGAGTGGTGAAATTTTGCATTTCAAAAGTTTTAATACTGAATCTTTTGAAAACATTCAGTGAGATTTGGTCACAGTTTGGCATTTTATACAGGTAACATTGTTTAAGTCAAATAAACCCATTTCATGTAAGTATATGTGTGTATATGTGTGTGTGTGTGTGTGTGTGTGTATGGTAGTGACATATTTATATACCCAAGTAACCACTAAAGAAGAAATAAAGCTGAAACCAAGCCTTTAACCCAAATATTTAGTATTTCTCAACCATTTCAAGAGTACGTCCCAAAACCATCACCACCACCACCCCTTTGTTGTCCCACCACTCGCTTGGCCCAGGAGAATAGTGATCTCATTTCTGTTATTAAAAAGGTTAGTTTTGGTAGTTTTAGAATTTCATATCAGTGGACTTATCTACTATATATTCATTTTTATGGGCATATATTTCCATTTCTTCTTTATAAATATCAGTAGGATTACTAGGTTTTATGGTCAAAGTCATCCTTTTTTTAAAAGACACTTCTAATTTTTAAATGTTTGTCATTCTAATGGGTTTATATTGATATTTCATTTTAGTTTTAATTTGTGTCCCTGACTAGTTATATGGAATATCTTTCTATAAATATTAGCTATTGTATACATACTTTTGCCAAATATCTGTTCAAATATTTGCCTATATATAACTGGATTAGTTGTGCTATTAGTACATTGTAAGATTATTCTAGATACAAGTTTGAATATATGTATACACACACATACATAGACATACATAAAAGAACATTCTCAAGTAGAAGAGGTTTTAAATTTTGATGACAAAATTTTAACAGTTTTTTAATAGTTCATGCTTTTTGTGGTCTGGTTAAATGTAATCTTTTCATAACCTAATATGTCAAAAGATTTCACCACTGTTTTCCCCTAGAAATATTATAGTTTTAGCTTTTAAATTTAGTTCTCTGATCTATTTTCAAGCTAATTTTGGTGTATGTTTTGATGTGTGTTTCAAGGTTTATTTTGTCTATATGAATGCCAGTTGTTCCAACACAATTTACTGAAAAGTGGAGCCTTTCCTTCTTTGAATTGCTTGTTTAAAGTCAATTGACTGTATAAGTGTGGGAGTGTGGGTCTATTTCTGGACTATCTATTGTGTTTCATTGATCCATTTCTATCTTTATACCAGTAATACACTGTCTTGATTATTGTAGTTTTATAGTATGCCAGTGAATTAGATAGTGTTAGTTCTTTAAATTTGTTCTGTTTTCAAAACTGTTTTGACTAAGCTGTGTCCTTAGAATTTCCATACACATTTTGGAGTAATCTTATTGATTTCTACAGACTTTGATGGAATTTTTGTTGGCATTTCAGATAATATATAGATTATCCATGTGAGGATAAATTACATTGTAACCATATTGAGTCTTCCAATCAAGCAACAAGGTATAGCTCTTGGCCTATTTCAGCATTTGTTACTTTCTGTCAACAGAATTTCATAGTTGTCAGTTTAGGGAGTTTGCACATATATGTTGTTAAAATGAAAGAAAATGAAAGTCGCTCAGTCGTATGTCTGACTCTATGAGACCCCATGGACTATACAGTTAATGGAATTCTCTAAGCCAGAATAAACTGGAGCAGGTAGTCTTTCCCTTCTCCAGGGGATCCGCCCAACCCACGGATCGAACCCAGGTCTCCTGTGTTGCAGGCGGATTCTTTACCAGCTGAGCCACAGGGAAGCATATGTTGTTAAATTTATTCCTAAATACTTCATGTCATTAAAATCTAAGTAATAGTTTATTTTTTTAATATTAAGTTCTAATCATTTGTATATATAATTGCTTTTCATAAGTTGACTTATCATTTTATGACATGATAAACCATGTTACAGTGTATTAGGTCCAGTAACTTTTCATAGATGCCTTAGAATTTTTCACATACTTCATCACATCTTCTGTAAACAAAAGAGGTTTTGCTCTTGTGTTCCAATCTGTCTCTGTCTCCCTTACCCTCTACCATTCTCTCTCTCCCTCTCCCTCTCTTCCTCCCAGTCTCCTCACTCACCCTGGTTTACTCATTGCCTAGGATCATGGCGGGGTTCCCTGGTGGCTCAGACATGAAGAACCTGCCTGCAATGCAGGAGACCTGGGTTCAATCCCTGGGCCAGGAAGATCCCCTTCAGGAAGGAATGGCTACCCAGTCCAGTATTCTTGCCTGGAGAATTCCATGGAATGAGGAGTCTGGTGGGCACAGTCCACGGAATTGCAAAGAGTTGGACACAACTGAGTGATTAACACTAACAAGATCATAATAAAACACTGATTAGAAATAGTGATATCTATCCTTGACTTGTTCCTGATTTTAAGCAGAAAACATTTCATATTTATCATTAAGTATAATGCTAGCTTTATTTATTTAATTTTTTTAGTTATACCTCATTAGGTTGAAGGAGTTCCTCTTATCTGAGTTTTCTGGGAATTCTTATTACATATATTTAATTTTGTCAGATAATTTATCTGCATTTAGTGAAATGATTGCTTTTGTTCTGATTTATTAACATAACATGTTTCACTGATTAGTTTTCAAAGTTAAAACAATCTTGAATTCCAGGAATAAATTCTACTTGGTCATGATGTAATTTTCTATACTGGTGGGTTCTAAATACTGTTTTATGAAATTTTTACAGACATATTCGTATATATATAAATATATATATATATATGTGCATGTACACAGACACACACATATTGAGCTGTAGTTTCCTGGTACTATCAGTCTGGTTTTGTTCTATCAATATCTGAAATCAGCATTATTAAATCTCCAACTGTGATTGTAGATTCTCTAAATTTCTTCTTTTAGTTTTGTCAGTTTTTACCTCATTTATTTTAAAAATCTTCCTAAAAATAATATTTATTTTATAATATTACCATACATATTGCCAGCTAGTATTAATAACTTTTAGAGTTTAAGATAAAACTTCTTTGGAAGTTTTCAGTCACATATGTCAAAGAAATATGAAAATTTTATAATATTCTTCCTTCAAACATAAAATGCGTTTATTAAAGCTATATAGAAATATGAGATAGAGTTTGTCACCACAACTCTTTACAATGTTGTCTTCAATAATAAATAAGCCATTTGGTAAGTGAAAGTCACATATATCCTGGTATGGGAGTAATAGAAAAGCAGCATGGGTTGAGTTTAGGTGAAATTGAAATTAATTTTCACAGTTTAGTTGATGGGTGGTCTCAGATGACATGGTTGTTTAATCTTAGCTAGTGCAGGTGTGAAAGTCATAATATGAAAACTGACACATTCAAATAGAAAAAGAGACAATATTATAATTAGACTTCATACTCATAGTAAAGTGTGAAAACAAAAATTTTTTTTCAAAATAATTTCTCTGTATTGTAGAAAAGCTACAGAACTTTTTGTAAGATAAATATGGACATTATGTAGCTTTTATTCTCTGCATTACCCGTAATGAAAAGCATTGTTTGGCCAATGTTTATGTTGAAGAACTTTCATTTTACTAGTGCCTGAGATCAATTTTTTGAGCCCTTGCAGCAATGGAAATATGCCTAATTGCCCCGTGCAAGATCTTTCCCCCCCACTGTGGAGAGTGCTGTTTTTAAATTAGAGCACATTCTGTCCCTTTCTCTATCTAATTAAGACACAAGTTTGATTTGGCCTACTCACCACAAGGCTGGATGAGGATATATATCTATTAGTTGCTCTTACTTTGTTACTTAGTTACTTTGATAAGCCTTTACAAACAAAGTTATATAAATGATATTTATAAAGTAATATACAGTGAACAGCATGCTATATCTTAGACATGCTGAGTATTGTGAGTATGCATTAGTGGCTGAGTAGATTATACTGTGCTTCAAGAACATTCATAATATTATGCCTTGAAGTACATATACAAGTGTATTGAGCTTTTCTCTATGAACAAAGTTATATTACATAACAGAAAAATATATTGTTATTTTGACTAAAATATCACATTTAAAAATTCTACTACAAAAAAAAAAAAAAGCCTACTGAAAAGGCTGCCATTAAAACCATTGTTTTCATCTATCCCAGATTCATTTTTACACATACAATATGTGGTAAGCTTATTATTTCTCATGTAAAAAACCCACATTATGTAATTCCCTAAGCCATAAATTTCTTAAATTGAAGGCTGTATCAATGGTAACTTAGTATAAATTACCTTTGAATTGGTAGAAGACTCATCTATGATTAGGTAAATTTGCAGGCTAAAAATAGCATTCAAGTATACAAAATAATCCTAATTCTTCATTATTAATGATGCTAAATTGAAAATATATCAAAAGTGCTTCCAAGACTGCATACTATGATTTAATTCATTTATTAAAATTATGAGAGTAAGAGGAAGCTTTATATTTGCTCTTTATTTTATATGATCCTTAAAATGACCTATAAATGTTTATATTTAATAAACTTTACTTAAAGTATCATAGCTAGTTGAGGTGATGGAATTTCAGCTGATCTATTTCAAATCCTAAAAGATGATGCTGTGAAAGTGCTGGGCTCAATATGCCTGCAAATTTGGAAAACTCAGCAGTGGCCACAGGACTGGAAAAAGTCAGTTTTCATTCCAATCACAAAGAAAGGCAATGCCAAAGAATGTTCAAACTACCACACAATTGCACTCATCTCACACACTAGTAAAGTAATGCTCAAAATTCTCCAAGCAAGGCTTCAATAGTACGTGAACTGAGAGCTTCCAGATGTTCAAGCTGGATTTAGAAAAGGCAGAGGAACAAGAGAGCAAAGTGCCAACATCTACTGGATCATCAAAAAAGCAAGAGAGATCCAGAAAAACATCTATTTCTGCTTTATTGACTACACCAAAGCCTTTGACTGTGTAGTTCACAACAAACTGTGGAAAATTCTTCAAGAGATGGGAATACCAGACCACTTTACCTGATGCCTGAGACATCTGTATGCAGGTCAAGAAGCAACAGTTACAACTGGACATGGAACAACAGATTGGTTCAAAATTGGGAGAGGAGTACGTCAAGGCTGTATAATGTCACCATGTTTATTTAACTTATATGCAGAGTACATCATGTGAAATGCCGGGCTGGATGAATCCTAAGCTTGAATCAAGATTGCCAGGAGATATATCAACCATCTCAGATATGCAGATGACACCACTCTTAGGGCAGAAAGCAAAGAGTAACTAAAGAGCTTCTTGATGAAAGTGAAAGGAGAGTGAAAAAGTTGGCTTAAAACTCAACATTCAAAAAACAAAGATCATGGCATCCAGTGTCATCACTTCATGGCAAATAGATGGGAAAACAAAACAGTATAAGACTTTATTTTGGGGGGCTCCAAAATCACTGTAGATGGTGACTGCAGCCATGAAATTAGAAGACACTTGCTCCTTGGAAGAAAAGCAAACCTAGACAGCAAATCTAGATGACAAACATATACAGCATGTTATAAAGTAGAGACATTATTTTGATGACAAAGGTCCATATAGTCAAAGGTATGGTTTTTCCAGTAGTCATGTATGGATATGAGAATTGGACCATACAGAAGGCTGGGCACTGGAGAACTGATGCTTTCCAACTGTGGTGTTGGAGATGATTCTTGATAGTCCCTTGGCCGGCAAGGAGATGCAACCAGTCCATCCTAAAGGAGATCATTCCTGAATATTCATTGGAAGTACTGATGCTGACACCGAAGTGCCGATACTTTGGTCACATGATACAAGGTGCCAACTCATTGAAAAGGATCCTGATGCTGGGAAAGATATGAGGCAGGAGGAGAAGGGGACGACAGAGGACGCGATGGTTGGATGGCATCACCAACTCAATGAACATGAGTTTGAACAAGCTCAGGAGTTGGTGAAGGACAGGGAAGCTGGCATGCTGCAGTCCAAGGGGTCACAAAGAGTTGGACATGACTAGGCGACTGAATAACAGTGAGGTTATATAGACTTTGGATACATAATGCTAGTTGTTGTATTAAAAGATCAAATTCTCAGTGAATTAACACTGAAAATTGATTATTCAACTGTCAGTATTTATTCAATGTCATATGGTTACCATTAGAAAGCAAATCCTCTCTATCTGTTCTTTTTGTTCTATAGATCTCCTTTCACATGGTCCAGGAGATATCAGCAGAGGAGCCAAGACAGAAAATGGAGGATTGTGTGAGAGAGAGTACAGTCCAAAATTGACTGTGGTATATCCTTTCTCACATTTTAAATTCAAAATGAAATTGGTCACAAACTAACACCTAACTTCATGCAAACGATGGAGACTGTAAAATGTTACACTCTCATGGGATTTCTAAGGCAGCAGTATCTGTGCAGATACTAGATATGTTTAGAAAGAATAATGAGAATAGCTAATTGATAAACCACAAGTGCTCTATTCACTTACTTTTCTTCAGGAAATAAAAATTAACTTCTTAAAAAGTGAGAGCTTCTTCTTCTACTTTTCAAAATAGTGTTATATATTCATTATTACTACAAAGTAATTATTTTGATTTTTTTTTTCATTTTACTAGTTTGGTATTTATTCAATGAAAAATTATCTTTTTAAATTGGAAATGTAATTTTCTTTTATTGTGGATAAAAATCTGATTAAAAACACACTTCAATCAAAAGTTAATGGGTTCTAATAAAGAGTCACTAAACAATTACAGTTAGAAATACTGTGTTAAGTATTTTCATACATCTTTTTAATATACATGTGATATTTATACTGAAATGGATTTCTATTATTAAAGGAAATAAAAAGATCATTTTACAGTTAATAAGGCCCAATTTACAAACTTATACTGTCACGAACTACAAGAATAAAACAATAATTATTCTTTATTGAAAAATATTTTACCACGTAATTCATTTGCCATAATTTTCCATGGTGATACATTATATTCTTCATTCAGAGTACTCAAGTCTTGCATTATGGTTGTTTAATAACCATTATAGTATTCAAAAAGTATAAAAATATTTTCCCCATTATTTTATTTACTGATTTTTATAAAATCTTAAAAGAAAAAAAAGATCTTGAAAGCAAAAGACATACTAAAACTTGCTGGATGCACTCTTATACTATCTATAAGACTGCATATTTTTATAAAATACCCATTAGGGTTATTTATATAAAACTATTTATGATATTTACTTGAATCATAGATATTTTTCTAGTAACATAGCACTAAAGTAGAAGTAGCATCTCCATGAAACAAATGGAAGCTAGAACTCCAAAGACTATAAAGATTTTTCAAATGAACTACCAAGCTACTGAAATGAGATGAAAATTAAAAATAAATATTTGGTTGTTACAGGTTTCTTCTATATGCAATGTATGGTTACCCAAAACTTCAACTTTTCTGGATATTTTTTGAGTAATATTGCACTGCATATGATTGAATCAGAATATAAAAGGGAGGTAGAAGGACTTGTGCTCACCTTCCCCAGCCAGAGCATCAAAATCACAACTAGCTGTTGAACAACCATTGACAGGAACATACTGGAACCAACCAAAAAATATACCTCACATCCAGGGACAAAGTAGAAGCCATGACAAAACAGTAGGAAGATCACAATTGTGATAAGATCAAATTTTATACCCACCAGTTGGGTGACCTGCAAACTGGAGAACAAAAATACCAAAGAAGTTCTCACACTGTTGTGAAGGTTCTAGACCCCACATCAGGCTCCTTAGCCTATGGATCTAGTCAAGGGGCTGGGAATCCCCAAGGAATTTTACTTTGAAGGCTAGCAGGATTTGACTGCAGGACTTCCACAAGACTGGGGTGAACAGACTCCACTCTTGGAGGGCACAAACAAAATTGTGTGCACCAGGATCTAGGGGAAAGGAACAGTGGCCCCACAGGAGACTGAGCCAAAACCTGTGTGTAAGTGTCTGAGGGTCTCCTACACAGTCTTGTGTTGGCACTGGTCCACCATGGGGATGGGGAACTGGCAGCAAGACTCCTTGTCTCAGGAGTCCTTGTCTCCTTGACTCAGGAGATATGTCTCAGCATAAGTCCTCTTGGAGGTCATCAATAGCCCTACCATAGAGCCTGTAGACTCTGGGAGTGGGTCACTCAGGCCAAACAATTAACGGGAATCAGACAATTAAATTAAAGTTTTACTGAGCCCTGCCCACCAGAGCAAGACCCAGTTTTCCCCACAGCCAATCCCTCCCATCAGGAACGTTACACAAGCCTCAACTTCATCCACAAAAGGGCAGACAGAAGAATTAATAACTACAATCCAAGCAGCCTCTAGAACTAATACCACAATCACAGAAAGCTAATCAAAATGAAAAAAATAGGATTATATCCCAGATGAAGGAACAAAATAAATCTCCAGAAAAACAACTAAATGAAATGGAGATAGGCAACTTCCCAGAAAAAATTCAAAATAATGATAGTGAAAATGATCATTGATCTCTGAAAAAGAATGGGAAAAGATACAAGAAATGTTTACCAAAGACCTAGAAATTTTAAAGCACTAATAAACATAGATAAACAAAATAAATCAATAGCAGAATAACTAAAGCAGAAGGATGGATAAATGACCTGGAAGACAAAGGTGGAAATCAAGGCTGCAAAACAGAATGCAGAAAAAAGAATGAGAAGAAATGAAGACAATCTATGAGACCTTTGGGACAAGAGCAAATATACCAATATCCACATTATAGTGGTCCCAGAAGGAGAAGAGAGAAAGGACCTGAGAAATATTTGAAGATATAATAGCTAAAATTTCCCATCATGGGTAAGGAAATAGTCAAGCAAGTCCAGGAAGTTCAGAGAGGCTCATGCAGGATCAACCCAAGCAGGAACACACTGGGACACATAGTAATCAAACTTCTTAAAAGCAATAAAAAACAAAAAACAAACACACACACACACAAATAATATACAAGGAAAATTCCATAAGCTTATCAACTGATTTAAAATAGAAACTCTACAAGCCAGAATGGAATGCATGCATGATATATGTAAAGTTATGAAAGGGAAGAATCTACAACCTACAAGAATTCTCTACCCAGAAAAACTCTCACTGAGATTTCGTGAGAAAATCAAAAGTTTTCCAGAAAGCAGAAATTAAGAGAATTCAGCACCATGAAACCAGTTTTACAACAAATGTTAAAGGAACTTCCCTATGCAGGAAATACAAGAGAAGGAAAAGAACTACAAAAATCAACCCGAAACAATTAACAAAATGGTAATAGGATCATATATATATAGATAATTACCTTAAATGTAAATGGATTAAATGTACCAACCAAAAAACATAGCCTAGCTGGGTATACCCATATATATGTTATCTGCAAGAGACTCACCTCAGACCTACAGACACTTACAGACTGAAAGTCAGACGATGGGAGAAGGTATTTCATGCAAATGGAAATCATAAGGAATCTGGAATAGCAATGCTATCAGACAAAATAGACTTTAAAACAAAGACTATTATAAGAGACAAAGAATGACATTACATAATGATCAAGGATTCATCCCAAGAAGATATAACAATTGTAAATATATATATGCACCCTACATTGGGAGCACCTTGATACATAAGGCAACCACTAACAAACAAAAAGGGAGAGATCAACAGTAACACAATAATAGTGAGGAACTTTAATATG
Organism: Dama dama; assembly: GCF_033118175.1. NCBI lineage: Eukaryota > Metazoa > Chordata > Mammalia > Artiodactyla > Cervidae > Dama > Dama dama. Next base: position 33,881,849 of record NC_083683.1, on the reverse strand, counting down.
CCACTTTCATGAATGGACAGATCATCCAGACAGAAAATCAAAAAGGAAACGCAGGCCCTAAATGACATTTTAGATGAGTTGGACTTAATTGATATTTATAGAGCATTCCATCTAAAAGCAGCAGACTACACATTCTTCTAAAGTGCTCACAGAACATTCTCCAGGATTGATCACATGCTTGGCAAATTTAAGAAATCAAAAGCATAATTTTTCTGATCACAATGCTATGAGATTAGAAATAAGTTGCAAGAGAAAAATTAAGGAATACAAACATGTGGCAGCTAAACAATATGCTAATAAACAACCATTGGATCACTGAAGAAATCAAAGAAGAAATTTAAAAAAAATACCCAGAAGCAAATGAAAATGAAAGCACAACGGTCCAAAACTTATGAGATACTGCAAAAGCAGTTCTAAGAGGGAAGCTTATAGCAATACAATCTTATCTCAAGAAACGAGAAAAGTCTCAAGTAAAAAGCCTAACCTTATATCTAAAACAACTAGAGAAAGAAGAACAAACAACATTACTAACCTAATGTTAGTAAAAGAAAAGAAATCATAAAGATCAGAGCAGAAATAAAAGAAACAGACAGAAAACAATTGCAGGGATGAAAGAAACTCAAAGCTGGTTCTTTGAAAAGATAAACAAATTTGATAAACCTTTAGCCAGACTGATCAAGCAAAAGAGAGAGAGGACTCAAATCAGGAAAATTAGAAATGAAAAAACAGAAATTACAACTGACTCCACAGAAATACAGAGGATCATAAGAGACTACTATCAACAACTGTGTGCCAATAAAATGAGCAAACTGTAAGAAATGGGCAAGCTCTTAGAAAGGTACAGTCTCCCTGGACTGAACCATGAAGAAATAGAAAATATGAACAGACCAATCACAAGCACTGAAATTGAAACCATGATTAAAAAACTCCCAAGAACATAAAAACAAACCTCCCAACAAACAAAAGCCCAGGACCTGATGGCTTCACAAGCAAATTTTATCAAACATTTAGAGAAGAGTTAACACCTATCCTTCTGAAAGTTCCCAAAAGTCACAGAGGAAGGAAAATTTCCCAGCTCATTTTATGAGGCTACTATCACCCTTATAACAAAACCAGACAAAGATACAACCAAAAAATAAAATGACAGGCCAATATCACTAATGAACATAGACACAAAAATCCTCAACAAAATATTAGCAATCTGTATCCTACAATACATTTAAAAGATCATACACCATGACCAAGTGGGGTTCATCCCAGGGATGCAAGAAATTTTCAACATCCACAAATAAATCAATGTGATACACCACATCAACAAATTGAATAATAAAAACCATACAATCATTTCAGTAGGTGCAGAAAAATCTTTTGGCAAAATTCAGCACACATTTATGATTAAAAAAAAAAAAAAGCTTCCAGAAAGTGGTCATAAAGTGTACATACCTCAAAATAATAAAGGCCATATATTACAAAATTATAGCTAGCATCATACTCAATGGTGAAAAGCTGAAAGTGTTCCCTCTAAGATCAGGAACAAGACAAGAATGTCCACTCTCCCCACTTTTATTCAACATAGTTTTGGAAGTCCTAGCTACAGCAATAAGAGAAGAGAAAGAAGTAAAGTGAATCCAAATCGGAAAAGAAGAGGTTAAACTGTCACTGTTTGCAGATGACATGACGCTATACATGGAAGATCCTAAAGATGCTACCAGAAAACTACTAAAGCTCATCAATGAATTTGGTAAAGCTTCAGGTTACAAAGTTAATACACAGAAATCTGTTGCATTTCTATATACTAACAATGAAAGATCAGAAAGAGAAATTCAAGAAGCAACTCCATTTACCATTGCATCACAAAGAATAAAATACCTAGAAATAAACCTACCTAAGGAGACAAAAGACATGTACTCGGAATACTATAAGATGCCGATGAAAGAAATCAAGGACATAAACTGATGGAAAGATATACTATGTGGATTGGAAGAATCAATATTGTCAAATAACTATACTACCCAAGACAATCTACAGATTCAATACAATCCTTATCAAATTACCAATGGAATTTTTCACAGAACTGGAATAACTCCAAAGAGCCAAAGCAATCTTGAAACTGAAAAATGGAATTGGCAAATCAGGTTCCCTGACTTCAGACTATAACACAGAGCTAAAGTCATCTAAACAATATGGCACGGGCACAAAAATAGAAACACAGATCAGTGGAACAGATAGAAAACCCCAAACTAAGCCCATGCACCTATGGTTGATTCAGTTCAGTTGCTCATTCATGTCCAACTCTTTGCGACGACATGGACTGCAGCACGCCAGGCCTCCCTGTCCATCACCAACTCCCAGAGTTTACTCAAACTCATGTGCATTGAGTTAGTGATGCCACCCAACCATCTCATCCTCTGTCACCCCCTTCTCCTCACACTTTCAATCTTTCCCAGCAGCAGGGTTCTTTCAAATGAGTCATTCTTTGCATCAGGTGGCCAAAGTATTGGAGTTTCAGCTTCAGCATCAGTCCTTCCAATGAATATTCAGGACTGACTCCTTTTAGGATTGACTCATTGAATCTCCTTGCAGTCCGAGGGACTCTCAAGAGTCTTCTCCAACACCACAGTTCAACAGCATCAGTTCTTTTTTTTTTGGGGGGGGGGCAGGTTATACTATTAGCTTTATTATTTTTTTTTCATTTATTTTTATTAGTTGGAGGCTAATTACTTTACAATGTTGTAGTGGTTTTTGCCATACATTGACATGAATCAGTCATGGATTTACATGTATTCCCTATTCCGATCCCTCTGGGTCTTCCCAGTGCACCAGGCCCGAGCACTTGTCTCATGCATCCAGCCTGGGCTGGTGATCTGTTTCACCCTAGATAATATACATGTTTCGATGCTATTCTCTCGAAACATCCCACCCTTGCCTTCTCCCACAGAGTCCAAAAGCCTGTTCTGTACAACTGTGTCTCTTTTTTTGTTTTGCATATAGGGTTATTGTTACCATCTTTCTAAATTCCATATATATCTGTGTTAGTATACTATAATGGTCTTTATCTTTCTGGCTTACTTTACTCTGTATAATGGGCTCCAGCTCCATCCATCTCATTAGGACTGGTTCAAATGAATTCTTTTTAATGGCTGAGTAATATTCCATGGAGTATATGTACCACAGCTTCCTTATCCATTCCTCTGCTGATGGGCATCTAGGTTGCTTCCATGTCCTGGCTATTATAAACAGTGCTGCGATGAACATTGGGGTGCATGTGTCTCTTTCAGATCTGGTTTCCTCAGTGTGTATGCCTAGAAGTGGGATTGCTGGGTCATATGGCAGTTCTATTTCCAGTTTTTTAAGAGATCTCCACACTGTTTTCCATAGCGGCTGTACTACTTTGCATTCCCAACAGTGTAAGAGGGTTCCCTTTTCTCCACACCCTCTCCAGCATTTATTGCTTGTAGACTTTTGGATAGCAGCCATCCTAACTGGCGTGTAATGGTACCTCATTGTGGTTTTGATTTGCATTTCTCTGATAATGAGTGATGTTGAGCATCTTTTCATGTGTTTGTTGGCCATCTGTACATCTTCTTTGGAGAAATGTCTGTTTAGTTCTTTGGCCCATTTTTTGATTGGGTCATTTATTTTTCTGGAATTGAGCTTCAGGAGTTGCTTGTATATTTTTGAGATTAATCCTTTGTTGCTTCATTTGCTATTATTTTCTCCCAATCTGAGGGCTGTCTTTTCACCTTGCTTATAGTTTCCTTTGTTGTGCAAAAGCTTTTAAGTTTCATTAGGTCCCATTTGTTTATTTTTGCTTTTACTTCCAATATTCTGGGAGGTGGGTCATAGAGGATCCTGCTGTGATTTATGTCGGAGAGTGTTTTGCCTATGTTCTCCTCTAGGAGTTTTATAGTTTCTGGTCTTACATTTCTTCAGCGCTCAGCTTCTTTATAGTACAAGTCTCACATCCATCCATACATGACTACTGGAAAAACCATAGCTTTGACTAGATGGACATTTGTGGGCAAAGTAGTGTCTCTGCTTTTAAATATTCTGTCTAGGTTAGTCATAACTTTTCTTCAAAGGAGTAAGAGTCTTTTGATTTCATGGCTACAGTCACCATCTGTAGTGATTTTGGAGGCCCTCAAAATAAAGTCTGTCACTGTTGCCATTGTTTCCCCATCTATTTGCCATGAAGTGATAGGACCAGATGATGTAATCTTAGTTTTCTGGATGTTGAGTTTTAAGCCAACTTTTTCACTCTCCTCTTTCACTTTCATCAAGAGGCTCTTTAGTTCCTCTTTGCTTTCTGCCATAAGGGTGGTGTCATCTGCATATCTGAGGTTACTGATATTTCTCCTGGCAGCAGAAAATTGGATTAAATATTTACTGGGCATGGCCCCACCCATCAGAACAAGACCCAGTTTCCCCCTCAGTCAGTCTCTCCCATCAAGAAGCTTCCATAAGCCTCTTATCCTTATCCATCAGAGGGCAGACAGACTGAAAACCACAGTCACAGAAAGCTAACCAATCTGATCTCATGGACTACAACCTTGTCTAACTCAATGAAACTATGAGCCATGCCATGTAGGGCCATCCAAGACTGAATGGGTCATGGTGGAGAGTTCTGACAAAGTGTGGTCCACTGGAGAAGGGAATGGCAAACCACTTTAGTATTCTTGCCTTGAGAACCCCATGAACAGTATGGTCAATTAATCTGTGACAAAGGAGGCAAGACTACACAGTGTGGGAAGACAATTTCTTCAACAAACGGTACTAGGAAAACTGAGCAGCCACATGTAAAAAGATGAAATTAAAATTAAATCAATCCTTAACTCCATACACAAAAAGAAACTCAAAATGGATTAAAGCCCTAAATGTGAGGCTGGACACTCTAAAACACTTAGAGGAAAACACATAACTCTCTGATATAAATCATAGCAACAACTTTTTCAATCCATTTCCCAGAATAACGGAAATAAAATAAAAAATAAACAAATTTAAACTCAAAAGCTTTTTCACACCAAAGGAAACAATGAACAAAATGAAAAGAAAATCCACAGACGGGGAAAACATTTGCAAATGATATGACCAATAAGGGGCTGCTGCTGCTGCTGCTGCTGCTGCTGCTGCTGCTGCTAAGTCACTTCAGTCGTGTCCAACTCTATGCGACCCCATAGACGGCAGCCCACCAGGCTCCACCGTCCCTGGGATTCTCCAGGCAAGAACCCTGGAGTGGGCTGCTATTTCCTTCGCCAATGCATGAAAGTGAAAAGTGAAAGTGAAGTCGCTCAGTCGTGCCTGACTCTTAGCGACCCCATGGACTGCAGCCTACCAGGCTCCCCTGTCCATGGGATTTTCCAGACAAGAGTACTGGAGTGGGTTGCCATTGTATTCTCCACAATAAGGGATTAGTCTCCAACATTTACAAACATCATATGATGCTTAATAGCATCAAAATAAATAACTCACTAAAAAAAATGGGCAGAATAATTGAATATACATTTCTCCAAAGAGGACATACAGACAGTCAATAGGCACATGAAAAGATGTTCAGCTTGCTTGTCACAAACTGAAAGTCACTTAGTTGTGTCTGATTCTTTGTGACCCCGTAGACTATACAGTCCATGAAATTCTCTGGCCACAACACTGGAGTGGGTTACCCTTTCCCTTCTCCAGAGGATCTTTCCAACCCAGGTATTGAACCCAGGTGGCCCACATTGCAGGCATATTATTTTACCAGCTGAGTCACAAGGGAAGCCCAAGAATACTGGAATGGGTAGCCTATCTCTTCTCCAGCAAATCTTCCTGACCCAGGAATTGAACTGGGGTCTCCTGGATTGTAGGCAGATTCTTTACCAATGGAGTTATTAGAGAAATGCAAATTAAAATACAATGAGATATCACTTCACATAGGTCAGAATGGCTATCATCAAAATATCCACAAACAACAAATGTTGAAGAGGATTTGGAGAGAAGGGAACCCTCCTGCACTGTTGGTGGTAATGAAAATTGGTACAGCCACTATGGAGTACAGTATTGGGGTTCTTTAGAAAACTAAAGCCTTCCTCAGTGATCAATGCAAAGAAATAGAGGATAACAACAGAATGGGAAAGACTAGAGATCTCTTCAAGAAAATTAGAGATACCAAGGGAACATTCCATGCAAAGATGGGTTTGATAAAGGACAGAAATGGTATGGACCTAACAGAAGCAGAAGATATTAAGAAGAGGTGGCAAGAATACACAGAAGAACTGTACAAAAAATATCTTCATGATGCAGATAACCACAATGGTGTGATCACTCACTTAGAGCAAGACATCCTGGAATATGAAGTCAAGTGGGCCTTAGAAAGCATCACTATGAACAAAGCTAGTGGAGGTGATGGGATTCCAGTTGACCTATTTCAAATTCTGAAAGATGATGCTGTGAAAGTGCTGCACTCAATATGCCAGCAAATTTGGAAAACTCAGCAGTGGCCACAGGACTGGAAAAGGTCAGTCATCATTCTAATCCCTATGAAAGGCAATCCCAAAGAATGCTCAAACTACCGAACAGTTGCACTCATCTCACATGCTAGTAAATTTTCTCAAAATTCTCCAAGCCAGGCTTCAGCAATACGTGAACCATGAACTTCCAGATGTTTAAGCTGGTTTTAGAAAAGGTCGAGGAACCAGAGATCAAATTGCCAATATCTGCTGGATCATCAAAAAAGCAAGAGAGTTCCAGAAAAACTATTCTGTTTTATTCACTATTTCTGTTTTATTGACTATGCCAAAGCCTTTGACTGTGTGGATCACAATAAACTGTGGAAAATTCTGAAAGAGATGGGAATACCAGACCACCTGACCTGCCTCTTTAGAAACCTATATGCAGGTCAGGAAGCAACAGTTAGAACTGGACATGGAACAACAGACTGGTTCCAAATAGGAAAAGGAGTACATCAAGGCTGTATATTGTCACCCTGCTTATTTAACTTATATGCAGAGTACATCATGAGAAACACTGGTCTGGAAGAAGCACAAGCTGGAATCAAGATTGCTGGGAGAAATACCAATAACCTCAGATATGCAGATGACACCACCCTTATGGGAGAAAGTGAAGAGGAACTACAAAGCCTCTTGATGAAAGTGAAAGAGGAGAGTGAAAAAGTTGGCTTAAAGCTCAACATCCAGAAAATTAAGATCATGGCCTCTGGCCCCATCACTTCATGGCAAAAATCGCGAAACAGTGGAAACAGTGGCTGACTTTATTTTTGGGGCTCCAAAATCACTGTGGATGGTGATTGCAGCCATGAAATTAAAAGACACTTACTCCTGGGAAGAAAAGTTATGATCAAGCTGGATAGCATATTTAAAAGCAGAGACATTACTTGGCCAACAAAGGTCCATCTGGTCAAGGCCATGGTTTTTCCAGTAGTTAGGTATGGATGTAAGAGTTGAATGGTGAATAAAGCTGAGCACTGAAGAATTGATGCTTTTGAACTGTGGTGTTGGAGAAGACTCTTGAGAGTCTCTTGGATTGCAAGAAAATCCAACCAGTCCATACCAAAGGAGATCAGTCCTGAGTGTTCATTGGAAGGACTGATGTTGAAGCTGAAACTCCAATACTTTGGCCACCTGATGCGAAGAGTTGATTCATTGGAAAAGACCCTGATGCTGGGAAAGATTGAGGGCAGGAGGAGAAGGGGATGACAGAGGATGAGATGGCTGGATGGCATCACCGACTCAATGGACATGAGTTTAGGTAGACTCCAGGAGTTGGTGATGGACAGGGAGGCCTGGCGTGCTGTGATTCATGGGGTTGCGAAGAGTTGGACATGACTGAGCGACTGAACTAAAGGCATTAGGATGGAAAGGACAGCTCACCCTGTTTCAAAAATTAATTGATAATAATGAGAACTTATTTTTAATTAAAGAAGACCATGAGATAAAATTTAGCTTTACTACAAGAAATAAAACAAGGTCATGATCATCATGTGATCCATTGTTTGAAACTGGAGATGGGTTAAGACAGTGACTGATTTTTTCTCTCCATTATACTCTTATTTGGTTTGTACCTCTGCACAATGATCATATTAGGAAGACATTGCTTAAAAGTAAGTACACATTATAAGAAATGCCCAAGAACCCAATACTAGCAATATATACTCTCATTTAAAATGAGTAAGGTTATGTTGCCAATATGAAGATATTTGCTGCATTTCATCTACTGTATATCTATCTATACAGCTAATATTTTCAGTTTATTTTTATTTCAAAAAACAAATCATTTGGCTTTCTGGTTCAATTTCTAATCTATATTTGAATTTATTGTATAAAACTCAAGGTTTTCTACTAGAATTCTAAACAAAATGAACAAGTTAAAATGCTTTTTGCCTGTTTTTCTGCTAAATCTTCCTATAGTAAATAATTACCATGCAAGATTACATTCTTAACCAAGTTTTTTTAAATACTTCAAGTACCTTCAACTGGAAATCTCATGTTGATTTGAATTTCTCTTTAAGATATTTTGGGACATACAAACTAACTGTAATTACAGAATACCTTTCAAACTTATGTAATGAATGTGAAATCTGTAATAAAAGATCCTTTACGTATTACCACTGCATTAGAGTAATAAGATAAGTTCACTCAGGAATATTACTGTGATGCTGCCCTCTCTCTATTGATTAAGTTACTTAAATGTAACAGAAGCAAGAAAGGTAGTACCAGTTCAGAGTAATGTAGCACGGTAGACATAAAAACAATTTTAAGTTTAATAATTTTATACAATAATCAAAATGATTTAGCATAAAAATCTTCAAAAACCACAATGTTGACTCTAATTTTTAATGTGGAGAAATTCTTACTTTAAATAGCAGGGTATTCACTAAAGAGCTGAAATCACAGTTTATTTTAGGAAAAATTATTTCATTCAGAAATATTTAACTTGGCTTTTTTCTATTGTTATTTCATTTAATCTGATGCCTTACTTTATGGTATCATAGCCTCACAAATTTATTCACTTCAGCAAGGAACACCACATAAAAAGAACTGCTTGAAAGGGTAACTGCATCACTAATGTGAATGGCATCAACTGCATTACTAATCTGTTCTTTCAACCACTGATTAGCATTGAAATTGATTTTGAACTTCTTGTGACTAAAATGACATTAATCTAGCATTTGCTGTTAGAAACATAACACCTATTTCATGTTTGCAGGTGATGACACATCATTAATTTGATAACTTGATGTTGAAACTCTTTACAAGCCATTGGAAATGTTAGTCCAAAAGAACTCTATAAGGTAAAGTAACTGTAAATGTCTTTGAATACTAAGAAGTGAAAGTGTCTTTTTTTTTTTTTTTTGGAAAGTGGACTAGGCAGTTCTGGAATTTACATTAGTATTTCCTTTATTATAAATCAGGAATTCTCAGCTGTAGCTGTGTGTTGTCATCACCTAAAGAAACTTTCACATATTAATATATTGACTGCAAGCTCAGTGGTTCTGCTACATTTGGTCAGGTAAGAGACCAAAGCATCAGGATCATTTTAAGCTTCCCAGATTAATTTAACTTGAAAGCCAGTTATAAGAATCAGTTTTAATCCAGCATTCAAATATCCACACTAATTTATACCTATTATCATGCAAATACTCATGCATATTCCAGACTCTTTTTTAAATATCAAGTATAAATATTTTCAATCTCGATTCTTATGAAAAACTCTTGTGCAAGTGAAAAGTACAGTAATATCTATAGTTACATTATAATATCCATAACAAAGAATGCTTTACTTTAATGCTAAAGATTTTCAATACTTTCAGCACAATTTTTATTCATGTGGGGGAAAATACCACCATAAAATATTTTAAATCTCTAAAAATATTTTTAAAACATAGAATTATATTAAAAATATTTTTTTCAAAAATATGAATCTCTGGTGTTTGAATGAAATGCAAGAGAGATGTGCATGCGAGTTCAGTAGCGTCGACTCTTTATGACCTCATGGACCCATCAGTCTCCTCTGTCCATAAAATTCTTCAGTCAAGAATACTGGAGTGGGTTGCCATTTCTTCCTCCAAGGGATCTTCCCGACCCAGGGATTGAACCCACAACTCTGGCATCTCCTGCATTTCAGGCAGATTCTTTAACACTTGAGTCATTGGGGAAGCCCATTTGAATGAAATATTGATTTTCAATATTTCTTCCATTGTTCTTTACAACTATTCATGTTTTATTCTATTAGAAAAAACTTAGGAATAACTATTCCTGAAATAATAATTGTATATACAAACAACTATTTCTTAAAAGAAAATATTGCCCTAGATATTCGAGGCCAGGCTTCTAAGGATGGCTCTGATGCTTGTTTACTTTAAGGCCTAGGTAAACTATTAACTCTCCCTCTCTCCACTTGTATAAAACATGAGGTTCACACTAGGTTAATTTTAATATTTTTTAGAGGCATTTATCCCCCTTCCAGTTCTATTCCTAACACATAAGGAAAATTTAACTGACTTTTCCCAGGTAACTCAGCAGTAAAGAATCCGCCTGCCAAGCAGGGGATAGGGGTTTCATCCCTGGGACAGGAAGATACACTGGTGGATGAACGGTCAGCACACTCCAGTATTCTTGCCTCAGAAATCCTGTGGACAGAGGAGCCTGGAAGGCTACAGTTCATGGGATTGCAAAAGAATTGGGCATAACTTAGCAACTAAACAACATTAGATCAACAGCCGAACCAAATTTGATCGGCACTTGAACGGTGCTCAAAAATATTCAAAATAAATGAATGAATGCTTTCCTCTCTCTGAATATTTTACTTTAAAACCCACACATTTTCCAAAAGTTAGGGTTTCATCTTTAGCTTCTACTAGTAAAATCTAAAATATTGCTTGGCAAGCTCCTTATTCAAATCTCATCCCATATATGTCACTTCAATAATACTATTAGACTATTAAATATACTGCTAACACAACAATAGCAATCTTGCTAATTTCACTTTATATGGTACTTATGCTGCTAATATGTTTTCATGATGTTGTCAAGGAAAGTTATTTTGATCCCACCTAACAGGTGAGAAAACAGTCTTGTTTACAAGTTGGGAAGTGGTTGAACTTTCTTCCCTTTCTCTCTCCATCTCTTATAACTTGCTTGCTCTTTCTTGACAACACCATGTGGTGAGTTACCTTATAAAAAGGTCATTTGGCAAGGAGTGAAAGGCAATCTCTGGCTAACAGGCAGAAAGGAATTAAGGCCCTTGTGACAGCACATAAACTGAACCCAGCCAACAACCAGGTGAGTGACCCTAGATGCAGAGCGTTACTTAGGGTTTAAGATGCCTGTAGCCCAGCTGACTTGTCTATTGAAGTCTTATGAGAGATCCTAAGCCTAAAGACATAGCTAAACCACACCCAGATTCTTGGGAAGAAAAATAGAAACTGATATAACAAATATTGTTATTTTATGACACTAAGTTTTGGGTAATTTTATATGCAGGAATAGATCACTAATACAACCAATCTGAGTCCGAGCTTAAATTATTTTCACTATGGCTCTAATTTCTGTGTTTCATTTAGACACTCACATGATACTCCTTAACTATTATTTGAGTGTCCACTTTCTATTGTAAATAATGGCACATAATTTTTCAAGTGTCAATATAATAGAAAATAAGAGTGTTTTTCAGAAATTATATCCTTGGTACTATTAAGAGTAACCATTCTTCTAATGCAAGAGTTGGACCATAAAGAAGGCTGAGTGCCAAAGAATTGATGCTTTCAAACCATGGTGCTGGAGAATACTCTTGAGAGTGCCTTGGACAGCAAGGAGATCAAACCAGTCAATCCTAATGGAAATCAACCCTAAATATTCATTTGGAGGGCTGGAAGCTGAAGCTGAACCTCTAATACTTTGGCCACCTGATTCAAAGAGCTGACTCATTGGAAAATACCCTGATGCTAGGAAACATTGAAAGCAGGAGAAGGGGGCAAAGAAGATGAGATGGTTGAATGGCATCACCAATTCAATGGACATGAGTTTGAGCAAACTCTTGAGAGACAGTGAAGGACAGAGAAGCCTGTCTTGCTGCACTTCATGGGGTCATAGAGAGTTGGACACAACTTAGCAACTGAACAACAACAACCAGTGTAGAGGGTCATTGAACTGCTTGACACACAACAGTCAAAGAACATGTCTTTGACTCTCTGGATTGTCGTATCTGATATATGAATGCATGAGTTAGAGAAGTCGCTATCTGATCCCTGTTAGCAGGTAGTGTGCACTTTGGGAGAAGTCTCAGGTCTCAAAATGTAGACACGCTGTTCTTTCTCACATACTCTCTTTGGAAGGTAACATTATGCAAATCTGAGATACTATATGAAGACATCTTGTATTGTGAATTCTGAAACTGCATGGAGTCAAGTTTCTCCACATGCAGTCCTCAAGTCTCGATTTGAGGCCTCTGGTAGGAAAACCTCATCTGACCCTAGCTTGAATTTGTGCACTGTATCTTATATTTAATAATGAGTAAGAAAATTTGAGCTATTGGGTCACTATTATAAAGTTAGATAACCATACCCGTCTGTTCGTTTGTTTTTTAAATATTGTTTCTAAGAGTAGAAACCAGTGATCAAGGGAGTTAAGATTCTGTACAAAGAATCTCCCACACATTCCATGTGTACTGTTTATTTCTTAATGTTAGGTAAGTCATAACTCCTTATCTCCTCATCTATAAAATTCGCGGACACATTTATTTTTAGAATTGCAGAGCCATTGTCATGGCTAAGAGAATAATATATGCTATTTTTGATACTTAAATTATTACATAGTGCTCCAGGAAAAATTAATAATCAATATGAATGAACAGATAACATTCATGTAGTATTTTAAAAGATCTCAAACTCACATCTTCGAAATGAGAATTAAAAATGTCATTTACATCTATTTGATTTCAAGTATTTTCTTCCCAAAGGAAGGCAATGCAAAAGGATGTTCAAATTACCATACAACTGCATTCATTTCACATGCCAGCAAGGTGATGCTCAAAATCTTTCAAGGTAGGATTCAGATGTCAAATCTGTATATTGTCACCCTACATATTTAATTTGTATGCAGAGAACATCATGCAAAATGCCAGATTGGATGAAGCAAAAGTTGGAATCAAGATTGCCAGGAGAAATATCAATAACCTCAGATATTCAGATGACACCACCCTAATGGCAGAAAGCAAAGAGAAACTAAAGAGCTTCATGATGAAACTGAAAGAGGAGAGTGGAAAAGCTGGCTTAAAACTCAACATTCAAAAAATGAAAATCATGGCTGCTGCTGCTGCTACATCGCTTCAGTCATGTCCGACTCTGTGCAACCCCACAGATGGCAGCCCACCAGGTTCCTCCATCCCTGGGATTCTCCAGGCAAGAGCACTGAAGTGGGTTGCCATTTCCTTCTCCAATGCATGCATGCATGCAAAGTTGCTTAAGTTGTGTCCGACTCTGGGCGACCCCATGGACAGCAGCCCACCAGGCTCCTCTGTCCACAGGATTCTCTAGGCAAGAATACTGGAGAGGGTTGCCATGTCCTTCTCTGGAAAATCATGGCATCTGGTCCCATCACTTCAGGCAAATAGATAGGGAAACTGGAAACAGTGAGAGACTTAATTTTCTTGGGCTCCAAAATCACTGCAGATGGTGACTGCAGCCATGAAAATAAAAGACACTTACTTGCTCCTTGGAAGAAAAGCTGTGACAAACCTAGACAGCATTATTAAAAAGCAGAAACATTACTATGCCAATAAAGGTCCAGCTAGTCAAAGCTATGAATGGATGGAGTCATGTATGGATGCAACAGTTGAATCATAAAGAAGGCTGAGTGGCAGAGAATTGATGCTTTTGAACTGTGGTGTTGGAGAAGACTCTTGAGAGTTCCTTATACTGCAAGGATAACAAACCAGCCAATCCTAAAGGAAATCAATTCTGAATAGTCATTGGAAGGACTTATGCTAAAGCTCCAATACTTTGGCCACCTGATGAGAAGAGCTGACTCATTAGAAAATGCCCTGATGCTGGGAAAAATTGAGGGCAGGAGAGAAGGGGACAACAGAGGGTGAGGTGGTTGGATGGCTTCACCAACACTATGGACTTGAGTTTGAGCAACTTTTGGGAGATGGTGAAGGACAGGGAAGACTGACATGCTGCAGTCATGGTGTCACAAATAGTAGGTCACTACTGAGTGACTGAACAACAATAAAAAGGATAATGCAATCAAGGTGTTGCATTCAGTATGTCAGCAAATCTGGAAGACCAAGCAGTGGCCACAGAACTGGAAAAGGTCAATCCTCAACCCAATTCCCAAGAAAGGTAGTACCAAAGAATGTGTGAACCATCAGACTAATACACTCATATCCCATGCTAGTAAGGTCATGCTTAAAATCTTGCATGCTAGACTTCAGCATTATGCAACCCAAGAACTTCCAGATGTCCAAGCTGGGTTTAGAAAAGGAAGAAGAGCCAGAGATCAAGTTGCCAACATTCCCTGGATCATAGAGGATGATAAAGAATTCCAAGAAAATATCTATCTCTGTTTCATTGACTATGGCAAAGCCTTTGACTGTGTGGCTCATTAAAAAAAATAATAATAAACTCTGGATAGCTTTTAAAGAGATGGAAGTAGCAGGCCATCTTACCTTTCTCCTTAGAAACCTGTGTGTGGGTCAAGAAGCAACATTTAGAACCCTGTATGGAAAAACTGAATGGTTCAAGACTGAAAAAGGGATATGACCAGGCTGTCTGCTGTCACCCTGTCTGTTTAATGTATATGCTGAGCACATCATGAGAAACGCCAGGCTGGATGAGTTAAAGCTGGAATCAAGACAGGTGGGAGAAACATCAACAACCTCAGATATGCAGATGATACCACTTTAGTGGCAGAAAGTGAAGAGGAACTAAAGAGCTTCTTGATGATGGTGAAGGAGGAGAGGGAAAGAGCAGGCTTAAAACTAAATATTAAAAAAAAAACAACTAAAATCATGGTATCAAGCCCCATTACTTTATGGCAAAGAGAGGGGGGAAAAGGTGGAAGTAGTGACAGATTTCCTTTTGTTGGGCTCTAAAAATCACCGTGGATGGTGATGGCAGCCATGAAATCAGGTGTTTGCTTCTTGGCAGGAAAGCACGACAAACCTAGATGGTGTGTTGAAAAACAGAGACATTATTCTGCAAATTAAGTGGGGTTTTTTTTGCCAATTAATATAGTCATTTTTCTGCCATTTTTCTGTCAATTAATATAGTCAAATCTATGGTCTTCCCAGTGGTCATGTACAGTTATGAGGGCTGGACTGTAAAGAAGGCTGAACATTGAACAACTGATGCCTTCAAACAGTGGTGCTGGAGAAGACTCCTGAGAGTCCCTTGGACAAGGAGATCAAGCCAATCAGTCTTAAAGGCAATCAACCCTGAATATTCCTTGGAAAGACTGATGTTGAAGCTGATACTCCAGTATTTTTGTCACCTGATGCAATCAGCTGACTCATTGGAAAAGTCCCTGATACTGTGAAAGATTGAGGGCAGAAGGAGAAGAGGACATCAGAGGATGAGATGGCTGGATGGCATCCCCAAAGCAATGGACATGAACTTGGGGCAAACCTCGGGAGATGGTGAGGGACAGGGAGGCCTGGCATGCTGCAGTCCATGAGGTCACAAAGAGTAGGACAGAACTGGGCGACTGAACAACAACAACAAAGTGTATCTTATCTCCAGCTATAGAGTTCCTCTGAACCGCAAAGTCAAACCAGAAGAGAGTTGGTTTAGCAATTACTAGGTGGAGATATAAACTGGCACCAGAAAATTGGCTTTGCAATTCTGCATCCTAATAAACTGATAGGTGTTAAAAAAAGGATGAATAAAGGTGTTAAAATAAGGTGTTAAATAAAGGTGTTAAAAAAGGTCTGATATTAAGGTAGTGATGTTAGTCAATAGTCAAGAAGAATATAAAGACACTGTCATATAACATATGACAGAATTTAAAACCGCATGATACATGGGTAAGCAAAAAGGTATAGAGGGCAACAGGATACAAAGGCCCTCTGAAGAAACTCAAGGGACTTCAGAAAGTTTTAGAAGGACAAGGGTAAGAGAGCAAACGTTAGGGACAACAGGAAACAGAGGGAATGCCATTACTGCCAGGTAAAATCTATTTATCTTTAGTAGCTATTGAACAAAGTACTCCCTATCTCTTAGTGACCCACCATATCTGGGTATTTTGATACCCCAAATCCCAAGATTTGGTGCTATTTCATTTTAAACCGACAAACCTTGTCCATCTAAAATCAAACTACTCACAGGCACTTTTAGCTCTTCCTGAACCCTGGTCATTGACACTGTTTGACATACAAGAGATGCTCAACAAATGTGGACTTGAATGATAGGCACAATTCATTTACTTCTGATCCTAGAAGAGCTTCACTTCTTTCCTAAGAAGGTATTTAAGCTTTTTTTTTAAGAGTAGAAGAATTAACAGAATGGAACTGTACTAAAGATTAAAGTCTTTTTAGGAAAAAAGGATTCAAGACAGACTTGTTTTTCAAATAAACCATCAGAAAAGTTTAATCCTTTTTATTAAATAGGACATTTACATTCTTTAATCTCCTCATATAATCCAGAAATTTCACAATGCTAATGTGGGTTCAATTTGAAAATAAAAAGACTGAAATGCTACCTTACTCTGAAAATGATCATTCTGACAATGCTTTTGTTACATTCAAGGTGAAAATAATAGCAAGGGTCTATAGTACTGCCATTTTAAAATAAGTAAACTAGTAAAAAATAATGAAAGAATCCCATGAAACAGCTTGGTGATCATAAAAGTGGGAAAGCAACAATAAAAACCTCAAGAAGACAAACATGTAAGATATGTTTCACCAAAGTAAAAAACAAAATGGAACCCAAGAAAAATCTGATATGGCCATGAACTCTAAAAGTAGCTATAAAATGAATAAAATAAATGAAAACAAGACCATATACTATTAAATATGTGACTCCCTTCCAAAAAGTGCATGTGGGGGTGTGGGGGAAAGGTGCTCATGCACAAATGCAAGTATACCAGAAAATAGCTTCCCACTTACCACCATGTGGTGCAAGACACAATCATTGTAGCAGAGGCTTGCATGGTACTTCAATAGTTAGAATTTTACTATAAAAATAAAGGACTAATTTGGAATTTCCAGCTAAGTATAATATTCTATACGTTACGGTATGTCATCACTTCCTGATACTGAATATATAGATGAAGGCCGAGATGCACTTTCTGTGCTGAGAGTCTAGTATTTGGAACAAAGCACATACAAATGTTAGTTTAATGGAATAAAAATGAGTTTTTTCACAACAATTGTACTGACATGTATCTTGATTATGGCAAACAGCTTGGCCCTAAAGACCTATGATCATGACCATCTTACCTGTAGTTACTCAACTAATGATTATCATCTATTTGTAATTTAAAGGATGATATAATAAAGAGAAAGTGTTCTCTATAAAATATTTTTTCTTGAAATGGAAGGGAAGACTTCTGAAATATTTCAAAATAAGCAAAATAAATATTAAATGATGAGTCAGTTCAGTCGCTCAGTCATGTCCGACTCTTTGCGACCCCATGAATCACAGCATGCCAGGCCTCCCTGTCCATCACCAACTCTCGGAGTTTACCCAGACTCATGTCTATTGAGTCGGTGATGCCATCCAGCCATCTCATCCTCTGTCATCCCCTTCTCCTCCTGCCCTCAATCCCTCCCAGCATCAGGGTCTTTTCTAGTGACCCAACTCTTCGCATGAGGTGGCCAAAGTATTGGAGTTTCAGCTTCAGCATCAGTCCTTCCAATGAACACCCAGGACTGATCTCCTTTAGGATGGACTGGTTGGATCTAATGATGAGTAAATGTAAGTTATATAAATGCTGAAAATATAGACTATTAATCAAGAAAAGTATACAATTAAGTACAATTAAACATGAGATGATAAAATAAAGACCGAATTGTGAAAAACAAAGATTACTGCTGAATATCAAGGCTAGAATCCCGGGGAGGTCACTAAGCTTTGAGTTTAGGCAAACACAGTACCTTAAGAGCAGAAGCTTATTCAAGTGTTAGCCTTTTTAAAAAAATACTTTGAACTATTTTTCCATTTACTTGGAATTCTGGAAATTAAAGCTCTCATAAACTTTTCCTTTATGCTTAGTATTTTTTTAAATAAAATCAAATTGATATTTTTCATACTGATGTTGGATTTTGAGTCATGACTGGAAGTCCCCATACTCCTTGGCTAGAAAGAAATTCACTCATTTTATTGTCTTAATTTTATGGTACATTTTCTACATTTACATAGTTGATCCAAAGAGAAAAGATTTGGAAATCAACTTCTTATAAAATGGGGAAATATTCAAATTTTCCACCCCAACATTGGTTATTAAAATGTCATTCGTTCTCTGCTAATTTAAGATGGTATATTTAGGGTGAATATTTTCATTGACTGATGCTGAAGCTGAAACTCCAATACTTTGGCCACCTGATGTGAAGAACTGACTCATTTGAAAAGGCCCTGATACTGGGAAAGATTGAGGGCAGGAACAGAAGGAGATGACAGAGGATGAGATGGTTGGATGGCTTCACTGATTCGATGGACGTGAGTCTGAGTAAGCTCCAGGAGTCCGTGATGGACAGGGAGGTCTGGCCGCACTGCAGCCCAGGGGGTCGCAACAAGTCAGACACGACTGAGTGACTGAACTGAACTGATTTTTATTAGTCTCTGTTTATGTGCCATTCTCCTTGTTCTTTTCCCAGGGTTTCCTGGAAAGTCTCACTTATTTGTTCTTCAGAGTACATTTTCTAATCAAAGTTGCCTAGCTCAAAGTTGGAGGCAGGGACTTGACACTACTTTAGTTGAAATTTTAAAACACTCAAAAATTAAGGAATAACTATTTTTTATTTTGAACTTTTCTATGCAAGTAAATGATATCTTTTCCATTTTTAAGTCTAGTTTTGTGTCTTTAAATATGTGTTTTACAGCTATCTGTTGGTTCTTCAGTATTACTGTTTATGCATAAGAATATTTAATTTTTGCTAATAAAATACCTTCTCTTTTAATATTTTACTATTAATATTAATTATTAATTAAAATTATTTTTAATATTATATTTTAATATTTCCTCCTACTCATTTTTTTTTGTTTTTGGTTTGCATTACTGATGGTTATTTGTTTTTGGAATGTTGATTATAAAGCCATAGGTTTGACTGAATTATCTTGATACTTGTTTTCACTTTGTAATTGATTTTGGGGGAGATTCCCAGACATATTTTTTCAGGTTATATGCAGAGAGATATGAGGCTGTTTTCCTTTCCAATTCTAATTATGCTCATTGTCTTGTTTCATCTCATTGCAATAGCTAATATCTCTGAAACCACGTATCATTAACTGTGAAATGTCTGATAATTTACCCTACCTGCAAGCTAACAAATTAGACTGACACACTCCCAGGGATGTTGACAGAAGGCATGCAATTCCTAGGTCAGACACAAAGGAATTTACAACTCACAACAAAGCAGGCAGCATAGGTTTCATGTATCTAGTGGTTTTCCTTGCTCTCTGAGTTTTACAAGGATGATATGGAGCAGGTTAAGTGGATGCTGGACATGCAGTGGGTCTGTGTTACAACTGTTTAACTTCCAGCTTGGAATACCCCCAAGAACATAAGGCTTTCCTAGTAGCTCAGTTGGTAAAGAATTTGCCTGCAATGCAGGAGCCCTGGGTTAGGAAGATACCCTGGAGAAAGAAATGGCAACCCACTCCAGTATTCTTGCCTGGAAAATCTCATGGGTAGAGGAGCCTGGCAGGCTACAGTCCCCGGGGTATTAAGAATCAGACACAACTTAGCTAAACCACAACAACATAAAGAGAAAAAAAGCAAAACTATTAACCCTTTCATCTCAGAGGAAGACATATTATCTTTATTCACCTGGTTAGTAAACAAATCTGACCCCCAGCTCTGCAATGAGACATTGTGTCTATATTCCAAGCCTGCTTACTCTACAAATGCAATTGAGAGTATGTTCTGGAACAAAAGTTGATATAAGATCTGCAGAAAGACCATGGACAAATTTTTCCAAACACAAGGTTAAGTATTAGTGAAGATAAAACATATATTTTCTTGTTTCTGACTAATAGAAAAATTCTCAATATTTCTCTATTATCTGGCTTCAATACTGAGATATATTGAGTATATAACATACGAGATATGTTAAATGCATATCTGCTGATCCAAAATGACTCTCTTAAAAAAAAAAAGGAAGTAATATTTTGTCAATTAACTTTTAAGAATATGCAGAAGATCACATGCTATTTTATATCAATTAATATATAATAATGCATAAATGAAAGGCTCAATGGAGAAATTAATGAATTTTAATATATTTCTATTATTATTATAGATATTATATATTGGGTTGGCCAAAAGTTTGTTCCATAACACAGAAAATCTTGAAAGAATTTTTTGGCCAACCCTATATTATAGAAAGAAATCTATGACCCACAATCATCCATGCCTTGTTCAATCCTTTGAAGTTGATTATATCCGGGACCTGTAACTTCACTAACCAACAGAATATTGTAAAGGTAATGGAATATTCGTCAAGTGATTGCATTCCATTATATGAAATTTTCAAAAGGGATTTTGTAGACACAAGATCCTAATAAGTTTATATTAATTAAAAGGGAGGTCATCTTGGGTAGGCCTGATCTAATCATGGTAGTCATTTAAAAGAGTGTGTAGAGGTCAAAAACAGGAGTAGAAACTAAAAGCAACACAGATGTTCTCTTTCTGGCCATGAAGATGCTAACAGTCTTGGTACAAATTACCTGTTGAGAGAGGTGGCCTCTTGGAACTAAAGCCTCAGTTCTACCACTGTGAGCAAGTGAATAGCATCAGCAATCATGTGATCTTAGGAGAGAACCCTGGAAATCACATGCGACATTTCAACTGCAGCCATGAGAGACCCTGAACAGAGGAACTGATTAAGCTGTGTTTGAACTTCTGAGTCATGAAGCTGCGAGATAATAAATGTACATTGCTTTAAGATGCTAAGCTTGTGATAATTTGTTGTGCAGTGTGTGATAGATGTATTAAAGGACTTAAAGTACATAATGGATTTTTATGACTCCTGAAATAAACCATATTTTAAAATATTTTTGAGGATGTTGGTTTTGGTGGATAATATTTTATTTCAGGCTTTTACATACATTTTCATAAGTGAGTTTGGCCTGTGGTACTTTTTAATGGATAGAACATGCATATATTAGAGATGGATAGAGCTCTCAATAAATTTGATAAGCATTTTACTTGTATTACCTATTGCCATATTTATATTTCCTTTGCAGCAAGAGACAAGGTTTGCTGTCATTTGCCCAAGAGTAATAGCCTGATATATTTTTTTTTATTCATAAGAAAAACATAAGATTTAACACTGATTTCAGAAGATAGTTAACTTCTCATTCTTTTCTTTTGGGGGCTTTACATTTTTGTCCATCTGAATATATAGTCTAATAATTCTTTCAACTTAGACTATGCTTGATAAATCTCCTGACTCTCTGAATGCTAAAAAAAGATATTTATTTTACACTGCCACTTGAATGCTCATTTGGTCATTGGCAGTTAGGTTCAAAATGACTGATGATAGAGGGCAGGTAGGAACATTTTTTCTGTTTTCTTTATAGATATATTTCAAGCACTTGGAACCATGACTGAAAAATAATAGTTGCTCCATTAAGTGTTTTGATGATGGAGTGGCTATTTCATTATCGCTTTTTAAGAGCCTTATACATGATTTTACTATCTTTATTCTTTTACCATGTTCTCCATTTAGCATGTGCATATGCATGTATTTACTTGTTTTTATTGTAGTTTCTTTTTTTTTTTTTTTTGTAGTTTCTCTTTTTAAGAAATACTAGAGTTGTATACCTAAGGCCTTTGTATTCTTTCCATTCAGTACTTGGATATTATTGGATGGTATTTAATACTTTTCATATGAAACATAAATTTCTTCACCTCTGGAGAATACTTCTTGTTGTTTCTTTGATAACATTATTTTTCCTCTTTGCTGTCATTGTTGTAGCTTATATTTATATCTTATATTTTTGTTCCCTTCATATTTTCATGTCTTTGTCCTCTATTTTACTACTCTTTAAAAAAAAAATCTAGCTCATTATTTCTAATACATTCATTCTGCTATTAAGCCCATATATATTTAGTTTTATTACTATGATTATTAGATATATTTCAAGTAACTCTAGTGGTCCCATCTTATGTTTGGTTTGAACTATTTTAGTTTTTAAGATGAGGTGTCTACTACACACCTTGTCTATTAACACATACTATTTATCAATGTTAATTCAACAATTATATATTGATGAACCACTACATTTCAGACTTTCCTAGCACTTGAAGTTACTGTGATTCACTAGAAAAAAA
Source organism: Dama dama (assembly GCF_033118175.1). Classification (NCBI taxonomy): domain Eukaryota; kingdom Metazoa; phylum Chordata; class Mammalia; order Artiodactyla; family Cervidae; genus Dama; species Dama dama. Next base: position 33,859,362 of record NC_083683.1, on the reverse strand, counting down.
TAATTCTAATATTTGCGTTATGCAGCTTAATTTTACTGAGGAAATATTATTTTAAAAAAACTTATGTGTTTGTGTATGCGTGATACACACAGAGAGAGAGAGACACACACACACAGATGTTTGAAGGGAATATTGTTAAGTAATGAGGAAAAAAATAGGTGTGATCCTTGAGGAAGAACCAGAGAAAGTGAAAAAGCAAGTCATGCAGAAATTAGACAAAGAGATTTTTGAGGAGGAGGAACAATATGTAAAAAGGTCTTTTTGGTATATTTAGCATTAATGATCTTGTACAGAAAATGTTAATAACATTTCCCCCTTGGTATACCTGTTAACTATTTCTAAGTTAACAGTTTATTTACATACATGATGACTTAAAACAGCAATTGTCTCTTGTTTTTCATGAATTAGATTATTCTACTGATTTGAATGAGGCTCAGTTTACCATGTCTAACATTATGTGTTTGGGAAGAGCTGGTGGATTAGTTAGAGGCTGGTTACCTTAAGGTATCTTCATCTGGGATATTTCCTTGTGTTCTTCCTGATCCCACTTTAATGTACCCTGGTTGTCTTCATGGTAGTGGCACAGTTTTAAGACAGAAAGTAAAAATAAGTATTTTCTCAAGACTCTAAGTGTATCAAATTTGCTACTCTTTCATTGGACAAAGTAAGTTACATGGCTGGACCCAAAGTCAATGTGAAAACATGATACAAAATTATAGAAGGACATACATACAGGGAAACTCCTTAATTCGGGCCAATAATACAATCAAACACAACTTCTTAATTTGTGAAATAGAACTTTTTTCAACTATCATTAACTGGGTCATTCTAGGCTTTGTTATCCCAGATTGTTTGGACACCAATGTGTAGATGTTGGTTTTGTGTATCATAGTAAAACTGTTAATTATAAAGAGAACATGCTTCTTTACAATATGAATGCATTCTACATCTTGAGTTCATTTTTGAAAATACTTTTCAAAGTCTTCCAGTTTTAGCTGATGGATTAGCTTATATTGGACTGGCTTTTCTGTTAAAAATAATTATAAATATAGACAAAATATGCAAAATACTTTTAAAAGTTTTGGAAAAGAGTCAATAGAAGGAGGATCTGTGCATCTACAATCATTAAGAAAGCATATAAAGCAGGTGAAATAAGCCATGCTTACATTTTTTCCATAAGGGTAGGTTTATTTTTCCCTAAATTATTTTGCACAGAAATAGAATACAAGCTAAACATACCAGCATTACTGGCTTGAGGAGACAGATATTGGAGCTCTGGGTGGCCAAAGACACTTTGAAAGGAGAAGGACCATGCATAAGAAATGAGTCACAGCCTAGGAGTTAGAACTACACCTTATAAGTAAGAGGAAAACTAAAATAAACCCAATTCAGCAAAGCGTTGAGGATGAAAATGTTTTCACACATTTAAGCAAAGACTGATTATTTTGTAGTCATTATAAGTAGTCATCAGAATTTGTTGTTTAATCCATCACTGGAAACTCAGTGAACACACATAAGCAAACCAATCAGTGTCAGCCTCTCACTTAGGACAGTCAGCTAATCAAGGGCAGATGATTCCAGTAAAGGTATATCGGCTTAGAAAGAAAGTGAAGTTGCTCAGTCGTGTCCGACTCTTTGCAGCCCCTTGGACTGTAGCCTTTCAGGCTCCTCCCTTCTTGGAATTTTTCAGGCAAGAGCACTGGAGTGGGTTGCCTTTTCCTTCTCCAGGGGATCTTCCAACCCAGGGATGGAACCCAGGTCTCCTGCATTGCAGGCAAACACTTTACCGTCTGAGCCGCCAGGGAAGCCGAGCTTGGTAAGTAATAAATAACCTGCTTCTGTGTAATCACACTTTTACATTTGATGTGGGTCTACTCATACCTCTGAAAGCCTACCAATCTATAAATGCTTCTCTCAGATTTATTTGTAAAGAGTGTGCCTAACAAGCAAATTCTCCCTTAATATTGTAAACAATAATTTCAACTTTGTCTTTTTAATTCAGATTATCAGTGGTGGCATCGTGGTCCTCTGACACTAGAACCAAGCCAAGATAGTACCAGGATAATCCACCATATACTTGGTAGGAGAAAAATTAACCTTGCATTAAAAATAACATCACCCAGATCTTCTAAAATGTTTTTATCCACAATAGCTGGGATACTATTGAAAATGCAAAGGCCTGAAGAAATCTATGACAAAAGACTGGAAATAGATCCTTGGGTGATGCATAGAGAAATCAATTAATTTTAAAATATTGATAATATATTTCAGAAAAGACCTAAAAGGACAAATTTTAAATGTGGAGGTTTTTAATAGAATTTCAATCTACAAAAAAGTGTTGAAAGGACATTTAAAAACTACAAACACACAATATCTGAAATTAAAAACTTTCTAGATGAAATGTGCAGTTTGGAGACTGAAGTTAGAATTAATAAACTTGAAGAAACCTATTGTAATGGAATAACTGTAATAGCAAAAGATTGGTAAATTGACGATATATACTAAAATTAAACAAAGTAATTCCATTTCTAGGTATATACCTAAAAAACGAGTGAATATATCCAACAAAATATATGCCTTAAAACATTCATAGCAGCTTTATTTTATTTATGTGCCTTGCTCAGTCGCTTCAGCCGTGTCTGACTCTTTGTGGCCCCATGGACTGTAGCCCGCCAGGCTCCTCTGCCCATGGGATTCTCCAGACAAGCATGCTGGAGTGGGTTGCCATTCCTTTCTCCAATTTATTTATAATTGCAAAAATATAAGAAAAAATCCAAATACTGCAAAAGCAGTTTATATATTACATAAAATGAAAACTATGAACTACTGCAAAGTACCAAAATACAAATATGCTAAATAAAAGAGGGTATATGCAGTTTGGTTTTACTTATACTACATTTAAAAACAGAATTAATGTATGATGAAAAGTGATATGTATTAAAGAAGGAGAAAATGGAGTTACATGACTGCTGCTAAATTCATTCCAAAGTCTGAAACAAAGGTAAAAACACGTATCTAATCCTTCTTGTGTGAAAAAAATGCAAAACAAACACAAGAATTCTAAAAAGAAAAGGAAAGAGAATTAAAGTAGCCAGCAAGAAACTACCCTTTTCTCTAACTCTATTTTTTTTTTAAGTGCTTAAGCTCTTTTCTTCTAGGACCCAATTAAATGAGAGTCAAAGGTACATCTAGATTATAATATTCTGAAAATTATCTATTTTACAATTTTATTTTACATATTTTCATTAAAGACTTTGGGTAATGCTGTTTTCTTCCTTAAAATGAATTCTTTGCAAATGGTATTTAAGAACTCTGATAACAAACAATGAACTAATTCTGAACAGTTGAGAAAGAGGTGATGTCCCAGGTAACATCTCAAAGGGACAGAAAATGAAGCAGCTATTTCCCATTATCACTCACCTTTGAGGTACAATAGTGATATTTCTTCACCATCCAAAGATCTAAGGTGATAATTAGATGGTATGGTCTCTCTCCTTTTATCATAGACAGCATAGCCTATAGAGAGGACTGATTCAACCTTGTTGACTATATTACTTTCAGCTATTAAAATGGCAAAGTATTTTCTGAAATGACTTACTACACATCTGGGTTTGGTAGATTCAATTATAAGCTCATCTGAACTTTGTATGCATAAATTAGAAATACTGATAGATGAAACTGTACCCTTAAAAGCATTTTACATTTTTTTCTATGAAAACTTTTTTAAAAAAATCAGGTACTGTGAATGAATGATACTTTAAAACAATTGACATTGAAATAGTTACCATTCCAGTAGCGTCACTCTGACTATAGTTTTTCACGGTAGTTTTCGTCAGGATGTTTGCATTCTGTGTGCTAAGCTCATCCCTGTCTGAGTCACTCAGTCATGTCTAACTGTAGGCTCTTCTGTCCAGGGAATTCTCTAGGCAAGAATACTGGAGTGGAACACCATTCCCTTCTCCAGGGGATCTTCCTGACGCAGGGATCATACCTGGGTCTCCTGTATGGCAGGCAGACTCTTTACCATCTGAGCCACCGGCGAAGCCCCCTACTCTGTCTATAATGATACTTAAATGAACGTATCCAAGGTTTTATATTTTTTAAATGTGTATCCAGTAGAAATTAATGAAAAAAAAGATGAAGTATTACAGAATAGTCTATACATTTTATTAAAAAATAAGAAAAGGTATTCTATTTTTATTTCATTATATATAGAGTATAAAATCAAAATTTTCAAAAAAATTTTGGAAAACAGTTCTAAAATTTCCCTCTAAATATGACATTTTACACTTAAATATTTTGAAGCAATGAAGATGACTTTTGTGGCTGTTTTAGTTGCATGCATGTGTTTGTGTAAGACAGCAACTGTTGGATGATTAATAAAAAAGTTTATAATTGCAGATAATGTGTGAATTAAAACAGGAGTACAAGAGCAAAATAACTAATAATTGTCTAAAAAATCAATTCCCATGGGAAAAAATACCTCTTGAAATAGAAATTTGGTATTTATATTCATTAAAAAGCTGAGAGACATTTATATTCACTGGTGATGCTATTCTCTTTAGTTGGAAAGATTTTCCTCATGTGACTTTAAAAATCACCACTTAGAAGCTTTTTATTCTCATAGAAATTAAATTTATATTTGGTTATGGTAGATACACTGTAACATCAAGATTTCAAAAGGCATGTTCAAGGGAATAGTCCCATCTCTTCACCAGTTCTAATTTACATGTAAAACCCCAGAAAAGCACCCATTTTAGCTAATGCCTAAGAGTTAGATGTGTTAAGTAATTTTCAAATAAAATATGAAAAGGAAAGATAAATTCTTACAAGTGATCATCTTCTGACTGACCTGCTAGAAAAGGTGGTTTTCTTCTTCAAAATATTACTGAAAATGACTTAGACTCATGGCTTATGATAATTCAATCTGATCAATTGAAAGTAAGGGGCAATAAGACTCGATTCCCACCTCTTTTATCAAAGGGAATGTTTGATTCTTTAAGAAATAAGAAGCTGATATGGTCACGCCTTTGCACCAGGTAGGCTATTCCCACCAGGTGTGAAGAACTGACTCATCAGAAGGGACCCTGACATCGGGAAGGGTTGAGGGTGGGAAGAGAAGGGGGCGACAGGGGGTTAGGTGGTTGGATGGCATCAATGGATATCAATTTGAGAAAATTCCAGGAGATGGTGAAGGACAGCAGAGTCTAGCATACAGCAGTCCATGGGGTTGCAAAGAGTCAGACATGACTTAGTGACTGAATTGAAACATGGTGACATCTGCCACTTGTGACTCCATCATATAGATGCAACCGTAAAAGACTGAACACTAATCCCTTGATAATGTCATAAAAGTGACTGGTTCTTCCACTAAGCACTAATTCTGACCTTTCAGGATGAAGCTGGAGCCAATATTCTGAGGAGTCACATTGCTAATATATCCTGGTCCCTACCACAGGAGGCAGGGGACCAGTACGTAACAGTCAGTACATAATTCCTTACAAGTTGGATCCAGCTTTAAAAATCTTAGAATTTATTGAGAAACCTTTTTTTATTTTTTTCTTTTTCATGATCTGTCAAATATCTTGATATTAACATTTATTAGAGGCTCCTTATGTAAGTAGCTTTGCAAAAATATCATCATAGACTCAAACTTGAAAAAAATACATTCAAAAAAAATAAGACCAGTGACCATATCATTGATATATTTAATACTATTTTATCAATTTGAATTAACTATAATTTTAATAATGAAAACCATTTCCTAGATGCCCTATTGCTGTCAGTTCATCTTTAATGTATATTGATATATATTGATACATATGTATATATGTTTATAGTTACATATAATATGTAGTATTCACTATTGACTCCTCTTTGTCTTTATAAATAAAACAGACTTAGTTTCTATAGCGCTAGGGCAGATATTTCCAGAACACCTAGCTAAAAGAAAAATAAAATTGATTTTTGCAGCCAAGCACTGTTTTATTATTCCAGACAACACTTTGTATTGATCCTCTCCTATTTATTTCTAATTTTGTTGCCACTGATTGAGTTGAGCTCTAAATCTTGTGATGGCTTACATGCTGTTAGGATGCTGCATTGCTACCAAAAGAACAGGGTAGCAATGTTCTCATTTTAAACTCTAATTTAGTCTTATTTTCAGCAAATTAAGGCACCTGATGCAGCATTTTAAAACTAAAATTGTTTTATTTTATGTCTTTCTTTACTCACCTTCACAGAAAACAGAGTGTACACAATCAATAGCAATTTGTGCATTACATACCCCGCATTGAAATTGTGAAGCAGATAAACACAGAAAATGTTCAGCAATCTACCAATATACATGGCAGATAATGTGTGCCTATATGGCTATATTTCAAGTTTTCTGTTTAAAGTTGTCAGAAAAGTAAAATGTGATATGAAAAGGGTTGCTGCTGCTGCTGCTAAGTCGCTTCAGTCGTGTCCGACTCTGTGTGACCCCATAGATGGCAGCCCACCAGGCTCCCCCGTCCCTGGGATTCTCCAGGCAAGAACACTGGAGTGGGTTGCCATGTCCTTCTCCAATGCATGAATGCATGCTAAGTCACTTCAGTTGTGTCCGACTCTTAACGACCCCATGGACTGCAGCCCACCAGGCTCCTCCGTTCATGGGATTCTCCAGGCAAGAATACCACAGTGGGTTGCCATTTCCTTCTCCAGAAAAGGGTTGAAAGACACACTAATTTAAAGATTTCCTTCTCTCTTAGACTATAAACTCTCTCAGTGAAAGACTGCATCTGTGCTATATTTTTTTCATCAGTACACATTGAGGGTATTGATTTCTCATACTAGCAAGTTTCAGAATATACAAAATTGAGGTAGTAAAATTTGTAAACAATATAATGATAAAGAAAAGGAATCTAGGAAGAAGACAGAATGTAGGCTATTGCTATAAGCATTTGAGTAAGGTTCCCTGCAAAAAATACAGTATAGGTTTTTGTTCTTGTTTGTTTGTTTTTGCTACAAGGAAACAACACAAAATAGAATAAAAAGTAGACTTTTATAATTATAGAAAATATAGTTAAATATATATTATAAAAACTGGTTTTACATTTTGCCTTCTGATGTGTGATATTACAAGTGCAGCATTGCCTTTCTTTCCTTTTAACTTCACTTCTTGTTTTCCTTTTAGATGGCCTTATTAATCTTTTGTACAATTTTATCAAATGCTACTTCATTGAGGCTAGGGGTCAGAATTCAGCCATTTTATTTCATGAAAACTAGTAAAATAATTAATAGCAAAAAAGTAAATCAGAGATCAAGTTGTTAGCATCTGTTGGATCATGGAAAAAGAATCATAGATCACAGAAAAAGCATAAGAATCCCAGAAAAACACCAACTTCTGCTTCATTGACTACACTAACACCTTTGACTGTGTGGATCACAATAAACTGGAAAATTCTAAGACACAGGAATACATAACCACCTAACTTGCCTCCTGCAATATTTGTATGCAGGTCAAGAAGCAACCGTTAGAACCAGACATGGAACAATGGACTGGTTAAAAATTGGGAAAGGAGTACTACAAGGGTGTATATTGTCACCCTGCTTATTATATGCAGAGTACATCACGTGAAATGCCAGACTAGATGAATCACAAGCTGAAATAAAGATTGCTTGGAGAAATATCAATAACCTCAGATATGCAGATGATAAGACCCAAACGGCAGAAAGTGAAGAGGAACTAAAGAGCCTCTTGATGAAGGTGAAAGAGGAGAGTGAAAAATCTGGCTTAAATGTCAACCTTCAAAAAACTTGAGCTTCCCTTGTGGCTCTGGTAAAGAATCTGCCCACAATGCAGGAGACCTGGGTTCAATCCCTGGGTTGGGAAGATCCCCTGGAGAAGGGAAAGACTACCCACTCCAGTATTCTGGCCTAGAGAATTCCATGGACTGTACAGTCCCTGGGGGCGCAAAGAGTTGGACACGACTGAATGACTTTCACTTCAAAAAACTAAGATCATGGCATCCAGTCCCATCACTTCATGCCAAATAGATGGGGAAACAAAGGAAACAGTGACAGCCTTTATTTTCTTGGGCTCCAAAAGCAATGTGGATGGTGACTGAAGCCATGAAATTAAAAGACATTTGCTCCTTGGAAGAAAAGCTATGACAAACCTAGACAGCATATTAAAAAGCAGAGACATCACTTTGCTGAGAAAGATTTGTATATTCAAAACTGTGGTTTTTCCAATAATCATGTATGGATGTGAAAGTTGGACCCCAAAAGAAGGCTTAGTGCTGAACAATTGATGCTTTCAAGCTGTGGTGCTAGAGAAGACTCTTGAGAGTCCCTTGGACACCAAGGAAATAAAACTAGTCAATCCTAAGGAGCTCAACCCTGCATATTCATTGGAAGGACTGATGCTGAATCTTCAATACTTTGGCCATCTGATGTGAAGAACTGACTCATTGGAAAAGACCCTGATGCTAGGAAAGATTGAGGTCAGAATGAGAAGGGGTGGCAGAGGAAAAGACGGTTGGATGGCATCACTGACTCAATGGACATGAGTTTGAGAAAACTCTGGGAGATCGTGAAGGACAGGGAAGCCTGGCATGCTGCAGTTCATGGGGTCGCAAAGAGTTGGGCATGACTGAGCAACCGAACAACGGCAACAAAGCAAAACAATTATTAGACCAAATTTACATCTCTTGACAATCGAGACAGAGTCTCTTGATCTTTTATAAGGAAATTAAAACCCAGACATAATGTTTGTTAAACATTTTTCTAATTACATTTAAAAAATGTCATGGGAGAATGGCATTGAAACATCTAAATTATCATTTGAGAAACGAATTGCCAGTCCAAGTTCGATGCATGAGACAGGGTGCTTGGGGCTGGTGCACTGGGATGACCCAGAGGGATGGGATGGGGAAGGAGGTGGGAGGGGGGTTCAGGTTGGGGAACACATGTACACTCATGGTGGATTCATGTCAATGTATGGCAAAACCAATACAATATTGTAAAGTAAATAAATAAATAAAACTGAAAAAAAAAAGTCTCAAGCAAACAAAATTATTCCACATTTACTATCCCAGAATAGTGAAGAGCAAATGACTTTTGCCACAAAGGGTAACACATGACACATGACCTTCAGCAACAGGAGACTTCATAGCATTTTTACATGACACTCTCCTGTGGCTTTTGTCATCATGCCATGTTATAGCTGTGGGAACTTAAGCGCAGAGAGGGCCAAAATCCAAAACTAATTTTTCCATTACTCTTACTTTTAGCCCCAAATCTCACATTCACTTCTACCATCATTGTATTATCTTCAGTGTCCTATTGACTGATTCCAATGATCAAAACCTATGTGAATTTGCATACCAACTAGTAACCCCTGGGATGCTGCTGCTGCTGCTAAGTCGCTTCAGTCGTGTCCGACTCTGTGCGACCCCATAGACAGCAGCCCACCAGGCTCCCCCGTCCATGGGATTTTCCAGGCAAGGGTGCTGGAGTGGGTTGCCATTTCCTTCTCCCACTCATGGGATGGGATGTAGGTAAAATGTAGAAACTCGGACATGTTGTTTGGCTATCTTGGGCCATTTTCTACACACAATTAGAAATTCAACTATAGATATTGTCAACAAGAGAAAAATGGCTAAAATAAGTACAAATTTGTAAGTGAAATGAGACAAAGTACATTGAGAAGAGTTTTCCAGAATTCAGGGCAATAATTGTTTTTAAAGTATAAAATATGAATTTACATTTTGCATATGTCTTATATTTTAGATGAAAAAAGACAAAATAATCTTATTTAACAATGAAAATGTGTTCTTGGATGTAACTATGCAACATAGCTGTGTGTTCAAGTTGCAGTTTCTGATAACTTATTTAGTTAAAAGAGAAAAGCATTTAGTGTCAGAAATGAATACTCAAGCATAGCTATAAGCCTAATAACTCCCAATGAAATTGATGCATTGTTATATCCAGAACTGAGAAATAGTCTTCGACCTTTGTTTAAAGATTTTCCAGCACATATATGTGTTAAAAAACAAAGCAAATGTTCTTCTGATTTCTTATTCCTACAATATATACATTTACTAATACTAAAATAATCAAGCTTAATACATGTATACTTCTGCCAAAAGAAATAGAAATAATATAAGCAGAAAACTTCAGTTATCTTCTGTCACTTAAAAAAATTGGCTTCTATCAATCTTGGAAATGTTTCTATTTTATGAAAAAAGATGTGATATTTGTTTTGCTTAGATGCATTATTGGCTTCAAAATGACTCAGTTTGTAAACATAATACAGTATGTTTCATAATATAACATATCATAAAGCAGTCTAATTTTCAGGTAAACTAACTTTACTTTTTATGTCTTCAGAAAAAAAAAATTTTGAAAAATCATGTAATCATCCACTTTTCTAGCACACATGCCAAACATGGCCTGTAGTACTTTTTAAGGGTTGTGACAAATTTAGTCACCAGTCTTTCTCTAGATGAGAGACACCAACAGCTAAAAGGACCTGCATTATTCTTTTTTTTTTTTTGTTATGATCACTTAAAAGGGATTTTCTTTTTTTTCTTTTTTTTTTTATTATTATTATTATTTTTTTTTCCAGTGGGTTTTGTCATACATTGATATGAATCAGCCATGGATTTACATGTATTCCCAATCCCGATCCCCCCTCCCACCTCCCTCTCCACCCGATTCCTCTGGGTCTTCCCAGTGCACCAGGCCGGAGCACTTGTCTCATGCATCCCACCTGGGCGGGTCATCTGTTTCACCATAGATAGTATACATGCTGTTCTTTTGAAATATCCCACCCTCACATTCTCCCACAGAGTTCAAAAGTCTGTTCTGTATTTCTGTGTCTCTTTTTCTGTTTTGCATATAGGGTTATCGTTACCATCTTTCTAAATTCCATATATATGTGTTAGTATGCTGTAATGTTCTTTATCTTTCTGGCTTACTTCACTCTGTATAATGGGCTCCAGCTTCATCCATCTCATTAGGACTGGTTCAAATGAATTCTTTTTAATGGCTGAGTAATATTCCATGGTGTATATGTAATACAGCTTCCTTATCCATTCATCTGCTGATGGGCATCTAGGTTGCTTCCATGTCCTGGCTATTATAAACAGTGCTGCGATGAACATTGGGGTGCACGTGTCTCTTTCAGATCTGGTTTCCTCAGTGTGTATGCCCAGAAGTGGGATTGCTGGGTCATAAGGCAGTTCTATTTCCAGTTTTTTAAGAAATCTCCACACTGTTTTCCATAGCGGCTGTACTAGTTTGCATTCCCACCAACAGTGTAAGAGGGTTCCCTTTTCTCCACACCCTCTCCAGCATTTATTGCTTGTAGACTTTTTCAACATCACTCATTATTAGAGAAATGCAAATCAAAACCACAATGAGGTACCATTACACGCCAGTCAGGATGGCTGCTATCCAAAAGAGGATATGCTCTTAAATAGAGAAAATGCTTTAAAAATGATGGTACCATACATTCTCTTGTGGCTGCTAAAAAGGTTAAAGGAGATCTATATTAGCTGATTGATTCTATAAGGTCTCATGAGAAAACAGACTCAGCATGTAATCGGATACAGTCCCATATGCATTTGCTTATAATTATGTAACCATGGATAAATATATTTACAACACATTCCAGGAGTGAAAAGAAGTAGATGGTGGTAATATTGAGAGATGAAAAGTGAAGAGGCTAATAGACAGACAATAAAGAAAGGAAAATTAAGGAAGTAAACTGTACATGAAAACTGCACAACCTAATCACATTTATGGAATTTTAAAATACATAGACTGTAAATTTAAGAACGATCCCAAAGTTTAAGGTGTAATGCATCACATTTTATAACTCAACATGAAATAGTTTACATTTTCAATTAAATTGCCATCATACACATATTGAGAGGCAAAAGGTATAATGGATGTCTGTATACATAGCCAATAAATAGTAAGGAAACCTACAAATAGTTCTTTTTTAAGACAGAGGAGGGAAAAAGAAAAATAATCCATTAACTCACTTATTAATCATACAATGAAGTCTGGCTCATAGAGAAAGCTGGAAACTACATTAGTTGAATGCTTATTTTTCAGACATTTTATTCAATATTCCTTGGCTTCTACTGTTTCCCATGTGCCAAGTTCAGCATAAGACATGTGGCACATAGCAGTGAACTGGATAGGCATATTCTCTATCCTGAAGGGAAGTGCAGGACACAGGAAATAAAAATAGACAAAAAAGGTCACAAATATAAAGGCAATAAACATAGTTACTGAGACTTATAAAAGTGGAAAGTTACATATGGAAGTCAGAAAAGATTTACATAGGCCTGCAATCTTCAGGTACAAGGAGGAAGAGGCAAAATATTTCAGGCATTCAGTTAAAGAGTTGTGATGGTCAGTTCTATGTGTCAATTTGTTCAGGCTACTCAACCAAACACCAGTTATTTGACCACTCACTAATCTAAGTCTTGCTGTGAAGTTATTTAGTACATGTGATTAACACCTACTATCAGTTTACTTTAAGGAGAATATCTTCAATTTTTTTGGTGGGCCTGATCCAAGTAGTTGAAAGACCTTTAGTACAGAACTGAAGTTCCTTCTGCAAGGAAGAAACTCCACCTATGAACTGCAGAGTCAGCACATGCCCAGGACTTTCCAGCCTGCCCTTCCTAGTGACCTGTCCTACAAGTTTTGGAATTGCATAGCCAGACTTCAGGCTTGTAAACCAATTATTTGCAATAAAATGTGTATTTTTTGTATTATCCTTATGAATCTGTTTCCCTGATGGAACCTTAATTGATACAGAGATGCAAAGGCTTTGATGTTAATAAATAAATATTTTCAAGGACTTGAAATATTTTCAAGGAATTTTCAAGGAATTGAAATATAGCACAAGGCTGGAGCAGAGTGTAAAAGGGAGAGGGCTAAGGATGAGATGGGCCAATCCATCATTTTGTTAAGTCCACATGATTCTCTTGAAGTATTATAATTGCCATTTCAAAGAAGAAGAAAGTGCACTTAGTGAAATTGCATAATCTTACCACTAATTAAATGTCAGGCAAATGATATAGAACAGGGATTTGAAGCCAGGTTTTTCTAGCTCCACAGCTCATGGATTTCCCATTTACTCTGTTACCTTCTCATTCATACATAGGGGAAATGATAGCGTGCCAATGATAGACTGAAATATAACCAATGTGGTTGGTTCATAAACCTAATCTTAAAGTTGGTTTTCAAACCTTTACGTTTCTCCATCTCTATTTTTTTAAGGGTCATTTCTCTCTTGATTATTTCTACTATTGTTTAATGTCTATCCTTTATCAAACTGTTTTCCTACAGATTATAAACTTATAATCTTAAGTGACCTCATCATCCAAATTGTTTTCTGTCCTCTGCTATATTGCCTTGACTGAACTCCAGTGAACCTACAAATCTATATCCACTTCCAGCATACCCTGAGCTTGTCTGCAAGAAGAACAATGCCACCTGTGAAATCTTAAAGTTTCCTCACTCTGAGTACTATCTTTCTAGTTTCTTCTCTGTTATTTAGCCTCATCAAATGCCAAGTTCCTTGGCATCTTTAAGCGTTGCTAATGCATCAATGCTTTCCAATTCTCATCTCTCTATATGCAGACTAGGCTTTACAAGACACATTTTTGTTTTGTTCTAGCATCCATCTCCTGTTCTGCCTAGGGGAGCATAATGGCAGGCCTGGAGCCACTTAAGAGAATGCACTCTCAGCCTTTGCTCCTGGGTTGCTGAACACCATTGCAGACAAATGACCCAACTCGAATCAGACTGATCAGTAGAATTTTCTGCAGCGATGGAAATGTCCCATATCTGTGATGCCCAACAGAGAACACACCAGTCACTGGTAACAGTAGGTATGTGACTAGTGCACCTAAGGAACTGAATTATTACTTTATTTAAAAATTTAATTTAACAAACATTGATGGCTACTGGCTACTGTATTGGACAGTACAGCTCTAGACTGCTATTATTACACATCTGTGGCTCCAAACTTACATCGACTTTCAATACAGCCCAGAAATCTTGCTGCTTCCCTTCTGAGCGTTCCCTCTCAATCTTCACAGCTACAGCTCAGCAGTGGGCTTCCCTAAGTTCTTTCAACATAACCCCCAGTTTCTTCTTCATTTTCAGTAAATGACTTAGACTTTTTAACACAACAAATATTTCATTAAATTATTGCCACAAACACCATGGACTTACTTATAGACACCAGTCATTTTTATCTATCTAGTCACACCAGATAGTGTCCTAAATATTCTCCAAAAAATAATTATCCCATATGTGGTTTGGGGCTCTTTGAGCATTTCTCACTTCAGCTAGTTCCCCTTCCCCCTGTATCTTTAACATATTCCTTTATTCTGGATATTTCCCCTAATGTTTTAATATACTCAATTTTCCTGATAATTGACCTGAAAAAAACTTTTTTCACTGCAACCCATATTCCACTCTAACATTCTTTCTCATTTTAAAATGCAGTCAAAAACTTGCGAAATAAAACAGTTGCCCCATAAATCAGTATTTTTCAATCCCTGCACTTTTAAATTTTGAATGAAACTCCAAAATTTACCTTGAAAAACCCCCAAACTTCTAATCTTCTCGCTCTACACTTCAGACTCTCCATCCTCTGTTGGTGCGGTGTTTCCTCAGGGCTCCTTTATTAGCTTGCGCCTGCTCAGCTTTCTTGTGCAAAGTCAAATCATGATTCCCAGCTGAGGAAGAGAGATGCCCTACTCAAATCCCTTTTCAGAGGCAGACTTTTAGCCCAACTGTGGGGAGTACACTCATGAGATGTACTCCAGGTCCGCTACCTCAGGATCTGCCCCAGCTGCAGAGAAGCCCCCGTCTGAGGTCCAATCCCAGGCAGACCTGCTGAGCTCCCGACCAGGTAGGCTGAGGCGTTGTCAGGCCTGCATCACAGCACAGTCGCTGCTTCTACCCAGTCCTACTTCCTTCACAAGCAGTTACAAGATAAAATGGAAGAGGAAAACACATTGTAAAAACAGTAAAAATATATGATGCCAAAGAATCAGTATTTTAAAAATGTGCCAGTTTTGATTTCTTTCATCAGAACCTTATAGTTTTCTGAGTACATGTCTTTTTGCCTCTTTAGGTAGATTTATTCCTAGGTAATTATTATTTTTGTTGCAATGGTAAATGGGATTGTTTCCTTAATTTCTCTTTCTGATTTTTTGTTGTTAGTGTATAAGAATGCAAGAGATTTCTGAGCATTAATTTTGTATCCTGCAGCTTTACCAAATTCATTGATTAGTTTTCTGGTGGCATCTTTAGGGTTTTCTATGTACAGTATCATGTCATCTGCAAATAGTGATAGCTTTACTCTTTTCCAATTGAGACTGTCATACAGAATGAAGTACGTCAGTAAGAAAAACAAATATTGTATATTAATGTATAAATATGTAATCTAGAATAAATGGTACAGATGAGCCTATTTGCAAAGCAGAAATAGAGACACAATATAGATAAAAAATGTTTTGGACACCAAAGAGGAAAGGGGAGTGGGATGAATCGGGAGGTAGAGGTTGGCATGTATACACTGTGTGTGTGCTCAGTCGCTTCAATGTGTCCAACTCTTTGCGACCCCATGGACTGTAGCCCGCCAGGCTCCTCTGTCTGTGGGGTTTTTCCAGGCAAGAATGCTGGAGTGGGTTGCCATGCCCTCCTCCAGGGGATCTTCCTGACCCAGGGACTGAACTCCCATCTCTTGGGTGTCCTGCTGGTGGATTCTTTACTGCCAAGCCATCAGGGAAGCCCCATGTATACACTACTATGTATAAAATAGATAACCGGTGAGAACCTACAGTATAACACAGGGAACTCTCCCCAATGCTCTGCGTGACCTAAATGGAAAGACAACCCAAAAAAGAAGGATATATGTATGCATAGAGCTGATTCACTTTGCTATGCAGCAGAAACTAACACAACATTGAAAAGAAACTATATTCCAATAATTTTTTAAAATGTGCAAAATCTGTAAGAAAAATATTACTGAAAGTCTTATGAGTATATTCAAACAAATGGGAAGTCATCCTACGTGCACAGGAAAGTTTATTGAACATCTTAAAGATGTAAAGATAAAAAAATAATAATAATAAAAAGATTTAAAGATGTATCTGATTAATTTATTTTTTCTGGTATATCTAATCATCTCTGGTATAGATATATCATATCCACTGATCCCAGAAACAGCCTAAGTACAAAAGTACAGTTTACTTAAGAAAATATATGAATCTATCAAAATCAACACAATCTCAAGACAAAAGTCTCTTGCGTCATGGGTTAATGTATTTTTACACATAATTTACCCTGGAGGAGGGCCCAGAAACCCACTCCAGTGTTTTTGCCTGGAGAATCCCATTGACAGAGGAGCCTGGCAGACTACAGTTCATTGGGTTGCAAAGAGTCAGACAGGACTGAAGCAACTTAGCACACACATATATAATTTAACCCAAATACAAATGTCAACAACCAAAATTAGGATTTTTCTAGAACAACAAATATTAGTAGTAAAGCTCCTATGGGAAAACAAACACTCAAGAAGTTAATACCTTAAGAAAGAAGAGCTATAGCAGGTACTGGACAGTCTAGACATCACAACATGCTATTACTGTCTGTATAGGATTACGGCTATATTATTGATTTGTATCTTGACCTCATATCCTAGTTTAACAGGTTTAAATGCATTAGCCTTTGTAGATAATTTGGAATTATTTATATAAAAAAAGATCTGTGAATAGATTTAAATTTTCTCTACAATCTGTATTTTTTCCTTTTTTTCTCACTGCACTGGCTTGGACTTCCAGTACGATGTTGAATAGCAGTAGTAACAGTGAACATCTTGTCTTCTTCCCGAAACTTAGGGAAAAAGTATATTCTTTATTATGTTAAAGTCATTCTCTTATTGTTTGCTAAGAATAATTGTCATAAATGAGTGTGGAATTTTTTCAAATGTTTTGTCTTCATTAATTGAATGACATTCTTCTTTAATTATTAGTATGGAGAATTACATTTTTTTTTTTTTTTTTTACTGATGAGCCTGTTTTGCATTCCTGGGATGCATCATCCTTGGTGGTAATGTTTTATCCCTTATACATGGTATTGAATTTAATATGTTAATATTTTGGTGAGGATTTTTACATCTATTTTCATAAGGTAAATTGGTCTGTAGTTTCCTTTTATTTGAATGGTTCTGTCTGGTTTTGGTATTAAAAAAATATTGGCACTTTAGAGAAGTTGAGATTGTTTAACCCCCTTCTATTTCTGGAAGATATTGCTTAGAATTGGTATAATACCTTCCCTTCAATCCACTGTAGTGAGTTTCCAAAACTGCCTTAAGACAGCAGATTTTTTTGCTTTCTCTTTGCAGATGAAATCATTTATTCTGATTGGGAAATAGAGGAGGTGGGATCTGGGTTAAGTTTCAGGAGTCAATGCTGTTCTACATTCCCAACTAGTACCAGAAAAAGAACTCGCTTGGATTCTCTCAGATTTTTTTTATTGTGATCTCCCGTTTGAGTTCAAGGAGGGAGAATCTGCAAAATGTTGTGACTCCTCAGGTCTTCCTTTCCACACTGGTCTAGCTCACACTTGGTCTTTAGCAATTTGTTTAAATTTTTAACTTGTATTTCTTATCCATTCCAAGTAAGCAAATGAGAGAGTTCTGTTTCTTGCTGCGAGTGTCTCTCTTTCCCAAGGCTTCAGATTACTTAATTGCCCTGAAATTTTAGTTCTGTGCTGGGTTCAAGAAAAGTAATTATTGTGCCCTTTGTCCAGCTTTATCAACGTTGTAAGGACGAGGATAATTCTCTTTCAGTTCTCTACATCTCTGAGCTGAAACCAAATAGACCATTTTCACAGAAAATAAATCTAGCCTTTAAATTTGTCTTGACAATTTATTTAATGAAATATGTTAAGAACTCATCAAAATCAACACAATCTCCATGTGAATATTTTCTGCTTCTCTGATTAAACCTTTACAAAAATCACCAAATTAAGCTTTCCTTTAACATTGAACTAGGATTTTTCAACCTATTAAATTTCAAGTTAACTGAAATAATAAAACTTTGTGTTTTCAAAGATATTTTATTTAATACTTATTTTAATATTCTATAAGACATGGCACATGTATTCAAAAACTTTTAATTTTAAAAGCTGATTATGAATGTTAGAATAAGCTTTGTTTATTAGAAACGAAACTTTCACTAAACATAATTTTTGCTTATGCATTCATTTTTTAAAATATTCTTGGAAGCTCATTATTTATAAAAATTGAGAACAGCCTAATACATGCCTAAAATGTTTTTTATTCAGATACATTAGCCTAATGTGGACTATATTTTGAGACAGTAATTTATTATTTATTTATATCTACATCATATCACACTACATTATAGTATATTAGCATTTTTCTTTTCTAAATTCATGAATTTAAGTGACAAGATAGCAAAAACAGCTTGTCATTCTTCCTGCCTTTTTTTTCCCCCTAAAAGCCAAAACTTGTGTCTAGGAAGAAGTACTTGAATAGGAAAAAATATCTGTATCTACATCTATCTATCAATTTATATCTATTATCTGTCTGTCTCCATGAGGAGGCATAGCAAGTGTAGGTTCAATCCTGGGTTAGAAGATTCCCCAATTTGAATTCAGAGATGGCAAGGAAGCCATGAGAAGTTGGGTGAAAAAAGAAAAACTGGACCATGCTTCCTGGAAGTGCTAAGTGAATTCAACAATACCCTTTGGTTAACTGGATAAGATGGAGTTTCACAATGCCAGTGAATTGAAAGGGTTCAAAGAGGAATGATGTATGTTTTAACACTAGACAAAACCACAGGTGATCTTGTGAAGTTTTCCCTGTGGTCTCTTGAAACTGAGGCCTTAGACAGGTGCTGGATCTGAACATTCATTTGACTGTGCGGTGTTTCAAATGATATTTTCTATAGATAATGGTCTTTGCCCATGTCTCAGCTCTCTGAAATGTCTCTCTGAACTTTGACACCAGCCTGCCTGTGGAACCCTGAGACACTGGAGTTATACAATAGAGTAGGTGTTGAAAATAGTTATTACCTTGAACTTTATAAAATATAGCTTTTATATAGATATTCACATGGTTCATATGAGATGGCTTATTCTGGACTACTAAAATCCCAATGTTTTGATTGACTCTCATCTTTGAAGAGACTAAGAGATATTACAAATGACTAAAATTATGTTTCTCAGCAGGCAGGAAAGATGGGAGCTCAAAATTAGTATTAATTTGAGTTTTAGGATACTGCTACAGTTCTTGCTCCTGTGTTTCAATATTATTGCTTTATTAAAATAAAATTTATTTTGGTTTATATAATTCAGCTAACTAATTCTTCTATATATTTCCCCCACAGGATTTCCTTTTTTTATTCCAAATGAATACTTTAAGAGAACTGAAAGAAAATAAAAGAAAAATCAAGTATTTGTCACTTTCCCCATGGTATTGTCAAGTTTCTCCTTATTCTTATTACTATACTAAGGCATTTAAACATTTTTCTAAAATTCTCACAGTGACAGAAATAGTTTTTTTAAAGAGCTGTCATTGCCTTTCCTAATATAGATTGATAGCAATGTTTTTATTAATCTTCACATTTTTAAAATGAGCATTATTTTTATACTTCTCAATGTATGTACCTTAACTGGCAGTTTGAAATATTAATGTTAATAATTGGTGACTTATTTGTGCTTTTCATGGCCCAATAAAACATCAGAAGTATATAGATGAGAATCAAATAACTTAAACATATTATTTAAAAATAATTCTTAAAAAAAAAAATTCTTAAAATTCTGGTTTCCAACAAAGTAAAAATACAGACCCAGCTCTTGGTTGAAAAGACATTTACATTAATGTCAAATAGTTTATTTTTTTATATATTAAAAGTCTTGGAATGATTAGAACAATTTGCTAAATTTTTTTTTTTTAATATATTATAGTAATGGAATCATAGAGCTTTCGATGCATTATTCCTTGAAGTGTTTGGTGTTTTAAAAATTTCTTTAAAATGTTGAAGGCACCATAAACTAGTGAGAAGGTATATAGAATTTTGAATGCTACATACCATGTATTTCTCCCCTGTTGCAAATCCTGATTTCAACTAGTTTTTTAGTTGTCTGATCATCCACCAAACTTCTTTCCCTCAATTTTTTATAGCAACTTAATTGACATGTAATTCATATATCACAGAGTTAATCTTTTTAAAGTGTAGCAGGTATCAAGACTCCATCCCCCCAAACCTTATTGTTTTGGGGATTCAGTGTTTCTTTAAAGAAAATGCATTCACAGTTATGCAGCTGTCACTTCTAATTTTAAAACATCTTTCGTCACTCTCCTCCTCCAGCAAGCATTTACCTACTCGTAGTCTGCATACCGTATTTGACTTACTGTGACTAGCTTCTTTAAATTAGCATAATGTTTTATGGAATAGTTCGAATAATTCATGTTGTAGCAGGTAATAATACTTCACCCCCCGGACCCTGTTGTCTTGGGAATCATGGTCCAAATATAGATACTCAAAGCAGGACATAGTCAAATACATGAGCAAGTTCATCTTCAGTATCAGAGATACAACACAGCTAAAAGGTAGTCACAAAGACCATTCATTACCTGTGTTGTTGGTTAAGTAGTGGTTCCTCCTACAATTTGGCACTCATCATTTA
The DNA here is from genome assembly GCF_033118175.1 of Dama dama. Taxonomy (NCBI): domain Eukaryota; kingdom Metazoa; phylum Chordata; class Mammalia; order Artiodactyla; family Cervidae; genus Dama; species Dama dama. The sequence goes on along the minus strand of NC_083683.1, from coordinate 33,838,617 downwards.
CTTTAGTCCTTTATTCTTGGGGATGGGGGTAAGGAAATAGGCTGAAGGTTGGAACCACTGGAGTAGTTTCTTGTATTTTTGTCACTTATATTACTTCTAATAGTTTTGTATTTCTTCCCTCTCCCTGTTCTCTAGATATCATGGAATATGTACTTAAATGTAGGCAGATCTGTGATCTCTATCAATATTATAGTTGTATTCATTACCTTGTCATCTTCATTTTATGTTTCCCTACTTTAACATCATCTATAAAATGAATCTACTCAAAAAAAAAAAATGAATCTACTCATATCAGAACCTGTTTCTATGCTACAGTGAAATGAAGTTTTCATTTAAATTTATTCTTTAAATTTGTATTTTATGTCAACTATGTGGCCAGGTATGGAGTAAGATTCAATACAATATCTGGGGACATTGTGATCAATGAAATGTAGTACCTGACTTCCTCAGAACCAGAACTGTCTGAAGGAGCTATACATGTAAATTCGTAATTTTAACAGTGTGATAAGTGCCATAATAAACAATTGACCAGCACATGATAGGAGACCATTATAAAGGATGATATTGAATTGTGTATCAAAGGATAAGTAGAGTTTTGCTAAATGAATGTATGGAAGACAATTTTGTAGAAAAGATCACTTAAGGATGGAGAGATATTCTGAGAACTTGAAGTCTCTATGTCTGAATTATGTCCCAAACTCCTAGGAGAGTGACATTATACTAAAAAGAGAAAGTTAGAGAAAGACAATAATCTATTAAACTTGTGCTAAAACATGCCCAGAGGCACAGTCATTAAATTGATCCATTCAACTCTCCAGATTTGACTAAATTTGAAACAACTTTCATTCTTACCTTGTCTGCTCTGGCCCCCTAATACAGGCATTCTATAAATTTTTTCTTCAGAGATTTTCTTGGTATTTTTGAAGTCTATTTTCCATAATATAAACATGCTTGCTTTGTTAAATTTTAAATGCTTCTATTATGCTAGGCTCCAAAATAAGTATTTTACACTCATTATTTCAGTCAGCTGTTAGTCTGATGTTGGACTGGCTACATCAGACCTCTGTGAAAGCTTAAAGAAAAACAGAACTATTCCTTTCTAACCTTATGTTATATGCACACTTCATTTATTAACCATCTTCAGGGTACCAAGCTTTTCTTCATGGGATTTTATGGACTGTAGCCCGCCAGGCTCCTGTCCATGGAATTCTCCAGGCAAGAATACTGGTGTGGCTAGCCAGTCCTTTCTCCAGGGGATCTTCCTACCCAAGGATCAAACCCAGATCTTCATTGCAGGTGGATTCTTTACCATCTGAGCTACCAGGGAAACCCCATATTGAAACACATTTGAAATAAATATAACAAGGGAGTAGTTCATGATTAGAGATTAAGCTGTACTTAGTCATAAATGTTTTATTGTAGCATTTATGCACCTGTTAAGTATAAGCTAGTGTTCTTTGTAAGGACGAGAAGACCTACAAGCTGTTGGAATTAGCTCAACTGTGCCCATACATAATGTAATGCATTACGTATTGCTGAGGTCACAGACTCCAGCTATGTCTCTCCTCCTCCTCCCTCCTTTCCTTGATTGTATTTCTTTTTTCCCCTGAGAATAATTTGAGAGCCAAATGTGGAGATGTGGGGCTTAGAAGGACTGAATCAGTGAATTCTAGGCATTTATAGCAGGACATTATATATTCTAAAGTGAAAATCAGTTTGCTTTTTTAATTGTTTCTTGCTGCTATGGAAAGATTCAAATTTTCACAGTAGCACTGCTACATACCTGCCTTACCTGCAGAATGTATCTGAAAGCTGACTATTCCTTATGTTTGAAAAAATATTTAAATGTGTGTCTGTTGGTTGACTTGTCAATTTTTAATCAACCTTTATTATATTGCTAAAAATCTATAGTGCAAAAATAGAAAGTCTTTATTTATAGATATAGATGGATAAAGAATAAGTGGTCAAATGAGAGAAATAGTATCCACGACGGCTTATGAATTGGGCTTTACGATGTGAAGACTTGAGGCTAGAAGAGTGACAAAGGGCATGTGGTGATGGGGATTCCTAGAAAGTAGTTGGTTAAATAGACCAAGAGAGGTACCACTCTGAATAACTACATATTTTGAGGAGTTACATTGGGTAGCAGTCTTTACCTGACTAGGAGCTTTCATCCTTCAATTCTTCACTCCAGCTATCAGCCAGTTTATCATGCCACATACCTCAAAGTGAAATTCCATTCCTTTGCTACCAAAGTCACAACTCCGACCGACCAGCAATAAGGGATGGTCACTTCCCTGCCTATTCTGGTGGCAGTTCACCAGAATCTTGCTCAATATCCATGTGACTACTATAGATGCTGCCTTCCCAATACTTCTTAAGACATATGTAAACCCCAAGTGATCCCTGGATTTCTAGCAGAATGTTGGGGAGGAACTTTTTCCTGATCTCAGAGGTTTATAATGGAACAAACTCCAGACTCTGAAGTCAGGATGAGACATAGCATTGTATACTAGTGTCAGTTTCACAATGCTGGCCCTGCCTTTGGCCACCATGTATATCATAAAACAGTCATGGTAGAAAAAATGGGTCGTCTTGTTGTCTGAGGCACTTGGGTTAGAATTCAGAAAGCATTAACATGGCAACAAGGGGGGAAAATGTTTTTCACTAATTCACAGGCACTGAGATTACCATTAGGATCCAAACATAATTTTAAAATAGCTAATGTTCTTCTCTAGATCTTCCAGTCTCAGAAACTTCTCACATTTCTCTTTTGAAAAAGCATCTGAAATACTAACTTGCTTTGAAAATTAAGTAATGTAATAAACATAGCTAGTCCCATACGATTTCAATGCATGGTAGCTTTTACTACTAATGATATATTATTATTGGAGAAGGAAATGGCAACCCACTCCATTATTCTTGCCTGGAGAATCCCATGGACAGAGGAGTTGGCAGGAAACAGTCCATAGCGTAGCAAAGAGTTGGACACTGAGCAATTAAGAACCAGCAGCATATATTATTATATAGTGACATGGTGATCAGTTGTGCTTGACTCTTTGTGACCCCATGGATTGGGCCGCCAGGCTCCTCTGTCCATGGAATTTTCAGGCAAGAATACTGGAGCGGGTTGCCATTTCCTATTCCAGGGTATCTTCCTGACCCAGAGATCATACAGGATCTATAAATACAGCTTACAAAATCTGTACACACTCATATACTACAAAAAGAACTTTGTTATATCAAGTGATTTGCATCTGTGAGTGGCTTGAAAAAATTGTATACTGTCACTTCTTACTGTTGGGGGTCTTTGTTCCTTTTCTTGCCTTTCAAACCTTCAAAGATACTAATCCTGGACGTTAAAATCTATAAACTATGATACTCAACCAGATCCTTTCATTTCTATGAGTAGCTATATACCCCCATTGCTTGATAAGATACTTATTGAAAACTACATGCTAGAATGTGTAAATGTGAGTAAAGATCTTATTGAAGACAAGAAAATTATATTGAAGATCTTCATAAATAAGAGTACATGTGTTGTGGTTTCAGACTATTTCCCTTCTGATCTATTTTCCATTCTGGAGTCAGCATGATCAATTATGAGTAAAGGTGGAACACCATGACCATCTCAAAGCCAAAAGGCCACATTCATTTGCTGCCCTCTAAGCATGAGTATAGTTTTGGTGCATTCTGAGCGTTGCGATATTTAAAGTTACAGTTCTTTCCCAACTGTCTTTGTTGTTCTTTCCTTGTTCTTGTTGTCATGATCACTCTACCCTTTCCATTAATCAGAAGGCTTTTGTGTATTTATAGCCAACCCCATTCTGAGGAACTAGTTTATTCTTGGCAAATATTCATATTTAGCATCTAGCTCAATGTCACATTTTATATGTATTCTTTAAATTACTTATCATTTTGGCATATCAATAAATAAATAACCATGGGGCAGCTGGAACTATGGTTAGAATTCAAAATCACCTGATGTGCCTCTTACTACATCCAGATCTAGACATGAAAGTTAGTGAAAAATCTTCAACTCCATAATGGCAAGACTATTGAAACTCAGGCCTTTGGGAATGTGGGTTTGAGTAACACAATCAACTAAAGACCTCTGACCAAAAAAATGCAGGTTGAAGGAAAAGTGACATAAAATGGGGAAGAAAGACAGCAGAAATATTTGGAACCAGTCTCTTCTGATCACTTGTCCTGGCATATTATTTCTTTCTTTCTTTCTTTTTTTTTTTTTTACATTATTTCTTTTTACATTCTACACTTGTCCTAATATGTTATATAAGGAGAAGTGACTTTTTCTTTTTTGCAACTTAGTTTATGGCTATAGAATATCCAGATGTGGGTGTGACTACAGCAGTCAAAAATTATGATTATCTTGTGATATCCAGTGTACAGAGGATTTCTAGCTTCTATAAGCTTAATGCTTTAATATTTGCCCTATAAGCCCGTGTCAAGTAGGCCTGGTTTTAGACAACTTGATTATGCATCACCATGCTTTGGTTTCCTGACTCTTTCATGTCACCCCTGTTCTTGAAGAGAAGTCCTCTTTCTTGGGGTTTTTCAAATACTAACCAACCCATCCATAATCCACACTCCCAATCACTTCTCCTATTGGGCTCTCACATTCTTGGTTACTATAAACCTGCCCTAATCACCTCAAAACCAGGTACCAGACAATTAGGGACAGCCGCTATGTATCAAAGCCTGAAAGCCAATTCTAAGCCTATTTATCCTTGTCCATTACTTCCTGAGGAAAACAACGCTCTTTCCATCTGCTTAGTGACCAACCCAGGCACTTTCCCAGGCCCGTGACTCACCATTCCCTTTTATCTTGGGAACTGTAACGAACTATCTTTCCAATGGCAACCATTTCCCAATCTTTTGACCTTACTCTACTTCACGTTTTCCAGTAATACATTATATTTTAAAACATTCATGTTGGGAGATGGTCAGATATCTTTAGTTGCATAAAAGAATGGTTGCATCATGTAATGAAGAAGATGCTGTTATCATTACTGTCTAATGTATGGGTAGAAGAGAGAGAAAGAGAAAGAAAACTGGGGAGCCAAAGTGATGGACGTTCTATCACTTATCTGTAGGTGCTCAGTCCACAGATACACTTTTCTATGCTAATACCTTCAGGCCACCTGACTTAAAAAGCAGTTGGCTTTGATCTCTGTGGCACTTTATGTACATTGAAGATAACTGATGAATTAATATATAATTTATATTGTGAATTACATTATTTTAAAATCAACAGTTGAAACAATAGTACCTAAAGTCACAGAGAGACATTAAATAATTTTGCCAAGTCTACAAGCAAATCATTGAAAGTCAGGATTTGAACATAGGCAATCTGATCCCAAATTTCATATTTTTAGCAGAGTCTACAATATATTAAAAGCATTTTACTTGATTTAATTTTTTTCTTAATGTATTTATGAACAGTATATGGTTGCATTATTTTTATCATATTGTCACATTATTCAACAGTTATTTTCAAAACTGCAAACAAAAATGCCAAAGGGACAGCACAGTTGGACATACAATGAAAAATACATTCACTTGTATTCTTTTATGATTTATCTACCACTACTAAGTTTGTTTTTTTAACAAAAAAATAGAAGTTTATTCTTTTATGGTCCCATTGGTTGATATAGTAACTATTGGCAGGCTATAGTAATGTATGATATAGTAACTATTTAAAAATATTCATGAGACTTCCCTATAAAACAGTATTTGTACCATTTATATAATGAAAATACTCATTACAACTATTCATACAACTTTATGATGTAATTCAAGTAATTATTTTTTATATAATTTTTAAAAATTTCACTATGGATCTGATAGGCCACTTTACATTTTTGATACTGGACTATTACAATGTTATGTATGACACTTTACTACTTAGCACTAAAATTTTTTTTATAATTTCTGCAATAGCCCTTTTAAGGTTTAAAGTAATAATTTTTAATCACCATAACTATATGAAAGATATATGTTTGTCTGAAACACAAAATCAATTACTTTATGTATAAAGATGCTTTTAAAGAAGAATTAATTGAGTCATGACAGATTGAGTTAAAGGAAAAATTACCTGCTTTTATAATATTTTCTTTTCTGTTATCCTCATAAGATTGAGAGGGACCATTAATAGGAAAACAGGTAAACAGGAAAATAGAGTACTATGCATATGTCATAAACTTAAACACATTTTTTTGCTAGACTGAGATTATACCAGACTGAAAGGCATTTCAGGGTGACTCATATTCCCAGTTTTGAAAAAGTACCTCAGAAAAATGACCCAAATTCAGAATAATCTCCATTAACAGCTCCTCAGACAGAGACATGAAGATACATCAGAAGAAGCTAAGCAAAGAAACAGAAATGTGACTTCCATCTCCAGTGAATAGTGATTTGTGAGAAGCTAATGTAGCGAAGATTTCTCTAAGGCTAGTTGAGCAGGGAAAGTAAAAATCTGTAGGCAGGATTTTAAAAAACAGGAAAGAATTGCAGAACACCAAAGTACAATGATTGCCTCTAACAGAAATTAGAGACAACAGCTTTCCTAGAAAGGATACTCATAAAACAAGAAGTATTCTGAATATATCAAAGCAAATATCATTCTGATATATTTATTGTAACTTATTCTTTCTATCCTTCTGGAGTTTTAAATACCTTTCCTCTTTTTGTAATCAGTGCTATACTCAGTATATTTTGTGCCCTGGACCAATCTACATATTCTTAACCACAGATCAGGCAAGAAATAAATATAGAAAATAGAGGAAGCACTTAGAAATGTTTAAAGCAAATTGGCATTCCTATGACATTATTATTGTAATTCATTCTTATGGTTAGAATTCAATAGTTTAGAATTGTGTGACCCTCACATTCATAAGTTGATGGCCTAACCATCAGTAACTCATAATGTGATCTTTTCTGGAAATAAGACCTTTGAAAATGTAATTTATTAGGATGAGGTCAGTGAGCCCTAAAGCAATAATACTGGTAATCTTATAGGAGGGGAAATTTGGACCCAGAAGCACACACATAGGGAAAAAGCCATGTGAGGATGAAGGAAGAGATCAAGCTGGACTTTTGTACAGCAAGGAACATCAAAGATTGCCAGCAAACCACCTGAAGCTAGGATGGAACAGATTCCCCATTACAGCCCTCAGAAGCCAAACCTGCCAATACATACCCTGGTCTCAGATTTCCAGCCTTCAGAATTGTGAGGCAAAAATTTTCTGTTTAAGACACTTAATTTGTGGTACTTTGTTACAGCAGCTTTAGAAATCTAATATATTTATTAAACTGAAAATTTTAATGTGAAATTAAACCTATATGTATATTATCTATCTATCTATCTATCTATATATATATATATATTACAAAATGGGGCTTGTTCCTTCATCAAGATATTTTGATAGGATTTGTTCTCAAGTATGTTACATTCACAAATCAAATGCATATAATTTGGATTTCCCAATGCTTCATAGCAAATAGAAGGGGAAAAAGAGGAAGCGGTGACAGATTTTATTTTCTTGGGCTCCAAAATCACTGCAGATTGTGACTGGAGCTATGAAATTGAAAGATCCTTGCTCTTTGGAAGGAAAGTCAAGACAAACCTAGACAGCATGTTAAAAAGAAAAGATACCACTTTGCTGACAAAGGGCCATATAGTCAAAACTATGGTTTTTCCAGTAGTCATGCACAGATGTGAGAGTTGGACCAGAGAGAAGGCTGAGCACTGAAGAACTGATGCTTTTGATCTGTGGTGCTGGAGAAGATTTGAGAGTCCCTTGGACAGTAAGGAGATCAAACCAGTCAATCCAAAATGAAAACAACCTGGAATATTCATTGGAAGGATTGATGCTGAAGCTGAAACTCCAACACTGTGGCCATGTGATGGGAAGAGTCAAATCATTCGAAAAGACCCTGATGCTGGGAAAGACTGAAGACTAAAGAAGGGCGGCAGAGGATGAAACATTTAGATAGCATTACTAATTCAATGAGATAGAGACTGGTGGCTCAGTCTCTATCTGGTGTCTGTCTGCAATGCTGGAGACTCGGCTTCGATCCCTGGGTCGGGAAGATCCCCTGGAGAAGGAAATGGCAACGCATTGCAGTATTCTTGCCTGGAAAATCCCATGGATCGATTCAATGGACATGAACTTGAGCAAACTCCAGGAAATAGTGAAGGACTGGGAAGTCTGGCATTCTGCTCTCCATGGGGTTGCAAAGATTCAGGAACAACTTAGCAACTGAACAAGAACAAGTCCTAAGACTATCTGTTGTTTCATCTTAAGCAAGGCTTAAGAACCGAAGTAACTTCAGTAGACATGCAGATAACATAAATTAGTGAAGGCAATCATGGTAAGACAACAAATGAGTGGGAAAACCTACTAACTGGAGAATATAAGCCATACCTAAAATCAAACATGTTGATTTTTTAAATATTACATTAAGCAAATAAAACACAAGTGCAGAACCACCAGTTTGAGATCACTGTTACATTTTTTTTTCTAATTATCTCAAATATAGCTTTTATTTCACTTATTTTGTACCCTCAAATATTTACCTAAGTCCTGATTTCTAAACTATGCAGTCAGCTTCTTCATTTGATTGTACTAGAGGTAGAGATATAGAGTTCTACAGAGGTACAGAGGTTCATGTCCCAAAAGAAAACAATGTTCAACTCTGTAAAATCAATTGGGTTCTACCTTGTACCAGAGACTAACGCCTAGTGGAGAAGCTGTGAAGCAATCTGCCATACATGACTACTGGAAAAACCACAGCTTTGACTAGATAGACTTTGTTGGCAAAGTAATGTCTCTTTTCCTGTCATGGACTACTGAATTCAATGTTATGTGATTGATATTTTGGGGGGAAAGTCTATGGTGAATAATGATGAGTATATTTTCTTGTGAAATATTCATAATTATGTTCTATCTCTTCCTGATTAAGAGCATCTAATATCAATTCAGTTCAATTCAGTTGCTCAGTTGAGTCTGACTCTTTGTGACCCCATGGACTGCAACACACCAGGCCTCCCAATCTATCTCCAACTACCAAAGTTTATTTAAGCTCATGTCCATTGATGCCATCCAACCATCCCATCCTCTGTTGTCCCCTTCTCCTCCCTCATTCAATCTTTCCCAGTATCAGGATCTTTTCCAATGAGTCAGTTCTTCGCATCAGGTGGCCAAAGTATTTGAGTTTCAGCTTCAGCATCAGTCCTTCAAATGAATATTCAGGACTGATTTTCTTTAGGATGGACTAGCTGGATCTCCTTGCTGTGCAAGGGACTCTCAAGAGTCTTCTCCAACATCTTAGTACAAAAGCATCAATTCTTTGGCACTCAGCTTTCTTTATGGTCCAACTCACATCCATACATGAGTACTGGAAAAACCATAGCTTTGACTAGATAGACTTCATTGTCAAAGGAATGTCTCCACTTTTTAATATGCTGTCTAGGTTGGTCATAGCTTTTCTTCCAAGGAGCAAGTGTCTTTTATTTTCATGGCTGCAGTCACCATCTGCAGTGATTTTGGAGCCCACAAATATAAAGTCTGTTACTGTTTCCACTGTTTCCCCATCTATTTGCCATTAAGTGATGATCTTAGTTTTCTGAATGTTGAGTTTTAAGCCAGATTTTTCAATCTCCTCTTTCACTTACATCAAGTGCCCCTTTTAGTTCTTCACTTTCTGCCATAAGTGTGGTATTATCTACATATCTGAGGTTATTGATATTTGTCCCGGCAATCTTGATTCCAGCTTGTGCTTCATCCAGCCCAACATTTATTGTGATGTACTCTGCATATAAGTTAAATAAGCAAGGTACAATATATAGCCTTGACATACTCCTTTCATGATTTAGAACCATTCTGTTGTTCCATGTCCAGTTCTAACTGTTCTTTCTTGACCTGCATACAGATTTCCCAGGAGGCAGGTCACGTGGTCTGGTACTCCCATCTCTTTATGAATTGTCCACAGTTTCTTGTGAGCCACACAGTCTAAGTCAATAAAGCATAAATAGATGTTTTTCTGGAACTCCCTTGTTTTTCCATGATCCAATGGATGTTGGCCATTTGATCTCTGGTTCCTGTGCTTTTTCTAAATCCAGCTTGAACATCTGGAAGTTCACAGTTCACATACTGTTGAAGCCTGGCTTAGAGAATTTTGAGCATTACTTTGCTATCATGTGAGATGAATGCAATTGTGCAGTAGCTTGAACATTCTTTGGCATTTCCTTTCTTTGGGATTGGAATGAAAACTGACCTTTTCCAGTCCTATGGCCACTGCTGAATTTTCCAAGTTTGTTGGCATATTGAGTGCAGCACTTTCACAGTATCATCTTTTAGGATATGAAATAGCTCAACTGGAATTCCATCACATCCATTAACTTTGTTTGTAGGGATGCTTCCTAAGGCCCACTTGACTTTGCATTCCAGATGTCTGGCTCTAGATGAGTGATCACACCATGTGATCTGGGTCGTGAAAATCTTTTTTTATAGTTCTTCTGTGTATTCTTGCCACCTCTTCTTAATATCTTCTGCTTCTGTTGGATCCATACCATTTCTGTCCTTTATTGTGCCCTTCTTTGCATGAAATGTTCCCTTGGTATCTCTAATTTTCTTGAAGAGATCTCTAGTCTTTCCCATTCTATTGTTTTCCTCTATTTCTTTGCATTGGTCACTGAGGAAGGCTTTCTTATCTCTCCTTGCTATTCTTTGGAACTCTGCATTCGTATGGGTATATCTTTCCTTTTCTCCTTTGCTTTCTGCTTCTTTTCTTTTCACAGCTATTTGTAAGGTCTCCTCAGACAGGCATTTTGCTTTCTTACATTTCTTTTTCCTGGGGATGGCCTTGAACCCTGTCTCCTGAAAAATTTCACGAACCTCCATCCATAGTTCTTCTGGCACTCTGTCTATTAAATAATCCCTTGAATCTATTTGTCACTTCCATGGTATAATCATAAGGGATTTGATTTAGGTCTACCTGAATGGTCTAGTGGTTTCCCCCACTTTCTTCACTTTAAGTCTGAATTTGGCAATAAGGAGTTCATGATCTGAGCCACAGTCAGCTACCGGTCTTGTTTTTCCTGACTGTCTAGAGCTTCTCCATCTTTGGTTTCAAAGAATATAATCAATTTGATTTTGGAATTGACCATCTGGTGATGTTCATGTGTAGAGTCTCCTCTTGTGTTGTTGGAAGAGGGTGTTTGCTACGACCAGTGTGTTCTCTTAGTAAAACTCTATTAGCCTTTGCCCTGCTTCATTCCGTACTCCAAGGACAAATTTGCCTGTTACTCCAGGTGTTTCTTGACTTCCTACTTTTGCATTTCAGTCCCCTATAATGAAAGGACATCTTTTTGGGGTGTTAGTTCTAGAAGGCCTTGTAGGTCTTCATGAATCTTTCAACTTCAGCTTCTTTAGCATTACTGGTTGGGGCATAGACTTTGATTACTGTAATATTGAATGTTTGCCTTGGAAACAACAGAGATCATTCTGTCATATTTGAGATTGCATCCAAGTACTGAACTTAGAACTCTTTTGTTGACTGTGAGGGCTACTCCTTTTCTTCTAAGGGATTCTTGCCCACAGTAGTAGATATAATGGTCATCTCAGTTAAATTCACCCATTCCAGTCCATTTGAGTTCGTTGATTCCTAAAATGTCGACATTCACTCTTGCCTTCTCCTGTTTGATCACTTCCAATTTGCCTTGATTCATAGAGCTAACATTCCCGGTTCCTATGCAATATTGCTCTTTATAGCATCAGACTTTACTTCCATCACCAGTCACATCCACAACTAGGTGTTGTTTTTGCTTTGGCTCCATCTCTTCATTCGTTCTGGAGTTATTTCTCCACTGATCTCCAGTAGCATATTGAGTACCTACCATCCTGGGGAGTTCATCTTTCAGTGTCCTATTTTTTTGCCTTTTCATAGTCTTCATTTGGTTCTCAAGGCAAGATACTGAAGTTTTTTGCCATTCCCTTCTCTAGTGGACCAGGTTTTGTCAGAACTCTCCACCATGACCCACCAGTCTTGGGTGACCCTACACGGCATGGCTCATAGTTTCACTGAGATAGACAAGGCTGTGATTGTGGCTTTCAGTCTCTCTGCCTTCAGATGCAGAAGGATAAGAGGCTGCTGGAAGCTTCCTGATAGGAGAGACTGATTGAGGGGGAAACTGGTTCATGTTCTGATGGGCAGAGCCATGCTCAGTAAATCTTTAATCCAACTAATATACTTGTTGTTGATCAGTCACCCAGTCATGTCCTACTCTTTACCACCCCGTGGACTGCAGTTTGCCAGGCTTTCCTGTCCCGCACTATCTCCCAGAGTTTGCTCAAGTTCATGTTCATTGCATCAGTGATGCCATCTAGCCATTTCATCCTATGGCACCCTCTTCTCCTTCCGCCCTTGATCTTACCCAGCATCAGGGACTATTCTGATGAGTTGTCTGTTTGCATCAGATGACCAAAATACTGTAGCTTCAGCTTTAGTATCAGTCCTTCCAGTGAATATTCTGGGTTGATCTCCCTTAGGATTGATCGGTTTGATCTCCTAGCTGTCCGAGGGACTCTTGACAGTCTTCTCCAGCACCACAGTTCAAAGGCATCAATTCTTTGGCATTCCACTTTGTTTATGGGCTAGCTCTCACAACAGTATGTAACCACTGGGAAGATCATAGCCTTGTCTATACAGACCTTTGTCGGCAGAGTCACGCCTCAGCTTTTCAACACACTGTCTAGGTTTGTCATCACTTTCCTGCCAAGAAGCAATCATCTTTTGATTTCATGGCTTCAGTCACCATTTGCCGTGATTTTGGAGCCCAAGTAGAGGAAATTTGTCACAACTTCCACTCTTTCCCTTGTATTTGCCATGCAATAATGGGTCCATATGTCATGATATTAGTTTTCTTTTCTTTCTTTTTTTTTTAATATTTAGTTTTAAGCCAGCTATTTTACTTTTCTCCTTCACCCTCATCAAAAGGCTGCCTGTCTTGATTCCAGATTGCAACCCAGCCAGCCCAGGATTTCTCATGATGTGCTCAGCGTATAAGTTAAACAAACAGGGTGACAGCAGACAGCCCTGTCATACTCCTTTCTTGATCTTGAAACAATCAGTTGCTCCACATAGGGTTGAAACTGTTGATTCTTGACCTACATACAGGTTTCTCAGGAGACAGGTAAGATGGTCTGGTATTCCCATCTCTCTAGGTATTTTCCACAGTTTGTCATGATCTATGAAGTCAAAGTCAAGTCAAAGTCTACTCAAGGCTATGTATGGTTTTTCCACTGGTCATGTATGGATGTGAGAGTTGGACTGTGAAGAAGGCTGAGCACCAAAGAATTGATGCTTTTGAACTGTGGTGTTGGAGAAGACTCTTGAGAGTCCCTTGGACTGCAAGGAGATCCAGCCAGTCCATCCTAAAGGAGATCAGTCCTGGGTGTTCATTGGAAGGACCGATGCTGAAGCTGAAACTCCAATACTTTGGCCACCTCATGCGAAGAGTTGACTCATTGAAAAGACCCTGATGCTGGAAGGGATTGGGGGCAGGAGGAGAAGGGGACGACAGAGGATGAGATGGCTGGATGGCATCCACCGACTCCACGGACATGAGTTTTAGTGGACTCCAGGAGTTGGTGATGGACAGGGTGGCTTGGCTTGCTGCAGCTCATGGAGTCGCAAAGAGTCGGACACGACTGAGCGACTGAACTGAACTGAGGCAGTCAGAGGCTTTTGTGTAGTTGATGAAACAGAGATAGATGTTTTTCTGAAATTCCCTTGCTTTTTCTATAATCCAGCAAATGTTGGCAATTTGATCTCTATTTTCTCTTCCTTTTCTAAACCCAGCTTGGACATCTGGAAGTTCTTGGTTCACATAATGCTGAAACCTAGCATGCAACATTTTATGCATGACCTTACTAGCATGGGAGATCAGTGCAACTGTCCAATGGTTAGCACATTCTTTGGTACCACCCTTCTTGGGAATTGGGATGAGGATTGACTTTCTCCAGTCCTGTGGCCACTGCTGGGTCTTCCAGATTTGCTGACATAATGAATGCAAAACCTTGATGGCATCATCCTTTGGGGATTTGAATAGTTTGCTAGAATTTCATCACATCCACTAGCTTTATTAACAGCAATGCTGCTTAAGGCCCACTTGACTTCATTCTCTAGAATGTCTGGTTCTGGGTGACTAACCACACCGTTGTAGTTAGTCACACCACACTAGTGCAGCTCATTAAGACATTTTTAATACAGTTCTTCCATGTATTCCTTCCATCTCTTCTAGACCTCTTCAGCATCTACTAGGTCTTTTCCATTTTTTACCCTATATTGTGCCCATCTTTGGGTGGAAATCTCCCTTGATGTTTCCAATTTTCCTGACGAGATCTCTAGTCTTTACCCTTTTTTCTTTTCTTCTATTATTAAGTGCTATTTATTGAAGAAGGCCTTCCTATATCTTCTAGCTGTTCTTTGAAACTCTGCATTTAATTGGATGTACCTTTCCCTCTCTCCCTAGCTTTTTGTATCCCTTCATTCTTTCACTATTCATAAAGCCTTCTCAGGTAACCACTTTGCCTTCTTGCTTTTCTTTTTCTTTGGGATGGCTTTGTTCATCACCTCCTGTACAATATTACATACCTCTGTCTAATATATATGTAGTTATAAATTTTTTGTTGTATATAGGGTGTGAGATATTTATAGCAAGTTAGGTCTTTAATAAACATTAAGTAATTCAGCATTCCTACACCTCACTTCATTGTGTCTATGCTGATAGAGCAAAGTTCATTAGTTTGTTTATAGAATATATTTTGCAAGTTATTTTATGATCTATTATCAACAAAGAGGCATACAGTCCAACTTAATGGCAAAAGGGTCAGCCTCAGGACCTAGTCTTTGTATCCTAATAGAAAGTTGCAACATAAGTAACAAAGTGACCAAAGATGATCAAATAACTGATGCATATTTGAGAAATATTTAACATAAATGAGCCAATGACGATTTATGATGAAATCAATGGTACAAAATTTAATATAATTCGAGTCTTCACATATTAACTAGCTTATAGTAGGAAAAAGAAAGAATGGCATTTGTGATTGATAAAGATTCTTTTAAAAATTCCCCATCATAATTACTAAAAGAAGTGTGAAATTACAACCTTTCATCTTGCTAATTTTTCAATATATGTCAAATTTTAATTTTCATATGCATAGATATCTTTTATGGACATTCTCCTCTTTGTAAACAACCAGAAATTCTCAGAATGACTTGGATTCAAATATTCATATATTAATTTCACTTATAATGGTGAACATGAAAAATGCAAGATATGAAGAGATTTATTCCTGGCCTATTAAAACCTTCGCCAACCAATGAGTCACAATGTTTTTATGTCAAAATCACAATGCCAGGCCTCAAACCTGATTTTTTTTTAACATGATGTCTATATTCCTGGATGTTTTCCTTCCACAAATGCTTATGAGAACCCCAAGGGTGTGATTTAGTCTTGGTCATCTTCAGGCATGTCAATAGAGAGGGAAAAAAAGAAATATTCCAACATGAGAATGGTTATTTTTACTGGGTTTTAGTTTTGTTGGTTATTATTTAGCATTTTTTTTAATATTTCCTAATCTTTTCAAATTGAATAAATATTTCTAATATCAATGAAAATATATTTAAAATATATTTAAAAAGTATAATCAAATACATATAGTAGACAAATTACTTTTAATATGTACCTATTTCACAAAAGTTGTTCAATTTATGTACTTGGTTTTTAAGCTGCTAAACTTTAGTTTCTTGTTCTACTTTTTCTTTAATATTCTGTTAGTTGACCTAAAATTAATGGTGCAAGAAACAGCAATCACTGTGTGACAGATATGGGGTTCTGCAAGAATCTTACTTGAATGGATCTGTCCTTATTATAAGGAAAAAGCTTAGCTCTGACATAAATGAGAACTAATCATGTTAAATTTCTCAGCCTACAGAATCCTGACACTGACTTGTCTTATCAAAGGGATAGCTGTAAACAGACATCCAGTCATGAATAACACTACTGAAATCCCACATACTATTATCTCTTATTTATAATATGAAATTGAAAAGTAAGAAAATGCATAGCTTTTTCATATTAATGAAAATCATTTAAAATGATATATAATTATGTGTTTGCTTGTTTAATAAGATTGTAAAAAATAGTATTATGTTAAATAATCACTGAGGTTCAGAGCAAGTTCTGTTTATTTCTAGAATCATTATTTAATCCAGTATCATGTTAAAAGTTGTGTAATTAATTGTACAATTAGAATTGTAATAAGTATAAATTGTACTTATAAATATGTGTTTTCTTTCATGGACAGAGTAATACAACTTGTAACCCAGATGAGTTCAAGAATCATCTAAAATGCACATGGGAAAAATAAAGTGGAAATTAGCATAATGGCTGTCAGAACATATTGGGTTGGCCAAAAACTTTGTTCAAGTTTTTCCATATGAAGTTACAGAAAAACTCAGATGAACTTTTTGGCCAACCCAATATATTGTACAGTGATACTTGATTCATTTTGTTAATTCAACCAATATTTATTTAGTGACTGCTTTTTTTTTTTTTTTTCTTTTTTTCTCGACTCTGTGTGACCCCATAGACGGCAGCCCACCAGGCTCCCCCGTCCCTGGGATTCTCCAGGCAAGAACACTGGAGTAGGTTGCCATTTCCTTCTCCAATGCATGAAAGTGAGAAGGGAAAGTGAAGTCGCTCAGGTCATGTCGGACTCCTAGCGACCCCCATGGACTGCAGCCTATCAGGCTCCTCAGTCCATGGGATTTCTCCAGGCAAGAGTACTGGAGTGGGTTGCCATTGCCTTCTCCATAGTGACTGTTTTTTATGTGGTACCTGATAGGAGCTGTGGGCATACGCAAAAAAAAAAAAAAGACACAAAAGTATCCCTAACTTCATGGAGCTAATTTTCAAGAGAGGAAAATTGTAAGAAAAAATGAAGATAGAATCCATATAGAAGAGTAAATATCTATCACCTGCAAATTGTTAAAGGCGATTAGAAGGAAATAAACAGAATGTATAAGCAGAAAATGAGGGATCAAAATACCTCAAATAATCTGGTCAGTTTCTTGGAGGATATGATAAGCAAGCTAAAATCTTAAGACTAAGGACTGAGGCACATGAAGAGGGAAAATCATTCAGATAAAGTGAACTGCAGGTGTTGAGAAGATGATGGAGGAAATAGCTTTATGTCCACATAAAGCAGAGATCTGCATCTGTTTGTGGTTCATGTGACTTTTTAGTGGCCTCCAAGACAGGTGCAAGGTGATGCCTTTAGCAATGCATATACTCTTCACAAGTCAGAGCTTCAGAATTATTTGGAAATATTTGAAAAATGTTCAAGGACTGTTTTCATTATTATTAGAAATGTTAGAATGAGATAGTTGCCAATAAAAGAAAAGGATAATTCTGAGGATTTTAAAAATAAAACTTTAAGCTTTGTCTTCAGAATTTCCCAGCCAAGCTTTATATGATTCTCCTTCTCACAGAGGTTCAAAATCTGAAAAATATATTGAAGGGATTCTGGCTCTGTGCTAGAGTCTAGCTGCTTCCCCCCAGCAGGATCTTGTTTGTTAACACCCTAGATGGCAGGGACATTTCAGTCTATCTTTCAGAAAATTTCTCTTAACTCCCCAGACTCCCACATGGTCCCAGAACTCAGAAGATATCCTGTGGAGAGAACTGGTCAAGCATTTGAGCCCCTTCAATTTTCTGCTTTGTTATTTTAATGCTTCATGTCAACTGAAAATGTTCTGGTTTCTCCTTCCTCCAGCAGAGTCTCTCTGCTTGAGCTAAGTCTCAGTTAAGCCTGTGCCCAGAGTCAGTGAATTATCTACAGGGGACTAAAAAAGACTGCAGTTTATCAGCTCATCCAAGAAAAGTTAGCTCCTCCCAGGAATTTTTTAAGTCTAGATTTTCTTTCCTTCATAGCTGTCTCATTACTTTGAAAATATTATTTTTGTGATACGTACAATTTTTGCTAGTTTTTGAAGCAGAACCATGGCCTGCTGCTACCTACCTAGAACCTACATAGAAAGAAGTATTCAGTACTGTTTTAACTTACTATTTTGATGTGAGAGGGTGAGGTTCTATAGTCTTGCACTTGGTTATCTTTTTGGTAATAGCTCTCAAAATGTAGTCTGAGAGTCAACGTTGCTTTTCTGCTAAGGTTGCATATTTCTATTCTAATTAATCTCTTAAGAACTGAGGAAAGAACCAAAAGGCATATATATTGACATACATTGTAACAATGAAATGGATTCAAGCAAAATTTTTACTTATCACCTGATCCCCATAAAGCTTTTTCCCTCTTTTTTAGTATTTGTATTCAACAGGGGTTTGTGATTGCTAGGTATCAGTGTTCCAAAGTCTGAAAAATGACCACATATTTCATTTCCCCTAATGTACCACTACTGTTTAATGCCTGTAAGTCTTTGTAGGGGAGATAAAGAGGGAAATACAAACTACGTACTTCACATGTATGTCTCCCTCGATGTATCAGTCTTACACTCAGTGAAGAGACTTTAGGTCTCCCAAATCTGGGAATTACTCAGGGACCATAACTACAGGTGCTTCAGTTCACACTGGCCACATTAGATGCATGTTGTTGTTGTTATTGTTAATATTTGTTATTGTTGTTGATGATATTGTTTTAGTTTTATAATCCAAACAAGGCCTTAGTGTATAGCGCATCCATTTTATTCCTGGAGACCTCATAAGCAGCTAACTGTTGAAGATCTGTGTGGATAAAACCATTCAGATTACCAGACTTAATAAAATGTTACTGCAAGAGCTGTCAGATTGTTATGGCAGTGGAAAAGAAATGCAAGAGCAGTGGTCATTAAACAGAGTAAGTGCTATGACAACCGTAGATTTTAGAGTGGAGGGGGCACATAAATATATGGAGAGAGAAGAATATTTATTTCTAATTTGTGGGTGGGAAAATGGCTGAAGATTATATTTTTATGGAAATTAGAAGATACAGTCCAGTTTCCATGACTATTTGAATTATAGTTCTGTCATCTGTCCCTGGAAAAGCAAGAAGGTATAACCAAACTGCAGTGTAGAAGCCTGAGGTCACATCTTTTTCAGATCATCTATACTCTGTTTTCCAGTTGCAGAGACACGAGACCTTCATTGAAATGTTACAGAATGGAGGTAAAGATGACAAAAATTTGCCCTGGCTCCACCTTCAACAGAAAGTGGAAGAATACTTTGTAGATAAGTGGAAGAAGATAAAATGACAAAACAAGGTAAGAGAATAGTGATCAAATATGTGAATGGGAAAAGGACTGTTAGCAAAAATAAGACATTGTATTTCTTCACTGACCTTCCTGAAAAGAGTGCCCAGAGGGAAAACTAGTTCCAAGCTAAGGTTTATAATAGTGAGTAAATCTATTTTAAAATCTGTGCTATGTTTATTTGTTTAGGTAGCATTGACCTTGAGATTCTATTTGTGCATATGTATTAGGAATGAATTGAGTTAGTATTCAAAGGTTAACGAGTTTACATAAGTGAGAACATATTTCCAAAGGTAAATTGGTAGGCAAATTATTTATGATGCTTAAATGATAACAAGTTTGTGTGTTTACAAACATAATCTTGAGTAGATTTTTAAAAATAAGTTTTATTATTTCCAAGGTAGTCCATAATTTCTTAGTGATTAAATTAAAATAGGCTTATAGCAATTAAACAATAACCATAAATTTAATTACATTATTGTGGCAGATTACATGATGGTTCCCAATTATGCATGCCTCCCTGTAGCCACACTCTTCACATAGGGGTTGTTTTAACCAAAGGGATGGTAGCAGATGCAATGGCAGAGGAACTTTAAGAGTGTCTGAGTAGATGAGCTTGGGCCCTATCATTTCTGATTCTGCACGAGAAGATCCTCTCTCAAACAACTAAGAACCATTTTACCCTCATCCTCAGAATGAATACTTTTGGGGCCTATCTGAGCCCAACATAGTCAAAATCTCAGCCTATTTAGAGCTATAGTTTGAAGAAGAGCCACTCTGTGAAGGCTAACTTGGTTAGCTGATTCACAACAGTATTGGAGACCCATGATGTGGGAACAATGATAAAACAATGCTTATCATTGTTTTATGTAACTGAGGTTTGGGAAGGATTGTTACTAAGCATTTTTGAGTCAGTAGCTGACAGATCAAGACATTGGCACCTAGAAGAAGTAGCCATAACAAAAATTTAAGATATATGGCATAGACTTTGGGACCAGAGAGCAGGGATTATAAAAGCTGTTATAAGAGATTTAACAAGGAACAGGCTAGTTTACAAATAGAATTAAGAAGTATTATTAAGAACTTAGAAAGGCTGACACATGATAGATTTGAAAATAAATAATAAGGCTTATTTTTTTCATCTTGTTCTCTCCAGCCAAAATAATTCAAAACTTAAGATACATCCAGACTTGGGGCAAAGCTCAAAAACCATATACTTCCTGTGGGTAAAAGCAAACAAAACCTAGGGGTTAGCTGCTCTACTGTTTGTTAAGAATTCTGATTTACATAGGGTGGCGCCTATTAAATGCTTACAACTAGGTAAACAGACATCCGATAAGGTGAAGTATATGGTCCCACAAAACGTGATAAGAAAAACACCTCTAAAGGATTTGTGGGTGAGGCTTTAGCACGTATTGCTTGCTGGTTTTGAATCTATTTTAAAAAAACCCAAATTTTGAGAGATCTGTATTTGTGAGAAGATCACCTGTTTGTCCAGCATATTACAAACAAGACAAGCAAAGAGCTCTGGTCCTGCCTTAACTATAGGCAGAGAATAATAGAAAATGCCCAGGAGGCCAAAGAAAAGATTCATAGAGAAGAGCCTCTTTGAGTAAGTAGATCCAGGGTCTGGTCAAGAAAATTTTCTGCCCCAAGATTGGGAGTACATGATAATGCTTGCCCAACAGGATTTCAGAATTCCTAGATCAGAGGCTCCTGTCTATCTCCCATTTCTCTTTTCAGAGTAAAGTGTTAACTGCAGCTTTTCTGTCTCTAGTCCACAGTCATATGCTGGATATGTGGGTGGAGAATAATGTGTCTTTTTAGTTAATAGGTTAATAATAATAACTAATTCCAGAAGTGACATAGACTTGAGATCCTAAGCAACAATAAGTAAATCTTGAAAAGAGCAGATGAGTGAACTTTGTGTGTGGAAGGATCATAAATAATTATGATGAAGAGAGTAGGCAATGGTCGATTTAATTAATTTTGGCAATTCCTAAAGCCTGTCTCTGAATCTGTGTTCCATGCCATGTAACTTTGGCCAACTGAGTATTATTAATAACATGCCTGACAGAGTAATGGGTTAGAAACATGCTTTGATGAACGGGCTTTCTTTCTTGCCCTACTGGCTTCCCTTGAGTTAATATAACACAGGCAAAGTCTAACTTAGCTGAACCTGTAAGGAAAAAGCCAAGCCCTATCAACCTCTGGTATGAAGAAGAGCTTTACAAGTGAGCTCAACTTAAATGTGCTATCCTGTAGCTATATTCAGATTCATGAATATAGGTAAAGAGGCTTATTGATGCATGAATCTTCGTTTTGGAGTAGCTTCTATGCGATAGCATTGTGACAATAGCTGACTGACACAGTTAAAACCATAACTAAAATTTTATATTGGAGGCACAACTAATTTTAGAGAAAGATAAAGCTTTTTGATTTAAAAATAGATAAAAAAGACACTTTTTTATGTTAATATAATCAAATATGATAATCAAAATGTTTTCCCCCAGAGCTCAATACTTTGAAAAAAGTGTTTTTTTTTTTTTCTCTTGGGTTATTTCAGAAAATTAGCTTTAGGCCATGGATGGGAGAAAAAAAAAAGCTCAAAGAATCTATATTTCTATGAAAATAATTTGTCTCCTCTTAGTACTCCCAGTGTTAAAACTTTTAAAGTAAAAATTTAGTGATGGAAGTATATGAAGTTTATAGAATAAAACTGAAGAAATCAATATATCTTAGTTTTGATTTCTCTACCTGATACCACAGCTTGACGAGAAATATTTTTTGGTATAGTAGGTTATTGTGAGAAGTTTAAGTTTGTCAGGTTGGCTCTATATTCTAAATTTCATGTCCTTGAAATTACCTCAGAAAGCAAATAATAATAATGATCATCTTCCTCCTCATCATATATTTATTTTAAAATTTTCTGTAGCTATATTAAATACTTTCTGTATTCATATCATATGTGTATCAAAGATTTAAGGGCATTTATTTTATATGGTTTGGACATTATCTAAACATAATGTAAGTTTATAATTGAAAATTATGTAATTGAAGACTATTTTGGACAAACAAAAAGTGAGGGAGCTCATTGCCATCAGATATACCCTGCAAGAAATATATAAGAAAGTTCTTCAGTTAAGAAGGGAAACTCTACTGGGTATTTTAGTGCATTAATAGTTTCCTCAAAGGAGTATGTCCAAATGCTAAACCCTGGTACATGTGACTGTGGTCTTATCTGAAAATATGATCTTGACTATGTCATTAAGTTAAGGATGTTGAGATGAGATCATTCTGGATTAAGCATGGGGCCTAAAACCAATGGCTGTTTTCATAAGTTAAAGGACACAGAAACTAAAATGATACCTCTAAAAACAGGAAAATCAAGACAGGCTGACAGTCACCAGAATCTAGGAGAGAGGCCCAGAACAGACTATTCCTAAGAGTCCCCAAAAGGAACCATCCCTATTGACACATTGATTTTGGACTTATGGCCTCCAAAATTATGAGAAGATAAATTTGCGTTGTTTTAAGTCACCGTTTACAGTAATTTATTATGACTGCCCTAGGAAAATAATGCACATTCTGTCACTAGTAAGTGAAGTGCTACCACAACAAAGTTTTATCAATCTGTAAATGGCTTTGGAATTGGATAATGAGAAGAGACCAAGAGACTTTAGATGCACATGATGGGAAAAGTCTAGGTTGTCCTGAAGAGATGACTGGTTAAAAACATGATCACTGAAGATGACTGGTGAGAGTTCACAAAGAGATGATAAATGTGTTATTAGAGACAGCAGGAATGGCAATTCCTGTTATGAAGCAGCATTAAACTTGGTTGATTTTATTTTACTCTTAAATGGTAAACAGAATTTGTAATAGATAAAATTAGCTGAGGAGATTCCCAAGAAAAATGTTGAAATTATCAACCTGGTTTCTCCCTGTGCTTATAGTAAAATGTGAGAGCAAGTTAAATTGAGGAAGGAATTTCCCAACAAAAATAAACATCTGGTGACTTGGGAAATTCTTAATCTACCCAGATTGCAAAGGAAATGAGGAAATTTAAATTTCCTAGCTAAAACTATGAAATTTAGCCTTGGAAAAGCATGCTCTGGAGGGAAGGCAAGGGTATAGCTGGAAAGATTTTTACCGAAAGATTAAGTATATCATGTTTGTCTCTAATAAACCATTTCAGCAGAAGGAAGGATTAAAGATTGGATTATCCAGGAAGGATCTGTAGAGAACTCTTGCCTAATGATGTGGCCCTTCATGTATTACACGGGTGACCAACAAGGTTCCTGGGAATATTATGCAGGCTGAAACACTGCTAGAAAGAGACAGAGACTGGAAAAAATCATATATTTTTAGACTCCTGAAATTCTACTTCATCTCTGTGAAAGACACTGTTAACAGAATAAAAATTACAATCCACAGACTGAGAGAAAAAACTTTCAAAATATAAATTAATAAAGGACTTTTGTCTAAGATATACAAAAATGCTCTTGAAAATTAACAATAACATTTTTAATAACAGGAAAATATTAGTACAGACACCTCACAAAAAAAATTGAAAGGTCAAATAAACCTGTGAAATACTAAGTCAACATCATTTTTTCATTAGGGAATTTTCAATCAAAATAACAATGAACTATTACTACATATCTAGTAATAAGACAACAACAACAACAAAAAAAACCTGATAGTACCAATTGCTAGCAAGGATGCAGAACACCAAGAACTCATTGCTGGTGAGAGTGACAAGAGACAGACCCTTTGGAAGACAGTTTGGTAATTTCTTATAGAGGAAAACATAGTTTATATCATAATTTACTTTAGAGGTAAACATAGTAAACACAGGGCTTCCCTTGTGGCTCAACTGGCAAAGAATCTGCCTGCAGTGCGGGAGACCTGAGTTCGATCCCTGGGTTGGAAAGATCCCCTAGAGAAGGGAAAGGCTACCCACTCCAGTATTCTGGCCTGGAGAATTCCATGGACTGTATAGTCCATGGGGTTGCAAAAAAATCAGACATAACTGAGTGACTTTCACATTCACTTTCACTTTCACACATAGTTTTGCCATAGGATCTAGCACACCTAGGTATTTACCCAATTATTTTTGAAAGCTTACTATTCACACAAAGACCAAGACATGAATGTTTATGGCAACTTCAGTGGTAATTGCCAAAAAGTGGTAGCAACCAACATGCTTTTCAATAGGTGAATGGGTAATTTGATACATCTATACAGTAGAATCAGGAAATCAGTCCTGAATATTCGTTGGAAGGACTGATGTTGAAGCTGAAACTCCAATACTTTGGCCAACTGATGTGAAGAACTGACTCATTTGAAAAGACCCTGATGCTGGGAAAGATTGAGGGCAAGAGGAGAGGGGGATGACAGAGAATGAGATGGTTGGATGGCATCACCAAATCAATGGACATGAGTTTGGGTAAGCTCTGGGATTTGGTGATGGACAGGGAGGCCTGGCATGCTGCGGTTCATGGGTCACAAAGAGTTGGACATGACTGAGCCACTGAAATGAACTGATACAATAGGATATTATTCAGTAAAAAAAAGGAAATGAGCTATCAAATCACAAAATGACATACATGAATATTAAATGCATATTTAATACAAAGTGAAGAAAGCAAATGCGAAAAGACTACCTACTGTATGATTTCAAATATATGACATCCTGAAAAAGATGAAACTATAGACATGGTAAAAAGATCAGTAGTAACCAGGTTTGTGGGTAGAGAAGGAGAGGATGATTAGTAGGTGATGTAAAGGGGATTTTTAGGGTGTTTTAACTCATGAGAAACGCTAGGCTGGATGAAGCACAAGCTGGATCAAGATTGCCAGGAGAATATCAATAACCTCAGATATGCAGATGACACCACCCTTATGGCAGAAAGCGAAGAAGAACTAAAGAACCTGTTGATGAAAATGAAAGAGGAGAGTGAAAAAGTTGGCTTAAAACTCAACATTCAGAAAACTAAGATCATGGCATTTGATCCCATTTCTTCATGGCAAATAGATGGGGAAGCAATGGAAACAGTGATAGACTTTTTTGGGGGGGCTCCAAAATCACTGCAGATGATGACTGCAGTCATGAAATTAAAAGATGCTTGCTCCTTGGAAGAAAAATTATGACCAACCTAGACAGCATATTAAAAAGCAGAGACATTACTTTGCAACAAAGGTACAGCTAGACGAAGCTATGGATTTTCCAGTAGTCCTGTATGGATCTGAGAGTTGGACTATAAAGAAAGCTGAGCACCAAAGAATTGATGTTTTGGAACTGTGTTGTTGGAGAAGACTCTTGAGAGTCCCCTGAACTGCAAGAACATCCAAACAGTCCATCCTAGATGAGATCAATCCTGGGTGTTCATTGGAAGGAGTGATGTTGAAGCTGAAACTCCAATACTTTGGCCACCTGATGCAAAGAACTGACTCATTTGAAGAGACCCTGATGCTTGGAAAAATTGAGGGCAGGAGGAGAAGGGGACAACAAAGGATAAGATGGTTGGATGGCACCACTGAATCAATGGACATGCATTTGAGTAAGTCTGGGAGTTGGTGATGGACAGAGAGGCCTGGTGTGTTGCAGTCCATGGGGTTACAAAGAGTCGGACACAACTGAGCAACTGAACTGAACTGAAAGTATTATCATTTATTTTTAAGGACATATATAATGTTATAGTAGAAATAGCAACTCTCTGTGTATTCAATGACTTGAGGTATGCCTGGAAGAGATAAAAGAATGGAATGAAGAATGTGAAAAAAGTGGTATAACTATACTGCAAATATATGAAACCACCTCACTGACCTAAGTAACTTTGAAAAATGTAGATTTTTTAAAACCAACACCCAAAACTGTACAAAACCACTATATTCTGGTTAACAAGCTTGTTTCATGTAGTGGTAAAATTCCAAACTGATATACATATTAGAGTTAAACAATTATGTACAAAATGGTGATGGTGGGAACCAGGTTTTTCACATTTGCTGGAGGGAGATTAACAAGAATAGAAGGTAAGATTTATTATTTGGTGACATTAGAATTGGCAACAAGAGTGGAAGGCTAGATTAGAATTGGCAAGCAAAACTGGAACATTAGATTTATTCATGTGGTAACAGATTAGAACTGGCAACATTAGTATAAACTCATGAGAGGCATAAGGTAGATACAAATGATAATGTGTATGTGTTTATTGTGTGTGTGCTTAAACAAGTGACTATCCATTTATAGGTTTCCTTTCTCTTTCGCTGAGTTGATTTAGCAGTAATGACACCCCAGTATCCATGAGCACATCTAAAACCAGATCTTGATTCCTGATAGAATTTTCCAACAAAAGAAATGAGGAATCTTTGGGGAAATGGCTGATTCTGGTAGTAAAAAAATGCACCATATGAGTGTAAAGCATATTGTAGTGCCAGAAGTGCATGCAAAGGAAAACAGAAAAAGACCAGAAAAGAAAGGAAGAGAATAAAACACCAATGTGAGTCTATATCAAGGGGGCACATGAGCCTACTGAAAAAACTACCAATGGGAAAAACTAGAAGCATTTAAGCATAAAATTAAGAAGCTTTGGATTATAACCTAAAATATAAAATGAAAATCTATTTATCCAAGCTGATCTCAGATATCTGCAATGAATAAAAAATCCAAATTAATCATATATTTTAGAAAACTAATTATGATAACACTTACTATTTATACAGTTTTGACACTACAATTTGTATATCCTAACTAAACCTCTCCTTGGAATGTAACTAACTCCAAACTAAGCAACTCTGATCCACTTCACCAATACCACATGTTCTCTCACCTATGCTTCCTGTTGCTCAGATTAAAATCCTTGGAGATATGTCTTATTTTTCACTTTTATTATATTGCATATTCACTATATCTGCAAATTTTATTGCTTGTACCCTCAGAATATAATCAGAATATCATCATGTATTTAATCATCTGTATTAATATTCAGTTCAGTTCAGTCACTCAGTTGTGTCTGACTCTTTGTGACCCCATGAATCGCAGCACGCCAGGCCTCCCTGTCTATCACGAGCTCCCGGAGTACACCCAAACCCATGTCCATTGAGTCGGTGATGCCATCCAACAATCTCATTCTCTGTTGTCCCCTTCTCCTCCTGCCCTCAATCTTTCCCAGCATCAGGGTCCTTTCAAATGAGTTAGCTCTTCACATCAAGTGGCCAAGTATTGGAGTTTCAGCTTCAACATCAGTCCTTCCAATGAACACCTAGGACTGATCTCCTCTAGGATGGACTGGTTGAATCTCCTTGCAGTCCAAGGGACTCTCAAGAGTCTTCTCCAACACCACAGTTCAAAAGCATCAATTCTTTTTTTTTTTTAATTTTATTTTTTATTTTTTTAATTAATTAATTTATTTTTTCAGTGGGTTTTGTCATACATTGACATGAATCAGCAATAGATTTACACGTATTCCCCATCCCGATTTTTCTTTGGCGCTTAGTTTTCTTTATAGTCCAACTCTCACATCCATACGTGACTACTGGAAAAACCATAGTGTTGACTAGACAGACCTTTGTTGACAAAGTAATGTCTCTGCTTTTTAATATGCTGTCTAGGTGGGTCATAACTTTCCTTCCAAGGGGTAAGCGTCTTTTAATTTCATGACTGCAGTCACCATCTGCAGTGATTTTGGAGCCCCCCAGAATAAAGTCAGCCACTGTTTCCCCATCTACTTGGCATGAATCGATGGGACTGGATCCCATGACCTTAGTTTTCTGAACGTTGAACTTTAAGTCAACTTTTTCACTCTCCTCTTTCACTTTCATCAAGAGGCTCTTTAGTTCTTCTTCACTTTCTGCCATAAGGGTGGTGTCATCTGCATATCTGAGGTTTTTGATATTTCTCCCAGCAATCTTGATTCCAGCTTGTGCTTCTTCCAGACCAGCGTTTCTCATGATGTACTCTGCATATAAGTTAAATAAGCAGGGTGACAGTATACAGCCTTGACGTACTCCTTTTCCTATTTGGAACCAGTCTGTTGTTCCATGTCCAGTTCTAACTGTTGCTTCCTGACCTGCATACAGGTTTCTCAAGAGGCAGGTCAAGTTATCTGGTATTCCCATCTCTTTCAGAATTTTCCACAGTTTATTGTGATCCACACAGTCAAACACTTTGGCATAGTCACTAAAGCAGAAATAGATGTTTTTATGGAACTCTCTTGCTTTTTCAATGATCCAGCAGATGTTGGCAATTTGATCTCTGGTTCCTCTGCCTATTCTAAAACCAGCCTGAACATCTGGAAGTTCACGGTTCATGAATTGCTGAAGCCTGGCTTGGAGAATT
Source organism: Dama dama (assembly GCF_033118175.1). Classification (NCBI taxonomy): domain Eukaryota; kingdom Metazoa; phylum Chordata; class Mammalia; order Artiodactyla; family Cervidae; genus Dama; species Dama dama. The sequence continues at coordinate 33,809,939 of NC_083683.1, read as the reverse complement.
TTGAGTATTACTTTATTAGCATGTGAGATGAGTGCAACTCTGCGGTAGTCTGAGCATTCTTTAGGATTGCCTTTCTTTGGGGTTGGAATGAAAACTGACCTTTTCCAGTCCTGTGGCCACTGCTGAGTTTTCTAAATGTGCTGGCATATTGAGTGCAGCACTATCACAGCATCATCTTTCAGGATTGGAAAGAGCTCAACTGGTATTCCATCACCTCCACTTGCTTTGTTCCTAATGATGTTTTCTAAGGCCCACTTGACTTCACATTCCAGAATGTCTGGCTCTAGGTGAGTGATCACACCATCGTGATTATCTTGGTCATGAAGATCTTTCTTGTACAGTTCTTCTGTGTATTCTTGCCAACTCTTCTTAATATCTTCTGCTTCTATTAGGTCCATACCATTTCTGTCCTTTATTGAGCCCATCTTTGCATAAAATGTTCCCTTGGTATCTCTAATTTTCTGGAAAGATCTCTAGTCTTTCCCATTCTATTGTTATCCTCTATTTCTTTGCATTGATCGCTGAGGAAGGCTTCTTGTCTCTCCTTGCTATTCTTTGGAACTCTACATTCAATTGGGAATATCTTTCCTTTTCTCCTTTGTTCTTTGCTTCTCTTCTTTTCACATCTATTTGTAAGGCCTCCTCAGACAGCCATTTTGCCTTTTTGCATTTCTTTTCCATGGGGATGGTCTTGATCCCTGTCTTCTGTACAATGTCATGAACCTCCGTCCATAGTTCATCAGGCACTCTGTCTATCAGATCTAGTCCCTTAAATCTCTTTTCACTTTCACTGTATAGTCATAAGGGAAAGGTCATACCTGCATGGTCTAGTGGTTTTCCCCACTTTCTTCAATTTAAGTCTGAATTTGTCAATACAGTGTTCATGATCTGAGCAACAGTCAGCTCTTGATCTTGTTTTTGCTGACTGTATAGAGCTTGTCCATCTTTGGCTGCAAAGAATATAAAATACAAAGGTATTAATAGTACCATGCTACATATCACCATCTTATACTTCTTTGGTTATCCTAAAGCTTCCTAAGTGCTCTCCTATAATATGTCCCAGTCCTTATTCAGTTTATTTTTAACAAGGAATCAGTGTTATATTTTTATAGTCATATATGTGTTCAGTTTCCCCATTCAAAACCATCAATTGCTATAACTTTATAAAAAAATATAATATCTAATAGTGTAATCTCATCTTTGCTTTGTTCTTCAGTATTTTCTTAACTAATTTTGTCAATTGGCATCTCAATATAAATTTTAAAAAGATTTTGAAAATTTTCACTGTATACCAAATTTTATACAGTCATTAGGAATGTGACACTTTTAGCAACATTCAATCGTTGTGTAGGAGAATTTTGTTGGAACTAGAAAGATTTTATGTATTTCAGACTAGGTTTTAATGAACATCATTTTGCAGTTACATTCTCTATGACCCTACAAAAATGTGAATATTCTTTTATTGTTCCATTAATAGTATAGCTTAAATAAGTTTACTGGTTGCAAGAAGTAATGTGACCTTTCCATATACCTTTCATTCCTGCAGAAGATAATTTCTATTAAATAAAAATGAAAATAATCAGAATAAGTAAGTGCTCACTATAGGTATCTCTCCATCATTCATCATTATGATACAATTAAAGGGTTACATGAGGATTAGTCTTTGATTTTAATTTAAATGGATTTACTGGTAAATTGGATTTTGTTATGCTTCATAAAGATATATTTCCTGTAGTAAACTGAGTTGCCTACCTTACAAATTGATATGAATCATGGAAGAAACATCATTTCATGCAAACTTTTTAATATCTAGGCAGAAATGTAAAATTTACTCTTGCAATCATTTGTGGTTCTACTGCATTAAGAATTCTATTTATCCAAGCAAATGGAATAGCTTGTATTTAGGCATGCTCCTCTGTGCTTTTCTTCAGTATTACATGTTAATATATTTACTCTATTCAACATCTTTGGATGTTTTAATCATAATCACATGCATTTATGCTAGAGCCTTAGCATACTTTTACTACTTGTAATGAATTTGACCTATCAGCAAAAGCTCTGTAAGCTTTTGTCTAGTAATATACATAGATTAGCATTAAACACATTGTTTTCTTGGAAATTTGCATTTTCAGTTTTTCTTCATGTTATATATACAGTATTTTAAACAATTTTTATGGAAGTCTAAGTCACTGTTTTATTGTAAAATCTCTAGCTCTTTCTCCACTTAAAATAGCAATTAGCTATTAAAAATTATGTTTCCACATTGATTATAATTAATATGGCATTAAAATTAATTGGATATAAAAGTATATAATCTTACTTTACAAATAAAAATTACACAGAAATGCTGTTGATACTACATTTACCAAATAATTAACATTCAGCTCTTCTGTAGAATCTGCTCACTGCAAAAACTAATTCTTGGTTTTATTTAAAAACTAACCTCTTTTACTGTTTCAAAGTTTGGAAACCAAATAATAAACATAAATAACGATGGCTACTATTTGGGTTAATAACAATAAAAAAATAATAGCTAACATTTATTATACAATTGTTATGGTTCTAGTCCTTTTGCATAGGTTATGTCCTGTAATTAGCATAATAATCATATACATAATTTCTTATATCTGCTTTACAGATGAAGAAAAGAAGGCATAGAGAGGTAGATAAAGTTAACACAGACTAGAAACTGCACATTGATATCTAAGCAGTCACACTCTAGAGCTCCAACTCCTTGACAAAGCTAAATACTATGTGATTTCATTTACATAAGAATCTAAAAAACAAAACAAATGAGCAAATATAGCAAAGCAGAAACAGAGTCACATATACAGAGAACAAGCAGGTGGTTGTCAGAGGAGATGGGGAGGGAGGGATGAGTGAAATAGGTGAGGGAAATTATACCTCTGTATAAACTTCCAGTTACAAAATAAATGAGTCACGAGGATGAAATGTGCAGCACAGGAATACTGTCAATAATAAAGTAATATATTTGGATGGTGATAGATGGTAACTAGACTTACAGTGGTGATCATTTTGTAGTATAGAGAACTATTGAATCACTATGTTGTGTCCCAGAAACAAACACAATGCTGTAGTTCAATTATACTTCAAAACACAATTTTGTAGAAAAAGAGATCTGCCTTGTCGTTTTCAGAGGTGGGAGGTTGGGAAGGAAAGAGAATTGGATGGAGGTGGTCAGACTTCCAGTTGTGAGATAAAAACGTCCTAGGGATGCAAGTTACATGATCAATATAATTAACACTTCTGTATGTTATATTTGAAAGTTGTAAAGAGAGTAAATCCTGAGTTCCATCACAAGTAAAATGTTTTTCTTTTCTTTTGTATCTGCATAAAATGATATATATTTACTAAAAGTATTGTAGTAATCAGTTCTTGATGTATGTAAGTCAAAGAATCATGGTACACCTTAAACTTATACGGTGTTGTATGTCAACTATATCTCATTAAAACTGGAAGGGAAAATTAATGCAAAATAAAGTTGGAAGGTTATGTTTTGTAACATTTTCTATTGCTATTATCTCTTGCAATGTATATGCTAGATATTTCACTTCAGTTAACATAGTTTAGGCATAGATGTTTTAAAAATGATTTAATGTGACTTTTGCTTTTTTGGTATGTGTTTATGTGACATTTATTTTTACCCAGTATGACTTCCTCTAACAAAGGATAAACCATCTGTATTATTTTTCTTTTTTTCTCCCAGTTTTATTGAGAAATAACTGACATGCTTCACTGTATAAGCCTGAGGTGTATAGCATGATGATTTGATTTACCTGTATTGTGAAATGATTACCATAAGAGGTTCTTAAGATGTTAATTCATCTTCTCAAAAAACAAAGCCAAAAGAAAAACAAAGAGGAAGGAAATGTTTTTCCTTGTGATGAGAACTCTTAGGATTTATTCTCTTAACAACTTTCCTATTTACCATACAGAGGTGTTAGTTATAGTCATCTATTTTTTATTTCTTTCATGAAACCTTTTAATAGGCATTAGAGAAACCTTGAAATGCTACTTACTGCAATACTTAAGTAAACTTGAATCTGTGATTCAATACACCTCTGGGATCCATCCCTTCAAGAAACATGTCATAATAATGACATATTCAAAATATGGAATTAGAAGACATATTTACCATTGGTTAAGGAATATATAACCCTAAGTCCCTAAACCAAATTTCATGACTTCAGCTTCACAAAGAATGAATGTAATAAGAACAACTTGATTTATTTCTTATTTCCTCATAGACTAGAGTTCTATTTACTAAGATATTATAGGAAAGAAAACACGTGGGTCACTTTTCTAATGCCTGAGATAGTACAAAGAGCATACTACACAGTTCATCTATATAACTGAATTTTAAAATATAATCTCCCCAGATCCTGCTGCTGTAGTAGATAACTCTGAACTTTTTATCTGGTGATCTTACATTTTATCATGTAACAGACAATCTTCATTCCCTTTTCCATTTCTCCCGGGAAAATTAGTGTCTGTTTCTTTTTATGGTTCTAGTCTTCCCCTCTTCAGCTAATCCTATGTTGATGCTATACTTTTATAATAATTTTATAATATAATAATTTATAAGCAAATTAAAGAATAATGTGATTCCTCCATTATTCTTACAATGTGATCGAGTTGTTTAAATATATATTTCTGATTATTGTCAGCATATGTTAAAAGTAATGTTTTTACTGACTACTCAGTTTGACTACACATTTCATATTTACTTTTAATGATAACTGTGCTGCCAAAATCACTACTGGATGGAAAGAAATTTTGAACCATATATGAAATTGTTTGCACAGCATGCATAGTATTTTTGTTTACGGAATTCTGCCATTTTGAAAGCATGGCTTGATAATAAAATATGATAGCTCAAAACAGATTGAGGGAATGCTTTTTGGGACCACACAGAATTGCATTTATGGTCAACAAAAACACTTTCAGGCCATTGCTTAGCAACCTACATGCAAGGAACAATTTGCATTAGTGCTTAAAGAATAAAGGTTGATAATATTAAATTATTTCACATTGTTATTGTTAGTCTTTAAAGTTCACCAACAGTGTTAACTTGGCTGGTTTTCTAAATTCATTTGTAACTCTCAACTTAAGTATTAACTTTTACATGAAAGCACAATAAGACATATGCCTATAAAACTTTGGAGAGAGACAAGAGGGAGAAAAAGAGGGGAAAGGAGGAAGGAGAGAGTGGAGAGGGAAGGAAAGAAGCAATAAAAGATGGGAGGAAGGAAAGGAAACAAGGAGGAAGGGATGGAGGGAAAGGGAAGGATAGAAGACAAAGGATCTCATCTTCAGAAGCAGCCATTTCATTATCTCTTAGGGAAAGCAAACTCTGGTTATAGTTACTATAACCAGAAGGCACTATTTTGCCCTCTTTTTTTCTGACTCTATTTTATAGTAAACACCAGTATAGCAATATCTCTTTAGTGAGTTTCTTGTAAGATAATTCAAAACAAAAAGATAAGAACGAATACCTACAACCAGAAGTTGTGAATATTGGCTCCTTTAACACACTTCCTCTTCTACTGGGATAGGAGGTCAAAGATGAGCTATATGTTTCTATTTGCAACACATGAGAAACAACAGTAGCACTGTTAGAGAATAAAAATGAATCACTTTTATTTTTATTTTCTCCTTAAGGTTTTTAAAAAAGTCATAGAAGCCAAACCAAGTAAAATACAATATAAGCAATATTACAAAATCATGATAGTTGTTAACTCATTAATACCATAGATGATTTCTTTACATAAAAGTAAGATTTGCACATTCCAGTGCCTCTCATTATCTGTACTGCTATCAACGGCCCCAAGATGATGTTGGCTAAGTCTGAAATCTCTTGTTATTCACTTACATGTTTCTGCTGCTCATACATAATAGGCGACTAAATCTTGCTTAATTCTAGTACCTGTATTTTCCCTCAAATCCAAACTATTTTCCCAAACTCACTGCACTTTTTTTTTTTTGCAGTTAAATCCTCCACCAATCTCAGAATTGGTTCTAAATTGTTCTTTCCATCCTAGTCTCTGCTGTCCAACATGTAGATACTGCCAACAGAGTACTCTTTCTACATTAATTTTCATATCACTACATTATTTAAAACCTAGCAAAGACTTTCTATTACCTGCACAGAAAAGTCAATACGTTTAGCATGACGTAACACATGACCAAGAAGATCCCCTGGAGGGGGTCATGGCAACCCACTCTAGTATTCTTGCTGGAGAATCCCATGGACAGAGGAGGTTGGGGGGCTACGGTCCATGGGATCGCAAAGAGTTGGACATGACTTAAGCGACAGTACACAAGAAGTATAGCCTCTGATTACCTTAGCTGCATATCCAATAAGTAATTTCTCTCTCATTATGTGCTACACCCAAACCCTATTGAGAGAACTACAGTTTTCTAAATGTGTTTAATGTTTTAAATCATTTTTTCCATTACTTTAAGCATATAATCCCTATGTATATATTTTATTTTCCCTCCTTATTTTAAAAACAACCAATTTTTTACTATCAAATTTACCAGTGATTCTCCCCAAAGCCTCTGTTTAACTCTCCTTCACAGTGGACTTGAATATTCCCTCATCATTGTTAATTCTAGTCACAAACATCTGCTTCTACTTCAAATTATATTCATTTACAGGTCAACAGCTAACATGTTTTTCCCACTTAGGGCCTACACCAGTACGTTTTAGGTTTCTAGAACTTGATGTTTAACAAATATTCAGTTGCTCAATTATGTGATGTTGAATAAATGAATCAATTCATCTATTAAAAATATGATTTAAGTGGTAGGGTGAATCTTAAAAGATAATGTCTATGGAGATTTTTGATTTCTGAAACACTTGGGATATGTTTTTCAGTGAAAAGAATAGTTGAATGAGTTTCTCTGAATCAAAGCCAATTAGCCATTTATGCTTACTCAATAAATACTTATTGACTACAAAGTCTATACCCTGCACACGACTGTAATGGTTTTTACCTTAACATGTTTACAATCTCATAGACAACGGTTTCTAATAGAGGAGAAATGTACTGATATTAGCTCATGAACCAGTTCATGAGCCTGAAAAGAGAGCTAGTTACCGTAAACTTGCAAAGTTGACGCATGCCTCAAGGAAAAGGTACATCCTGATATGTTTAGATAATGAAAAAGTCTGGCCTAAATGCAAAAAGATATGGAGGACATTTCAAGATGAGCTAGTAGTAGGGACAGAGGCTTAGGAGTAATAATGAATAACACTTGAGGAAAATGACAGGTACCAAACATGTCCTTAGGTTTTTCCCATGGCAAGAAAGCCACAGATCCAGATAAATTAAGGTAAAAGGAACTTATTGTAAGAATACATGTAGAAGCAAAGAAGTATTCATTAATTCCTTAAATATTTATTGACAACCAATAATGCAACACACACTAAGATCTAGGGATATAATGTTACCCACAACAGCAATCAGCCTTGAGTTTATCACCTTCCATTCCAGTGAGAGAGAGAGAGTTATATATCTAGTAATCACATGCAGAGTTAGCAGTGCTGTGACAGAAAAGGGTGGGGTATGATTAACAAATGTAATAAGGGAAACTAAAGCATAAACAATTTATCTGGTAGTGAAAAGCAAGCCTTCATGGATACTTGATATTCACTCAAAATTCAACAGCAAGCTTAACAGATCATTGCCATGCTGAAATTCTAGAACAGGACATCGGGAGAATGAGTAACTGAGTTCCGGACCAGAGGTATAAGTTTGATTTGCCTGTGGGGACTTGCAACATGATACTCCAGAGTGAGTTCTCAGCTGAAATATTTTCAACAAGATATAGATGACAGGTAAGAACATGAGAATGAATGAAGACAGAACAAAATCTTTAAAATACATACTGGCAAATAAAATTGAATGGTTGACTTCCATTGTTTCTATTATAAATCATAGATTTTACCAGTATATTTGCTATCCTTTTGAAGATGATATTTATATTTTCTTTTCCACTTGTTTCTCTTAAAATTCTTAGTTTCTGTGTTGTTCTTTACAGTTTACTCGAAGGTGTCATTATGGGCTATTCTTTATATTCATTCACCTTGCTATAGATGACTTTGTCCTTGAATGTATAGGTTAATATTTTAATTTTCTTTTTCTTTTTTAAAGCTGTTAGCTTTTTGCTACTGTCACAATATTATAGGACATAATATTTTATGGAGCTTCAATTAAAAATAGGTTAGACTTTTGTATTTATATTTTTCAGTATTTATCTATTTTTCCTGTGTGCTTTAATTTGGATATTTCCTTTGAATTTGATTTAAAATGTTCTAATATTATCCTGAATTTATTATTTTATTAAAATCAAATATTGAGCCTAATTTAATTCATTCTATTTTTCAGATCTAGAATGTGAAGAATATTCACTTAATATAAATATTATTATTATTTTTTTGGTTCTAGTAAATTTTTGATGTTTTCTATTTTCATTCCCCATTAATTTTTCCCCTTAATGGATCACAGCTTTGTCATAGAAAATGGGCTTGTATAACTCTTTGAAGCTATGAGCCACGGCTCTGCATGAGCCCTGCAGATTCACACAAGATGGTGGATCATAGGGGAGAGATCTGAAAAAACGAGGTCCACTGGAGGAGGAAATGGCAAACCACTTCAGTATTCTTGCCTCGAGAACCTCATGAACAGTATGAAAAGGGAAAACTATATGACACTGGAAGATAAACACCCCCAGGTCATAAGCTGTCCATGCTACCAGGGAAGTTCAGTTCAGTTCAGTCACTCAATCGTATCTGACTCTTTGCAACCCCATGGACTGCAGTATGCCAGGCCTCCCTGTTCATCACCAACTCCTGGAGTTTACTCAAACTCATATCCATTGAGTCACTGATGTCATCCAATGATCTCGTCTTCTGTCATTCCGTTCTTCTCCCACCTTCAATCTTTTCCAGCATCAGGGTCTTTTCCAGTGAGTCATTTCTTTGCATCAGGTGGCCAAACCAGGGAAGAACAGAAGGCAATTACTAATAGCTCCAGAAAGAATTAAGTTGCTGGGCCAAGCGGAAACAACGCTCGGTTGTAGACGTATCTGGTGGTGAAAGTAATGCTATAATGAACAATATTGAATAGGATCCTGGAGTGTTCAGTCCATGAATCAAGGTAAACTGGAGGTAGTCAAGCAGGAGATTGCAAGAGTGAATATTGACATCTTAGGAATCTGTGAATGAAAATGGACAAGAATGGGCAAATTTAATTCAGATGATCATTATATCTACTACTGTGTGCAAGAATACCTTAAAAGAAATGGAGTAGCCCTCAAAGTCAACAAAAAAGCCTGAAATACAGTATTTGGGTGCAGTCTCAAAAAAGACAGAATAATCAGTTTCATTTCCAAGGCAAACCATTCGACATCAACAGTAATCCAAGTCTATGCCCCAACCATTAATGCCAAAGAAGCTGAAGCTAACTGGTTTGATGAAGTCCTACAACACCTAGAACTAATACCAAAAAAAGATGTCCTTTTCTTCATAGGGGATTGGAATGAAAAGTAGGAAGTATTGGAATGAAAAGTATTCCAGATATCTGGAATAACAGGTAAGTTTTGCCTTGGAGTACACAATAAAGCAGGAAAAAGGCAAACACAATTTTGTCAAGAGAACATCCTGGTCACGGCAAACACTTTTCCAACAACCCGAGAGACACTCTACATGTGAACATCACCAGATGGTAAATACCAAAATTGGATTGATTATGTTCTTTGTAGCCAAAGATGGAGAAGCTGTATACAGTCAGCAAAAACAAAACCTAGAACTGACTGTAGCTCAGATCATGAGCTTCATATTGAAAAATTCATGCTTAAATGGAAGAAAGTAGGGAAAACCACTAGGCCATTCAGGTATGACCTATATCAAACCCCATATTATTATACTGTGGAGGTGATCAATAAATTCAAGGGATCAGATCTGGTAGACAGAATGTCTGAGGGATGAGGGATAGTGGTTCATAACACTGTACAAAACCATCTCAAAGAAAAAGTAATGCAAGAAGGCAAACTGGTTGTCTGAGGAGGCTTTAAAAATAGCTGAGGAAAGAAGAAAAGTGAAAAGTAAAGGAGAAAGGGAACCATATACTGAAGTTAATGCAGAGTTCCAGAGACGAGCAAGGAGAAGGCCTTCTTAAATGAACAAAGCAAAGAAATAGAGGAAAACAATAGAATGGGGGAAGACCAGAGATCTCTTCAAGAAAACTGGGGAACATTTCATGGAATGATGGGCAGAATACAGGACAGAAATGATAAGGACCTAACAGAAGAAGAGATTAAGAAAAGGTGGCAAGAATACACAGGAGAATTATACTAAAAGGTCTTAATGACATAGATAACTGGGTGATGGTGTGGGGTCACTCATCTAGAGCTGAACATCCTGGAGTGTAAAGTCAATGGGCCACAGGGAGCATCACTACAAACAAAGTGAGTGGAGGTGAAATTCCAGCTGGTTATTTTAAATCCTCAAAGATGATGATGTTAAAGTGCTGCACTCAATATTAGAGCAAATTTGGGAATCTCAATAGTGGGCACAAGACTGGAAAAGGTCAGTTTTCATTCCAATTCTAAAGAAGGGCAATGCCAAAGAATGTTCAAACTACCATACAATTGTGTTCATTTCACATGCTAGCAATGTTATGCTCAAAATCCTCCAAGCTAGGTTTCAGCAGTATGTGAACTGAGAACTTTCAGATATACAAGTTGGGTTTCAAAGAGGTAGAGGAACCAGAGATCAAACTGTCAACAATTCGTTGGAATGAAGAGAAAGCAAGGGAGTTCCAGAAAAAATATCTGCTTCACTGACAACAGTAAAGCCCTTAGCTGTGTGGATCACAACAAACTGTACCAGACCACCTTACCTGTCTCCTGAAAAACCTATATGAAGGTCAAGGAGCAACAGTTAGAACTAGACATGAAACAATTGACTGGATCAAAACTGGGACAGGGGTATAAAAAGGTGGTATACTGTCTCCCTTATTATTTATCTTCTATGTAGAGGACATCATGCAAAATGCTGGGCTGGATGAATCAAAAGTTGGAATCAAGATTCCCAGGAGAAATATCAACAACCTCAGGTATGCAGTTGATATCATCCAAATGGCAGAAAACGAAGAGGCACTAAAGAGTTTCTTGATGAGGGTGAAAGAGGAGAGTGGAAAAAGCTGGCTTAAAACTCAGTATTCCAAAAACTAACATCATGGCATCCAGTTATATCACTTCATGGCAAATAAAAGGGGAAAAAGTGGAAACAGTGACAGATTTTATCCTCCTGGGCTCCAAAATCACTTTCGACTGTGACTGCAGCATGAAATTAAAAGATACTTGCTCCTTGGAAGGAAAGCTATGACAAACATAGACAGCATATTAAAAAACAGAGACATCAATTTTCTGGCAAAAGTCTGTCTAGTCAAAGCTGTGGTTTTTCCAGTAGTCATATACGAATGTTAGTGTTGGACCAGAAAGAAGACTGGGCGCCAAAGAATTGATGATTTTCAAACTGTAGTGTTGGAGAAGACTCTCGAGTCACTTGGACTGCAAGGAGCAAAAACCAGGCAATCCTAAAGGAAATCAACCCTGAATATTCATTGGAAGGACTGGTGCTGAAGTTGAAGCTCCAATACTTTGGCCACCTGATGTGAAGAACTGACTCACTGGAAAAGACCCTGATGCTGGGAAAGATTGAGGGCAGGAGGAGAAGAGGCAGACAGAGGATGAAATGTTTGGATGGCACCAATGACTGAATGGACATGAGTTTGAGCAAATTCCAGGAGATAGTGAAGGACAGGGAAGCCTGGCATGCTATAGGCCATGGAGTTGCAAAGAGTTGGACACGACTTAGTGACTGAATGACAACAGTGAGGTTCTAGAACTGGCTCATATCCACATGGAGTGCAGCTAATAAGCATCTCCTCCTAATTCTGCATTCAATAACTTCATAGTGATGGTGTGAAATCATTCACGGCATGAATGTTTAAACCACAGCAATCAGCAAAATTTACAAACCAAAACTCCTCTAACTCCCAGAGTCACTGCATATGGTCCCCTCTTTCAGCATGCCCAGAGATTTTTTTTTTCAATGATATGCCAAACATTGCTTATACTAAAGTTAGGCACTAGCTGATTTATTTTCCTTTAGGGAGTCTTCACTCTTTGCTCTGCTTGGCAGACAGAAAGATGGCTGGTAACTTTAATCAGACTTTTAGCTGACTAGAGGGCAGATTGAAACTCTGGTAAGGTTCTGTCCACCTCAAGTTACCGAGCTTCTCTAGTGTAGACATCCGGACTTTTCAACTGAAAGAGCCTCCCGTGCACCTTGAGCCCCTTGTCTCAGCAAAACCGACCTCACAGAGAGCTTATTAACTCTTAGTAAATTGTTGGATGGCATCACCGACTCCATGGACATGAGTGTGAGCAAATTCCAGGAGATAGTGAAGGATGGGGAAACCTGGCTTGCTATAGTCCACGGAGTTGCAAAGAGTAGGACATGACCTAGTGACCTAACAACAGCAATAGCGAGGTTCTAGAACTGGCTCACATTGCAAGTTCTATGTCTAATATTTTCCTATTCCTGCTTTTCTTTTCCTTAAAAGAAGAGGGAATAATTGGCTATCGACACTTATAAAAAAGACTGATTTTAGTTTTATGTATAATTCATGGAGGAGAACATACTGTGAAATGGAAACACTAGCTGAGTTCAGGATAAACGTTTCTTCTTTGCAGTAAATCTTAATATTTAAATGATTCCTATAATTTTAAGAAAAATGTAAAATATTCGCTGTAGAGGTAGTTTTTTTTAAATTACATAGAATTTATTGTCCTCTTATGTCACACATTGTCCCACTTACCCTTCTTTCTAATTGATCTAATTCTTTCCTCATTCTGGCTTAATATAAATATTTATATGTAGTAAGTTGTTTATTTAAGTATTGCATTTATAACAACAAAACATTTATTTAGTAAAGAGAAAAATTGTATACCATTTCAGAAGACAATCTGTTTATTTCAGATTGTTATGCCAAATAACATAAAGCAATAATCTTTTCACTTGAGATTTTTCCCTGGAACTTTATTTGGGGTGGATGTTAGGTAGAAGGAATCAGAATGTACCATGTCATTTTTTCAATAGCTTTATCACTAAAGACTTAACATCTTTGGTTAAATAGGTGGCCTTATATTTCAATCATCTATTATTGAGTTGTGAGGCATAAAATACATTCAGTTACTTCTTGAAAAAATTATCTGTCTAAAATTTTATGCTTAGGATATTATTTGGCAGTTATTTAATAACATCATAAACATCAAATTTCTGAGTTATATTATTAGAATTTCTAAAATGTTGTTACATGATCAAAGATAACATATCACAAATATCATCATTAATCAACATTTGAATGCACATATTAGAATTGTCCTTAAAATACTTTGATCTTACATACTTATGTAAGTTTAATGAAATCAAATGTTTAAAAAGAAGATTTAAAGCATATTTTAGTCTGAGAGTAACATGCTTTCTCTGTGATTTTGTAGATTTCTTAGGATAACAGAAAAATAGCAGATAAAAGTAGCCCATAGAAAAGGCAATTGGAGTATAAAATGACTCCCAAAATATAAGAGTTTTGATCTTCCCTTGGAGAACATGTCAACTTAATAATGGATCAAATAATTTTCTTCTCTTAAGTTGATAACAAAACAAAATCTACTTAGTTACAAAAAAGCAGAGCTGCATATTTCTAAACATAAAATTTGCCTGTTAGCCAAAAAAATGAAAAAAAAAAAGTTTTAAATTTAAAACTGAACATTACGAATAGGTTTAGTAATTCACCAAGACATTGAAATAAAAATAAGCTACCCATCATCTTAAAAGGAAAGTGTGACTTATTCATCTTCATAACATTTAAATGCCTACTCTATCTGCCACACAGTAGACAATTATTAAATATTTGCTCAAATGGTAATAACATTTTCTCTGTTTTTTAGGAAAAATACAATATTCATACCATCTGTTTCTGGATTTTGATATTTCCATTTCCCATAATGTTATCTTTCAATACATTATCTTATATATAATTGCAGCCATTCTGTTTAACATAATCTGAATTAAATTATGCACTATAAATTAATAATGTAATTTTATTGTACTAGTTATTTAGTTTTGAAAAACACTTTTGGATCCTGTATGATAAATTACTATGGGCTGTATAGAAAAGACAGGACATTGATAATTCAAAAATCTCACAATTAAGTAGGTTATCAATTGACTACAATATAATATATTTTTCAGTGTTCTTTACCAGATTATAAACTGAGAGCTGGGAATGTAGTAGTAGCCCTTTAAAAAAGAAAAGAAAAAAGCCTTATGATCTCCTCAGCATATAGTTTAAGAACAAAGTAGCAAGAGCAGCCTCCCTCCCCACCCCAATCTAAGAAATTAAAAGTATGTGCTCCAATATTGGTAAATTTTTCAATAATAAAATACCATACTATTTTAACTATGGAGTCTATTATGTAACAAACATCATTACTTATTTGAAAAACAAACAAAAAGTAATCTAATTACTTGGCCTAAATTCTATATACTGGCTACAGGTTTTGTTTTGTTTTGTTTTGTTTTTCTTATAATCAGCATGCAACAGTTTAAAGAAATACTAGAAAAATGAAGAGGGAGAAAGAGAAGAAGAGGGGAAGGGAGGCAGGCAAGAGAGAGAAAGGGGAGAAGGAAAAACCCCAGAAATAAATAGCTAATAGAATCAGAGTCTAGAATGATAAAGATGTTGGAAATGATCATTCAGAGATTAAAATCCCTACAGATAACATCTTAAAAGACCTAGTAGAAAAGGTAGAGAACATGAAATGTTGAATTTAGTAGACATGTAAGTCTAAAAAAGAAGAATAAAAAGGAAGTCTCACAAGTAAAAAGACAAATTAGAGATGAGAATTTCCTTTGAGAGTTCTATCACAATATTGGACACTGCATGGGTGGGGGGGAGATAAATTAAGATAAATCATTGAAAATTATCCAAATAAAATGCAGAGGGGAAAAAGAGAGAGGACAGAATTTTTTAGCCAATATTCAAGTTTTTAGCCAATATTCAAAAATGTGCACTAGATTTATACTCCCTCCTTAAACAACTAAAAATGCATAAAATATATGAAACAGGAATTTTCAAACATTGTACAAAACTCAGTACAGGACAGGAATTTCTGAAAGAGGGAAAAAAAAAAAAAAATGAACTGAGCACAGTCATATCCCCAACATCCTGCCTGTAGAAAATCCCTATGGCCTAGAGCAAGAAGGTGGAATCAAGGTAGAATTGACTGGTTTCCCTGAGTGGAGGAGACAGAGAGGGAATTCCAAGAAATTGGAAAGTTGGAAGGTCAAGAAAATTAGAGTGTGCAGAACAGAACCAGAGAGGAGAGAACTGCAAGGAGAGATAGTTCTTGGGTTCTTTACAAGGTCACCCTTATATCTACAAATGAGCAAAAAATAGCAACATGGGTGAAGAAACTACACAAGACTTTTGGGGGGGAATGGGAGCACAAGAAACAGTCAACGGAGTTTTCAAAGGGCCATCAATAGTTTAGTTCCACAGTCAAGAGCCATAGTGAAAACAGCCAGAGGGGATGGGGTAGTGGACTCAGAAGACACTCAGCAGTGGGACAAAATTAGCCCTAGAATAAAGGTTGCTGAGATCCTACCTGAGAATCAGAGATGTATATATCCTTTCCTCTCACCATGTACAAAAGTTAATTCAGAATGGATCATGAACCTAAATGGAATATAAACGTCTGTTCTGTGTTTTGCAAAAGCACAGATAACTGTGTAAAGTGACAAGTATTATTAGCCTTTGCCCCCATAAGGAATCTATTCTGAGCACTGTTTTAAACCATATGCTTAGTAAACATAGATTTTTATTCTGTCCCTCAAACAGAGAGTAAAGTATTCATATCAAAGAACAACTTGGGAATAATTAAATGAGGAGGGGTGACCTGATATCTGATTCCAAAATAGTCTACCTTATAACTTAAGACAAAAATTATATTTCATGCACAAGAATGAGTATAGTGTATGCATATTCATTGTAAAATCCTGAATAAATAGGTTTTGTCTCTGACACTTTTTAGAACTGCTGAATCTTCTGCTCTAAGCCTAGGAAATATTTTTTTTTTTCTCCTTGAGGAAACTTTTTTCTTCATATCCCTTTTTCTACAAAACTGTAAGATCTTGAGAGCCAGACTGGGGTGAGAACCTAAAAAAATTGGTCAAGGGGGAAGTGACTCTACCTGATTCTAGTTTCATCCAGAGATTAAAGATCCAAGTTAAGTCTGTTCCAACTACAGTCGCCATTTTGGGCAGCTACAAAGAAGTTTGAGGCCAAAGCTCAGCTTGTAATAAAGATAGTGCATTTATTTAGTCCTCCACTGGTTCATCTGTCTCCCTCAGGGACTTTGCAAAGTGCCTAAAGGAAGCAGGTGAGTTTTACTTCACCTTGTAGCCATCATTTTTTTTCTACTGAACATGGCTGAACAGAATCATATTATGTCCATTAAAATGTAATTTAGTTTCCAGCCAGTAATTTGTTTTACATGAGAAGTAATGATTTAGGATTTTTCACCTCTTTACGAACAGTTTCACTTATGACTGTCTGCTACAGGAATGACATAGCTATTTTAGCATAGTTAAGATTTGAGAGTCTTTCATAAAGTGAGAGAGGTTTTATTAAGCACTTAGCTCATTCTTAAATAAGCTAAATGAATCTTAGCTCTTTCTATGAAGACACTAAAAGGATTAAAATTTGTTTTATCCTAACTGCATTTTACTTATCACTGTTTCTTGAACAGTATTCTAAATTCACACCCATTCCAGTGAAGATGTTGGTATAACTAAACCCAGGATAGCTTTGTTTCAGAGCACTCTCCTTCCTAATTATGTCATATTAACCATGACTTCAGTGGACCCAGTAGTCTTTTTCACTGTTTTAAAAATACAGTTTACCTATATCACTTCTAATTTTAAATAGAATTTTCTTAAAATAGAGCCAGTTCAGTTCAGTCTCTCAGTTGTGTCCGACTCCTTGCAACCCCATGGACTGCAGCATGCCAGACTTCCCTGTCCATCACCAATGTCCGGACTATACTCAAACTCATGTCCATAGAGTTGGTGATGCCATCCAACCATCTCATCCTCTGTTGACCCTTCTTCTTCAGCCTTCAATCTTTCCCAGCATCAGGGACTTTTCCAAGGAGTCAGTTCTTTGCATCAGGTGGCCAAAGTATTGGGGTTTCAGCTTCAGAATCAGTCCTTCCAATGAATATTCAAGACTGATTTCCTTTAGGATGGACTGGCTGGATCTCCTTACAGGCCAAGAGACGCTCAAGTGTCTTCTCCAACAACACAGCTCAAAAGCACCAATTCTTCGGCACTCAGCTTTCTTTAAAGTCCAACTCTCACATCTATATGTAACTAATGGAAACACCTTAGCTTTGACTAGACGAACCTTTTTTGGCAAAGTAATATCTCTGCATTTCAGTATGCTGTCTAGGTTGGTCATAGCTTATCTTCCAAGGAGCAAACGTCTTTTAATTTCATGGCTGCAGTCACCAGCTGCAGTGATTTTGGAGTAAAAATAAAATCTCTCACTGTTTCCATTGTTTCCCCAACTATTTCACATAAAATGATGGGATCAGATGCCATGATCTTAGTTTATGAATGTTGAGATTTAAGCCAACTTTTTCACTCTCCTCTTTCACTTTCACAAGAGGCTCTTTAGTTCTTCTTCACTTTCTGCCATAAGAGTGGTGTCATCTGCATATCCAAGGTTATTGATATTTCTCCCAGCCCACGAAGCTGTGCTTCATCCAGCCTGGCATTTCGCATGATGTACTCTGCATAGAAGATAAATAAGCAGGGTGACAATACAGCCTTGACGTACTCCTTTCCCGATTTGCAACCAGTCTGTTGTTCCATGTCCAGTACTAACTGTTGCTTCTTGACCTGCATACAGGTTTCTCAGGAGGAAGATAAGGTGGTCTATTATTCTCATCACTTTCAGAATTTTCCACAGTTTGTTGTGATCCAAAGGCTTTGGTGTAGTCAGTAAAGCAGAAATAGATGTTTTTCTGGAACTCTCTTGCTTTTTCGATGATCCAACGAATGTTGGCAATTTGAACTTTGATTCCTCTGCCTTTTCTAAATCCAGCTTGAACATCTGGAAGTTCATGGTTCATGTACTGTTAAAGCCTGGCCTGGAGAATGTTAAGCATTACTTTACTAGCGTGTGAAACTACTGCAATTGTGCGGTAGTTTGAACATTCTTTGGCATTGCCTTTCTTTGGGATTGGAATGAAAACTGACCTTTTCAAACTTGCTGGCATATTGAGTGCAGCACTTTCACAGCACCATCTTTTAGGATTTGAAATAGCTCAACTGGAATTTCATCACCTCCACTAGTTTTGTCTGTAGTGTAATCATCACTACTAGAGCCCACTTGACTTCACATTCCAGGATGTCTGGCTCTAGGTGAGTGGTCACACCATCATAGTTATCTGGGTCATTAAGATCTTTTTTGTATAGTTTTTCTGTGTATTCTTGCCACCTCTTCTTAATATTCTGCTTCTGTTAGGGCCATAACATTATTGTCCTTTATTGTGCCTATCTTTGCATGAAATGTTCCCTTGGTATCTCTAATTTTCTTGATGAGATCTCTAGTCTTTCCCATTCTATTATTTTCCTCTATTACTTTGCATCTGATCACTGAGGGAGGCTTTCTTATCTCTCCTTGCTTTTTTTGGAACTCTGCATTCAAATGGGTATATCTTTCCTTCTCTCCTCTGTCTTTAGCTTCTCTTTTCTCAACTACTTGTAAAGCCTCCTCAGACAACCATCTTTCCTTTTTGCATTTCTTTTTCTTGGGGATGGTCTTGGTCACTGCCTCCTGTACAATGTCATGAACTTCTGTCCATAGTTCTTCAGGCACTCTGTCTACCAGATCTAATCCCTTGAATCTATTTGTCACTTCCACTGTATAATTGTAAGGGATGTGATTTAGGTCATACCTGAATGGTCTAGGGGTTTTCCCTACTTTCCTCAATTCAAGTATGAATTTGGCAATAAGGATGTGGTCGCCTGGTGAATGTGATGGCAAACCACTTCAGTATTCTTGCCTTGAGAACCCCATGAACAGAATGAAATGGCAAAAAGTTAGGACAGTGCAAGATGAACTCCCCAGGTTGGTGGGTGTCCAATAAATCCAATATGGGAGATCAGTGGAGAAATAAGTCCAGAAACAGAGCAAAGCAAAAACAACACCCAGTTGTGGATGTGACTGGTGATGGAAGTAAAGTCTGATGTTGTAAAGAGCAATATTGCATAGGAAGCTGGAAATGTTAGGTCCATGAATCAAGGCAAATTGGAAGTGGTCAAACAGGAAATGGCAAGAGTTAACATGGACATCTTAGGAATCAGCAAACTAAAACGGATTGGAATGGGTGAATTTAACTCAGATGACCATTATATCTACTACTGTGGGCAAGAATCCTATTGAAGAAATGGAGTAGCCCTCACAGTAAACAAAAGAATCCAGAATGCAGTACTTGGATTCAGTCTCATAAATGACAGAATGATCTCTGTTCATTTCCAAGGCAAACCATTCAATATCACAGTAATCCAAGTAATCTATGCCCTGACCAGTAATACTGAAGAAGCTGAAGCTGAATGGTTCTGTGAAGATCTACAAGACCCTCTAGAACTAACACCCAAAAAAAGATGCCTTTTTCATTATAGGAGACTGGAATGTAAAAGTAGGAAGTCAAGAGATACCTGGAGTAACAGGCAAATTTGGCCTTGGAATACAAAATGAAGCAGGGCAAAGGCTAATATCATTTTGCCAAGAGAACGCACTGGTCATAGCAAACACCCTCTTCCAACAACACAAGAGAAGACTCTACACGTGGACATCACCAGATGGTCAATACCGAAATCAGATTTATTATATTCTTTGCAGCCAAAGATGGAGAAGCTCTATACAGTCAGCAAAAACAAGACCAGGAGCTGACTATGACTCAGATCATGAACTCCTTATTGTCAAAACAGAGCCAAAGACATGATAAATATTCTTTACAGTGAAAAACAGGATGATATGACTGTCTTAAAAAATTAAATAAATTAGAGACTCCTTTGTGATATAACATTTACCCATGTGCCACCTTAACTTAGAGAAGGCAAATCTTCTTCCCCCACTACTTTCATTTTAACTTACAGGCCAATAACTCCAAATTGAATTAACTTAGTTTTCAATAAGATTGTTGATGCAATTGAGTAATTATGCTAAGTTGCTTCATCATTATTCTTCTCAGCTCTGCATATATAACAATGATTGAGTTAAAACTTCTATTTACATATTACAATCTGTGGTTATCTAGACTGTCATATTTTTAATTTTGAGGTAACATTAATTAAAAGACACCTAAGAGATGTCTTTTAAATTAAAATTCACCTAAAAGATCAGCCTAGAGAAACTACATTTTATATATTTATATACACATAAAGTACATGTGTATAACTGCTTTCTTTGGAGTAACTGAGCTTTCCAAATAATACTAAGAAGAGTTATCCTTTTTTTTTTTTAAATAATGTTCAACACTGTATTTTGAAATTCCTTCAATAGGTCAATATTTCCAATTAGCAAATAGTTTACAACAAAGTACAAGTTAGTTTCTAAATCTTAATCTAAATAGTTGCTCTTGCCTCAAAAACTATTCATTCTCTTCCATACAAAGTATTGTGGTTCTGATTGTAAAATTAATACATCTGATGCAGTAATATTCTTTGGAATCATCTGTACCAAGGTCCTGAACAGCCTTTGATCCTATTCTGACTCACAGTCTTTATCCAGTATTTAATGCCCTTTTCTCATCAACTAACCACATATACATTTTTATTAAACACATGGCTTGTGGGATACAATAATTTGGCCTGAATTGGAAATTTTCTGTGTGCTATCCATTGAGACACTTGGTGAAGGCTTAGAGAGTAACAGGGCATAGTCTCTTTACGGACAGAACATGGCATCCAGTCTTGTTCAGATAAATAAACAAATGGCAAAGTGGAGTGTGATGAATGCAAACCAGGAAAAGCATACAGAGCCTGCACAGAGAGTGAGTGATTATTGCTGCTTGGAGAATATCTGGGAAGACTTTGCAGAGGAAGTGATATGTGATTTGGGGCTAAAGAATAAATAAAGTATCCATTAGGTGGATAAATGGACATTTTAAATAATGGAACTTAGATACTCAAAGAAATACAGTTTATTATACTTCCCAAGTATAAAGAAAGCTGAGCACCAAAGAATTGACGCTTTTGAACTGTGGTATTGGAGAAGACTCTTGAGAGTTCCTTGGACAGCAAGGAGATCCAACCAGCCCATCCTAAAGGAAATCAGTCCTGAATATTCATTGGAAGGACTGATGCTGAAGCTGAAACTCCAATACTTTGGCCACCTGCTGCAAAGAACTGACTCATTGGAAAAGACCCTGATGCTGGGAAAGATTGAAGGTGGGAGGAGAAGGGGATGACAGAGGATGAGATGATTGGATTGCATCACTGACTCATTGGACTTGAGTTTGAGTAAGTCCAAGAGTTGGTGATGGACAGGGAGGCCTGGCATGCTGCAGTCCATGGGTTGCAAAGAGTCGAACATGACTGAGTGACTGAACTGAACTGACACTTCCCCAAATAGAACTCAACTCCCTTTCTAACAGACCCCATGCTAGTACTACTAGTGGATTATTCAAACCCTTATTCCAGTTTATATTACACCTCTCCAGAGCTCCTACATGGACTGTGTTTTGTGATAGTAGTCAGGAAGTTTACAAACATTTATTACTTCTGGATAAATGCTAGGATTGCACTCACCTCATTTAATGGTAACTCTGAACAAGTAAGTTTCTTTGAATGCTGAAATAAGAATGGAAGTGGCATGTATTATATCTAGGCAACTGGTTTTGAATTTTGACGTTTTACTTGATAGACATCAGATCCCTTCCCCCTGTCATGGATGTACATGTTGAGAAAGAATCTGTGTAAGCCTGAGTTCTTGACTGGCAATGATAAGGAGATCCCCAGCCTGCTCCTGGATGGACCTTTCACATGCGGGAATAAGGAACTTCTAGTCTTATATCTTGATAAGATTTTAGGTTGTTTGTTACCACAACATAACTTATTCTGCCCAATAATGGTTTTAGGTGCTTTAAAATTAAGCCTTTGGTACCAAAATAAAGTGGGTAAATGGGTGAGAAGTTGCTTATGTATGTAAAATATACATTGTTTTATAGAGTATCTCCATATTGTAATGATTCTCCTATAGAAGACACTGCTCATAGCTCATTTATTTATCCCTGGACATACATAGTCATTATTAGTCCCCTGATTTTATATGCTTTCTTGGCATTCTGCATTGTGTTCTCATAGTATTTACTGTAATTTATAATTATGAAATTACTGATATAATTATTTCATTATTGTTTGCCTCTTATGTATATATATTGTGATCCCAAGTGAATAATGCCATGTCTGTATACCCTAGTGAATAGAAAACATACTGGATCAGGGTGAGTATCTAAGTAAGTGAAAGTAAAGTGCATGAATACATGACTGTATGAATGCATAAATGATGTAGAAAGTTAAAATTATTGACTTATAATAGATAAAATGAGTATCCACAATGATATAATATGATTTTCTCATTTTACAGATTAGAAAACTGCAATCTATACTGGCTTGTGATTCAACAATGGCAACAGAGAGAATCAGTAACATGACTTTCAATTTTATAATATTTTTTATTTTTAGAATGCAATTTCCATAATTTTTGTAAAGACTTAAAATGAATAGCTGCCATTAGATAGCTGTATCACCTTGAACAAATTCTTAACCCTTTCGGACCACAATGCTCTTATCTCTAAAGGAAAATAATATTATCTACTGTGGGGTAAAGGAAGCAATATATGTAAAATAAGTAAGAAGATATCTTGCATACTATTTACATGTAGACATGCAGACTTACACTATACAAAATGAATACTATATATGTGCATACACACATATTTACTCTGATGTGATGATGTTGATGATTAATGTATATAATCGAATAACAAAATGTGGAATCTTTAACAAGTTTCAAATTCTAATTATTCTTCATACATTCTAAGTCTCTTGAATAGTCATGCATTTAGATGAAATTTCTGAGACTGAAAATTTTATGAAATAGGGTGGAGGAATTACATGTATTATGAGTAGCTTCATAATTTATTTTGTACATTTTAATTTTTATAGTTATATCTCTATGATATTTTTGAGTTATAATTTCAAAAATTACAGGCTTTTCTCCAGTTGCAGCAAGTGGGGGCTACTTTCTAGTTGCAGTGCATGGTCTCATTGTGGTGGCTTCTCTTATTGCTGAGCATGGGCTCTAGGATATGTGGGCTTCAGTAGTTGTGGCTCCTGGGCTTTAGATCACTGGCTCCATAGTTCTGGCATTCAGGTTTAGTAGCTCCAAGGCTTGTGGGGTCTTCCTGGACTAAGGGTCAAACCCACGTCTCCTGCACTGGCAGGCGGATTCTTTACCAGAGTCACCAGGGAAGCCCTGTTTCCTAGTTCTTAATTTTTAAATTGAAATTTTCAATGCTTGAGAAAAGTCCATTTTCAATTAAAATGCTTCTGATTAATTTTTACTTTAAAACACATTCAGTATGTCTTGATTTAAAGTTCTTGAAAGAGATTCATATCTACATATATATTATTTTCTTTTAAAAACTCTTATCTTTAAGCATTGCATATTAAGTGTTCAACATTAAGAGTTTGTGAAATGAATAAGTGCTGGAACATTCATTACATATTTTGAAATTTGCATAATTTGAGATTAATATCCCTAAGGGAATAAAGATATATTTGAGGCAATGCATTCTTAGCTATTATAAATCTATTATAATGAATGTGTTTATTTTGTTCATAATGCTGTTCTTTATTTTCTCACCACTATCAGTATGTAATTTATTAAGAGGCCCCTATTAAACTATGAGTATACTTTATTCTTTTAGCCATAAGACTATGTAAATTTGCCCAAATTTTTTATTTTGCTCTTTTGATATATTTCTTCTTTAGCTCTTGATGTGAAAGCACCATCACATAATAGATGCTTGGATAACATTAATTTACCTTTGGTTCAGTTCCTTTGTATTACTGCTACTTTTGCATACTGATAGTAGACTCACATTAAATAATGAGATGAAAGCCCCATTAAAAAGTATAAAACAATATACATGTAAAATTTGAAAATAATGTGCATTTCCATATACTTATTTACTACATAGACACAACCTATTTGCTTGAAGGGATAAAATTCATTGGAGCAAGAAAGCAAAGAGAAATGAAGAATTAATAATCACTTCTGACATTCAAAAGAAGAAAAAAGTCATATGTAGAAGAGAGAATCCATAGTTCTACCAAAGGTAGCCCTATCTCCAACATCACAAGGGTATAAAAGTCTCTGATTCTTTCATATATTTTCTAAATAAATGGGAGGAATAAAAGACAAAATTTTTGTTTAAATAATTATACAGAAATGTATTGCTGGAAATATTTTAAGGGATCAAACATTTTATATTTGACTAAAACTTTTCCCACTGCCATTCCATAGATAAGAACTTATGAGAAAGAAAAGGAAATTTTATCTTCTTTGGGTATGGTCCAGTATGTTAATAATCATTGAGGAATAGTATATTTTGGCATGCTTAGAAATAATAATTACTATATTTCTTGGTATTTTTAAATAAATATGACATTAAAGTAATAAGTTTGAGCTATCTACCCTCTATGACAGAACACTACAGAGATGCCCAGGGACATTTGCATATATGTGGCTGATGGCATGAGAAAATTATAACAGTGAGCCAGAAATTCATAGAAAACATTTTACCATAATGATCAATGATTATTAAAATTGTTTCATTGATAAGAATTTATCAAATCAGTTTATTTTATATACCCACTAAAGTGTTTTTATATTTAATAAAAAAGACAAAAATACCAATTTCCAAGATGGAAAATCCACGATGAATATGAATTTCCATAACCCAGCATTTACCATCATTTAAGATATGAAAATATCTCAGTCCATCAATTGCTGTTTTATTATTGTAAAATTGTTATTGCTTTTATTTAAAAAGATACATGTTACTTATGCAATTAAAATTGAATAGAAAATTAAGCTGAATAAATTTTGATCTTTATGTATATATAGCCATGTTTAATAACATGAATAGAACCCTCATGCTTGTGTGGAATCCATCCTAAAATTTTTTGATGGATAGAGGTGATTTTGAAAATTAACCCTGCTTATCCTCTCTGCCTTATTTTGTTGTTATTCAGTTGCTAAGCCAGGTCCAACTGTTTGTGAACCCATGGACTGCAGCACACCAGTCTTCCCTAGTCCTTCACTATCTACCGGAGTTTGCCCAAACTCATGTCCATTGAGTCAATGATGCCATCCAACCATCTCATCCTCTGTCACCCCCTTCTCCTCCTGCCCTCAATTTTCCCCAACATCGGGGTCTATTCCAGTGAGTCAACACTTCCCATCAGGTGGCCAAAGTATTGGAGCTTCAGCATCAGTCCTTCCAAAGAATATTCAGGGCTGATTTCCTTTAGGATTGACTGTCTTGACCTCTTTGCTGTCCAGAGGACTCTCAATAGTCTTCTCCAACACCACATTTCATAAGCATCAATTCTTCAGCTCTCAGCCTTCTTTATGGTTCAACTCTCACATCCATGCATGACTACTGGAAAAACCACAGTCCTGACTATATGGACCTTTTTTGGAAAAGTGATGTCTCTGCTTTTTAATATGCTGTCTAGGTTTGTCATAGCTTTTCTTCCAGGGAGCAAGCGTCTTTTACTTTCATGACTGTGGTCACCATCCACAGTAATTTTAGAGCCCAAGAAAATAAAAATCAGTCAGTTTCCACTTTTTATTCATGTATTTGCCATGAAGTTATGGAAATGACTGTCATGATCTTAGGGTTTCAAATATTGAGTTTTAAACCAGTTTTCTCACTCTCCTCCTTCACCCTCATTAAGAGGCTCATTAGTTCTTCACTTTCTGCCTTTAGAGTGGTATCATCTGCATGTATGAGGTTGTTGATATTTCTCCAGGCAATCTTGATTCCAGCTTGTGATTCATCCAGTCTGGCATTTCACATCTCTGCATATAAGTTAAATAAGCAGGGTGACAGTATACAGCCTTGATGTTTGATACAGGTTTCTCAGGAGACAGGTAAGATGGTCTGGCATTCCCATCCCTTTAAGAATTTGCCACAGTTTTTTGTGATTCACACAGTGAAAGACTTTAGCATAGTCAGTGAAGCAGATATTTTTCTGGAATTTCTGCATGATCCAATAGAAGTTGGCAATTTAATCTCTGGTTCTTCTGCCTATTTTAAATCCAGTTTGTACATGTGGAAGTCCTCAATTCACATACTGCTAAAGCCTTGCAGTAAATTCTAATTGAGCATTTCCGTGCATGCATGGATATTAAATGAGAACAATTGTAAGGTAGTTTGAACATTCTTTGGCATTGCCTTTCTTTGGGATTGGAATGAAAAAATGACCTATTCCAGTCCTGTGGTCACTGCTGAGTATTCCAAATTTGCTGACATACTGATTGCAGCACTTCAGCAGCATCACCTTTTAGGATTTTGAATAGCTGAGCTGGAATTCCATCATCTTCACTAGCTTTGTGCATAGTGATGCTTCCTATGACCCACTTGATTTCACATTGCAGGGTGTCTGGCTCTAGGTTGATAATCTTCTATTTTTTTTTTTTTTTTAATGCTGTCCATGGTTTGAAGGTTTTTGTATATTATGTGTCTCAATGAATAATGAATTCTGCTGGTGAATACCTTTGCTGACATTAAATATTTTGATTAAATTAGTAAAAAGAAATACCATGAGAATTTCTGAAATGTCTGTGATATCCACTTTATGGCTGTTTAATAAAAATTTCCTTTCAGAAGGTAGACAGATTTTCATTTCTTTTTTTTAACTTTCAGGATTCTAAAAAGTCAAGGATTTTTATTTTTCTTTTTGTTTTATTGTGACATGTATCATAGACATGAAAAATAGTAACTTTTTACAGATATGAAAAGCACAGTAGAGATACTTACTACCTTTTTCTATTTCAATTGATACTTTAAAAGAAAAAGTTTTCTAATATCCCTTTTCCCCTCCCATGTTGCCTTTTTACTTTGTTCCTATTTCCCTTTTTATAAAGGCTTTTTGAAATAATATTTTCCACAGAGTGGAAATAGTCTCTCATAGCCTGGCTGACACTTCTCTGGGGCGGGGGGAGGTCCGTTCCTGTTCTTGGAATATAGCCTTGAGATTATCAAATAAAACATTTTAAGACATCCCATAAATTGTTGGCCCAAGCCCAGCAGTAGTTGCATTGTTTCTGGTCAGGCTGACATTCTGAAGGACAGGTATGAGAATTGCTCCAAGCAGAAGGAAATTGTCATGCGGAGTCAGTTTGTTTTGTTTGTTTTATTTTTCACTCAGCCATTAGTAGCATGAAATGTGGTCTTTTCAACACAATTTCAACCTGAATACCTCTCTGTTCTAGTGCTTAACCTAGAGAACTTGATGAAGCAGTTTTTTCTTTTTCTTTTTCATTTGGTGAAAGTTCCCTTTATAAGCACTTTTAAACAGAGTAGATAATTCTGACATACTATTTGTAAAGTATTTGAAAATTCAAATTCCATCATTTAAATCTCAAGCATATATATTATATAGTTTAAGTAGAGAAGAAGATTAGAAAATTTGAAGAATTTCATGTCCATTATCAAGTGGGAGACTCCTATTGTATCATCTTAATTACCTTTCACAGATTTTTCAGAAAACTGCACTTTTGCTTTAAG
Source organism: Dama dama (assembly GCF_033118175.1). Lineage (NCBI taxonomy): Eukaryota > Metazoa > Chordata > Mammalia > Artiodactyla > Cervidae > Dama > Dama dama. The sequence continues at coordinate 33,781,904 of NC_083683.1, read as the reverse complement.
CTGAAGAGAAGAAACAAGTCAGAAAACTTCAACTTGACCTATTTTGCTTAAATCTACAATTTTTAAATTGGTCATTCAAATGTCACAGGTTTTATCTAGTGTTTCCTGAACCTCCAAAAAGTGAACTAATCCTTTATTTGACTTTCAACTGCACTTGTCTATTACTCTCTTTCAGCAACGATTGCCTTCAACTATAATCATTTGGAATGTTTTAATATTTTCACAATTGCTCTAATTATACATTTTATCTTTTTCATGAAAAACTGAAAAGGACAGGGTTTTAGGAAAGTGAGACGAAGTATTATATTACTAATAAGAAAAATAAAAATCATTTGATACTGTATATTAGTTTTCTGAGAATTAATCATCACAATGATCCCCTTTCCTAACAACTCTCTCAGTAGGTAGATATTATTAACATACCATCTTACCTCTGAGGAAATTGAATTGCATAGGTTCAGTAACCGTCCCAAGGCCATACACTTAGTGAATGGTAGTGCTGTGAATTCAGTCAGGCAAGCTTACTTTTAAAACCAGGTTTTCTGTATGAAATGTTTTATTAGAAAGTGCCAGAGTTGACACTAGAAGCATGTTTAATCAGAATTGGAAAAGAATAACAATAAAAAAATTCTTAAGTTTTTGATTGATTATGCTAAAATCTATACATTAATTATTATGTGTGCTGTAGTCCATGGGATCTCAGAGAGACATGACTGAGTGACTGAACAACCAACGTTTTATACATATATAAATAAAGAAATGATCTCTTTTAAAAACAACTTAGAAAGATCAATCTCTAGAGGAATAACATACATGAAGAAGTGTACAAGTTCTATGTGAAGAAAAAAAAAGCTCTTGTAGGCTGTATAAGTAGAATGGACAAGCAGAATGCTATATGATGGTTTTAGATAGAAAGGCACAATAGTTTAAATATATTGTCTCCCTAGACTTAGTATTGCTGACACTGTTGTTTGCTTGCCCAGCAAATCTTCATTGAAAATAGAAACATAAATAAACATATGAAAAATGCTCCATATCACATGGCATCAAGGGAAAATTAATACCCATTTAAGCAACAATGAAATATCAGTACACATCTATTGTTGTTGTTCAGTCGCAAAGTCATGTCTGACTCTGTGACCACGTGGACTGAAGCACACCAGGCTTCCCTGTCCTTCACAGTCTCCTGGATTTTCTCAAACTCATGTCCATTGAGTCAGTGATATCATCCAACTATCTCACCCTCTGTCACTCCCCTTTTCCTCCTGCCTTCAATCTTTCCCAGCATCAGGGCTTTTTCAAATGAGTTGGCGCTTCACATCAGGTGGCCAAAGCATTGTAGCTTCAGCTTCAGCATCAGTCCTTCCAATGAATATTCAGGGCTGATTTTCTTTAGGATTGACTGACTTGATCTCTTTGCTGTCCAAGGGACTTTCAAGATCCTTCTCTAGCACCATAGTTCGAAGGCCTCAGTTCTTCGGCGCTCAACATTTTTTATTGTCCAATTCTCACATCCATACACAACTTCTGGAAAAGCCATAGCTTTGACTACATGGATGTTTGTCAGCAAAGTAATGTCTAGGCTTTTTAATATGCTGTCTAGTATTGCCATAGCTTTTCTTCTAAGGAGCAAGCGTCTTTTACTTTCATGGTTTCAGTCACTGTGCACAGTGTTTTTGTAGCCCCAAAAAATAAAGTCTCACTGTTTCTAGTGTTTCTCCATCTGTTTGACATGAAGTGATGGGAACAGATGCCATGATCTTAGTTTTCTGATGTTGAGTTTCAAGCCAGCTTCTTCACTCTCCTCTTTCACTTTAATCAAGAGGCTCTTTAGTTCCTCTTCACTTTCTGTCATAAGGGTGGTGTCATCTGCATATCTGAGGTGATTGATATTTCTCCCGGCAATCTTGATTCCAGCTTGTGCTTCTTCCAGCCCAGCATTTCTCATGATGTACTCCGCATATAAGTTAAATAAGCAGGGTGACAATATACAGCCTTGACATACTCCTTTCCCAATTTTGAACCAGTCCATTGTTCCATGTCCAGTTCTAACTGTTGTTTCTTGACCTAGAATCACCAAAATCTGGAACTCTGCAACATCAGACACAAGAATATTGAACAATGGGAACATTCATTGCTGATGGAAGTGCAAAATAGTATGGGCACTTTGGAGGATAATTTAGCCAATTTTTACAAAACTTTTACCATGTAGTCCAGCAATCCTAGTCCTTATTATTGACATAAACAAGTTGCAAACTTATGTCCACCCCCAAATTTGTACACATATGTTTACAGAAGCTTTATTCATTATTGCCAAAACTTGGAAGCAATCAAGAATAAGCCCTTCAGTAGGTGAATGGATAAATAAATGTGATACATACAAACTATGGAATATTACACAGCATTAAAAAGAAACGACTACGACTTGGAATAAAAGTTGACAACACTTATAAAAATTTTAAGTGTCTACATTCTTTGAGTCAGACTTTCTCCTTCTCGCAATTTTCTTGCAAACACATTTGTAAATGTGCCCAATGACATACTGAAGAAACAATGGTGCTCATTTATTCTATATGTAGTCATATGGTACAATCCAGGTATAACCTAGAAGATGTACTGTTACATGAATAAAACATGGTATCTAATAGTAAGAAGATACTGTGGACTGTAGTCAACCAGAAAGCATGAAATTTACCAGAGAAAAAATTACTTAACAGCATAGAAGGGAAAAAAAATAGTCTCATTAATAATCCCATGGTTTTAGGAAACACATCAGGGCAAACAGAAAGAAGAGGAAGAGTACAGCTCTTTCCATCATTTCTATATTTCTTTTTATTATTTTTGTCTCTTCATTACCTTTTGATTTTTATGCTGAAATCTATAGCCTGAAAAGCTGTTGCAAATGACCATTCATACACTGGAAAGAAAACTTAGTTTTAATTTTAATGTAATGTGGGGTGTGTGTGTGTGTTTGCAGAACTCTAGACTGAGGATCTCCTGAGAATAGCAGTCTATCACCAATATAATGAAGGCATTGGAATGGAACAGTGGACACTTTATGTTTGCCATGCTGAAGAGAAAATTTTTAGAAAAAGAAAAAAACACAAGTTCTGTCTGTTTATAACATTCTACTTTCATTTGCCTTTGTTGCAGAAGGTCTAAGCATGGGACTCTTTTAAAATTAAGTTATCTAAGCCTCAGCCTACACATGAGTCATTTTGATGGAATACTGATTAAACTTCAGTACAGCAATCTTGTTTGAAAACTTCAGAGCAAGAAGCACTTTATTTTCCAGGTATCAAGAATAAACACTTTGAACTCTTTAGCACTGTAATAATTCTCTGAAAATGTCAAGTTCTGGTTTTCAAATTCTCTATGCTCCTAAGAGGATGAGAAGTTACAGTGTGCACAAATGGCCTTCTCCCTAAGCTACATTAGCAGCTTATTCAGCACGGTGACCTTCCCATCCACAGACGTTTCTATCAATCAATGATGAAGATGTCAGGTCCAAGTTCAGAGTTCAGTGTCATCATTTTCTCTTCTTAATGGAAGAGCCTAAACACTGTGACTCCTACGTTTTCCGTCAAACTGAATATCCTTGCTATATCTAACACAATGAAACATGTTTTTACTCCTTGTTATAGCTGATGTTTGTCCTCTGTTAACCACCAAGAAGTGACAGAGATTCTCTCTCTCTCTTTCCCACTACATATCAATCCATGTTTTAAAACATATAACACAGTCAGGTGGTTGGGACAGGAGGAAAAGAAGATAAAAATTTCTAAATATGTTAAGACATTTTAGAATAAGGTAACTGCATTATGTTGAATTTAATTTACCTTACTGTAATTACTTTTTATCCATCACTGACTAATGAGTACTGAGATATAGAGATGACCTCAGCCTTTAAAAGGAAAGATTGTGACCCTCAAAGCAAATCAAAAGGTTGTAATGATTAGCTAACAGATGAAGGAGAATTTTCATGTTTACATCCTATCCTATTATGATGATTATAAAGTAGAGTCCATTATCGCACTGAGGAGTGTCTAAATATTTTCAGCCTTTGTAAAAAGGAAGGTTTGCTGGTATAATTCAGCAGTCCTGATTTGCAAGGGACGAGTTTAGTATGTAAAATACTTAAACATGCATACATTTTACTAAGACTACTTTTGATTTTTTTCTTTTAGTTTCTGATTATTTGTGGGTAATATTTGAAGATATACTATTTAACTTATTTAAACAGCTCTATTTTTAACTCGTATTTTGAAAATCACTAAGTCTAAATGAATGAATATGATAAAAACTAGAGAAAGCACTTTATATAAATAAAAGTTGCATTTGCTGACACTATGGTATATAGAAATTATAACTGTCAATGAAGCACAAATTTTCTTAATATTTTCTCTAAATGTCATAATCCTCATCAATTTTATTGCTATACTCCTTACAATTGTAAAAGCTATAATTTTGTCTTACAATAGTTTTCCTTTCATTTTAATTATTTATTAACTTTTAAAAGTAATGTCATTGTTATAAATAGCTTAAATATATAGAAAGGTACATATAAAACAAAACTTCATGATTCTAATGCCGAAAGGAAATCACTGCCACGATAGCTATTTTTTTCTAATATTTCTTATTAGCAAACACCAGTATACTATCTTTGCAATTAAACTGGATCAGATTTCATATAAAAATGTGTATTTGCTTTTCAAAATTAACATTAGATATTTAATCATTTTCTGTGGCATTAAGGAATCTAGAAAACACCATTATATTTCCCATACAATATATACCTTACCCATTCTATTTTTTGTTGATTGTTTATAAAATATGCCCTCATGAATATTTGAAACCCAATAGTTTTATTAGTTTATTCTTTATTTCCTAGATTCTTATTATTAATCCTGAGATGAACATCTTTGTATTTAGATTGCCATATGAATCTCTAGAAATATTAGCTTCTTCTATGCCTACTAATCATGTATTACGGTGTTTCCATTTCACTGCAGCCAAGTGTTGGACAATATCATTTTCAGACTTCTGTTTATTCTATAAGGTGGGAGTGTGATATTTTAATATGGATCACCAACCTTAGCTTGTGTTATTTTAACCTCTGAGGTTTACACATGTGCATATAAATTCAATGAAATAATTGGGAATACAAGCCCTTAAGAGTCTATCTACAGGGAAACATGTATGAGGGATGATTCTGCTTAGGGAAGAAGAAAATTTGAGGAAGAAAAAGGAAATGAGAAGAAAAGTACATGTCTTTATTTAATACTGATCTAAGGCACAGCCAAATACATCTATTTAAGAGGGGTAATGCCAGTACCTTTACTGATGATATTTGAGATAAATTATTTAAAATTTAATAGCAAGGATGCATTTTTGAGGGGCCTAGGGCTTCCTAGGAGGCACTAGTGTAAAGAACTGGCCTGCCAGTTTTTCTCTTCTACAGGAGATATGAGGCACAGGTTCCATCACTGGGTTGGGAAGATTCCCTGGAGGAGGGCATGGCAACCCACTCCAGTATTCTTGCCTGGAGAATCCCATGGACAGAGGAGTCTGGTGGGCTACAGTCCAAAGGTTTATAAAGAGTTGGACATGACTGAAGCAATTTAGCACACATGCAGGAAATAAATGGCCAGTTGATACAGAAAGACATTCTTTTAACTTTTCTAAGAACATAGAAACTTCTTTAACTTATCCTCATACACCACAATTTGAATTCATATGATATGTATCATCTTCCCTTAATTTATGTATTTAATATTGTCTGTTTAGGGGTTTGTTGATGAGTTCTCTTTATTCATCTATTTTTGCAGCAATACCAGCTAGTATTAAAAAGCTTTCCCTAGGGTTTTATGAAAATAGAGAAGGAATTTTCACATTTATCCTGCCCAGTGAGCTTAAGAAAACAATTTTATTTGAAAATTAATATGAGAAAGATAAAAAATTAAGTAGAATAAACTATATATACTGACAAGTAATTTCTCTATCACTACATATCCCAGCCCTTTCTTTGTTTCACAAGATTTGTTTCCAGTATTATATCTATCCTTCATAAAATATTCTATGTATGTGCAAGTAAATATATGTATTTATTCTAATACGTATGCATATGTAAATACAATGATACAGATTTTTTTTAACACATTAGATATTTTCCTATCTTCTTCTTCCCTTTTGTTTACTTGCACAGTATTAAATATGAAAATTAATTTCCTCGGTGAACTCACATCTTGATTAATTTATCTAAATCTTGTTTTAAAAAATTTTTTCTGCCAAATATTTTGGTGTTTCCTTGAAAAATTCTACTATATTTTGCTAAAACACTATTCAAAGAAATGTAAACACTATAAATTCATATGGTTATACTTAAATTCTTCTTAGAGCTACATTAATAACTGCAAAGAAGAGATTTTAACGTTTCTTTGAATTCAGTCTCTCGTTATTCGGGGTACACTGGAGATTAAATTCTCTTACTGCCTGCACCAAGAAAAATAAAGGCAGCAGCCCTGAGACTGCTCTCCTTGGAGTGGATTGCTCACAGGGCTGGACCTGGGCCAGCATCCATCAAACTTGGCTCTCGGGTGTTCCTAACCAGCAACTAACAGATAAGGATGATTTGCTGTTTAGGTTTTTAAATAAACAATATGATTTTATGCTGAACCCTTCCTTTTCCTTTCTGAGTCTGGAATTTTGATATCTTCTAAGGAGTGGGTACCTGTGTGACCACCCGAACAAAAACTCTGAACACTGAGTCCCTCATTAACTTCCCTGGTAGACAATAGTTCACATGTGTCATTGAAGCTCATGGTTGGGGGGATTAAGTGTGTCTTACGTAACTCCACCGAGGAAGGACTCTTGGAAGCTTGTGCAGGACTTCTCCCCATGCATCCTTTCATTTTGATGATTTTACTTTGTATCCTTTCATGATAATAAATATTAGCCATGAATACAACTATACGCTGAGTTCTGTGCATCTTGAATTACCAAGGCCAAGAATGATCCTGGGAAACTGAACACATTCTCCCTTGCATTGGGTAGGATCATGTAACTAGAGCTGACCACTATGTTGTTGGGAGTAGAATGGATCATTCTGCGCTGGAACATTAAATTATTGGTGTGAACACCACTTTGTTTCTTTCTCTCTCAGATGGTGAAAAACAATATCCCAGACAGTGAAGATTCTTTAAAGCTGATGCTGAGAATAAGGATGATGTATAGCAAAGCGTTCAACTGACCCAAGGTGGAATGTGCATTGTTAAAAATGAGACTGTTTTCAGTAATTGAAATTTTAGAGTTTTATGTTATTACCACACAAGCAGGACAATATTGAATGATATAAATACTAAGTAGATTTTTATTACCCTGAAAATAAGGTTACATAGCATGAAGGGTATTTATATCACAGATTAATAGCAATAATTACTTGTCATGCATGCAAAATTGTACTACCTGTCACTCATACTTAAAATTTTAATGGCCATAGTTTATTAGAACAGATTATACTCCACTGCATATTTTGCCATTTTGCGACAAATAATATTGATAGCTGGGACTAATTATTATAAAGAGTATACATAGATCAAAATATACTATAATTTATTGAGTTTTCTAAGAGTTGAGAAAATTTTCAAAATTAAACATAGGCAGATATTTACAGTCAGTCACTTAATAAAATGATGAACTGAAGTGGCATGGAAGAATATGTTTTTATCACTAATTCACATTTTTCAAATGTAATAAGTGAAATTAAATTTTACATGAATATTTTTGTTATGATATAAACACTATGCTTAGGATGTGCATTTAGGTCATAAAAATGTAACTGATAACGACAGCTTTTCCTAATTTATGTCTAAGGAATATGATGTTTTCTGACTCATTGGGAAAATTTGCTGAATGTAAAGTTCTCCCTATGTTATAATTTTATAAGCAGGTTTCATTTAAAATTAACATGAATTTATTACAATGCCTTTATTCTATTTTATATCATAGAAAATTATGGTTCTATTTATGCAAAAGCTACAGAGATATATATTTAATTAACTTAGTAAATAATGTTTTTAAAATAACAGAATAGATTTAGATTTACAAAAAATTATGAAGATAGAACAGAGAATGCCTATATATTTGCATTATTTCTCCTAGTATTAACATCTTATATTAGTATCCCTGATAGTTCAATTGGTAATGAATCCACCTGCAATGCAGGAGACCCGGTTCAATTCCTAGGTTGGGAAGATCTGCTGGAGAAGGGATAGGCTACCCACTCCAGTATTCTTGGTCTTCCTTTGTGGCTCAGATGGTAAAGAATCAATCTGTAATGCAGGAGACCTGTGTTCTATCCCTGGGTTGGGATGATCCCCTGGAGAAGGGAAAGGCTACCCGCTCCAAATTCTTGCCTAGAGAATTCCATGGACTGTATAGTCCATGGGATCTCAAAGAGTCGGACACAGCTGAGTGAGTTTCATTTCACTTCATTAGTAGAATATGTTTGTTATAGTTAATGATATTGATACTGTATTCAGCTTTCCTTAGTGATTATCTAGTGTTCTGTACCTGGATCCCATATAAGATATTATATTATTCATTATGTCTTCTTAGGCTACTTAGGCAGTGATAGTATCTCAGAATTGGTGTCTTACAATATCAATAGTTTGGGAGACTCCTGGTCAGTAGAATGCCCTTGAATTGGGATTTCTTTGATGTTTTTTGCAGTTAGACTGGGGTTATGGCTTATTTTTTTTTTTTACTTTTTTTTTTTTTTTGAGGAGAGGGGAGAAATATCACAGGGGTAAAGTATCAGTTTCATCACATCATTATCTTCATATAAAGCTACATACTATTAACATATCATTGCTTGTATTCACAGTTGATTGGGGTAGTGTCAGTGAGGTTTCTCCACTGCAATTTTTTTTCTCCGTTACATGCCATACCTTTTTAGAATGAAGTCACTAAGCATAGTCCTCACTTGAGTGGGAATTATGCTGCACCTCATCAAGGCTAGGGTAGCTAAATATATCATTAAGTAATATTTTAACTACAACAAAATACTTGGAACAAGTATTTGCAGTCATTGCATAGTTGTTTTGACTACTAAAATGATTCCTTTAGGTTAATTTCTAAAGATAATAGTCTACTAGTAACTGTTCACATTTCCATTGTTGGGAATATTTTTCTAGACACGGAAATCCAATCCAGAGTTCTCTATACTAGACGGTATCGGACAAGTATGCAAAAAAATCAATACGCCTGATGTTTTCCCACGGAGGTGGGGTTGGGTACAGCAGAATTTGGATGCTCTCTGATGCTAGGAGAGAAGTAGGCAAGCATCTGAGATTTGAATCTTGAGACGGGAGATTGGTGTGCTCTGAACGTGTGTGTGTGTAGGCTTCAGTTATGTCTGCCTGTTTGCAACTCCATGGACTGTAAGCCACCAGGTTCCTCTGTCCATGGAATTCTCCAGGCATACTGGAGTGGGTTCCCATGGCCTCCTCCAGGGATCTTCCCTACCCGGGGATCGAACCTACATCTCTATGTCTCCTGTATTGGCAGGCATGTTCTTTACCACTAGCGCCACTGGGAAGCCCGCTGTGCTCTGAATACATCTGATAACAGCTCTAAGGAAGAGCCATATTGAGCATGAATGAAGCAAGCTCATTTTGTTTCTGGAATTAGGAAAATGTTCTTATTATATATGACATAGAATGATGGATTTGTAACCAAACAGTTCCATAAGATTCTGGAAACTAATTCTAAGTTAAAGAAACAAATTGTACACACATGCACATGTCATGTATGTGAGAATGTGTGCAAATGCACACACATACCATCTACATAGAGATTAGTCCATAATTAAGAAAATAAATTATTTCTTAAAGCTTGTGACAAAATTCCACAAAATTTTTCTCATGAACCAATGAAATGTTCTGACTTTACTTATCTGATACAAATTATTGGTACTCAAGGTTAATTATTATTGATTGAAAATCATGAATCCCATGTATTCATATCTGGATAACAATATCTGCTATCTGAAAGACAGCTGCATATTGATATGAAGGCTATGGAAAGACTGTCTGGATTTCACACATAACCTTTACCTGTTAATCCACCTCAGTGTTTGCATTATCCTTCCGTTACGCATCCATTTTTCTGGCAGTCATTTCCCCCCATATGTTTCAAATGCTGGAATAATCACATTGGCAGGGTATCCTCTCACTGGGATGCTTTCACAGGTCACCAAATGATGAAATCTTTAGCTTTTGGACTACCATCTTGAGACAGAGATTACCCATGTCTCACATGCACTTGGAACATGACCAACGGGGTCATAAATCAGCCACTCTTAAAAATCCCTATCTCTAAACATTCTCAGAACTAGCTGTGCCACTTCGTGTTGTCTGTAAGCCACTACTGAAACAGGGTGAATATGATAGATCTTTCTGGTAGGAACGCCTATAAAGGATGAATTATAACAAAATGAGCAGTGCAGATTGCCTTCAGAACACAATATAAATATGAAGTTGGTAAAAGGAGAGGAAAAGGAAGGAATGGGTAGGAAGTAATGCAGATAGCTGCAGAGTCCTAAGAATGTCTCAGGCAAACCAATGTGGGGTATTTAAGCAAATCTTGCTCATTCCAGGAATCCCCCATCTGGCAGAAAGAGACCAGTACTAAAGAACCTGTATGCTTAATCAGTAGCTGAGAACAGCCCAGAGGGAAATGTGACTTTGGTAGGAACTCGGTAGTAGATCCGCAGGTGTGTGTAGTTGCCAGCTGAAGCTCTCAACTACTCTACATCACAGTTTCTCTTAAGTAGTACACTGAGCAGTGCACGTATCATGACCCTCTCTCTTTATGAGGTATAACCTGCTTTTAAGATTCAACTTAGGTATAACTTCCTATAAGGTCATCTCGAACATCTTCCACAAACTACATCATCTAGGTTAGGAATCTTTCTTCTAGTCACTCTATACATGATCTTGTCTTAATGTTTTATTTTATTTTCAGATAATCATTTACTTATTTGTCATACACTACTGAATGTAAATGCTTTGAGGCCAGGAGTTATTTTCTCTTTATCTTATATTCCACAGAATCAGGCAAAGTTTATTACTGAAAGGAGAAATGAAGGATACACAGAGTGGGAGATTTTATTCCCACTAGATCACTTGCGCGTCCCTGGTGGCTCAAACAATAAAGAATCTGTGTGTTAAGGCAGGCAATCCGGGGTTCAATCCCTGAGTTGGGAACATTCCCTGGAGAAAGAAATGGCAACTCACTTCAGTATTCTTGCCTGGAGAAATCCATGGACAGAGGAGCCTGGCAGGTCACCATCCAGGGGGCTGCAGAGTCAGACAGGATGGAACAGCTAACACACACATGCAATCACTTAGAATATACTTAAACCTGGAGATAATTGATACCCTCATTGCCATAACTGTGGCATCTGTGATGTGAAAGCAGTTCTGCCTTGGAGCCAGATGATGACTCTAGATTAGACATATACTGATAAGATGCAGTTAAGTGGAACTCTACCCATCACAATTTCCTCACATAGGAATATTAACATGCATTTTGATTCACTGCCATTAAAATAAATAATCTTGGTTATAGATAACAAAGATAATAAAGAGAACCTATAGCCAAAACTCCATAAACGTGCTTGAATATATACTATTAGTATTAAAAACAAGGCAATAGGTCCAAAATGGAGTTACTTATGCTAAGACCCATGTCACCAAAAGGGAGACTTAAGAGTTTTGGCTCTCTCAGAAATGGAACCTTAAAAAGGTCAATCAGGAATCACCTTGGGGAGGTTATCTGCCTGACGGACTCCTGCCATTCCCTAAAAGAAAGCAACTTTGTAATAAACAACCCAGTTTTTGACTCCTTTATTTTCCTTCAGTGTTTCATTTTGAACAGCTCCCTGGAGCCCCTTGTATCTGCTAAAGTGGATGTTGCCTGATTCGAATCGATTTTTGCTCAGTATTAAAAAGGTAATATGCCTCAGTTTATTTCGATGGTTGTTAGTAACAACAGGAAGCAGGAACTGAAGGAGGCCCCCTTCCCGCCTCCGCACAGCCCCTCGAGCAATGAGCGATCCGATGCGGTGCCTGCTGACCCTCTTCCGCCTCAGGAGGGGCTGGGTGCGACCCTCTCCAATCCTCTGCTGCTTTTTACCTAGGACAAGGGCTGATGCTGAAGCTGAAACTCCAATACTCTGGCCACCTCATGCGAAGAGTTGACCCATTGGAAAAGACCCTGATGCTGGGAGGGGTTGGGGGCAGGAGGAGAAGGGGACGACAGAGGATGAGATGGCTGGCTGGCATCACCGACTCGATGGACAAGAGTTTAAGTAAACTCCGGGAGCTGGTGATGGACAGGGAGGCCTGGCGTGCTGCGATTCATGGGGTGGCAAAGAGTCGGACACGACTGAGCGACTGAACTGAACTGACTGACTGATGGCTTTACTTGAGCGTTTCTTTTCCAGACTCGGTGCAGAAACTGGCCGGAGTTGAACTGGGTCCGACTTTAAAAACAGACGGGGCCTTAGGGTGAACCAAATCTGATTTAGCAAGTGGACCGGGTTCACCTTCAGACCGCAGACAAGTTAGAAACAGGCCTGGTTTCGACTGACGCTGCAGTGAACCCACCGTGCGGCGTCAGGTGAACCTAATTTTGTTTTGAGGCCGAACAAGCACTTAAACCTTGCCTACGATAATCCTGAATTACAGTGGCCACAGCAGAGAACTGTTAACGGAGCTGTTTAGCTGTTTACGAGACGCCTCAAAGATAAAGGGGACTCAGCTGAGCAGTCACGAATAAAGCGTAGAGGGAAAACTTATCTTCCTCCTCTTCAGCTACTTGCGACCAGGATGAACCCCGGCACACCCCACTCGCGCCGGAGTGTGCAGAATCCTGGGGAGGCTGGCAGAAGACAGCGAAGGGTAAGGATTCTTATCAAAGTCAGCTGCCCTAGGTCTCTGCCTGTGATGCCTGGTTGAGAGAAGAAGGGAAATCTTCACGTTGTCCTTTCCTTTCAGATTGGCAGGCAGAAGGCCTGTGTAAGAATTCAATGTTTGAATCCTGACTTGTGAATTTGCTTCCGGGTACCCACTGGGGGTCGACCTGTTCTCTCCCAAGGGCAGACATCGCCTTCGGGTCTCGTTTTGTGTCCAGAGAGCTTAACTTTCTCCATACCCGGGGCACTCGGTTGCTGTGTGTGCGGGTAGCTCCACTGTCTGGTTGGGGACCCCCCCAAAATATGGTCAGACAGAAATGTGGGTTTCACTGCTTTGGTGGCCAGGGTCATTTTGTTGGCAGCCCTGGCAGAATTGTCTGAGTCTTTCAGTTGTCTTTTGGTTGCTCTGGATCTTGGGAGGGTAATGTCATATGAGCCTCTTTGGGAGTGCCTCTTGTGTCTGTGGGGTTGTGGAATACTGCCATGGAATATGTGCTGTTTATTTCTGCTGACACCTGATGAAGTATTTGAAAGATATTCTTAAAATTCTTAATATGCTTCAGTTTATCTTTTAACAATAGATAAGAGAGAGCGGAAAGGAGAGGGCAGAGAGAGAAAGGGAAAAAGAGAAGGCAGAGCGAAGAGAGAGAGAGAGATTACATGTACATATACCCTTTCAAGAAAGAAAGAGGTGTCTCGGGTCAGAATCAAATAAGAACCTGAAAAGGAAGGTGGTAGAAACATGGACAAATGTAATGGCTGCCCTGTGGCTGTTACCAAAACCTGTACCCCAGAGAACTCAGTCATATATAGTTTGTTGATACTCAGTAACTTCCCGTTCATTCAAAGCACTTCCTATAATGATAAAGGCTAAAAAAAAGTGAACTCCATTTCCTTCCTAGGGGGATTCTAGATAGATTCTTACAAGTAAAGGAAATAATTTGGAGCATGCAGATATACATGGATGTTAAGTATTCCTACTACTTTTGGGACCCTGTTGTTATGTAGATCAGACATTTCAGACCCTCAGAAGCATATTCTACCTCTTCCAACATGTGTGAAAACCTGTTTTCTGAACTAAATCTCTCTTTAAAAAATGTCTGCATTGGTTTGTGTTTTCCTAACTGCTTCATAAATTATATAGCATTTGGTATAAGAAATAGTTGCCTAGAAAATTAACCACAAGATAGAAATCAGAGATTATTTACTTAATTGTGTATATGTGTGCTCAGTCATGTCCTACTCATTGCGGCCCCATGGACTGTAGCTTGCCAGGCTCCTATGTGCATGGGATTTTCCAGGCAAGAACTCTGGAATGGTTTGCCATTTCCTCCTCCAGGGTATTTTCCGGACGCAGAGATTGAACCCGTGTCTCTTGCATCTCCTACATTGGCAGGTACATTCTTTACCACTAGCATCACCTGGGAAGCCCATGGATTAAATTAGGTTTAGATTGGAAGGTGTAATAAATATATTGCTAACAGACAATGGTATACTGATCATTTATGTGATGTAGTTTCTGTTATGAAACTAATTATTTAACTTATCACCTTTCAAGGCAGCACTTTGGGAAGCAAACTGGCTTTTTTATTGGGATAATATGAAAGAAGTAATAAATGAGCACAAGTTTGATGGCCATCTTTCTGTACTAGAGAGTGTGCAAAAAGAAAATTAAACACTCAAGATTAGAAATACACAAATCAGAGATCAGGGAATTTCTTTACTACTGAATAGTATATCTTATCCACTGTAATCACAGGGAACAATGATCTGAAAACCAGACTCAGGATTTGATCTTGTGGTTTACAGAATTAACGACACATTGAATTCAAAGTATCACTGGGTCTCTTATTTGAAAAATCAGAACCTTTTTGTAGAGAAAGTAAGAGCCTGAAATTTGGAATGAGAGAATTTGAGAAAATCATAATGATTAAATAATTCGAAGTCTCAAGACACTGAGTCCCCTTGTCAACAAAAGCAAGTTTGCCTTCTGTTTTTGTGGAGGTTAGCTTCTTCATACTCAGTAAAGACAACTTAGGACAAATACTGACCTTGGAGAAGGGTGGCAAAACTTTGAGATTATGAATGATCATGTATCTTAACATTGTTAGAACAGGAAATAAATATCACAACACTGGATAAAGATAAATTAACGATAGTGGCTTACATTCAATAAAGATACAAGGCAGTAATGTGAAAGAATTAATTCAAAATCTTAGGCAACTAGGAATTGAGTGTTTGTCATGTGTGACAGGCTCAGTCACACCCTACCTATATAAATTTGAGTACTCATAAGACATATCTTCATCACTGAAGTAGTAAATATATATATATATCTATATAATATCTCTCTCTATATATATCTACATATATATATATCTATCTCAGTGAGGAGAGCCCCAGCATTGTAGAAAAATCTGTAGTGGCTGTATTATGAAAGCTAAGGATTGCAGTGGTAGATGTTGTTGTTTAGTCACTAAGTCCTGTCTGACTCTTTGTGACCCCGTGGACTATAGCCTGTCAGGTTCCTCTGTCCATGGGATTTTCCAGGCAAGAATACTGGAGTGGGGTGCCATTTCCTTCTCCAATAATAGTAGATGTCAGCACTGAAATGAGTTTTCTGTGGTTTGTGGGGAGATGATGTGACCCTGGAATCCCAGAGTTCGAGTAACCGCTTACACACTAGAGAAAAAGTAGGCAAATTACAGTAATATACAGCAGAGCAAATTGAGGCATTCAGTGATATAATGTGTTGACCTTGTTGTCACTGAACTGTCTAGTAAAATGTTGTTTAATCTGTCTAGATCTAGATCTGTTGGAAGAGATCTAGAATTTCTAAATTCATCTAAAATGAATTTAGATAATTTCTAAATTCATCTAAAATGAATTTCCATAATGGAAAAATCAGTGTCCCACATTAAATTTCCAGATTTGAGCCAGTTCACACATGCAGTTTGCCTTAAAAGATGTAAAGACTGAATCTCCTTTACGGACTGTATTGCAGTTTTGCAGCAAGTATGTGCTCCAACTATTTCTCCTCAGCTTACTTAAAGAAATACTTAGCACTTAAGATGATGACTGTGCTTCAGGTGAATTCAGGACAAAACAGGCTGAGGCTATACATTTACAATAATCCCTGGGTACCCCAAACACCAAGGTGATCTGTTGTCAAAGAGGAAAATTATGAAGGTCTAATAATCAATAGAGTTGTGAGCTGAATCCATTTCACAATAAGTCTAGATGGTCTTTGATTTACCCCTAGTTCCTGAATACATAGTCTTACTCACCAACTTGCTAAAGGGTCTTTGGCTTTCAGACACATACAATAAAGCCAATGTCATAGGGAAACACAGGTGGAAACCACCAGATCTTCCATTACATAGCAAGATAGCTAAAATCAAATATTACACCTTTTGGTACTGGCTGAGTATAGTACCACCATGGTATAATTACAAAATAGTAAAGAGTCTGCCTGCAATGCAAGAGACCTGGGTTCAATCCCTGGGTCATGGAAGATCCCTTGGAGAAGGAATGGCAACCCACTCCAGTATTCTTGCCTGGGGAATTTCATGAACAGAGGACCCTGGTGGGCTATAGTCCATGGGGTTGCAGAGTTGGACACGACTGACCAGCTGATACTTTCACAATCATAAATATAGATTTTAAACAATGAAAGAGAGGAGACAGATTTCATTCTCAGTAATGACAATTAGATTTATACAGACTTAATACCTTAGCCATAAGCCAAAAATTATTACTAAGGTAATAATACCTTAAAAGCACTAAGTGGAAATAAATATCTATCTAAAATTAGACATGTGGTTAAATATTGAAAAATAGAAATAAGAGTATTTTAAGTAAAAAAAAAAAATTGAATGTGTTTATTACCAAAATGCCTTAACAAAAGCTATTTCTAAAGAATGGCATTCAATCAGATAGAAAAAAGACCAGAAGAAAACTATAGATACAAAAAGCACTGGTAAGCAAATAACTTGAGGAAGGGCAAGTTACAGTAATGGCCTAAGGCTGCAAAATAACTCTCTTTTAAATGCTAAAATCTGTTACCTTGTGAACAATTGGTGTAGAATGAGTATGTAAATAAGAGCCATCTTGTCTCATCCAATATAATATCCAACATTAAGCAATCTGTTTTGGTTTCATTCTCTATACAATTTTTTCAGTTACTACTGAGTCTGGCATTTTCATACCTGTGAACTATCATTGAACACTTCAAATTTCAAGTAAAATGCTTTTATTTCCTTAAAGATCTTGTTTGTGTTTTTCCTTAAATTATCAAGGTCTAATTTTCTTTCTTGGTCTACTTGTTCCAGGTTTAAATGCAACTTGATAATTTTACTTTTACTCTCTATTTGTTATGGACTTTTTTTTTTCATGCAAACAAAAGATAGTAAGATATTTTGCACATTTAACAGCTTTACAATATGTATGGTAAATAGGCCTTTTTCTGTTCTCCCAATCTAACTTGCTTTGCCGGGTATTCATTTCTCATCACCTTTCCAAATTTATTTGCCAAAGTTGGTTTAAATGAAGAAAAAAAAAAAATCACAACTCAGTATTACTTAGGTCAGAACTGGTATTCAGAAAGAGGAAAAATATGCACATAGGTCCTAGGCATAATGGAATATACCATCATTGGAAAGAATACTGTCTGATTGATAGGGCCCTTGGGCTAAGAACAGTTTAAAAGTAGGAGTGAGGTAAGAAAATCTGACCTAAGAACTTATATATGAAAATATGTCTAGTTCTATCATTTCAAAGATTACAAATAAGCAGTGAAAATTTGTCACTATTTCAATAAAAAAAGAAGAAAATGTATGTTCTACTGTTAAAAGTGAAAGGTCGGACATGTTGAGGCATGCCCCGGAAAAGTGCTGCAGGCAAGTTCCGGAGGCTGGCTAAACTTCCAGGGGCCGGCCCCCTGCAGCCTGGTCCAATCGGGTGCCGACACGGAGCCCTTGGACACCAACCGCCGCTGTAGCCCGCGCGTTCTTCCTTATATGGGAAGACCTGGCTTGGACGCCGGCCCTGGCTATAAAACCTCTCCCCACCCCTCATACCTCGCAGACTCCCTTCGTCTCCTCACTCACCCGCCCCCGGGAGTTCTGCCCGAGAGCGACGCTTAATAAAGGCCTTTACCACCGGTCCTTAGAGGCGGCTTTTTTCCTCCCGCGGCGTTTTTTCTAACAAAAAGGTCAATGTTATTGTCCTTTTAACAAAGGGATCGTATGTTTGTAAACTGAAGGAGACCTTATTACATAAAGTTTCGGTTGGATACACAAAGTATGAGTTTTCAATAATTTGATACTATAGGTGCATAATTATAATAATGCCTTGAGTTGATTGCTTTGGAAGATGGATTATGATGTAACTAATTGAGTTGGATCCTTTAGATAAATTCCATTAATTTGAATTACTGAATGCTAAAGATTGTGTAACTCGGGATTAAAAAGGTATTATTATACCAGTTATTATAATTTATTCCAAGACGTATATCATTTCGTTTACTGGAGAGTGAAATACTAACCAGGACAAAAGATCAAAGGTACAATAGAAGCAATTACTTTCTCTTGCACAAGAGTTAGTGAGAATATGAACGTAACTATCACACTTCATTCCCTAGATACACTGAGCT
The DNA here is from genome assembly GCF_033118175.1 of Dama dama. Taxonomy (NCBI): domain Eukaryota; kingdom Metazoa; phylum Chordata; class Mammalia; order Artiodactyla; family Cervidae; genus Dama; species Dama dama. Next base: position 33,763,272 of record NC_083683.1, on the reverse strand, counting down.
ACAGGGCCATGGTTGTATATCTGAAATGAAGCATTGCCAGATATTTCACACAGTAAGGTCTTACATGACCTGATAAGTTATTAAGGAAACCTCATAAACTTCTTACATGAAAGATATATTGAGCAGTCCATCTTTCATGTAGAGTATTTGGAATTGAAATATCAGCATGCATCCTGATCCCTCATCTATGGACAGGCTATCAATTATATAATCCAGATAATATTTTTCCCACATGTGCAACAGGGCAAGTTGTTTTTTTTTTTTTTCTTCCTCCTAATCAGAGAAGTGTTATTAAATGACAATATTTGAATAGCATATAATTATATAAATCTTTGTAAAATCATACCCTGGAAATGGCAGCTCTTTCTTCAACGCCAATTTCATAAAGAGACAAGAACAGATTTAATCTTGAAAGTTTTAATCAAATCTGTGGGATGTCCTTAACCAGGCTTCTTTACTTGTCAAATTACAGTCCTTCTCTACTATTCTTGGAGAGCAAAGTACTTGATTCCTGTGGTTCTTAATTGTCTCTTTCCAAACTTCAAAGGAAAATTAAAGCCTTTTCATATCAGTTGAGAAATATAAAATGTAGGCTAGATGAACTAATAAATATTAATACCATAAAAAGAACAGCAGCAGGAATAAAACACTCATTTAGACTGTGCACCATTTAAATGCCATTTTTTATTTTTAATTTATTTTTTTATTGAAGGATAATTGCTTTACAGAATTTTGTTTTCTGTCAAACCTCAGCATGAATCATATATCATAGATATACATATATCCCCTCCCTTTTGAACCTCCCTCCCATTTCCTTCCCCATCCCACCCCTAAATGCCATTTTTTAATATGTGTGCTTTAATATGTTGCAAAAAGTCATCTTATATGTGAAATAAGTTATCTTCATATGAGAACCGTAGGCATTTCTGCAAATGCTCTAAAATATTATTTTGTGAGGACTTGGCTTCCCTAAATAAAGTATTAGCTGTTTTATTAGCATAGTTTATGAAAGTTTACATTTTGAATGTGTGCAAATCTGAATATTATGAGTCCAGTATCCTCTATGGTCAATGACAATGGCTAATAAGAATAACATAAAGGCAGTGCGATTAATATGTGATTGGCTTTTTCCAGTTTTATCAAGATTACTTCCAGTATAACATATATAAAATCACTTTTGCTCTTTTGGTTAAGACAAATGCCATGTGATTTTTTCAAGGTAGATATATTTGATTTTTATTTTATGAACCTTTACTGTTTTTTATTCTGATATAAAAAATCCATTCCTTCATAGAAATAATATTTACTTCACTGACAGTGAACAAGTTAGATACAATTCCTTATCTTGTGGAAATTATACTTGGGTGGAAATAAGAAACAATAAACAAAGAAGACATAATAAGACATGACATGAAACAGTATTTGAAAAGAAAATAAGTGGATAGAGAAATTCAAAGGTACAATAGATATCTCTTGGATGATAGACACAGAAGATATCTGTTAATATTTAACCAGAAAACTTGAAAATGAAAAATCATACAACACTTAGACTAGTCCAGGCAGAGGAAGTGACAACTGCAATTTCTGCAAGATAGAAAAACACTTAGAATGAATAAAGAAGAGCAAACAAGTCAGTGTGTCTGAAAAGTAAATGAAAGAAGAAGAAAAGGAAATTAGATACAGGAATAACAAGAGGCCAGATTTTCTAGGATCCTATAGGCCGTGTTAAGGAATTTGAATGTTATTTGGAATGAGATAAAGAAGCAGTGGAAGTTTTTGAGCAAAACAGTAACATTATCCAACACACATTTTAATGCATATTTGCTTTACATGGTGGCAGTAGAAGTCAAGAAAGGAATCAGGGATAAGAATTAGAAGGCTTCTGGGTTAATCTAAACCAAAAGTATGGTGGTTTATAACATGAAATTAATGATAGAAATGGGAAACTTGAATTGAGGTATATTTTGAGTTAATAACAGTGGGATTCACTGATGTGCTGAGTATGAGGTGTGAATGTGGGATGATGAGAGGCATAACATACCAAAATAACTTTCAAATTCACCAAGCCAGTTATATGCATAACCAGCTTTGAACACAGGTAGCCTGGCTTCAGAATACATGATTAAATTATACTTAATCATGTGACCCAGAAACACTAAGTATTTAATTATAGCTCATAGTTTTGTAGCTCAAGAATTATAGAAGTTCTTATTTGAATGATTTTTCTGCTTCATGAAGCATTGAATGGTATGTGTCAATGATTTCAGTTAGCTCATTGTTTGGTGTGGAAAGTCCAACATGACTCTTTTCATATACCTAGTCCATTATTTGATGACGGGAAGACTGGGGTTCCAAGAAGCTCTCTCCCTCTTCAGATGATCTCCAAGTTTCATGGCATCTCTGCACAAATGTAGTTAGGATCCTTAAATGGAGATACAGGGCTTCAAGAACAGTTTTAAGAAACAGGAAGAGGAAGCTGCTGATCAAAGGTAGATATTGGCATATCTTTATTTCTGCTCTATCTCACTGGTCTAAGAAGATACAGAGCATGTCCCAGACTCACAGATTCAATGAAAAAATATCAAAGAATTAGTAGACATCTTCCAAATATGCAAGTATTTAAAAATATTAAAATTTTTTCAGAAACAATGATGGCTACTTTGCTTCCATGTTGCTTAACTGAGTGGGTATAAATTCCTCTAATTATGAAAGAAAATTTGGAAAGATATAAGTTTTAGGGTGGATAGGGGAAATTACTTTAAAATTAACATAATTTGAAATCACTTCAAAGGCCATTATATCCAGTAATTAAGTTTACTATTTTATGGAATATGAAGAGAAATGTGACTATATAGAAAAAGAAAAATGGAAATCAGGATGTTTCTTTAGTTTATCTATTCCTCGCAAATATATCATTTTGTATCTATTAAAAAAATAGTTGCACCAATGTCTTATCAGATGTTTCATTGCTAAATTAAAGATAGAATAGTGTGAAATCAGTTTATGATCTCATTTTCATCACTAAATAACTGTGTGACTTTGGATGACTTATTTAACTTTCCTAAAGGTGAAGTCCCACTTTTATAAAAAAGGCAATAGTAATAGTGCCTAAAATGCAATGCTGTAACAAAATTTAAGTGATGTAATAAATTCCAAGTATTAAATCCAGTACTTGGCTCTGACTGAGGGCCTAACAATAGTGACTATTATCATTCACACATTCACACTATCCCTGTAATCAGTTCAGTATGAAGAATAAATAGTTTACTTGACAAAGAATGAATTTGACAAATTCATTAAAAAGTGAATGAAATAATTTTATAAAAAAAAAAGTCTATCATTAAGTCCGGCACTCACCAAAAACTCCTGTTGAAATATATACGTATATCACAAACACAGATTTCTACAGCAGAAAAGATTATTATTTGTTTATAGTAAGTAATCATTCTAGCTCCTCAGACCCCAGTTTCCTCTTTTGGTGAAATGATGTGAGGCAGATTATAAATCACTATGCAGGCATGGGATTTTGTATTACAGGCAAGTAATTCTTAAAAGATTAATCTAAGTAGTTAAATAGGAGAGAAACAGCTGTTTCTTCTATTTTTCTTGAGGAAGACAGAGAAACCTTTTCTCCCTAGTATAAACAATGTAGCTTGGGAAGATAAGACTAGTTTCACTAGCTTTACAATTTAGGGGATGTCCACATAGTTTCAAATCTCATCCCTACTTGAATAAAGGCACATGTCTCTGGAGTGGTAAATGTCTATGAAATAGGTATTCCATCATAGTATAATTTATAAGGCTTTTCTCTCAGCCCAGGTCCCAAGGTTTACTAAAATTTGTTCAGAAGAAAAGCCCTGAACAGAAGCATAGAAATATTTCTAGTACAGTACCATAATATGTTAATTTGCCATGGGTATTCTGCTAATTTACAAAGGAATAGCCTAGATATTCTCAGTATGTTTTAATTCTTGCAAAAACAAGTGAATATTATAAATTTTAGCTCTAACTGGTAACATTGGTAAATCCTTTTCATTTTCCCTTTTATTTGTATCTTCTAAATTTTCTTCAATGGCTGTTATTGTTAACTTTGAAATAACTAAGAAATACTTATTATTTTCTGGGTATTGCATAATATTTTTTTCTGCCAACTTTTTTTCCTAGAATCTAAGAAAAATAATTTGTATACTTAATTGCTAAATATTTTTATGAAATTTCTATGTTCTTTAATAATTCATCAATTTTCTATGCACAGATATGAAAACTTTCAGCATTTTCTTCAATAGCTGTAAACATTGTTACATGCACTTTAATATTTTCATACATATCTGTTCATCCCAATATGTTCAGGTTGGGTAGTAAATGACTGTTCCTTCATTCAGGCTCATGTTAGCAGAGTTGCTTCTCACCAAACAAGAGTCTCTACTATTAAAAGCTGACATTGTATGATACAGTCCATGCAGTTTTCAGAAGACTAAGGAAAGGGGAAACACTTCAGTAATTCAAAACCTGCGTGACTAAAATTGAACACTCACTTTGGAGACTTTTTAAAAGTTAATTTATATTTAGACTCTTCCCATACACTCCTTTTGGGGGTTATTTCCACATAAAGAGATATTTTCAAATTAGATAGAAAAGTCAAAGTTTACATACCTGTGTTTTTGCCAAAAATCTTGTGGAACATACAAATTGGAACTTATCAACATTAGTCTGACAGCATCCTTTTAGAGTACCATTTGATCCAGCCCTGTACCAAGTAGTGGATGAAAATATTCATAGCCTAAGTAATTATTCATTGTATACAATCTATTCTTGAGGTAACAAGGCGTAGTTATTGTCTATGGCCTTAGTGTACAAAGCTCTCTATATAACATCACACGTCATCAAAGATACTATGTGAAAGGTAAATCCAGGCCTTCTTCTGCAAAAGCAGTGTCTCAGTTGTCCTTGCTTCGAAGAGCTTTCACAATTTTTTCATTGAGTTTTACAAAATTGAGAACACTTTGCAAGCATTTTAGTTTTTACTGTCAATTGTGGACTTAATCCAAAACTATTTAGGCAGCAAATTCCAGACATAATCCCAACTCTGACATAGACTCTAAAATGAATAAAGAAATAGCCCTAAATTTGTTTTGAGTAGTGATTATGCATGCTTGATCATCATTCTTACAAATTAATAGCAGAGCAGTTTTAATTTCTTGTTCTTTGACCTTTACTAATATGCATCTGAAATTATTCAGAAAACTCTCTTTAGTAAGGAACTTGGGAAGCTATACTGTAGCTGTCAGATGACCAACTGCATGGAAAATTGAAATAGATGGGGAAAAGTGTTTCCACTGAATGATTTTGCACCAGAGTGTGGTAATCACCTTGGTAATGTTAGGCTAATGCCCTTCTTTTCTCCATTACCTTCCATCAACTTCCATCATGCTTCACTTCCTTTCCTGGACTCAGGGTGGCTCTCACTCCTCCCTACACCAATTTCATTTGGTAGCAGCCCATTTCACACCATTTCAACACTTTGTTCTCATCAGTTTATGCTCACTCTCTTTTCAAATATCTTACAAATGAGCTATACCACTATTTCACTTCCTCATTCATGTACTTAAAGCACCCTCAAAATTCATGAACAAGTAAGGAGTATATAATAAAAGAGATCTTAAGATGAATAGAAAAATCAGAAATGCCTGTTAAAATAACAGACCAAGTCAAAAGGAAAAATTTCACCTATCCTACTTAATACTTACAAAATCAGGTTATATTAGAGAGTAGATGGCAGCCTATTGATCATTTAGACCTGTGTTCAGACTACTTAGTTTATCCTCTCTAGTCCATAGGAGATCTAATAGAGTATTTCAATCCTTATCCAAATCTTGTAATTTTAAAAAACCTCTAAAGGAGAAGCTAGAAGACTGTTTTAAATTTATAGTACCAATAAACAAGTCTTATTCACTACATGGATTTATTAATCAGTCATCTAATGAGTACCTAAATGTGTCAGAGAAATATATTTGACTTGAGAATACAAAGATGAATAAAACATAATCCTTATCCCTTTATCTTAAAGTCTAGTCTAGGATTAAAATGTTATTGAAATATACTACATTTGCATTTATTTGCACTATCTGATTGTTAAATTTAATAGTTTGTGTTTATCTCATGTTTTCTCAACCAGATTGTAAACATCAAAAATATGTAATTTTAAATTATATATGTGTTACTGATACCATGACATACTTCCACTGCATACTACTACTAGGATAATGTAGTAAGGCCAGAGAAAGTTGCTGGAGGCTCTTATGGGAAATATAGAGCCAATGAAAATGATAGGAGTAGGTAATATGATCTTCTAAATCAGAAATTAAAATATATTCTCTATATTTACCTATTCTAGGCTTTTCTTCATGTGGCAATAATTTCTCAGTACCTTATAATTAAGGATATATATTTAAGAAAACAATCTGTATTTCATAACCATAAATTAGAAGCTGTTTTTCAGTGTTTAAGAGACAAAAATCTCATTTACCTTATCTAGTGATTTTTCTTTCCATGTATATTCTTTGTATTTTGTGATCTCTAGTATAGACTGATTAACAATGAAAGATTTTCCATCTGGTTATGGATGTTTTGGCATATTAAATCCAAGGATGTCCCAAAAACACAGTATCATCTTCAACAGCCTACATACATATGTCTTATATATTAATAGAAGAAATTAAAAATCATATCAATTATATACAGCTGATATACAGTAGGTGAAAGACATACACATTTATACCCTAATTTCAAAGGAAAGTATAACATTCTCTAAAATAAAATAAAACCAGGTATCAATGGGAAGTATATAACCCAACGAAAAGACCTATCCAATAACAGACACTGAAATAATGTGGAAAATACAGAGGAAATAATAATGCAAAAGAAGCCAGAATAGCAGATATGAGATTAAGTACTTCACCCTAATTTTCTTTTACTCTACTTTTTAAGCTTCTTATGCTGGATTATGAGTTACCAACTCAGTATCACCCCACTTCTATATTATCTACGAAACTATGGAAGAAAGTGAGAAACTAAATTTTTTAGAATCTCTTTTCCTAGAATCTGGATTAGTTCCCTAAGAGAGGAAATCCCAGAGATTTAGAAGGCATTACAAAAGAAGGGGTCATTTCTTTTTCTTCTTCTTCCTTTTTTTTTTTTTTCCTGTGGTATTAGTAAACTTACTTCTGAGCAGAGATGAGATTCACAAGAGCAATCTAGTGAGGATTTGAGGACCTGCAGTTTGAGAGGATTGTTATTAGTTTCCTAGAGATTCTTTAGACTAGCAGTGGCCTTTCACAGCATCTGGTCAAACACACATCTTAATGCTGTAAACTGCCCGGTGGCAGCTGATTGCTTCCTTTGCTCTTCTAGGACTTTCCTTATATTAGAATATTTAATATGTAGAGAATATCAGTGGCTTCTGTTTCCTTAAAGAACTGTGATTGAAGAAATCATGATTGGTGGATAATAAACTATTACTGATGGATAACAGAGGAGCTATCAAGAGAGAAAAAGGCATGGGTAGGCCTTATATGCATATTTCTAAGTGAAAGAAGTAAGACTCAAAGTGCTCCATACTATATGATTCCAACTAGAGTATAAAATTCTGGAAAAAGTATAGATGATGAAAAGGTCAGTGGTTGCGAAGGATTTGAGATAAAAGAAGGAAAGTTTGAATAGATAACGTTCAGGGAATTTTTTAGGGTATAGTAATACCTTTTATGATACTTTATGATATTGTAATAGTGGTTATATGATGATAGGCATTATCTTATAGCCATAGAATTTTACGCTTCGAAAGCTATGGTTTTTCCAGTAGTCATGTATGGATGTGAGAGTTGGACTATAAAGAAAGCTGAGTGCCTAAGAATCGATGTTCTTGAACTGTGGTGTTGAAGAAGACTCTTGAGAGTCCCTTGGACTGCAAGGAGATCCAACCAATCAATCCTAAAGGAGATCAGTCCTGACTATTCATTGGAAGGACCGATGTTGAAGCTGAAACTCCAGTACTTTGGCCACCTGATGCGAATAACCAACTCATTGGAAAAGACCCTGATTCTGGGAAAGATTGAAGGTGGGAGGAGAAGGGGACGACAGAGGATGAGATGATTGGATGGCACCACCAATGTGATCAACATGAGTTTGAGTGGTCTCTGGGAGTTGGTGATGGACAGGGAAGCCTGGCATGCTGCAGTCCATGGGGTTGCAAAGAATTGGACATGACTGAGCGACTGACCTGAACTGATAGAATCTTACAGCATAAAGAGTGAACCTTAATGTATGCAAATTTAAAAAATAGTTTTGGAGATTGGAGGATTCCAGGATAGTGTGAAGAATGTGATTCATCAATCTGTATTATAAATGTATGAAACAGCGTCACAGAAGTAGTTAGGGGACATATGCACTGGTCTACGTATTTATGAAACAAGTGGAATCTGTAAAGCTAAAGACAAAAAAATTAGCATCAGCAATAAAAACTGCACATAACCATTGCAGTTGCTGTAATTATTTTTCGTGGTGTATGGGGTTAAGAATTCTGATACTGCTATTTACATACTTTAGATTTGAACAATTAAGCTAATGGTTGGTATATGGCAGAAGTAAAGTGTCTCACACAGTGGAATTTCCAGATAAGCATGGGGAAGTGGGTAGAATGATTCATGTGGTAATGGATTCAAGTTGGAGGCTTCAGTGTTAAATTATACAGATTGTTACATGTAGAAGTATTTATAGATATCTGTATATACCCTAATTAGTGTACACAAGCAAGTGTATTTCCTTTCTTTCAGCTGAGAAGACCTAAAACAAAGACGCCTCAGTGGCCCAAGAGTACTCACCACGCTAATGTTTCTAATTCCATTCTCAAATAAAAGGAACAAGGCTTCTTAGAGAAACGGCCAATTCTATGTAAAGTCTATTTAGGAGATAAGCCTGGAGTATCCTAGAGTGTCAAAACATAAGAAGATACTAAACAAAGGAACCCTTTGAACAATGATGGGATTAACAAAGGGGCACTGGAGGCAATAGCAGAGCTCCCAACAGCCAACAGCATGAGAAACACAATGAATAATATGATACTGCATTGTAATCACACTCTAAAATAAATATCTATGAGCTCCTATTGATATACCTAAAGAAATAAAAATAATAAATGGAGGAAAAGAAACAAATCTGTTGAGAATTCCAAGTAGTTTCTGCAGATACACTACCCTCAAGGAGGAGTGTAACTCCCTCCCAGTAAGTACAAGCTATGCATAGATTGACTTCCGTACAGACTGCAGCTTAAATTGGTCTGAAAAAGAGTTAACTCTTCAGCGACAAATCTGACAAACACGGTTTCGGCTGCGTGATCAAGGTCCACATCAGACTAATAAGTCATTTTGATAATGTACTTCCCAGGTGGTGCTAGTGGTAAAGAACTATCCTGTCATTGCAGGAGACTTAAAATACAAGGACGGGGTCAATCCCTGGGTTGGAAAGATCCCCTGGAGGAGGGGGACTATATATAGTCCATAGAGTCACAAAGGGTCGGATACAACTGAAGTGACTTAGCATGCGTGCACCCCCTTTTTATTCCACTTTTTCTTTTAATACTCCAGTACCCGTGGTTTAATTATTTTAACTTCATAAAATGCTGTAATACCTAGCAATGGCAGTGGTTTTACACCCACATTCCTTTGTTTTAAAAAATGTCCTTAACTATATTTCCTAATTTAAAGAAATAAACCAAAAACCCCATTGAAATTATTAAAATTTCAAAGTTGAGGTCATCTACATCTTCAGGGCTCTGTCACCTAACTAACCTCATATTTAATGCTATTTGCTTTCCTTTCAAAAAAAAATCAGTTTGGCAAGGATTGACATCTTGCAATGTGTGACGCTTCATCTGGGACTTTAGCATTTCTGCCCATTGAGTCAGTTTCAGTTCCGTATGGTTATTTAACACCCACTACGCCAAGTCCTGTGCTTTACGCTTGAGGTATTCTGAGTCACTCAGGAGAGTTGGGTTTTTTTCTTTTCATTTGTTTTGACCCTTAACATACGATGTGATGAAATGGCACTTTGACTCCAGTCCCAGGTGGTTCAGTGGTAAAGAATTCACCCATCAGTTCAGGAGGAGACACAAGAGATGTGAATTCCATCCCTGGATCAGGAAGATCTCCTGGAGGAGGGCATGGCAACCCACTCCAGGGTTCTTGCCTAGAAAATCCATGGACAGAGGAGCCTGGCAGGCTGTAGTCCATGACTGAGCATGCACACCCAACTAATCAAAATGGTAAATAGGTGACAATTCCAGATGGAGGATAGTCTATTATTTACCTGGCCAATACTCCTTGAAAATTGAGAAGCCATCAAGAGCAAGGAAATTTAGAAATTGCCAAAGCCAAAAGATGCTTAAGGAGATATGATTAATACATGTGGATATACTGGATAAGATCCTGAAACAGAAAAAGGACATTAGCTCAAAACAAACAAAAAAAGTCTAAGTATTTCATTAATAATAATATATTATTACTGGTTCTTTAATTCTAACAAATGTACCATACACGTGTAAGATGTTAATAATTCTCTGTACTGTCCTATGATTTTTTCCTATTTAAAGCTGCTCTAAAATTGAAATTTTATTTAAAAAACACAGATACTAAACTGACAAGTATGTAGTCAAGTATGTAGGACTACTTCATATATGACATTTTTAATACTTCTTTGCTTAAGTATCTTTGGTCTCAATAAGCATGTGACTAAAATGCATGTTCAATAATATACATAGCCTATCACTTTAAGATAACACAAAATTTACAGATAAACTTAAGTATGGGAGATGGTGAAATCCACTTTAAATGAAATTAGAAATACATATCCAGAGGAGAATAATACAAAGCAGATGGTATTAAAGAACAAAACAAGTTTCAGATCATTGGCATATTTAACAATACAACATTTTCAAATTACTTTATTGTTTAGATTACCCATCATATACAGCACATAACTTTCCAAAAGCTTTTTCTAGAAGAAGCAAGTCTTATGTAACATTATATGGTTGAGTACTTTAGGGAAATAAAAACTGTTACCATTCTATACCCTACTTTTGAAAGGTTGGTATATGCATTGGTTTAATACCATTTCTGATAAATTTGACAAGTAAGTACTGCATTGAATAACTATGCTATTTTTCCCGTACTTCCTAGAAATATTTGATCATGTGGATCTGATTTTTTTCGTAAAACCTACAGATTTCTTACAAAATTAATATATCCGTAAATATATGGCAAACATAAAAATCCTACAGATTTTTTTCTTGAACAAAATGATTTGATCCTATTAAATCAAAATTTAAATATGAAACATCTCAACTTAGCATCATATTGGTTCTTGTATTTTCAACATAAAAGATGAAGACTTCTGAGAAACAAACACAAAAATAAGCATTGACCAATGTTTTAAAACCTTGAAGCAGTTCCAGTTTGAATGAAAGCAACATGTTATTTAGAAAATTATCTGTGTTAAATCAATTTTATAATTTGTTACCATTTTAATGTTCTGTGAAATTATTGCATCTCTAGAAAAATGTGATTTCTGAAATAAATGATAGATGAATAAGACTTTATGTCCTGTAATTATAACTGTTATTACCAATCCTCAATACTAAATAATCAAGTTTACTCCATTCACAGTAAAGTTAGCCTGAGGCTATAAGAAAAAATTAAACGGGGCAGTATTTTGTAAGATAATATGTTTCAGAATTCCTCTAAGAAACTATTGATCTATTCCTGGAAAAGTAGAACGGAAAAACCCTCAAAATCTGAAACTAATATACTAATGTAGATTTATTGTGGAACAGAAATCAAATTTCCTTCAGGCTAGACCTAATCACTTTGGGAAGAAAAAAAACATATAAAAAGGATATTCATAAAATATTTTTCAGTACTTTTCCCCCCGTGTGGAATTGTTCAAAATGTTTAATGCTTTTATATGTTGCTTTATAGTTTTAATAAAACATTTTCCAAATGTCTTCCTAACTTTACATTGTGTAAGATAATACAAATTTCTACTGAATGAGTGAATTCTTAAGATTTGGCCATTACTGAACACTTGAGTACCTGCTGTATTTGACCCCAATAGTCCTGCAATCCTGAAAACCCAAAGTGCCATTTTGGCAAATGATAAAAAACAAATGAACTGTTTTTCTGACTAGTGAAAACAAACCCTTTTTGAGGAATATGCATCTCTTTGGGATGGTCAAAAAGGTCAAGAAAAGGATTTCACTGTTAATTCCCAAAGAATGTTGATAATGAAGCAGGATATAAATGTGCGGGGTAGGGAATATGATGGGAGCTCTCTGAGACTTCCTCTCAATTTTCCTGTGAACCTAAAACTGCTTTAAAAAAATAAAGTCTATTAAAAAAAAAAAAAGAGTCATCCTATACCAAGATGTATGATAATACATATTGAACCTTGGATTGAGGTTAATTCAATTTTGAGTAATTAAGCTTCATTTTTAAAAACTATCATCAGAATAATTGATTAAATTATAAATTGAAAAATAAAAATAAAATTATTATTTTTAAAAATGCAGAACTTGTAGCAATTCCACTTCATTTTAAGAACCTGAATTTTAAAAGCAAAACTGAAAAATATTCAAAAGAATATAAGTACAGACAAGGGAAGATATATTGAAAAGAAGCAAATAGGACACATCTAAAATAAAATATGAATAAATTTAACATTATGATAATAATTTTTCTACATAAAGTTTTTATTATTAAAGATCAAAACAAAAGCTGAAGTCTTAGCAAAGATATTTACAATGAATCCAGTAACAGAACATTAATTTCCTAAATAGAATAATCACTGAGATCAATAAAGGCAAATGGCTCAAAAGAGAGAGCAAGCAATGAATACGTTTATTTTTTTAAAAAGACTACAAATATAGTAGGAAAGGAAATGAAAATCCAACCACAGTTAGATACTATCCTACATCTAGCAAACTGAAAAAAAAATTAAAATCTGACATTTCCTTCTGCTGCCAAGAGTGTTGAGTAATTGAACGTGGTTTCCGCAGATCTAGAGAGTATACCAGTCTGAAGAGCAATTTGGCAAGATCTGGTGAATTTTAACAACATGCATAAAGCAATTCTTGGAAGATGGCAGTGTGACATAGTTTTTTTAACATCTTTGATCTCCTTTGTTGAAAGGAGAGTATAAAAAGGAAAATATGATTCCTCACCTCAAAATTTTTGGACATCAAAAATAAAAGCTAACTGAAAATGTATACCCATAAACCCCAAAATACAATAGAGAGAAATCACCTACAGCTTTAAGGTATATGTTATATTACCAGGGAGAAGATAAATGCATCTGCCAGAACAGAGAAGGTAAAGTCAAATGTACTCCCTAAAGAGTGCAGAAGGCCAATTAATGGAGAGTAGGTGAGGCTGCAAAAGCTCTGCATATCCACATGTAGTTGAAAGGGGTTCTGAGGCAATATATGAAGGAGCTTGTATTTGTTATCTACTGCTGCTTAACAAATTACTGTGGTCTTAGTAGCTTAAAATAACTAACATTTATTATCTATAAGCTCTCCTGGGTTTAAGAGGTTAGGAGTTGAAACATTATCAAATCATTGGCTCTCAGATAGCCTTTGTGGCCTATTTCTGTTTATTCCCCACAAAATCCATTCTCTCCTTCTCCTGTACCAAAGTATATTTAAATGTACTTGGCTTCCAAGCTAAATAAGGTATTCCCTAGCCTTCCTCCTAACTAGGCGTGGCCATGTGATTAGGTGGAATCAATGGGATATGATAAGAGTGAGGTAGACGACTTCTCCATTATTTTGTGTAAATGGTTTGTTTATTCTCCATTTCACATTTTTTTCTATTCTAATACACTAAAATGTTAATATGATGATTGATACCCCATTTGCTGTGACAAAACAAGAAAAAGAACAAAAGAACAATCAAAGTAACTACAGCTTTATAAATTGGTCTTAGGGGTGTAATATTGGCAAAACCATTTGGGAAAACTGCAGACATTTTGCAACAGGGTCTGTTCATACCACTTATCCTGTTTTATGAAAGGCAAATGCCAAATCACTGTAGCTTGCTGGGGACTCTCTTTCATACCAAATTAGTTTGGTACCCTAAGACATCCAATAATATCACTTACAAATTGGTTAAAAATAAAAATAATATTTCATAGGGCAAAAGCGGGCTAATTATATAATAGATAACAGATAGCATAGGACATTTTATGCTGCAGTCTATTGTCAGGGCAACAACCTCAACTCTGTGATTTTTCTGTGCTGTTAGTGAAAAGTTTGGTTTAAAAAAATTTAATACATATGAAAATTTGTAAAGTGGGAGGCATCAAAATTGTGAATCTGTTTTCTAAGAAGAAATGAAAGCTCCAATGTGTTGGACCTGAGAACTCAAAACAATAATGTGATAACAAAAATCCTAAATGCTTTTACATTCTAGGCAGCAGAACTGGTCGGTAGGTCCGTATCTGAGTGTTTCCACTGGCCATTATTGTATCTAAAAGTTGTTATGCAGTGTCTCTTTCATCCATAGTTACCAGTCTAAATTGTACCCAGATTTCCTTATGTGAGCCAGATAATCATAGAAAATATTTTAAAGATCTTTGACAATTTTAATGTGTATCTTCCGCAGTAATTCAGCTACGTCTGGGCATAAGAGTATCTCTCATTTATGTCTAGAAGCAGCCAAATTGTATTAAGTATGCTTCATTAATGACTCATTCAACACAAGACATTAAGCACCTAAAAAATTCAAATTAATAGAGAAAAACCTGTAATTATAAAGATAATGAGTTCTCCAGGTAGTTCAAGCCATGTCTCCAATATTTTCAGGTGTATCAAATAGAAGATTTATAACCATTTTGGGAATAGGCTGGTTTTTCTCCTTGTTTACATTCCATCATCATGCCTGGAAATGCATCAAAATATAGATTGCTTTTCCTTCACAGAAAGACTAAATAAAGATGAATGTATTTTGCCCTTTTCAAATGTTATAAGTCCCCCTCCTAATTTGTATATTTACTCCTTTGTGAACTCCTTTGGATGCTTTTGCACGGATGATATTATTTCAAATGTTATCTTTACATAATGTTTTCTTCCTCTGTGGCCGCCACATCGAAACACATTTGTGGAATCCAGCCATGCATATGAACAACAATTTTTCAAATCCCTGAATCACAGAAAAAAGAAAAAAACAAAACCAAAATCAGTATCTGGTTCTTCCTTAGCACTATGTCGCACTAAGTTGCTGTTAAAATCATCTTTTAAATGATAACCAAAGCATGGATGAAACTGACAACATGAAGAAAACACAAAAGAAACACAAATAAATGAAAGAGACCAGCTATGGAACACGTGCAGATACATGTAGCTTTTTGTTTTTTAAAGAATGTAATGGTAAATCATAGAGACTCTGACTTTTTAAATAGCTGCTTTCTTTTCTATTTTTCTTTAACTGCTTTTATTCTCTTGGCCCAAAGAACAATAAATTCTCTCCATTTTTCTATCTCATGGCTTCTCTCTCTCCTTCTCTATCCCTGCATCTTCATCCTTCAACACTCCTAAGTACTGGAATATCTGAAAACTTGTTTTTCAGACCCCCTCCCCCTTCTTTTTTTCCTTTACTTGTTCTCTGGGCTATTTCTGGCTTGAAATGTTATCTATAAACTGATGTCTTTTAAATTAACATCTCTGTCAATGACCTCTCTCCTAAGCTGTAGAATCTATATCCAGTTACCTAGTTGCTATGGAGGTTACTTGGATCCTGAGTAAATAGTGTAAATTTAACATATTCCAAGCAAATTACTAATTTCTATGCCTTCCTTTAACCTATCCCTGCCCTATCTTTCTTAAATCAGTAAATGGCACTTCCAATAAGTAATTTGCTCATGTCTAAAACTTTATTTACTTAATTTTATTTGTAGTGAAATATAATTGACTTACGATGTTGTATTAGCTTCAGGTTGCAGCAAAGTAATATATTGGGATGCATATAAGATTGTTTCTGAATCAAGGCTGTGTTTTCTGACACAGGTAATTTAGAATTTTCTATCACCTAGAAGGATTCTGAGAAATCATATCATTTGCCCCAGTTTTTATCCAGGGGCAGAGGAGATACCTACAGAACAATTTTTGAAGAATGTGGTAGAACAAAAATATTCTGCTGTGATCATATTTCATGGGTTTTAGTTGTTTATACACAACTCTTAGAGGCAAAACTCAAATAATCAGGAGTTGTTTGTTGGATCATGACATGATGAGAATGCGTCTGAGAATAATAGACTAGCGGGTGATTTTCAACTCCATCAGATACTTTCTTTGGAGGAATTTAAATGTGAGATGCAAAAAATGAGACTCAGTAGTGTGGTAAGAGAGACATAGATAAGATAATGGAAAAATCAAAAGATAATTACAGTTATTAGCAAGCAGAATCTGTACGTAGAGAGATAGAGATGAAAGTTGATAATTGCATTTGAATACCTCAAATCTCTCCACTGTCTTTGTGTCTGTTAGAATAAGTAGCAACTGATTTCTTTAAAGTTTCAAATACCATATTTCTTCTTGGGAAACAGTTGTCTTTGTATTCTGGATAACAACAATAATCACTGTCAGGAGACCCAAGGTTTATTATCAAGGAAAATATTTTTGTATTTCTTTACCATTCTGTGTTTTCTTAATTATCAGCTCTCTTCCAAAGACATAATCTCCAGAGATGGCCCAGGTTTCTGAAATTTTATGTACATAATTAACTACTTATGATAAACAACATATAACCAACATATTTATATTGGTCATTAATTTTTTTCCACTCTCTCTACATGCACTCACACCTTTAGCAATGATGATAACTGCACAATATCAGCATTTTGATATATGACTATTTAATTAACTTTCATTTTGATGAACATTTAAATTATTTTCAGCTCCTTTGTCATTATCAACAATTGTTCATGGATACTTATACGTAAATATTTGTACCTGTCACTTTTTAATGCTGTATTTTTATATGCCTATATACTGTATTACTCAAAAAAAATTCTTACAGATAATTGAATCAATTTATACACACTCTAGTGTATTCTTTTTCTCTAAAGCCCTTTTTTTCTTGGGTGTGAGCTGGATAAAATTGACTCAGTATAAAAATTATATAAATTATAATCATAATCAATGTGATGACAGTTTTGGCCTAAAAATTCCAACTCAGTCACTGTTTTGATAAAATGAACTACATTTGTTTAAAATTTTAGGCAACTTTCATATTTTGCAGTAGCATTTGAATATATATATATGTATATAAATGATTAGCTCATCTTTAATGCATGTTTGACAAAAAGTTTGTAAATATAAGTGTACAGAGTTAAGATTTTATACTCTTAGATAATTTGAATGCAAATTCATTTACTTTTTAGGTAGAGGGACTAAAAATTAGAAACTTTTGAGAGTATCCTTAAAATGTGTGGTGAGTAGAAATGTCATATATACACACAACTGTACAAGTGATAGTCAAACAAACAGAAAAAAAGGTAACACTCACATAAAGATAAATATTTTCTTTACTCTTCAGTGACTAATAAGGCAGGCATAATGCTTGCAAGTGGGTATTTTAAGTATAAGCATACCTTGGATGTCTTATGAGTTTGGTTCCAGACCACTGAAATACACTGAATATTGCAATAAAATAAGTCACAAAACTTTTTTGGTTTCCCAATGCATATAAAAATTATATTTATATGATACTAGAGTATTAAGTATGTCTATAGGATGTATATAAATAAATACCAAACCAATTAGAATAGTAACATAAAATATTACTGATCACAGGTCACCATAGCAAATATAATACTAATGAAAGAACTTGGAGTACTTTATGTGTCTCAGAAACATGAAGCAAGAAACTATTGAAAAACTGGTGCTGATAGACTTGCTTGATATAGGGTGGTGACAAACTTTGAATTTGTAAAAAATTACAGTGTCAATAAAATGCAGTAAAGAGAAGCACAATAAAATGAAGTATGTCTGTGTTAACATTATGCATTTCTCCTGTAAATATTTACTAGCTTTTATCCTAGGAATCCTTTTAGAAAAAGGAGAAAAGGAGATGACAGAAGACTGACCTGTTACATCTTAAGGTATCCATTCATAGAAAAATATATTGCAGTATGAATTATAGACAAACACAAGTGGATACAAACTTATGTACATGACATCTTAAAGTTATCATTTTTCATTTTTTAACCTTTTTCTGGGCAAGATGTAGGTTATGTAACTGAAAGAAGACTTTAAAAGAAGTTGAGTTATTTAGCTGCAGTAAGTAGAGGTTTAAGTATAATGTCATAATACTGCCTAGATAGAAACTCCTGGGATTCTTTCTCACCTAACATAAATGTGACTCCAACAGTAGGATTTTATTAGTATATGTGGAAGAACATTCTTGAAATATTTTAAAAATGAGCCTAATAAGAAAAGATCCAGCTATTTTTAAGAAGCTATTATAGTCGGCTTCTATTATATTACAATAGTTAAAGTGCTCTTTCTCAAAATGTGTGGGTGAGGGTAACTGAGGAAACGCAGTGAAGTCTGCTAGTTTTCTAGTTCCTATGAGATCAGAGAAGGGAATGGCAGCCCATTCCAGTATTCTCGCCTGGAGAATCCCATGGACAGAGGAGCCTGGCAGGCTACAGTCCCTGGGGTCGCAAGAGTTGGACACGATTGAGTGATTGAACCACCACCACCATGAGATCAGAAATTTTGCTCTCTTTTTACTAACCCATACAAATGAGGGTTTGTTTCCTAAACCTTGCCCAGGTTCTTCTTTTCTTCAGAAAAGAAGACAGGGATTTGATGCTATCAGTCTGAATCTCTGACTGGTATTTGCTCCTAGTTTCCTTTTAAGAGCCTCCATCACTTATTCTACTTGTTGGAAGCCTACCCGTTATAAAGGCTTATTTCTTCTGGATGCTAAAATCTGCATTGATATCTCTTAATGACCTGCAAACGCATTGTCTCAATTCTGGGTTCTATATATGTATAAACTTTATCCAGCAACATGATGATGAATTCTTGATAAGTATCTACCTCATGCTCATCAACATATCTGATTTCTAGTTTACCCATCCTATTACTTATTGAACTCTAAGCCCCCTCTTTTCTTAGTTCTACTCCTTGGATTTTGCAAGAAACTAGTAAGTAAACTGTTACCTAAGTCATATCATGTGAGAAAATGTGGCTAGATTGTGGGAATATGAAATAGATGTAGCTGGAATATAGAAAAAAGAAAGTGGAAAAACAATTCAGATGTTAAAAAGGGGGAACTAATTCATGCTTCCAGGAAAGTGAGGTATGTTAACAGGTAATAGCGATGTGCTGAGTAAGTGGTTATCACCATAGTCAAACCCAGAGTATGGATAAAAGCTAGAGCCCTACCAAAATTTAAAATCAACATTTATAAAATGTTGATTTAAAAATCTGCCTCAACCAATTTGAACCATGCAAGAGTTCTAGTAACAGTTTCTTGGAGGGAGTAAGGATAGACTAAGAGTGGAACTTAGACTTGTAATTCTCATAATAAGTAGCCATGGGCTGAGAGAGGAGTGACCTGAGGATTCTTCTCACTGTAGACAGTGCCGGCACTGGCATGATCAGAGGACCACCTCCAGGACCCCCCAGCCAGAAGGTACCAGGGAACATGTCAGAGAGAACAGGAGAAAACATCCAGGCAATTTTCATCCTTTTCTGAAATGACAATTTCATTGGATTTGTAATCCCTAAGTTTATGAAAGTGGATGATAAGCTATAGAAATCTAGAGAAATGAAATTTTGATTTGCTTTGTTACCCCAAACTAGGAGTCCTAGGAACATCTGCTGCAATTCAGCTTATATGAATTGAGCATTTTCTAAGTGCTTTCCTTTTACATATTATAATGAGAACCAAGTACAAAGAGGACTTCATGGTAAACCAAAATAAAGAGAAGTCTAATGCTTTCTGGTAAATGTAGATTGTCTTTGACTAGACAATTAACAAAAATGTAAAATACTTAAGACCTTATTCACATTCAAACTAGCATTTCTTTTTTATAGTAAAGCTTAACTCAAAGTGGTGAAACCTTAAAGTTTGATTCCTGAAGTATTTTTAGCTTTCAAAGCTACCTTATACATAAAGTAAAATTCACCCTTTTAAACTAAAGAATACTCTTCTAATCATCGCTTCCAATCATGTAACCTCTACCACAAACATGTTATAAAGTTTTCATTACCCTAAAAAGTTTTCCCTTATCCCTTTGAAATTGATTCCCCCAGTTAATAGACGGAATGTTGAAGTCTTAACCCCCTCCAGTCCCTCAGAATGTGACTGTATTGGAGATTTAAGACTTTTAAATAGGCAATTAGGTTAAAATGAGGTCATATATATGAGCCCTAATCAAGTATGACTGGTGTGTTTAAAAGAAGAGGTGATTAGGAGAAAGAAACACTCAGAGAGAAAACCTTGTGCATATAAAGGGAGAAGGTGGATGTCTATAAACCAAGGTGAGAGGCCTCAGAAGAAATGAGCTCTGCCAGTGATGCCTTAATCTCCGACATCTAGCTTCCAGAACTGTGAGAAAATAATTTCTGTTCTTTAAGCCTCCCAATCTGTGGTACTTTGTTATGGCAACCCTCAGTTCAGTTCAGTTCAGTCGCTCAGTCGTGTCTGACTCTCTGTGACCCCATGAATCGCAGGACGCCAGGCCTCCCTGTCCATCACCAACTCTCGGAGTTTACTCAAACTCATGTCCATCGAGTCAGTGATGCCATCCAGCCATCTCATCCTCTGTTGTCCCCTTTTCCTCCTGCCCCCAATCCCTCCCAGCATCAGGGTCTTTTCCTATGAGTCAGCTCTTCACATGAGGTGGCCAAAGTAGTGGAGTTTCAGTTTCAGCGTCAGTCCTTCCAATGAACACCCAGGACTGACCTCCTTTAGGATGGACTGGTTGGATCTCCTTGCAGTCCAGGGGACTCTGAAGAGTCTTCTCCAACACCATGGCAACCCTAGCAGACTGTTAATAATATATTCACTCTCACTCTCAAGCCCAAGCAATCAATGGGATCTACACGGTGTCATAAAGTTGACCTTTCTTGAATTTTATGTAAATGAAATGATAACAATATGTAGCATTAAACATTTAATTATTTTTACTTATGATGGTTTGAGATTCGTTCATGCTGTGGCTCTGTTCATATTTTCTTTTTTTCAGTGAAGAGATTTTATATTATGTCACAATGTTGTCAGCTCTTCTCCACTGGTTGGATAGAGCTGTTACAAAATTATGCCCTTGTGAACATTAATTTTTGTTGACATGTGGATGTATTTCACTTAGAAAAATGCCTAGAAGTGGGGTTGCTAGATTCTATAACATACACTTAATCCTAGAAGATACCTCCAAACTGTTTTCAGAAGTTGGTATCTGTGTCATTTTGTGTTCCTACAGCAAAACATAACAATTACTGTTGTCCCCCATTCTGGTAAACACTGGGTAGGTCAGTCGCTTTATCTTTATTCTAGTGGGTGTTTTGTGATTATAATTTTGATTTGAATTTCTCTGAGCAGTGATATTGACCATCATTTCATATACTGATTTGCCTGATTATATCTTTTATTGTGAAGTGTCTAAGTTGTTTGTCCTTTTAAAATTGTTTTCTTATTAATGAGTTCTGAGATTTCTTTATATATTCTCTATATAAATCCTTTATCTGGAATGTATATTTCAAATTTTTTTTTTTTACAAATGGATTGGAGAGTACATGAGTGAAAAGTTATACAACTTAAGTGATAAATGCAGTGATCAAGGTAAGATGTCTTCTGTTAGTCTAAGAAAATGGTTTTGAATTGAAGAGATCTGAATTGGTTTGAAAGATATTAATAGGCAAAATCAATAAGGTTTAAAGATTGTTGGAAATGTGGACAAAGAGGAGAAGTAATTGTTGAGGATACATTTAATGTAAAAATATGGGTGGTAGCACTTGTCTAAGCTAAATACTGAAGTATAACTCTTTGAGGAGTGATAGAATAATTATAGTTTTGGATATATGGATTCCAAGCTAAATAAAAATATGAATATCTTAATAAAATATGAAATGAACAATTGGCTATATATATATATATGGAACTCAGGTGAGAAATAAGTGAGTATAGCATGTTGAGAATTATTGGTATAACAGTGTAAAGCTTTGATAAAGAAAAAAATATTTTCCTCTTTTGAATCTCTTTTTGCCTTAACTGAGCTCATGTTATTTTTATTCCTACTTTATAAGCCACACTTACAAAATAGGTTAATTTTGTCCTTAGCAGCTCTTGGACCCTTTTCCTTGTATTACTTTTTTTTCCTTTTTCCTTTTCCTTGATCCAACTATCCCATTTCCCCACTGATTCTCTTAGAACCTTAACTCTTGTATAGAAAACATAGATTTGGCAAGCTTCTTTTGTAAAAGACCAGAGACTAAATATTTTAGATATTTTGTGCCACAGAATATCTCTATTCTATTTTTTTGATAGTCTTTAAAAATGTAAAAATTAGTTCATGGATCAATATAAAAACAGTTCACAGACTAGACTTGACCAATGGGCTATAAAAAATTAATAAACCAAAACCTCAGTTACATAGAGTTGATATACCAGAAGGGGGAGCTCTCACAATCTGCTCGAACAGGAGAACTCAATAGGAAGAAGACTCCTAACTCCACCTCCAAGGGCTTAGCCAATGAAAGGTTATGCACTCTATGTTACAGTTCTCCCAAACTCCTTTTTGTCTCAATATAAGTGTTCTCCTTCCCTTGCTGTGTGGAAATTTGCATGTGGCTTGCCCATGGTTGCAGACCCCAGAATGCAATTCTTTGCTGATCTTGACTGAATCTATCTTTGCTGGAGAAATAACTATTTGTTTCAGATCATTAGGGTCATAATTCTCCAATTCCTGCTATAAAGCATCACATTACTGGATGCTGCCCTCTTGGGTGGCATGTTATACTTTGTAGACTTTTGCCTATCTTCTTCTCATTTCCAGTAACCAGTTCTGAGTACTGTTTCCTTCTGAGCATGTTTTCCCCTCCATTACCTCAAATTTTATTTACTCTCTAATAGTGACCTTTAAAGACTTTATTGACCCCACCCTCAAACCAAGTTAATCATGCTCTTCTCTATGCTTCCAATGTGCTTTTGGCGCATTCCTTTTATTTAAGCATGTCTATGGTAAGTTTTGTAAATATCAAATAAATGGAATTGAATCTGTCTGAATCTCTTTACACTGACCCTTGAACAATGCAAGGGTTAGGGTTGCCAACCCTCTACACAGATGAAGACCCCTAACTTATAGGATCATGTAGTACTGTAGCATTTACTATACAAAAAATAATTGCATATAAGTAGACCTGTGCAGTTACAACTTGTTAAAGGGGAAATTCTGTTTGTGACTAATGCTGATATATAGAGCTAATGATGTCATTAAATTGTGAGAGGCAGAATAACATACGTATAGTCGGCCTTCCTCATCTGCAGCTTCCACATCTGCAGATTCAGCCAACCTCAGATCAAAAATATTTTAAAAAAATCCATAAATTTCCCAAAACCAAAACTTGAATTTGTTTCATACTGGTAACTATTTATATAGCTTTAACTCGATGTTATAAGTAATTGAGAGATGATTTAAGGGCTTCCCTTAACAGTAAAGAATCCGGCTGCAATGCAGGAGATCTGGGTTCGATGCCTGGGTAAAGAAGATCCCCTGGAGAAGAAAATCCCACTCCAGTATTCTTTTCCTGGAGAATTTCGTGGACAGAGAAATCTGTCGGGCTACAGCTCAAGGGGTCGCAAAGAGTCAAACACCACTGAGCGACTAACACTTTCAGCTTTCAGGGATGATTTAAAGCCTGTGGGAAGATATGCATAGGTTACATGTAAGTACTATACCATTTTATATAAGGGACTTGAGCATCTGTGGATTTTGGTATTCACTATGGACCTGGAACCAATCCCCTACAGATACCAAGGGGCATAGGGTCTACTGCTGTGATTTGAAACATGAAAGAAGCTTTATTTCTTGAAAGAAGCTTGACAGAAGCTTTATTTCTTGTGTTGTATAAACCTCAGCCTTTGTTCTTTGCCTATTAAATGCAGATAGTTATATTTTCATTTTCATGGTGTGATTAAAAAGAGTATTGTTGTTACTATTTGTCTTAAGTATCCTTTTATCCAAAAGATATTTGCATTTTTAACTAGGATTTTCAATGGCTTAGCTCAAATGCATTATGCAATTAAGCGCTATGGTTAGTCACTCACAACCATATTTATGGTCAGAACATTTCCTCCCCTCCACAATCTTAAAATTTAAATGTTCTTGATTTTCCTACTTTTGAGACAACCCTTACTGTCACATTGATAGTAAACAAGTGACAGCTAAGCTTATTGTCAACTTCATGGGGAATTGATTACTCTACAATAAAACTGTAAAAATGAAATATTGCTTAGTCTAAAATTACAAGAGTAATTTAATTCAGGGAGCTTTAAATTTTTAAAGAACTCTTCAATCTCTGCTGACCTACGATACACTCAATACCTACTCCTTGGGGAGGGTTAGTAGTGAAAAACTATAAAAAGTCTGAAATCTGTAAGGTTAAATTAGATTGGAAAAAGCTACAAAATTCTCAAGTGTTCAGGTGATACAGTTATTCCAGAAACAAACTTGATTGTATCTAATAACACAGAGATTTCTTTATATGATGTTTCTGGCATTGGAGATATTATATCACTATAAAAGTTCTTTTTCAAACCCATCCAAGTAAATTACGTTAGAAAAGATTTAGTAGTTGTTTAATTTAACTCATAAAAAGCCATAAATAAGTATCAGCTTACGGAGAATAAAATGACCACAACCAATAATAACATTTAATGCATTGTGAAATGTAATGCCATGAAAAATACAGTGTAATTACATTTACTTACATGCTGCAGTTTAACTAGGGTTACTTAAATTGAACTATTGGCAATTTTTGCTTATTTTCTTTGTTTAAAAAGATCACTATGATTTAAAGTTTAATTGCAGAATATATAAGATAATAAAATTGCTTCTCCATCAACTATTTTTCATATAAATACAGATGGATAATTTTGTCACTCTGTAAATAAATTTGTGGATTTATTATTTAACATCATGCATTGAATGTAATGGCAAGACAGTGAATATATATGTTTATTTTAAACTAATGATTGCTATATTGCTCTTTCCTTTGATTCAGAGGGATAATTCTTAAAATTCAGGAGGGTGGTCTTTTATGGCTATGGAGCCTTCTTTTGGGACTATTCTATTAATATCACTTATGATAACATTTCACTTATATCTGTTTTTATTTAGCTTTTGTATGTTCTCCAATTCATTGATTTGTTTGAAAACTCTTTACCTTACTTTCTGAAATTTCAAACCAAAATCCTAAACTTCATCATGTTCATTGGCTACTGTCAATTCTTTTATAAAACTGCTGCTTCTCTAATGTGCACCTGTATTCTTTACAAATTATCAGCTCCACTGTTGCATGTTTCACCAGCATTTCATCACCTCTAAACAGCATGACCTACTCCTTAAGTCATGTATTTTTCCAAAACTTTAGAAAACAGAGATCCATTCCAACTCCTAGTAGAGAATAAGGATGAAAATTGCACACCAGTTCAGGATGTCTGAGTTTGAATGGTAACTCTCCCGTTTATCAGCTCTATGGGCTGATACTTATACTGATATTTGGGCAATATACTTAGGAGCTCTAATCCTCACTTCCTTCAAATGTAAATAAGAGTAATGATAATATTTAAAGATTCAATGAGATCATGCAACTAGCTAATGCTCTAATTCATTTTAGCTAATATTTGTATAACAGGCTTTGGTCTTCTGTGGTTAGCTTCTCAGTCAATTCTACACATTTATTATCATCATATTTATCATATTATCATCATATTTATTATCATTGTCAACCTGTCCATTCTGTATGCAGATACACAGAACAATGACTGATGTCACATCTCAAAGTCTATTTTAAATAAATGTGTTTAAGGAAGGGGAAGAAAATGTCTTTTTGGCCCGAAAGGCAGGTTAGATAATTACCAATTATAAAGATGTATTTACTTTTTACTTTTTCTCTGATTTTCCTCTGAAGTCATGACCATTTGATTCCATGCAGCTGTAGCTCAGGCAAATGGTCACTTATGGTTACAAGAACACAAGTTCAGAGCCTGGATGAAAATTATATAGATTTAGCATTCAAACTATTGAATATTGAAGCAGTGCTTCTCTTCAGCAATGCCACAATAAAACCAAGTGATTTTATATGAAGAGACTGAGCAAACCATTATAATATCAGCTGTCTCTGGTCAGAGACTAAGTATTTTCAAAAAAAATGTGATTGAATGAAGTAGCTAATGACTTTTGGGATAGAGAACCTAATTATGATCATTTAAAAAAATATGAATTGGATTTTTTTTCTACAGTCAGTATATTACATACAGTATAAAACCCAAGCTCATATTTTCATTTTTTAGCCTATAATCATGTGTCCTTGAATAGAAAACTTAATACTGACAAATAGCTAAATGTTACAGTGCATTTTTCAATAATGATAAGACAAAAATCTCATATTCCATGTCTTGAGATTTTGTTTTACAGTCCTTATAAATTAAAGTGTTTTAAAAATACATTGGCAAGATTTTCACTGGAAAGATAATCATTTCAGTTCATATCATCTTTTAATGATGCACTTAAAATTTCTAGCATTATAATGTGATTTTAGATACTGCTCATTCATTCTGTGATTTACAGATATAAAAATACTATTGAAATAATCAAAACATATAAGATGCTGAAATGATTCTTTTAAAAATATTTTCATTAGAATGTATTAGAGATCATGAATATATATTTATATAATTAATATAATACTGAAGTTGTATCTGCTTAATACTGTCACTAATAGTAATTGTAATTTTTCCTTTGCTGTTTCACTAGAAGATGTGAGTACATTAACAATGAAAAGCAAACAATTAACAGTGTTTGAAATAGAATTTCTTCTTGAAAATCCATTTCTCCTTGGGAAAGGACATGATGATTTACAAATTATTCATGTGGCTTGTGTGTCTGAATAATTTACCCTAGTAAAATTATATTTTACAATTGAACTCGATACAGCATATTTATTCATAGGTACATATGTGGGTATGTACTTAGACACATTTACCTAGAATGACACAAAGTGTATTGAAAACATGAAAACGTTTTGCAACTTATGTTTAAATAATGCAAATGTAGAAAATTTCAACTTTCCAGTATACCATAGATATTTTAGTGCAGCTCCCAGTTTTAAAATAGCCTGAAGTGATTAATATTCATCAAAAAGAAGTGGGAAGATAGGCATTATTTAATTTTCAATTAATAGAAAACACAGAATTGTCTATTTTTCATCACCTAGCTATTTATCCATTCCCTATGGAAGGGAACAGGCTGCCACACTCTTGTCTGTTTTCTTGCTGAGAGTGCTTGCCTGTGCTGACAAGCTCACCACCCAGTTTCTGTCTGGCGTCGAAGCACTATCTTTTTCAGCCATGCAAGTCTGTGTTTTGTGATAAAGTACAGTTATGGGCAGCCTTGCGGACTCGACTCTGCTGCAGAAAGAACTCTCCTGCTGCAGTATTCCATTTGAAAACTCTCTTCTGATGCTTGATTTTCTTCTGAAACTGGACTTGCAGTCGTAATGGTTCTTTCTTTAATATTTTAACTAATTTTACCTGTTTAATATGAGCCAGATATTCTAAACTGAACAGCAAGGGAGTTTTTAAGGCTGAAAGTAAATTTTATGAGGAATAAATCACAATTTATATACTGATCTAACATTGCTGCTGCTGCCAAGTCGCTTCAGTCGTGTCCGACTCTGTGCGACCCCAGAGAGGGAAGCTCACCAGGCTCCCCTGTCCCTGGGATTCTCCAGGCAAGAACACTGGAGTGGATTGCCATTTTCTTTTCCAATGCATGAAAGTGAAAAGTGAAAGTGAAGTCGCTCAGTCGTGCAGGACTTGTAGCGACCCCATGGACCGCAGCCCACCAGACTCCTCCGTCCATGGGATTTTCCAGGCAAGCGTACGGGAGTGGGTTGGCATTGCCTTCTCCAATTTAACACTGTGCCTATCACTTGAAAATGTGGGAATTTATAGAGTTTCCAGGCTACTGTGGAGGTGATCCGATTTGTGATATGTTGGTCTATTCATTTCAATTTCTACAAGATCTACAATGATTATTTCAGTCTCTAAGATGGCACAATAGTACTATGCCATTTATTTAGTGTGTGAATAGGTATCACCTTCAAGCATCCATTTCTGGTATTTTTGTAGGAATCGCTGTGATTCGGACACCTAGAAATAAATTTTAATGTACATCTGAGTTAAGATGTACATTAAAATTTAGGAAGTATCAAAGTATAGGTAACAGAATTAAACAGCATTATCTCAGTAACTTATTGAGCAGTGTTAAATTAAAAAAATAATAATAACATAATCAAAGGAAACAGTTCTGCAGAAGTCCTAGAAATCCCAGGAATGTGCATTTTACAGGATGGATGAAAGTAAGATTTGTGCTTTACTGACCACATATAGAGAGAAAAAAAGGCCTTGACAAAGTGCCTGCATATTAGGAGAGCATTAGGAAAGAGATCTTCAACATAGCCAAGTCCTTCTGAAGACTATAACGTCAAAGAAAGGGTTACCGTGTATGGGGAGGCAGGTCAAAGAGGACCCTTCCTCATGGGCCTCAGTTCTTGGTAAGGACACGAAGAAGAATCTGAGGTCTTACCTGTGGCATAAATAAGTTTTTTAAGGAAAGAAAAGAATACCTCAAGGGAGAGATGGGCCAAGTCCAGACGCACTGACACAGGAATGATGAGGTACGGGGTTTTCAAGGGTTTTTTACTTATTCATCTAGGTGGAGACACAGACTGATAGTTTTAATTGACAGTTGCAAATGACAGAACAAAAGGCTCTATTCAGCAAGTCTTCCTATAATTCAGTCTGTCATAATCAGATATATGTATGTATAAGATGTGTGAACCTATAATGGGCTCCCGGCTGCCTAAGGTCACTTGAGGGCACAGCTGCCCCTCAAGGGCACATGTGCCAGAGTTGGAGAAGCCTTTGTGGTTAGTTTGTATCCATTGTGTGTCTAGGGCATATACTTCAATGTTGGAAAAGTTTCTGTGGTTTTTTGGTAGCATATCTGTGAGCTCTCCTGGGCCGCATTGGGAAGTGTCTGGGGTGGGGTTTAGAGATCAGCTTGAAACTTTTTTGGCTAGGCCACCCCTCCTTTTTCATGTCTAACTTCATACCTAACAGAAAGTGTGGATTAGAAATAAAATTCAGTCACCAAAGCAAGTAGATGTCAGGAAACCTTGCATAAATTGGCCTGGCCTTTGACAAAAAAAAAGAAAAAATGAAAAAATAAATGAGTCCCCTCATAACATTGATCCATTGTCAAGTGGGTTTAACTATTTTAATTACATAATATATGGAGGGTTTGACAGTGTGAGCTGAAATTATCAGTATGAGTATTCCCTCGCCAGTGATCTACTGGGTGCTCAGTAGAAGCAAAATTATAGTTGGATGTTTGAACCCTAATCCAACATTATATAGCATTTCCAGAGATTAGACATAAACTGAAGTATCAATAGAATTATGCTTATAGTACAGTATTTAAAACCATATGATTTATGATTCAGTCATTAAGGAGATATAGCAGAAAAAAATACAGAAAGGGATATCTGAACTTCATGTATTTCAACTAATGAAATTATCAGATAGAAACTATAATATAATTATAATAAAATTAGATAATAACACTAAGTTATAGGTAAACATAAAATAAAACATTTTTGTTTATAAAAACAAAATAGTTTACAATAATGTTGTAAATATCCCAGAGATGATTATTTATGAGATTGCCTTGATTAAAAAACTTCTTTTTTGAGACTTTGGAGAGCTGCTATGGCAATCAGGACTTAAAGGTCAAAATCTGCATAGAGGGGGACTTATTGAGACCCAACTTTACCTTTCTGGACTGGGGAGGCCAACTTAATGCTAATGGAAACAGCATAATTTCAGTTGCAGAAGAACCAATATAGATTCTGTAAATTTCACAGAACTCAGGATACAGAATTTAGAAGTCTAATCTTTAAAGGCAGTAGGACTTGAAAGCTCAATATATAGGGGGAAAAAAGGCAGTTAAGAGAAATGATCATGACCCTCAGTAATTATATATTCGTTTAGACATTTGCTGATTAAATTGTCCAGTGCAGTAGCCCAGAAAGCATAAAAAGGGCCTCTTAAAGCCAGGCCTTTTCAAGAATGCAGTTTCATGGAGCTAAAAAAAAAAACTTAGATGAATTCAGAATTTTCAAATTTGATAGAATACTAGAAAATACGTCTAGTCTTAAACAGCAATATATGGTTACTGGTAAAATATTGAAAGCTTTGCCCTGATATTGAGAAAATATGGGTGTGCTAATTAAAACTATTTCCATTAACAATTATATTGAAATCCCAAATGAATAAAATAAGGCAAGAAAAAATAATAATTAAACAAGTAAAACTATGATTGTTATCAGAGTCCCTGATTAGTCATATTAGCAGTATAAAGCTCATAAGCAATGTGAACAAGATTAGGCTTCTATACAACAATAGATTCCATATTTAAATGATTAAATCAGAAAAAGGTCACAGGATACAAGAGCAAATATAAAAATCAAATTTTTTCTATAAGTTAAATCTGTGAACTGTTTTGAAATGTATCTCTCAATAAAAGTAAAATAATAAAGGCAGTTAAAAGATATTGTCTAGAGGTGTCTACTGCATTTTCAGACTGCTTAAAAAGTTTCGAGGCACATTATCAGCAATAAAGAGAACTGCTACTTAATAGGAAAAAGTCTCTAGGAAGATATTCTAATACCAAAATTACATGCACTAGGATGAACGTCTTTTGCATATTCAAATATTTCAATGCAAAAGTAAATGCATAAAATTAATCCTGTATATATTAAATTTAATTAATGGTATTATTTGAATGTTTATGGAAACTAATAATTTTGTATATTAAATTTTTACTCAAGTTATTAACTTGTGAATATAATATTGTAAGAATCTTTAAGTTCAACTTATGAAATTCATTTTATAGTTTTCTTACATATCAAATAATTCTTCCAGCAAGACTTTTAAATGTTATAATTTTAACTGAACAGAATAGAATACTTTAAAAAATTCTACTTATAATTTTTAAATGTTTTTCCTGTTGTAAAAGTCATTTATAAATTTAAGTAACAGGTTTTTTAAACTATTTTACTTGCATTTATGTATTAGGTATATTTAGTCTTCTTGTTTAGGTATCTAACAATCATGACAGAGAAAACTCAGAAGTTAACAGAAAAATCTCTCCCAAAACCTCTTAAAAATTTTTTATATAACAAACTTTAATTTTAGCAAATTAAATCCCTTTAGCATTCTAGTAATGTTAACAGAAACCCAAATTATCATAGATATTTTAACTAAAAATAAAATTAAAATATACTATACCCCCCTAAATATCACAAGCACTTTCATTAAAAAAAAGACACTGATTTTTCTAAACTTAATAATGGAGTATTAGTGATTTTTACTTCTCTGTCTTCATTATATCTTAATTATCTTAACTTACTAGTGGGCATACTGAGGTTACTTGGTGGAAAATTAAAAACCACTATACTGTTTGCTCTAGTAAGTTCATTATAATTATTAATATATCCATTTATCATTCATAAATTTGAAATCACTTAACAAGAACTGGGTATATGCCTGGGTTCCTCCCAGGTCACTGATTAGACAGGTGGGACCATTTTTAAAGATGCCTGATTTGGTAGATGGAATTTCCCATTTTTATTTATTGCCTAGTTGAATTCAGCCTTCTTCCTGTGATCTTATCTAGTTATGATTTTAAGAACATTCTTTAGCATTGCCACAATTTGAAATATGTTTTAATATCATTCATTGGATTTCAGAATTCTTCATATAGCTTTATCTTCTGTAGCTATAATTCTGATGTCAGGTTAATGACATTTCAGAAACAAAAAGGAAAGAAGGTTATGATTAGTAGAAAAGAAGATATTTCTTCCCCCTCTAATACAGACTTTTTTTTTTCCAATTGCTTTATCAAGTTGGTTTTCAACTCCTTATTGGATAGTAGCAAGTTCAATATGTTATTCATGTAGGGAAAAGGTAATGTCAGCTAGCCTTTGACACTTAAGCAATACCAGTGTTCAACTGAGACCCTGAAGTCACAGTGTAGACGGGGGTAAAGAACTTGGCTTTTAATGTTAGATCTGAGTGCTAATCAATCACCACCTGTATGACTTTGAATATGCTAGGTACTTGTTAATATCAGTTTCCATATCTTTACATCTGGGTAACTAAATGTACCACACCATTTCTGGTGAAAATAAAGTCACCTTTCATCTCTAAAGTACATTTTAAAGTGCTTGACCCATAGATAATTATTAAATTGTAGTTGCAATTAGTTAATCTATCAAAATGATCTTCTATATGCTAGGGTGGAGTGGTTCATTAACGATATTAAATGTAGTTTCTAAAATAGATTTGTATTACATTTAAGCTCACTAGAGCAAAGAATTTACTTTTACATCTGCCATCTTTCATACCGACATCGAGATCTGTGAAGGGTCTGAGATTTTACCCTGTGTGTAAGCTGATAGGTTAGTCTGCCAAAAGTTCATGTGTACCAGCAAAAAGGCGAGCTGATGTATACTGGTGGACTGCATGAGACAGTGGAGAAGCAATGGTACCCGCTCCAGTGCTCTTGATGGAAAATCCCATGGACGGAGGAGCCTGGTGGGCTGCAGTCCATGGGGTCGCTAAGAGTCGGACACTTCACTTTCACTTTTCACTTTCATGCATTGGAGAAGGAAGTGGCAACCCACTCCAGTGCTCTTGCCTGGAGAATCCCAGGGACGGGGGAGCCTGGTGGGCTGCCGTCTATGGGGTTGCACAGAGTTGGACATGACTGAAGTGACTTAGCAGCAGCATGAGACAAAGGGAAATTTATGATTCACAACACCAGCAGTGGTCATTGTTATATCATTTACCAGAAATTCCCCAAACCCTAATTCCCACACACTTACATGACAAGGTCCAGGTGATGCCGGTGGATACAGTGCTTCGTGTTAGAGGGAAAAACTGAGTGTAGGAAAATGCCAGTCATTTACAAGGAGGCTTCTAGAAAACTTATCCAAACTTTGCCCTAGGAAGAGGCACTGTCATTATTAATGTGAGCAGCAAACTAATATGCCCTCAGTTCTGGAAAATTCTAATGTCCAAGGCTATTTGCTTTATAAAGAATTTTGAAATATGAAGCTAAACTGATAATGCTTCTACACAGAAAAGAGACAGAAACAAGAAGTTCATAGGGATTTGTCTCCTTACAGCAAATGGAAACTTTGCACTTATGGAATAAAAGAAAAAAGGACAAAAGATTCAGAAACATAATTTTAACATTGTTGTTTTAAAGCTTTTGGAGTTTTAAATTCTACCAAAACAATGTGTTGAAAGATAAGGTAAATGAGATCAATTACGATAGTGTTTCAGAGTGGCGACAGGCAAAATTGAGATATTTATGAGGTTTGGGGGTCCTAGGGCTCAAGACATGTATTTTAATAGGAGAGGTGGTTTAGTGTTAGCTCATGACATAATAGTTACAGATTAGTGGATAGGGCAAATCTAAGGTTTTGAGAAAAAGGTTCCAATGTCAGTGTATTTATTAAAGGTTAGCTGTCTGATGTTTATCTTAAAGAGTTTTTCATCCCTTTCATTCTGAAAGGAATAGTAATGTTATTTGCAAAGGTTTCGCTGGTGGCTCAGATGGTAAAGAATCTGCCTGCAATTTAGGAGGCCTGGGTTCAGTCCCTGTGTTGGGAAGATCCCCTGGAGAAAGGAATGGCAACCCACTCTGGTATTCTTGCCTGGAGAATCCCAGGGACAGAAGAGCCTGGCCGGTTACAGTCCACGGGGTCTCAAAGAGTTGGACAGGACTGAGAGGCTACACTTTTACTTTCTTTTCATCTTTCTGGGCAAGTTTTCTGGAATACAAGAGTAAGTATAAGACTAGTGAAGTCATGATAATGTGGAGTTAAGCTATGAGCATAAATTATTTTGGTTCTTCAAACCAAGTAAGTTGTAGCCAGAACCTGTTATTATTTGTATATGAGATTGATCTGGTGGCAGAGAGGGGTCTCCTCAGTTTTAGTAGATTAGATTTGCATCTTGAAAAAAATAGTGGGAAAAGTGGTTAAACAGAATATATCAAGTAGGGAAATAAAACAATTGACCATAGAGTCAAGAAATAGCTGATTTAAGATTTTAAATATAGGGGAAAATAAATAGGGAAGAAATATTAAACAGAAAAAATGTTAGCAAAATATTGGAATCTGCTATAAGGATGAATATAAGGATGGAGTCACCTTAATATAAAGAAACTTTCTCAGATATAGGACAATGAAGAAAATCAATTCTAGTCCTAATACTTTATCTTAGTATTTATATATATTTAATATTATTATAGAAAATACCTGTTTAAATAATATTTTAAGAAGGCAATTACATTGGTTCATAGTTTTAGACAGTTGAGTGTTAACTCATGTCTCTACAGGTATTCTTACTTTTTTTCCTTTTCCTATTTTTCTTTTAGTATAGATCTGATTTTTTCAAAGTCAAAAGTTGCAAAATCCCCATAGACAAAGGTGCTTTATAAGCAAAGAGGGACATCAAGATTAGGATAGAGTTCAAGAGAAGCAATAAGAAAGAAACCACTTGAGAAAACATAAGTCATTTTATGTTCCAATGAGAGTTCCCCAAGCCTATCATTTTCAAAGCAGGCTGTCTAGAAAATAAAATCTTTTCTTAAAAAACAAACTTTCAGATTTGAAAAATAATTCTTGTTGCTTGTGACAAAATTAGAACTCTATGACCTGATGGGCTTCCATTTTCCTGAGATAATTATTAAAATGAGAAAACAAGGCAGCAAAAATAGGTATAGATTTAATATATTTAGTTTCTCCCAAACAGAAAATTGGCAGCTATTCATATAGTTTGGTGGACAGCTTAACTTACATTCTGATTTATATCTCAGTTTCTGTATTGAAATAGTGGTCTAGTGTATTACTAGGAAACTCATTATTAAAACACACAAAAGTTGCATCCTTCAAATTCACTAATATCTGTAATAAAGGTGTTTTATCTCTATCATTCTAACTCTCATCAGACATTTTTTCTGAATTTGGACCTGTTAGAAATGCGGAAACGCAGACCTAACAAAGGACACAGAAGCTGAAAGAGCAAACTGGGATAATTTCTTCAGAGGGAGCTGAGATCCAAGAGAAAATGGAGGTGAAACCTCATTGTAGCAGATTGAGATCCAGTAACAACAGCAGTTGAGCAGCAACTATTTAAATACCATCACAGCTGTGTCACAGAACGTCTAGACAGACTTTAGGGTGGATGACTAAACATATCAATGCAAAAACTTTAAAAAGGATCATGTGAGTCTCAAGATAAACTTTTATTCTGGGTAGAGAAGCAAGAACGTCCTTGTTTCTGTTACTGAACACAAGTTCATGTGTCTGATGCACAGTGAGGCCACACAAACGGAAACTTTGGAGTTTGGAGCAGAGATAGCTTTATTTTAGGACCATGCAAGGGGAATGAGTGGCTCATGCCCAGAAGAACCCTGCACTCCCTGATGGGTTTCTGCAAAGCATTTTTAAAGGCAAGATGAGGAAGAGTGTCCAGGATATGTGATCAACTTAGGCACGATTCTCTGATCGGTAGGTGTTGAGGTAACAGGGTGATTTACATTATCAGTCCTTAGGTTCCAGAAGTTCTGGGGGTTGTTTGTTCATGATCATCAAGTAGTTAATTTTTTTTCCCACTTGGTAGTGGTTTTTAGCATCTGAAAAATTCAAGAAATGTCCATGAGATACTATTGTCTGGGTACTTCAGAGGGGAATTACAGCAGAGGATACAGGGGAGAGGTCTGTCACAGGAAGGCTCCACCGGTTTCTGCTCAGTTATATTTCCTTATGAATTAAGTCTGATAAATGAACACAAATCATCCTCTAAGGAGTGATGCAGCCAAAATGACACATTAAATGTTCCACAGCTCAAGGTCCACCCTGGAAACAGAACCTGAGTCAAAGCTAGTTTGGTCAAATAAACTCGTGAGGCTAGTACATTTCAGAGTGTGATGTAGAGGGCATGGAGACCAAAACAGGGAGGAAGAGCTAACCGGAGGGTGTGGCATTGACTTGGCTGCTTTGCGGGCAACTGTGATCCATTTCCACTGGGACCGTCTGAGGAACTTTATAAAATGGACCACAGAATTGTCCACCTAAGAAAACACAGAATGTTTGTCCAGTGCTCTTTATTCCCCATTGGGCCAGGATGTCTCTGCTAACATTGGTTCCTTTTACTTCCAGGCTACTTAGGCAATCTGACTAGATGGGAGTCCACACAAGGGCATCAGAAAAGCTCTAGGGAGGACTCGTTGTAAGATCCTCAGTCCAAGGCAAGCCTCTCAATGCAAAAGCTTTTGATGTTTGCGTGGATTTGGTTATTGCAACCAGACCGCTTTAAAATAGTGTACAAGTCATGTCCAATATAAAGAGGATCTAAAAGTAATAAAATAAAAAGTATCTAATTAGAACAATAATGCTATCTTGAGTCTAGACTGGGGTTAGATGTTGTTTAAGAAAAGATAATTTGGGGAGAAGATTTAATGATTTTAATGATCCAAAAGGCAGCAACATACTAGTTTATCTGATTCCCAGAACCAATCTCATTTTAATACTCTTTCCTTCATGATAAAATTATTTTCTGAAATAATTATGAAATTAAATAAGTAATAATGACCCTAAAAAGAGCTCACAGTGAATTTTTTCCTTAATAGAATTTTATATTTATAATAATACCAGTAAAATAACACAAATATTAATAATATAAAATAAACATCACAACACAAAAAGGAAAACAAAATGACCTTTTATTTTAAAGTGAATAAAACACCTAAGAATCTGTTTTTATAAAAGATAATTTAAAACTCCCAGTTTATGTCTACCTAGTGATCTATCACAGTAATTAATGATAACATATTTTAGTTTTGAGTCTTACGGTCTGCAAGCTTAGCAGTTAAAATATGTATTCTTTACATAATAATGTTTAGTAAATAGTATAGCCAGATCAATTTATTCATGACAGAAGTATTTTTGTAAATTTTTATTTTCAATGAGTTTCACTTGTGTATGACTATTATCCAAATGAAAAATTCTTAAATGCAATAATTAGTTTAGCAGAGATTCATAAAAAGATAAATTTTGCAATAAAATACAGACATCCCCACAATATCTGTATTCATTTCTTCAGAATTGACTCTGGCATATTTTCAGTATCTATAGTCCAAAAATATCTTTGCCACATAATTTATCATGCAATTCTATTACATTTGGTAAAAATATGTTTGAAATTTTCTTCAGAGACAAATCACTAAATGTTAGTGTACATCGACTTCATTTGATCCACTGACTTAAAACAGTTATCTAGTTGGTAGTAGAAACAATTGAGGCATTCAAACACAGTCTATCTGATTTTTCTGATGACATAAGTCTACTATCCTTTACCATTTCTTTTAACATGTTTCTTCTAAATTTGGTTTTTTTCCCCACAAAACACATTCATTTCCTTGTATTTTCTTGCTGCAAATTTAACAGCTTTCTCTGTGTTTTTCTGTGAGCCAGTCTTCAAAGATTAATTTCAAAGTTTGATATTTCTCCATAAGTGACTCAAGTTTTATTCTGGCTGTTTGCTATATATATATCTTTTTAATATTTATATCTCAAATTTCACCTTCAGTTGAAAGAATACTCAGAAGAGACACATACAGCAGAAAGTAACATCTGAGCTGAGTGTGGGCACAGCAGAAGTGCGCCCCCGTTTTCCTTTTGCTAACTTGGTTCATCATAGGTTTAATTAACTTTCAAAATTTATCTTTCCTGTACACACAGCTCCACAATGAGCACTCTGCTTTTTAAGAAAGTCTTTGGTAATTATATCTACATTCTGTAGCATTTTCTAGTGATAAGATGGAACTGGAAAATATGGATTTACTTTTCACAATTCCAGGAATATCACCAGAGGAAATCCCTGTAAAGGAGTGAATTCTGTTAAGCTTTAGAGAACAATGTGTTCAAGGGACAAATGAGAATTTGAAACTTTTTTTTTTTTTGACACTTTGCTTCATTATTATCATGCAGGTTGGCCACAGTTAGAGCATTGTCATATCCTTGACAATTGTGTACTTGTTTCAGGCAATTTCTGGGAAATAGAAAGAAAGCTCAAAATTAATCCCTTTATTTCATCTTGACCATCTTCAAGATTGATGTGTCTGATCAGCTTGTATAAATGGTCAAAGTATAAAGCTTTGGGAATACTATTAAGAATTTCAAACTACTATGCATTTTTAATATCTTTAACTATCTGTTCTTTGAGGTAATTTCCCAGAAGATGAACATAATTATTTGGATCAATCTCTATTCAGAAAAAAATAACATACTAATTCTTACAAAATGTTCTTTCAACTTTGGGTTATAATTTAAGAGTAAGTCTTTCAACATCAACACAATGTCCTTTATTTGCTGATGATATATAGTTTTTATGAATAGGGAAAGGAATTTATTTTTTTGCCTGAAAGCATAATTAAGTCTAAATAAGATGTACAAAGTCATTTTTTTTTACCCACTTACATATAGTTTTCAGTTCTGTTGCCAGAATCTATTTTTTAAGAAGATAGATATTCAGATATCTCAAGATTGGAGATTTTAGGGTACACTTTTAATCAGATGTTGCTCTGATTTTTTTAACATCTACGTTCAATCTTTTGTCTCATTACCTACAAATGGATTAAAAAACCAATTTTTTAGCTTCAAGCAGTTCATACATAAAAACTGTTAACATTTTCCACCATATGGAAAGTATATGTAAGTAAACACTATAGAAACCATGAAGCTGACAAGATTTGACTTCTTTCTTTTATTTTTTTCATTAGTATTCAACTGTGTATTAGTCTTTATTATGAGGTGATTTACTGCTTTTAACCAGGTTAACTCTCAATCACCTCAAACCATTATTAATCAACTAATGGCATCATCATACACTAAAATTTCACTTACCATATCTTTTCATCAGCCTTGATCTTTGAAAACATCTCTATTTTTATTATCACTATAGCATTTAGTATTGACTCAGTAATACTTCTTTTCTCTTAAACATTATCAAGATTTAGAGAAAATGATTCATTGTCATCTTTCACCTGTATCATTTAAATAGTGTTTCTTGTATGGATACTTGGGATTTGCAAGCCTGAATTCCCTACAAATTTTCATTAACTATATGCAGTATTTCATGTATTACACTTTGCAAGATAGATTCAGAAATGATTCAGTTACCCCTGTTTTTTTTTTTTTTTTCTTTTCTTTGTTGTACTCCAGTAGAATGGTGTCCTTTCACATTGATGATGGTAGGTACCTGATCTAAAAATTCTTTACAAAACTTAGCGTAATTATAGTTATTGGTTTCAGAATAATACTACAAATGAATTCAGTCTTCTCCAAATTCCTGTAGGAAATGGAAAAAAAAAATGATGTCAGTTTTATACTAAGTAAACATCGTGAAATTTGACCCTTTGGCTACAACTTATATAACGATCACTTATTTTTAATAAGTTACTAAATATATTTTATTGTTCAAATATATTTAATTTGGGTAACTACTGAATTATTCCAGGGGTCTGAAATTTTCTTTTCATGGTTTGTTTTAGGTTTTAAACAAAATAATAACAAAATAGAAGAACACCTTTCAATTTTAAACCTTATTGAAATTGATAAAGTATGATATATATGAACTAATTTAAATTTACCAAACAGGGCTTCCCTGGTGGCTCAGATAGTAAAGAATCGGCCTGCAGTGTGGGAGACCTGGGTTTGATCCCTGGGTTGGGAAGATCCCCTGGAGGAGGACATGGCAACCCACTCCAGTGTTCTTGCCTGGAGAATCCCTGTGGACAGAGGAGCTTGGTGGGCTACAGTCCATGGGGTCACAAATAGCTGGACACAGCTGAGCACACACAAAAACAAAACTTGTATACTTCAGAGTTTGCAGATTATTTTTCTCTAATTATGTCTTAAGATAAAAAGCAAAACTTCCAGCAGTCATGTATGAGAGACTTGAAATAATTTGTTTCATGATCAATGCTATCACTGTGCTATCACTTTATTTTGAATCTACGTTTGAAAAACAGTCATATGTAGTACCCTATTTATTGGCAAGACAATATACCCAAGGGAATTCAAATGATCACAGACCCTTACAAACTTATTTTAGGAAATGACTGTATCTGAGTACACTGTATAACTGGAAGTTCTCTGAATTAACTTCAGTAGAGTATACATTATTTAATAGAGGACAAATGATAAAATATATGAATTGGTAGCTTATACACATTTTTTAAACTTGATTGGAACCACAAAATTTTTTTGTACTTAACTAAAACCAGGTTTTTACAGGGAAAATTATTTTGTTACTGCCATTATTTAAAACTGTTAGATCATGGTGACAATAAAAAATATATTTTAATTTATTGTTTTATTTTATTATTTAAATTAAAATTTTTAATTTAATTTTTTATTATTAAGGGTTTTAATTTAATTATTTTTATAAATAATGAACAGTCATGCACCTCTTCACTGTCTGCACCACAGAAGAATGCTGGATCTGTGTCCTCTATCATATGATAAAATGGAAAGTGACATGGAGTAGGGTTTTCTTTAATAATCATCGTTTTAGCAAGCTTACTATTGATTAACTTCACATCTCAATTTTAGGCTGACTTTAGAGAAAGTTAGGAAAAATAAATATCTGGGTCAGAAATTAATGGGAAAAAGAATGGAAAGATAATATTCAGATCCAGCTAACATAATGAACAATTTAAGTAGACTACTAATTTAAGAAGCATATTTAAGGTTATGAACTAATCGCTTCTTGTAGAATAAGAGAGAGGCAAAGAAATAAATAAAATAATTGGTGGATGTTTTTTGATTACAGTAAAAAGATAAAGAACAAATTGCCCTAGAAATTTCAAAATCTATGGAAACCAATGCTTTGGGATTATATGTCAGAGATACTGGTTTTAAGCACAGCTTCAGATATGATGAATTCTCTAGTGTAGGAAACAGGAAGCAGAAAACCGTCCTCCTAGGCCTAAAGCAATTCCACAGTAAGAGCTAATGATGGTAGGCCTCATTTTACCCAAATTTGAGTAGGCAATTTTGTTTTTTCTCTTGTATCAAAATTACTTCAAATGACAATTACCAAGTAGAATGCCCCATAACCTGCTAGATGTTCTTAAATGGTAAACATAAGCACCACGATTATTATTACTGATACTAACTTTCAACAGATTCTACATTGTATCAAGACATTCAGAAGATTTAATCAGTTGAAGCTCCAGGATCAAATAGGTTACAATATATGTTTACTAACAACTTCCTGATACTTCCAGGGTCTTCCCTGGTGGCTGAGATGGTAAAGAATCTGCCTGCAATGTAGGAGACCCCAGTTTGATCCTAGGGTTGGGAAGATCTCCTGGAGAAGTGAATGGCTACCCACTCCAGTATTCTTGCCTGGAGAATTCCATGGACAGTGTAGCCTAGTGGGCCACAGTCCATGAGGTTGCAAAGAATCAGACGTGACTGAGCAACTGACATTTTCACTTTCACTTAGCCATTTATTATTTTAGCTGTGGTTCTCATTTTCAAGTATGTTGATGAATTGAACACAGATATATGGTCAAATCTTTTTTATTTCCCCTTCTTCATATCCCAGTCTTCATTGCAATGCAGTGAGATGCATGCTTGATATGTGCCTAGTAGTAGCTAGTGCGTTTCTGACTCTGTTCACTGAGCTTAAACAGCTCTCCTTGAAATTGGGTTGCCTTTTCTGAGGACTGTTGACTTTGTTCTTAACTAGTGTATTTTTTCAAAGCCTTCTTACAGTCTACATGTTGCTGACATAGAAAATGAAAGTTAAGCTACAAATTTGGAAGTTTGCCATCCTTACTTATGAGAAATAGAGGAAGGTTTCAAAAAGCTGTTCCTGGGAAGGAATGCTGTGAAAATGGTATATTTTAATAACCTGTTACAAGATTATAGCCTTTCAATAGACGACATTCAGCAAAAAATATTCAGAGGATATATAGATGTCTATTATTTCACAGTTATTGGCAGGATTGTTGTATTACTAAGCCTAGGAATCCCTTCATTTACAATGTTTGAATTACTTTTTACTCTTCCATTCTTTTAGGATTTACTTTTGAATCTTAAGAAAATGAAAACATATGAAATTGTTCACGGTAAACTTTTTTCTACTGTAGTATAAGACAACATTCTTCTGAATTGTAAGAACTCAGAAGAGTGTTTTAAAACAATGTCTCTAATAGCCTGGGTTTATCAGGAGGAAAGTTAAATTTATAGTTAAGCTCATAGTTGAAGTTTTCTACACTGTAGACTTTATAATTTTATTGTCCATGCACGAACCATGCGCTTTCTGATTTTCAACCCGCAGCATTTTGGATCTCTTTAGTTCTGTAGATTTCTGTTCCCCACTCTTGAATTGAAAGTTCATTAGAAATAGTTCTTTTGAAAGTCTTCCAGAGCTCTTAGACTCTTAGATTTCTCCCTATTTTGTGCTTCTGTTTTACCCTACCTTTTTCTCTAGTTGTTCAAACATTTTAAAAATGATCACTTCTGAGAACTTACAAGCAGCCTCTCTGGTCTTGCCTCCTTTCTGCTCCATGTTTCCCCACCACCAAGAACAACATCTGATAATAAGGTGTCAATATTTGTTGAACAAGTATTTAAATGAATGAAGAATAAGGGAGCAAACATGTTGAGTGTGATGACAAGGGCAGTATCCTGGAGTCCAGTTTACAGAAAAAAGAACTGCTTATGCAACTAATACTAGCCAAGAATATAGCCATAATAAGAAACTAGGTTTTCTCAGTTTTTAGTTCAATTCTGATTCTACCACAGTAGACTGCCTTAATTAATCTTGATATTCTGATTATATATTATGGAAGCTGAAAGTAAAAAAAAATAATTATTTAATAAACCTTTTCTTTAAAGTCAACTTTGGAGTTAATATCTATGTTCATTTTTACTCACTTTAGTAATTCAGATGAATAAAACTTGATCCAGAACTATAACTCATTGGTTCTAATTTACATCTATGAAGAGCAAGAATTCTACTACCAATGAATAATGAATCACAGCAGCTGGACTTTTACAGCTGAAGAGATATATATATAGTGCTATAAATAAATTAATATTTTTATTTGTATGTTATGGCCAAAGTGGTTTTTTTTTTTTTTTTCCTTTTAAATTAAGCCTTAATGGATTATGTAAGTGATCTTGGATTTCAATGAAAAGTTCATCTGTAAACCATGAAGGTATTCCTTTGTGAGATATTAAAATAGAAATATAGCAAAATTAGATAGCCTGCCTAGGAGAAAAGTACCTAGATTTTAAAGACCCAATTTCATTTTACTCACTGATTATTCTTCCAGAAAATTTGTGAGCTAAAAATAGAATAGCTAATTGTTATGGTAGAGGGAACAGTGACGGATGTGAGATCAGGGAAATAGCACAGCATCCTTCCACATGGAGAAAGAAAGGAAAGATCTCTTACAACATCTTCCGGTGACACGTATGCCAGCTAATAATTATTTCTTTAAATTTCCAACTTCTCTCATGAAGAGAAAATAAAAATAACACAGACCAAGAAAAAGAGGTCAGAAAGGAGATTTTTTTTCTCTCCTGAGTTCTTCCTTTCAAAGGAAATATGTAAAAACTTGTAAATACACTTCTTAAAAGATACTTAACTACTAAGCTACTTAGAAATGATTCATTTCTGAAAGAATCACTGCATAAGAGAGAAACAAGTAATGTTTTTTCTTCATTACCTTGTAGTTGGAATATATTCTGTAGGTGGCATATGCTATTTTACATCATTAGAATATCAAAAATAAATCCCAATGTGGTACTTTTTCATACTAATTAAATTTTCTTACAAGTCATTTGATTACATACCTACATTAATTTATTATTGTACACCTGTTTTATAGACA
The DNA here is from genome assembly GCF_033118175.1 of Dama dama. Lineage (NCBI taxonomy): Eukaryota > Metazoa > Chordata > Mammalia > Artiodactyla > Cervidae > Dama > Dama dama. The sequence continues at coordinate 33,718,881 of NC_083683.1, read as the reverse complement.
AAAAAATGAAAATCAGAGTAATACCTAATCACAGTCCCTTTTTTCCTTTTATTAAAAAAAAACATAAAAATTTGTTAAAGGTATCTAGGCAGAAAACAGATGTTACTTACAAAGGATCTAATATTAGGTTCATGTCAACATTTTTCTGAAATTATTTTAACAAAATCAGTAAACTAATTTCCACAGTATTTGTGGGAAAATATTTTTCTTCAGTACATATATACCCATTTCTAGTCTTATTTGAAAGAATAGAATGGACTCAGGCTAGTAACAACCACAGAATTGATTGAATTCTAATTAAATGCTGTATCTTTTTCAAATCACTCTAATATTTTATTATAATTTTAATGGTTATTGGATTTTTATTGAATCATTCAATTAGATTTTTAAAGGAGAAGCTTGATTTTAATGCTAACATCTTGTTTTTGATAGTGAAAACAAATTAACTGCATTGAAATATTCTTTTTGATTTCCCAATAGTCAACCAGTCATCTGTTTTTAAAATTTAACCATTGGAACAAACTATCAGCATGAATTGAGTTTGTTACTAAACCCTGAATTGCTTCTTGCTAGAACCCCAGGGGACTAGAGTTTTCAGTTTGACAAAGTAATATGTGCCCTGTATATCTTAACCATATCTCCATTAATGTAGGAAGAAAGAGTTATCTAAATTAGTGTGGAAAAAATGCTCAGCTCTCCATGGTGTCCTGTCTGTAATGAAGGCAATGTGAACGTTCTGACTTTGTTTACTTCTTTTTGCCACTCATATTTTTCTGAAGTGCCATGAGCTTCTCTTAAGACCTGATCATCTAGAACACTTTACTACCCTCCTACATAATCTTTTAGAGATGAATGGAAATACTAAACTGAATTTATTACTTCAAACATATTTCTTCAAATATGTGTGAATATATACTCTATACCAGGCATATTGAAGTATTAAAGAGAACTACTTTGCTTTTTTTCTATGTGAGGAAACATATCAAATAAATAATTACATGGAGCAATTGAAAATTTTAGTAAGAGCTACCCCATAGAGGATGTAAGAAGGAAACAGATTTGGAAAGAGCAAGGTGAACGAGAAGAAAGAACCTATGACTGTTGTAATTATGTAGACACATCAAAGTTTGAAGTGAAATAGAAGAGAGAGGGAAAAAAAGGAAAATGTTTCTTTATTTGACTGATAGAGAAATGGGAAAATCTATATTTAATTCTGCATATTTAGAATATTTTTAAGCATTTGATAGCAAGGGGTGACCAAATAAACATGGCTTTGGGTTTTCAATTATTTGAACACTGACCTCCTCTTATTTTATGGGATCTTTATTGTGCTATGATAATATTCTCTTCTCACACTAAAGACAGATATGTCATTTTTGCTAAAAATATGAGTTTCAGAGTTTGTTTATGTTCCAAAAAGATTATTCATTTTGTATTAATAGCATGTATTGGATCTTGACCAAAACAGCCTCAGAAGGCCTATCTAAATTTGACAAACTAAATTGTTTTAAGTTGCTGGATGCATTCAGAACATCCAAGTTTATAATGTTTGTGTGTCTTTTGAAAAGAAATTCTATATTATGTCTTAGTTTGATAATTGAACATTTTTATTTTGTATAGTATATATTTGCATTCTAATCTCTCTCTGTCTCCCTCTCTCTCACACACATATGCACACATGCACGCACCTGCACACCTCAGATGAGATTATTTTTACTATTATGTTGGATTATTCATGAAGGTGCAGTTGGAATCACCAATTTGATTTTTCTTATTAGTCATCATCAGTGTCACTGTCTTTCAAGCCAATGCCTTGAAGTCATTTTACACTGTGCTGCTACCTCAGTCTTTTTAAAAAATATTTCTTGAGTTGGCTATATTATACTATTAATTTCATATTATTTTTGTGACATTTCTACAACTTTTCTCTTTAATGGATGACTTAAAAATTTCTTGACTGAAATAAACCAAGAATGTGACTAATTTTGATGGAGATTATGAAATAAAATATTGTTGCAGATTTTCACAAATGAAAGAAGCAGTGTGGCAGAGTGAAGAGAACATTGGGTTTGTGATAAGGTCTCATTTTTTGTTTCTGATTTCTTACTTATTAAAAGCTTTATGACCTTGAACAAAGAACAGTATACATTGATTCCCACAGTATTGTGGTGAAGAGAATGTGATAAGATTACGGTGGAGCATAAAGAGTTTTACAATACAAGGTTGTAAAAATGAAAAAAAGTGATTTTATATTAAATACTCATAACAGAGTTCCTCAGAAAGCATTTTCTTATCTGGGATTAGGGCAGTGGATGGTTATGATTGGTGAGAATCACTTACATTGCTATAGTGATGGCCCTTATTTATTCCCTAGTGGCTCAGATGGCAAAGCATCTGCCCGCAATGCGGGAGACCGGGTTCGATCCCTGGGTCAGTAAGATCTCCTGGAGAAGGAAATGGCAACCCACTCCAGTACTCTTGCCTGGAAAATCCCACGGACAGAGGATCCTGATAGGTTAAGGTCCACAGGGTTGCAAAGAGTCAGATACAACTGAGCGACTTCACTTTATTTATTACAGGTTGTTCTAACTTCCATAAAATCATTTATTTTTGATCATTAAGGACATAGCATATATGAGTTCGTATTTCAAAAGCTGATAGGGTTCAGATAACACAGAATAAAATGATTAACATCTAAGACTCCAAATCAGGCTGCTGAAGTTTGAATGCTGCTTTATCACTAACAAACTGTACCTTTGGCCAAATTACTGCATGTAATTTGATCATAATCAGTAAAAAGCAGGATATGGCACGTTTGATGATATGTGATACATTTTAAAATTGAAATAGTGTCTGTCATAGAGAAGGAGTTAAATTTCAGCTATAGCAATTAATGTTGGTTTTGTTGTTGGTTTTATTACATTTTTTAAAAGACAAAACAATGTAGACTTGAAAATGACCTTCTTTGGAACTTTAGGAAGCCATACATCTTTGTTCTACAGCTTATCAATTAATAAATCACATTAAAATGAATTAAATCCTTTAAAGTAACAACTGCTTATCTCACTGAATTCTAAAGATTAGCTTATTACTTGCTACAGCATGACTAAATGTGAAACATTTTCCAAGTTTCAAGTGGATAATGGAGAAAGGATAAAAGAGAAGATATTTAGAGTGCTTTATAGATCCTTTGGGATTTTATTTGAAGGAATAATTAATTCAGTATTCACTTAACTATGTCCAGAACTTAAAATACTTTGATCATTCTTGGATTTAATGAAGGCTCATTTGGCTGTACTACATTCAACTGTATTATGAAGTAGAGTATCTTTAAATTTCTAATTAGACAATAGTGCAGATAATTACCCTTTAAAAGCTTATATGAATACAGAATATGAGTATTTGATTCTAATTCCCAAGTTTTCAAATCAAATTTTATTACGTGTAGAATAGCCATTTATAAATAAATTAGGCACAGAATTTTTTTTTTTAATTTAAAAGTTGTTTTTCTTAGTTAATGTTTATTGTGTTTGAGGCTGCTTTTTGAAATGAAAATATACAACTTTCTACCTAAAGGAATATGTTCGGATTCCATTTTGTCTTTGTAGAAAGTCCTATACTTCTGTTTACTGTGCTAGCAAAGATGATAGTAGATGAAGGGAGTTGAAAGTGTTAGGTTTATACATGGCCTTCCCTGATAGCTCAGTTGGTGAAGAATCTGCCTGCCATGCAGGAGACTCTGGTTAAATTTGATTCCTGGGTCAGGAAGACCTGCTGGAGAAGGGATAGGCTACCCACTCCAGTATTCTGACCTAGAGAATTCCCAGGAGTGTATAGTGTATGGGGTCACAAAGAGCTGGACACAATGGAATGACTTTCACTTTCACTTTCTTTCAAGTTTACATGTATAAGTTGAAGCTTAGATTTCTTTTTTTAATATTGGAGTATAATTGATTTACAATGTTGTGTTATGTTCAGATATACTGCAAAATTAATCAGTTATAATATACATATATCCACTTTTTTTTTTCTTTTAGATTCTTTTCCCTTTAGGCCTTTCTAGAGCGTTGAGTAGAGTTCCCTGTGCTATACAGTAGGTTCTTATTAGTTATCTGTGTATATGTCAATCCCAATCTTCCAGTTTATCCACCCCCTCATTATGTCTTGATGAACATAAATTTCTTTTCAACATCTGTGATTCTGCCTCTGTTTTGTAAATATGTTCATTTGTACCCTTTCTTTAAATTCCACAAATTGGTGATATCATACGATATTTGTCTTTCTGTGTCTGCGTTACTTCACTCAGTATGACAATCTCTAGGTCTATCCATGTTGCTGCAAATGGCATTATTTTGTACTTTTTATGACTGACTAATATTCCATTGTGTAATGTAACACATCTTTTTTTTTTTTCTCTTAAAGCATATTTTATTGACAAAATTGTTCTGTTGAATCAGCAGGACTAGGGGCTTGAAGGCAATAGGGGATCACTATAGAAATTAAATAAAGCTGTCATTTCTTCACCTGCCACAACTCCTTCCCCAGTGAAACATTTGTGTTACAGTGAGTAAAATTTGATTCTACTATATGTAACTTATTTGATCTCCTCTCACACTTATCCTGGAGTTTTATTTTTGGGTCAGAAGGATCTTGCCATATTGAAAGACTCACATTTTCTTTTCCAGCTGTTGAATTACGTATCAGCTGCTGAGCTAGAAGAAAATCAGTTAGTTTACACAAAGCAGGTGGACAGTATTCCAGTGATTCATCAATTTCTATGGGTATTTATCTGGCTTGTATTTTCGGCCTCTGGTCCGGTTCTTGGTTGTTGTGGGATTGTCTGTGGCTTTCAAGATTCATTTAATCACTTACTGTTTATATTAAATGCTGGGAAGGAAATGGTGAATCAAACCCTAGTTTAGTTTTGTTTTTTTTAACAACTTGTTTTCTTTTTTCTGATTGAATTCTAAGTCTATAGGGAAACAGGCAAATATAATAATTTTGACAGGATTTTTTAATTTATTTTTCTTAGTTTTTTATTGAAGTATAGTTGATGTATAATATTGTGTTAATTGCTACTGTACAGGGAAGTGATTTAGTTATACACACACACACACACACACATATAAAAATTATTTTTTAATTATTTTTTCCATTACTGTTTATCATATCATAAACACTGCTATACAGTGTTTATCTCTTCTATATATAAAAACTTACATCTGCTAACCCCAACATCCCACTCCATTCCTTTCTCAGTCCCCTCCCTTCCTGACATCCCACTCCATTTCTTTCCAAATACCCTCCCTCTTGGCAACCACCAGGCTGTCCTCTATGTCCATGGTTCTGTTTCCATTTCATAGAGAGGTTCATTTGTGTCATTTTTTTCTTTTTCTTTTAATTGAAGTAGAGTTGCTTTGAGTAGAGTTCCCTCTGATAGGCAGTAGGTTTCAATAGTTATGTATTTTATACGTACTGGTGTATATATGTCAGTCCAAGTCTCCCAACTAATTCATCCCACTCTTCCCTCCCTTGGGGACCATAAGTTTGTCTTGGACATCTGTGACTCCATTTCTGCTTTGCAAATAAATTCATCTGTACCATTTTTTCTAAATTCCATATATAAGTGATACCACATGATATTTGTTTTTCTCTCTTTGACTTCACTCTTTATGACCATTTCTAGGTCCATCTGCAACTCTACAAATGGCACTATTTAATTCTTTTTTCTGGCTGAGTAATATTCCATTTTATATATGTACTATGGCTTTTTTTATCCATTCTACTTGTCAGTAGACATTTAGGTTGCTTTCATGTCCTGGCTATTGTAAATAGTGCTGTAATGAAAATTGAAGTACATGTATCTTTTTGAATTATGGCTTTCTCAGGGTATGTGCCCAGTTGTGGGATTTCTGGGTCATTTGTAGTGATGTGCATGAACCTAGAGTCTGTCACACAGAGTGAAGTTACAGAAAGACATATCATATATTAATGCATATAAATGGAATCTAGAAAAATGCTACTGATGAACCTATCTGCAGAGCAGGAATAGACATGCAGGCATAGAGAATGGACCTGTGGACACAGGGAGGGAAGAGGAGGGTGGCATGAACTGAGAGAGTAGCGTTGACATGCGTACGTTACTGTATGTAAAATAGGTAGCTAGTAGGATGCTGCTATCGGAGAAGGCAACGGCACCCCACTCCAGTACTCTTGCCTGGAAAATCCCATGGATGGAGGAGCCTGGTAGACTGCAGTCCATGGGGTCACTAAGAGTCGGACACGACTGAAGTGACTTAGCAGCAGGATGCTGCTATAAAACACAGGGAGCTCAGCTTGGTGCCCTGTGATGACATAGAGAGGTGGGATGAGCAGGTGGGAGGGAGGCTCAAAAAGGAAGAGATGTATATATACATACAGGTGATTGACATTGTTGTACAAGTAGACATTAAACAACATTGTAAAGCAATTATACTACAATTAAAAAATAAATTAAAAAAGACCTTCCTGCATGGTTAGAAATTAAACTAATTCTTCATAGAAAAAACTTAATTACATTTGGTCATTTTTCATACAATAATGTATATTTGCTTATATGTCTATGGCATAAATGTATACATTTATATACATTTTAAAAATTATGCTTATTTTCATATATCCACTAGAATTTTAGCTATAAATTCACTTGATTTTTAATAAAATTTCAAATATATAGTTGAATATGAATAAAGATATTTCATTTTAAATAGTACTTAAATATAAAGTGTACTTATATGTCAAATATAAGTATATGAAGTTATGTAAACATTCTCTTATAGTTAATTTATAGCCATTTAGTGTGTACTAAGTGTAAGAATTATTGATATATAAAGGTATATAGACACATAGAGTTTAGTATAAGAGTTCAGTTTAGTTTAGTCACTCAGTCATGTCCAACTCTTTGCGACCCCATGGACTGCAGCATGCCAGGCTTCCCTGTCCATCACCAACTCCCAGAGTTTACCCAAACTTATGTCCATTGAGTTGGTGATGCCCCAACCATCTCATTCTGTCATCCCCTTCTCCTCCCACCTTCAATCTTTCCCAGTATCAGGGTCTTTTCTAATGAGTCAGCTCTTTGCATCAGGTGGACAAAGTATTGGAGTTTCAGCTTCAGCATCACCATCCTTGAGGATGGACTGGTTGGATCTCCTTGCAATCCAAGGGACCCTCAAGAGTCCTCTCCAACACCACAGTTCAAAAGCATCAGTTCTTTGGTGCTCAGCTTTCTTTATAGTCCAACTCTCACATCCATACATGACTACTGGAAAAACCGTAGCTTTGAGTAGACGGACCTTTGTTGGCAAAGTAATGTTTCTGCTTTTTAATATGTTGTCTAGATTGGTCGTAACTTTTCCTTCAAGAAGCAAGCATCTTTTAATATCATGGCTGCAGTAACCACCTGCAGTGATATTGGAACCCCCCAAAATAAAGTATTTCACTGTTTCCATTGTTTCCTCATTTATTTGCCATGAAGTGATGGGACTGGATGCCATGATCTTAGTTTTCTGAATGTTGAGTTTAAGCCAACTTTTTCACTCTCCTCTTTCACTTTCATCAAGAGGCTCTTTAGTTCTTCTTTGCTTTCTGCTATAAGGGTGGTGTCAACTGCACATTGGATGTTATTGATATTTCTCCCAGCAATCTTTATTCCAGCTTGTGCTTCAACCAGCACAGCATTTCACATGATGTACTCTGCATATAAGTTAAATAAGCAGGGTGACAATACACCTTGATGTACTCCTTTCCCAATTTTGAACCAGTCTGTTCCATGTCCAGTTCTAACTGTTGCTTCTTGATCTGCATATCGACCTCTCAGGAGGCACGTCAGGTGGTCTGGTATTCCCATCTCTTTCAGAATTTTCTACAGTTTGTTGCGATCCACACAGTCAAAGGCTTTAGTGTAGTCAATAAATCAGAAGTAGATGTTTTTCTGGAAATCTCTTGCTTTTTCCATGATCCAACGGATGTTGGCAATTTGACCTCTGATACTTCTGCCTTTTCTAAATTCAGCTTGAGCATCTGGAATTTCTTGAGTCATGTTCTGTTGAAGCCTTTCTTGGAGAATTTTGAGCATTACTTTGCTAGCATGTGAGATTAGTGCAATTGTTGCAGTAGTTGGAACATTCTTTGGCATTGCCTTTTTTGAGATTGGAATGAAAACAGACCTTTTCCAGTCCTGTGGCCACTGCTGAGTTTTCCAAATGTGCTGGCATATTGAGTGCAGCACTTTCACAGCATCATCTTTTAGGATTTGAAATAGCTCAACTGGAGTTCTATCACCTCCGCTAGCTTTGTTTGTAGTGATGCTTCCTAAGGCCCACTTGACTTCACATTCCAGGATATCTGGTTCTAGGTGAGTGGTCACACCATCATGGTTCTCTGGGTCATGAAGATCTTTCTTGTATAGTTCTTCTGTGTACTCTTGCCACCTTTTCTTAAGATCTTCTGCTTCTGTTACGTCCGTACCATTTCTTTCCTTTATTGTGCCTATCTTTGCATGAAGTGTTCCCTTGGTATCTCTAATTTTCCTGAAGAGATCTCTAGTTTTTCCCATTCTATTATTTTCCCCTATTTCTTTGCATTGATCACTGAGGAAGGCTTTCTTATCTCTCCCTGTTAGTCTTTGGAACTCTGCATTCATATGGATATCTTTCCATTTCTTCTTTCCCTTTTGCTTCTCTTCTTTTCTCAGCTATTTGTAAGGCCTCCTCAGACAACCATTTTGCCTTTTTGCATTTCTTTTTCTTGGAGATTGTCTTGATCACTGCCTCCTATACAATGTCAGGAACCTCTGTCAATGGTTCTTCATGCACTCTGTCTATCAGATCTAATCCCTTGAATCTATTTGTCACTTTCACTGTATAATCGTAAGGGATTTGATTTTGGTCATACCTGAATGGTCTAGTGGTTTTCCCTACTTTCTTCAATTTAAGTCTGAATCTGGCAATAAGGAATTCATGATCTGAGCCACAGTCAGCTCGTGGTCTTATTTTTGTTGACTGCAATTTCTGTCGGCTCTGTGGTGGGGTTAATGGCTTCCTCCTCCAAGAGGTCTCATGTCACACTCACTTCTGCTGCATCCAGAGCCCCTGCCCCTGCGGCAGGGCACTGCTGACCCACACCTTCACAGGGGACAGTCAGACACTGAAAGGCAGGTCCTACTCAGAACTGTGGGGTCTCCTGGTGCACATGAGGTTTGGTTTGAGCCCTCCTATCATCTCTGGTGGGTATGAGGTTTGATACTAAATGTGATTTCACCCCTCCTACCATCTTGCTGGGGCTTCTCCTTTGCCCTTGGGCATGGGGTATCTTTTTTTGGTGGGATCTAGCATTATCCACTGGAGTGGTTAGTCTATCCCTTCTCCAGAAGATCTTCCTGACCCAGGTTTAAATCAGGGTCTCCTGCATTGCAGGCAGATTCTTTACCAATTGAATTGTCAGGGAAGCCCCTCACTTCAATAAAAAGAACAGTGTATCCATTATTTTCCTTGAGACATGGAAAGATGTCATTATAATTTAAGAAATAATCAATTTTGATTATAAACAAGTTTTCACTGTAACTTTGGAAATGTATGATTATTTTATTTATGTATGGGTATCTAACAAAAAATCCTCTAACCTATTCATATATTTTTCTTTAGTGAAATAGTCATAGATTTAGATAAAGTTGCTCTACTTAAATAATTAAATTTGGGGCTAGAAATCTGACTTGGCTTCTAAAGAAATTATTAGAAATGAAGCAGGATAAATCAGATGGACTAACACACTGAGAAAGCTGCCATGTGAACTCCCACGAAACAATATGTCATGCTGACTTTCATGAAAGAAGTTATCTGGGCTTTGTGGGTGGCAGTTGTGGGGGTGGATAGAGGAAACAGTTTTCAAAATATTACGTGTTCTAGCAATAAAATTGTTCTACATGTGCTAAGGAATCCTTCTGGATATAGTAATACGATTTGACGTAACAAATCACTGTGCATGAGAAGGAATGCACACACACAGTTTATTTCCTTAGACTGATATGTAGACCACATTTGTTAGGAATCATACATGCTAGATGTCTGCAGTGCCAAATGACATACTTTCAAAGGTAAAACTATGTGCTGTTTCACTAGTGGAAAAATAAGCCTCTTACTCTATGTTGGCTCCTATCTATATGGCTCTTCCTTAGCACAATAGTAGCAGGATTGTAGGATTGTGTTTACTACAAGCATGGGTACTATAGTAATAGGACTTTTTATTGTTTTTTAGTCACTGAGTCGTGTCCAACACTTTTGCAACCCCATGGACTGTAGGCCAGCAGGCTGTGCTCTCCATGGGATTTCCTAGGCAAGAATACTGGAGTGGGTTGCATTTCCTTCTCCAGGAGATCTTCCTGACCCAGGGATTGAACCCACATCTCCTGCATTGGCAGGTGGATTCTTTACAATTCAGCAACCTGGGAAACCCAGGAATAAGATTAGAGTGATTGAATGTTGAATTTTTGTATCATTGCCAATACTTTAGTGAAAACTTACAAAATTGCTATAAATTATGTTTAATAAGGGAGTGCTTTTATGGGGTGTAACTTGTTTAAAGGAGCTTTTGAACATTGCCTATCTCTGTTATTCTGCGAATCTCATTTTGCCATACTGAACTTCTCACCTTGTCCTCTCCAATGTTTCTCTAACCTGTGAGAAGCCCTGCTAGAGAAAGCAACTAATTACACTCCAGATATACAGACCTAGTTGAGAAAGGGCAATCCAGACTTCTCTCATAAGTATAAGTGGAAAAAATGTCTGTAAAAGTCAGAATTAGCACAAAAACAGTTTTTATTAGTGTCCTCCCCCACCATCACATGCTTTTTAGATGCTTTTAATGAAATTAAGGGAAAAAGCTTTAGAGCTTATAAAGAATAACAATATGGGATATGAGTGTTTGGCTATTGTTGTTCAGTGGCTAAGTCATGTCTGACTCTGAGACCCCATGGGCTGCAGCACACCAGGCCCCTCTGTCCTCCACTATATTCTGGAATTTGCTCAAATTCATGTCCATTGATTTGGTGAGGCTATCTAACCATGTCATCCTCTGTCCCCCCTTCTCTTGCCCTCAATCTTTTCCAGCATCAGGGTCTTTTCCAATGAGATGGGTCTTTGCATCAGGTGACCAAAGTACTGGAGCTTCAACTTCAGCCTCAGTCTTTCCAACTCAGGGTTGATTTCCTTTAGGATTGACTGGTTTGACCTCCTTGCTGTCCAAGGGACTCTCAAGAGTCTTCTCCAGCACCACAATTTGAAAGCATCAAATCTTTGGTGTTCAGCCTTCTTTATGGTCCATAAAGGTCTAAAACATCTAACCCTATTTTTAAGGGCTTCCCTGGGTGGCTCAGACGGTAAAGAATCTGTCTGTAATGCAGGAGACCTGGGTTCGATCCCTGGGTCGGAAAGATCCCCTGGAGAAGGGAGTGAAAACCCATTCCAGTATTCTTGCCTGGAGATTCCCATGGACAGAAGAGCCTGGCAGGCTACAGTCCACGTGGTCGCAAAGAGTTGGACACAACTGAGCAGCTAATGCTAACATATCCTTAAGAATTAATGAACCATATTATAAAAGAAATAAAATTTATTTTTTAGCAGCAGCGCTGTACTTGGCAAATGCATGATAAAAATATACACAATAATGATATTTGGTTTGAAAAAAAGAGTAATGATTTAAAATATAAGTTAAACTTACCACCACATGTAACATTATATCTGATGGAAAGGTGCTTTCAGGAACAACTTGGAGTTTAAGTGATAAAAATAATTTGGGTGTTAATGTATGTTGTTGTTTTCATCTCTAAGTTGTGTCCAACTCTTTTGTAACCCCAGGGACTGTAGCCCACTAGGCCCTTCTGTCCATGGCATTTCCCAGGTACGAACATTGGAGTGAGTTGCCATTTCCTTCTCTAGGGTACCTTCCTGACCCAGGGATTGAACCCATGTCTCCTACATTGGCAGGCGGGTTCCTTACCACTGAGCCACCAGGGAAAGCCCAGTTTAATATATTTTTACCCACTTTAACAAAATAAAATATTTTTAGAATTACATGTTTAGTCAACTAGAGGTGAATCCTGAAGTCATAGGTGAAATTCAATATATCAAATATTAACTGTATATATAGTTGAATTTTCTATACATGTAAATATGCATAAATATATGTAAATGCACTCTTACATGTGTCTATATGTTACTGACAGCTACTGTAATACAGTTACTATATACTTCTAAATACTACAAGTTTTGTCTATGTAAAATCTAGTACTTACCAGAAATATAATTATTTCTGACATGTGATCTTAAAATATTTCAGTAAGTTTCATAATCTTGTGACTTGTAAGATTCTTTTATATATATACAGTTATAATCATGTGATGCCACCTAGATATATTCACATATAATTTATCAAAAACGTCACATGCCATATATTGGTTTTAAAATTATTTTTGAGCAGCACAGGATTAAATTTTGAAGGATGATTCTGATGAAACTGAAAAATAATATACTTTTAAAAACAATGATTTTTTTTCTGTATATGATTAGCACTATGCTTAATTGATTGTTATAAAAAACTAGGGCATTCAGAGGCATGATTTGAGAAGAGGTATGAGACATGAGATGAAATACTTCTAATATTCAGCAATGAGTGTTGTGCTAATTAAACTGCATAATCAAGTAATGTCAAGGATTTAAAGATTATTATGCAGCTGCTTCAGAATGAGTGTGGAAAATGAGTGAGGATTAGTTACTCTTTACTCCTTTTAACTCCTTTAAAACTTACATACTTTCAAGCTGGAGGTGGTAAGCAGGAGTGTAAGAAGAAAGGAATACAGCGTAACCCATCTTTGCACTTGAAAACTCCTCTTTCCATCATAATCCAGTCTTGTTTGGTCTATTTGAATTTGCTTTTCTTAGTATCAATCTATTATTTCACTAAATATTGTGGTTTATATTTAATCACTCCTTTAGTTTCAAACTCCAAAAATATGCCTATTCCAAGGTACCTCGGCTCCTCAACCCATTTAAGACCTAGAAGTTCACCACAAGCCCACAGCACAAAATTACTTTACATATATAGAGTGAAAAAACAAATGCATGGGAAACCATTTGACTGCAATCATCTCTCTTCATTCACATTAGATGTTTAACTGAACTTTCATTTTTATTTGGAGTCCTTATAGTGAAGGCATTATATTTTAAATACAAAATTTAAGCAAATTTGCTTTATTTGCATTTAAAGTAAAATTTCTTTATGATTTGAAGTCAGAAAAATAGTGGGTACATCCTGCTGTAGCCACTTCAGCACTGAATATCTTAGTTCCTAAACCTTTGTTACACACATTTATGAAAAGGTGGACTAGAGACAAGATTGAATTCCACCTCATGTTTCTTCCTGAGAATGACTGGATGCTAGAAATTAGCTGTAAACAATTTTTGCAACGTAAAGAAGGCTAATATTAGATGAGAAGAGAATTTGTCTACACTGGAGTATAAACTATATGAGAAAAGGTTATTTTTGTCTTATTTAATGCTGAGAAGTTGTGCATAACCTATTACATGGAACATAGTTATCACTCGCTATGCACATAAATGGGCTTCCCTGGTGACTGGGCGGTAAAGATGTCTCCCAATATGGGAGACACAGGAGACTCAAGTTCCATCCTTGATTTGGGAAGATTCCTTGCAGGAGGACATGACAATCCACTCCAGTTTTTTGGCCCAGAGAATCCCATGGACAGAGGACCCTGGCGGGCTACAGTCCATGGGGTTGCCGAGAATCGGGCATGATTAAAGCCGCTGATCACGCAGTCACAAATACTTATAAATAATAAAAGGTGATGTTAGGTAGAAGTTTGATTTAAGTGACAATAACTTATTTCTGGAGAACTTTTTGACATGATGTTCTTATTGTTAGTGATGACGGTAGCAAATAACACTAGTATCTTAGAGTATTTTAACAAGAGTTATGCACCAACCATGTACAGTGCATTATGCTAGTGCCCTGTTGCTTACTGATAACGATACCTCTGCACGGGCTGTGACTTAAAGGGAAGTGTGCAAAATGTGCGTGTCTGAGAGTTCCATGTGTACATATTTACAATGACCATGCTGTTTGCATCTTATATAATTTGCTTAGCAGATAATTATAGTAAATATGTAGAATTACATATTGATGCAGTTTTTCATACAGATAAAAACAAAACATGACTGATCTTTTTGAAATCATTTTCTTTAACAGACTAATGTCTATTTTACTGTATGGGCTATGACTCATGTTAACATGAGAACATAAAATGAAAATAATGATTGACAAAACAGGGTGAGTTACCTTGCATAGAAAAATTATTACCATATATAATTTTTTTTAATTCAAATCACATTCTTAGAATTTGTAACCATTCCTTCTCTTATTATTTTACCTCTTATGACTCCTTTGCTTTTTATTATGTCATAAATTTTTAAAATATCAGTACAGAGAGATTTTATTCTGATACTGTACTCTAGCAACAATTCTATAATCTGAAATCTAAAGCATGTATTTAATAATTGAAAGCATTTTAGTGACTAAAACAAAAAAAAATGGAAGGACTTACAGTTTCAGCTCCAACATGCAAAGATCTTGAAAGCTATCACCCCTGTCTTTAAAACAACAAAAACTGAACAAAATGGGAATGAAGAACTTTCATTGAATCTTCTGGTAAATGAGATTGTAGGACACACCACCACCCTGAAATGTGAAGAGGGAGTAAATGTTGAGATCATAGCCAAGGTTAACTTCCCTTTGGAGCTATAAGTGAATAGGAACATGTAGATGGCAATTTTGATGAGCTATTGGAGGTTGAAGGTAAACAAGCTTGAGTTGTGAAAAACACATGGGACCACAGGTATGGGAGGCAGTGTCTATAGCTTTTACCCTCAGGTACACCACCAGGTTCTCATGGTGAAGAGCCAATAAAAATTCTCTTGAGACTTTGACAGGACTAGAGAAATATAGAACTTGATATTAGCCTAATCGCCTCACTTCCCATTACCCCCTTATATCATAATTGTATTTTACCAAATATTACAAGGCATGCTAAATGGCAAGAAAAATATAATCTGCAAGATAAAAGATATACAGATTAATCAGTGAGATTTTAGCTTATAACACCAAAAAGTATAATCTGTGGAAGAATAAATGATAAGTTGTTTTTATTAATATTAAATACATATATGCTCTGAGGAATACACTGTTAAAATAATAAAGCAACAAAGCAAACATTGGGAGAAAATATTTTCAAAACACATATCTGATAATTTGTAGCCAAAATATATAAAGAACTCCTAAAAATTCACAGTAAGAAAATAAACAGCCCAATTTAAAAATGGGCGGAAGATCTGAGCAGACATCTTCAGCAAAGAAGATATACAGATGGCAAACAGGCCCATTAGAAAAATGCTTGCTATTGCTTGTCATTAGGGCATTGCCAAAGCAACAGTGAGGTACTACCACACAAATACTAGGATGACTAAAATTCAAAAAATTTAAAAATGCTAATGAGGATGTAAACAGCAAAAATTCATTCTTTCATTGCTAGTGGCTACTTTGGAAGACTGTACTACAGGTTCTTGCAAAGCTAAGCATAATTTTACTATATAATCGATCAGTCATACTTCTTGGTATTTACCTAACTGATTTGAAAAATTATATCCTAAGAAAACTGTTACATAAATATTTATAGAAGTTTTATTCGTAATCAACACAAACTGGAAGCAACCAGTATGTCCTCTAATAGGTATTGAATGGATAAGCATATTGTGAGTGGCTCAATATATTGAAATATTATTCTCAATAGAAAGGAATGAACTGTTAAACCATGAAAAGACATTAATGAATTTTAGAAGCATACTGCAAAATGAAATGTGCTAGTAACAGAAGGATGTGTGCTATAGGTTTCTAATTATTTGATATTTTGGGAAAGGCAAAACTATAGACTGTAGAAACAGCATAGTTTCTTGGTTTTCAAGGGGACCTATAGAGTTGAAGAGATGCAGCAGTATTTCTGGACTGTTAAACTATTTTTTATAAGTAGTTAATGGTGGATACATGTTACTATATATTTCCAAAGCACATAGAAATTTACTACACAGAATGAAGCCTCATATATGCAAACATAAAATTTGTGAGGAAGGTCAAGCATCCCAGGATGGATTGAGAAAGTGATAAACACTCTAACTCATTAGAAATGCATATAACAGTCTCACAGAAAGAGGTGGAGGAAAAAGATGCTGACCTAATTAACTTCAGAGGTGATTAGAATTTGTGTATAAGCACTGTACTTTAGATAATAAATTTGTTTCTGTAGGGAGTACATGTTAATAATTCTGATACCACTACTCATGTGTAATGGATTTAAACAATTTAGTATGTGGTTGACTCATGGTAGGTACCAAAATTTTCATGACTAAAATTGAAGTTGACAGATAAGCAAAGATTTCATTACTTGGAACAGGTCTAAGTGTGATAGAATAAGGTAATAGAGAGAGGAGGGAATCAGTATAAAGTCATCTGTAGCAAATATAGATTGTTACATATAGAAATATTTATCAATAATTGTTTATACATGAGTTAGTAGACACGCATTTCCTTGTTTATCAGCTCAGGGAGCTAAGAAACAAGAAAACCCCGGTAACAGGGAGCACACTTAGAATCTAGATATTGGTTTCTTAATACCAATCTCAATAAACACAACCAGCAATCCTTGGGTAAATGGCTGACTGTAGGATGGAGTAGGAAATATGTAAATTAGTCTAGGGCAGTTTGTATTTCCAAAAAATAAGTCCTCAAAAAAAACCCAACAAAACAAAAAACCTCAACAATGGGAGTATGACAGGACACAGAAGGCCTACTAAACTGTTCCCAGTGTTCAAAGCTGGACAATTTGATCAACAAAATAAAGTGGTATTGGATTATAGCCCAAACTTTAAAACAAGTATTTATGAGTCTATACTGATAAAAAGGATTAGGTAAATAAACAGAGAAAGCTGAATAAACAGAAAATTTCCAAATAATTTGTGTACTCTAATTTCAAGCTAGGGAAGAGTAACACCTCATTCCCTAAGTATGAGCTGACCATAGTAACTTCATTCCAAAGAGTACAATATGAAAAGAAGCATTATTAAAAAATTAACTCTATAGTGAAGAAACTTGACTAACACTATTTCTGCCAATTGATCAAATTCAACGTCAACAGTGATAAGTCATGTATATCCTATGCACTCTTGGTATGAAAAACCCATAAGCCAAGGCATATCATGAGAAAAAACATTAGACAAATCCCGATTGAAGGACATTGTTCAAAATATCTGACCAGTACACCTCAAAACCATTAAGATCATCAAAATCAAAGAAAATAGGAGAAACTGTCACAATCAAAAGGAGCCTAAAGAGACACAAAAAACATGTGAAGTATGGTATTTCAGGAAAAGATAGTTTAAAAATGAAAGAAATCTAAATAGATTATGCAATTTAGTTAATGTATCAATATTGGTTTCTTAATTTTGAAGACCATACCATATTAATATAAGATTTTAATTATAGTGAAATTAGTTGAGAAGGTATATGGAAACTAAAATCTTTACAATTTTTCTGAAAATTTAAAACTCTTCTAAAATATAAAGTATATACTATGTTATGTATATTCAGAATCATCTATCTTTTTAAAAACTTAGAAAGCAACCTTATAGTTTTAATATTTTGCATAGATTAGTGACAAATTAAGTAATATCTATTGCTTCTAGATATCTGTAAGGTGGATTTTGAATGTGGCTTACCTTCCCAATTTTTTTATTATGGCTATCTCATATTTATTTTATTTTTAAAGATAAAAGTATTTATTCCTTGAGAGAACAATGTTAATTAGGATGTTTTGGAAAATTTCAACTAATAACAGGCTTAGTGTATATTGCCAATAAAATTGAATTTGAAATTATTAGGATAATAATCGAGCTACCTGTAAACATATTAAAACATTTGGAATGATAACTTGTTAGCGTACTCATAGGTAAAATGAAGAATCTAGAGAGCATAAACTCCTTGTATGCCATGTACTCTTTTTCATTAGATAACTTAAAATTGGCATGGTGATTCTAGGTTTGGCATATTTCATTAAACCAACTATGTGATTCAAAGTTGATAGTGTTGTGAAGTTGCAAAGTGTTGCATGTGGTCACTGGCATATCCAATTGTATAATTTCTAGAGGTAGCTCCCACATTTGAGAATTTTTGTACAGTTTTCTAAAGACCTTTTTATATTGTTCATCGCCTGTTGGATTTTGAAAATATGCTGGAGAACTAGAAGCATTTTAATAGTTTCCATGCCATTGTGTGTTTTACATGGCTATTTTCAAGAGATTGAATAAGATTTTTCCTAATATACAGTGTCTTCACTCTACTGGTGCTGAAGAATAGATTTGACCTTACTGTCTAAGTAGAATAAAACTGTCTGTCATTATGAAGTAATTCTAATTTCTTATCAGATTTGCTTCTTCACAATATGTTTGGTGACTACCAAATCCCTGCTATGGATTCTTAATTGTTCTTTGTGTATTTTATTTTTTTTATCTTAAGACAAGCAACAAATTAGAGATTTTATTTTCAGAAGACTTGCATAAGAAGAAATAGGACTCTTTTTTGGTGGTTTTTTGGTCTGAGGTCCTCGTTTTATTATTATTTCTTCTTTTTTTAATATTATAGTTCATTCAAAATGTGTTACTTTTAGATGTACAGCAAAGTGAATCATATATTATGATTCATAATAATGCATATCATATTATATATATATATATATTCATATATGCATTCATATCATGCATATCATATTATGCATATTCATATATACATCCACTCTTTCTTTGTTGTTTAGGTTCTTTCTCATATAGGTCATTACAGTTAATTGAGTAGAGTTCCCTGTGCTATACAGCAGGTTCTTATTAGTTATGCATTTTATATATAGTGGTGAGTATGTGTCAACCCCAGTCTCCCAGATTTTTTTGTAAATAAAGTCATTTGTGGGAATGTAAATTGGTATAGCCACTATGGAAACAATATGGGCCCTCCTTAAAAAACTAAAAACAGAATTACCATATGACCCAGCAATCCCACTCTAGGCATACATCCAGAGAAACCCATAATTCAAAAAGATAGATGCAACTCAGTGTTCACTGCAGTACTGTTTACAGTAGCCAAGATGTGGAAGCAACCTGAATGTCCATCAGCAGAGGAATGGGTAAAGAAGATGTGGTACATATATACAATAGACTATAACTGAGCCATAAAAAGGATAAAGTAATGCCATTTGCAGCAATAGGGATGGACCGAGAGTTGTCTTACTGAGTGAAATAAGTTGGACACAGAAAGACAAATATGATATTGCTTATACATGATATCTAAAAAAGGATACAAATGAGCTGATTTACCGAACAGAAGTAGAGTCACAGATGTTCTTTGTTTATAACTCTCTTATGTCATGGCATGCTTTGCCTTGCATACAAACTTTTTTTTGTCTCCTTTGATCAGTTTTAAGCATTCCTACTGATTAGTGTCTATGGTCTTAGAGGAATGGGGCTTCTCTGGTGGTTCAGATGGTAAAGAACCATCTCTTCTGTGCCAGAGAGCCAGGTTTGGTCCCTGGGTAGAGATGATCCCCTGGAGAAGGAAATGGCTACCTGCTCCAGTATTCTTGCCTGGAGAATTCCAAGGATATAGGAGCCTGGCAGGCTGCAGTCAATGGAGTCTGGAAGAGTTGGACATGGTTGAGTGACTAACACTTTCACCTTTTTATACATATAGTATTTTTCTTACTTTGTCACCTGGATTGCTTTACACAGTGATTCAGTATAATTACTAAAATTTTTGTCTGGCTGGAAAATACTATGTAAATATATTAATATTTCCAGGTTTTTCATAGATGAAGGCATAGAATGATATGGTGGAATGAGTATTGAACTAAAAATATTCATTCTAGATCCTCTATCACTGACTTCAGAGAAGAAAACAAACTAGGGAATAAAGAAGAAAGGTTTGAAGTACATGATCTCTACAGTTCTTTCATAAATTTAAATGTATACTATGTTAGATTTCACCCCACAAAAGATATCACATGTCCCAGATTTCACTGGAGCCTTACAAACATGCCAAAATGTTAGAAAGTACTATGAAATAGTTGTCTAGAAACCCTTCGTACAGTTATTTCTCAAGAGAGCAGAATATATTGTTTTCTATTATCACACTTAGCTTTCTCACCAGTCTGGGAGAAGATCCAATAAAGTTGGCTTATTGGTGTATAATTTTTAATATTTTCTCCACTCTCCATAGAAAAATAAACTTTTGCATCTTTCCCAAATTTTCTGCTCTATAATAACAAGACATCATTCCAAGTCTCTTGGCCTTGAGCATGGCCTTGACATACTTTTATTTGAAATTGTATTATTTTCTCTGCATGAAGTTCATAGTTCTCTCTTATACATTGTATTATTTTAACTTTGAAAATTGACTCAAATACTTTTTGAATCATTAAAGAACATAGATCATAAAAATATTAAATTTTAAAGGTTTACTGTAGAGTGTTCACGGTTTTGACAACAAATCTGATGACATATGTTGTAATTGTCACTTTAGAGTTAAAAATCTAGCTGAATATCTTTCATAATTGATTTTAAAGCTTTCATCTAACACAAGGCTTATTGATACATAAAATATTTCAAGTAATTTATTTGTACCCAGAAATATATCAAAGTGTTCCTATATGACATATATGCAGACAGCAATTCTGAAGGCTGGAATCAGCTCAGATCATTTGGATTGGAAATTGATTGCCACAATTTCCTGTATATATTTATTCTAATTGAAGAATTATGCTGTTTATTTTTTATTTGGTGCTTTAATAAAGCTTGGGTACCTGCAAAGGAGTATTATTTCTCAATGCAGTTTAAATGAACTCTTAAGCAGTGTTTTACTTTATAAAATATTTAACACTGATTTAAAAATGCTTTCAAGTAGCTTAACAATTTTAAAATAATATTTTCTGACAGAACAGTTTATTGTTTATAATAAAATCGAATTCCCTTGAATCAGAGATGTCAGTTCTAATAGGATTAGGATTACATTTTTCTCAAATCATTTATAAGTACTCTATTTTCATGGAAATCAGTAATAACTCTTGACTAGGAAACTGGGCTGAAGGTCTTTAGTGTTTGACTATAAAGAATAAATGAGAAACTCATTTATTTTTGAAGAAACAAAATATAGTTTGCTAATCCTATTGAAATTTTTTTTCAAAGTCAGGGTTCACATGTTTAAAGAAACTTGAGACATCTCCCGTGTCTTTTGCCTTAAGCTACTTGTGAGGTTCCTATCATTGGATCTCTTGATGGGGTCTTTGAAATATTCATATTTCAGCTTTCTTGAATACTCCAGGTACTTGAATTTATGCTCTTCAGGTTATAATGTATAACATAAAATACTGCCAAATTTAGTATAATTATCAAGAACATTTTACTTTGAATTAAAAAAAAGTTAATAAAAGTTAACTCATTTTTACTTGGTAAAATTACTTTGAATTTACAAAAGAAAAAGATGCTTACTTGTAGGAAATAGCTGAATTAAATTTCTTTCACATGGATTTTAATTTACCGTATTAATATGAATTGACTCTTGTTTTTTAAATACATTATCACATATTTTGGTAATAATTTTTAAAATTCATTTTTCCACAGGAAACATTCTTTAAGATGTATTTATTATTATTTTTAAATTGCAACAACATAAAATTACCACCTTAGTCATTTTTAGTATATACTTCAGTAGTGTTAAGTACATTCAGATAGTTGAGTGATGAATCGCTAGAACTCATTTCATCTTGAAAAGCTGAGATTCTGTGTGTGTATGCATACGCTCCTTGTATATATACAAAGAACTTATATATGTATACAAAGTGAGCAAGTGAAATCTCTCAGTCGTGTCTGACTCTTTGCGACCACGTGGACTGTAGGCCACTAGGCTCCCCCGTCCATGGGATTCTCATGTCAAGAATACTGGAGTGGGTTGCCATTTCCTTCTCCAGGGGATCTTCCTGACCCAGGGATTGAACCCAGGTCTCCCGCATTGCAGACAGATGCTTTAACCTCTGAGTCACCAAACAAAGGAATTTATAAATTTATGTATATATAAATCCTTATATGTGTATGCATATTTCATGCATATGTTTTTCTCAATAGAGATTGGAAGGAAAGATAAATCTTAAAATGTTAACAATGGAGAGTTTATGTATATTATTCTTCTTAACATTTGTATTCAGATTTTTCTACAATTTTTTTCTAAGAAGCAATACAACTTATGTTTGTTTAGATATCTACATTGTTAACCCAAGAAAATTAATGTTTTTATTCCACTATTTTAAGATAAAGAGTAATATATTCATCTCCAGAACTTCTTAATCTTCACAATGAAGCTCCATACTCAATATAGTCCATATTCCTACCTCCTCCAGTTCTGACAACCACAATACTACTTTGTATCTCTATGAATTAGACTAATTTCAGTACCTCATATAGGAAGAATCTCAGAATTTGTCCTTTTGTGACTGGCTTGTTTTTTATATATTATTTTTTATTCTCAGACATTTTTTATGTGATGACATTTTGTGTGTGTGTGTGATGACATTTTGTGTCATCTTTTTTTCTTTTCTTGCCATGCCGCAGAGCATGCTGGATCCTTTGTTGTTCTCAGCTGTGTCTCTCAGTTGTGTCCTACTCTCTATTACTCCACGGACTGCAGCATACCAGGTCTCCCTGTCTCCCACCATCTCCCAGAGTCAACCATACTCAAGTCCATTGAGTTGATGATGCCATCCAACCATCTCATCCTCTGTCACCCCTTTTTCTCCTGCCTTCAATCTTTCCAGCATCAGGGTCTTTTCCAATGAGTCAGCTCTTTGTATCAGGTGGAGCCTTAGCATCAGTCCTTCCAATGAATATTCAGGGCTGGTTTCCTTTAGGATTGACTGGTTTGATCTCCTGGCAGTCCAAGGGACTCTGAACAGTCTTCTCCAACACCACAGTTCAAAAGCATCAATTCTTCAGCACTCATTATTCTTTATGGTCAAACTCTCATTATTTGTACAAAACTACTGGAAAAACTATAGTGTTCACTATACCAACCTTTGCTGGCAAAGAAATGTCTCTGCTTTTTAATATGCTGTCTAAATTTGTCCTAACCTTTCTTCCAAGAAGCGTCTTTTAATTTCATGGCTGCAGTCACCGTGTGCAGTGATTTTGAAGCCCATGAAAATAAAGTCTCACTGCTTCCATTTTTTTCCACATCTATTTGTCATGAAGTGATAGGACCAGATGCCATGATCTTAGTTTTTTGAATGTTGGTCTTTAAGAAGCTTTTTCACTCTCCTCTTTCACCTTTATCAAGAGGCTTTTTAGTTCCTTGTTGTTTTCTGCCATTATGGTGATATCATCTGCATATCTGAGATTATGGATATTTCTCCCAGCAAATTAATTGCAGCTTGAGCTTCATCCAGTCCAACATTTCACATGATGTACTCTGCATATAGGTTAATTATGCAGAGTGACAACATACAGCCTTAACATACTCCTTTCCCAATTTTGAACCAGTTTGTTATCTGGGAACTAGGATCCCAATAACAAATTGGATTTGGAAGTAAAGAAAGAGGAGACGAATCCTTTGACTACTAAGAAAGGTGTTCCCAGGTAGTACTACTGGTAAAGAAGCCCCTGCGAGTGCAGACCACGCAACGCACAAGATGTAAGATCCCCTGGAGGAGGACATGGCAGCCCACTCCAGTATTCTTTTTTTTTTTATTAGCAAATTAGTTTATTTTTTAAATTTTCATTTATTTTTACTAGTTGGAGGCTAATTATTTTACAATATTGTAGTGGTTTTTGCCTGGAGAATCCCGTAGACAGAGGAGCTTGGTAGACTACAGTCCATCAGGTCACAAAGAGTTGAACACAGCAGAAGCAACTTAGCACACACACACTGAGGGTCTAGCTTGGCTAACTAGGTGTGTGGTTTCATTCCAATTCCAAAGAAAGGCAATGCCAAAGAATGCTCAAACTAACACATAATTCACTCATCTCAGATGCTCAAAGTAATGCTCAAAATTCTCCAAGCCAGGCTTCAACAGTATGTGAACCGTGAACTTCCAGATGTTCAAGCTGGATTTAGAAAAGGCAGAGTAACCAGAGATCAAACTGCCAATATCTGTTGGATCATCAAAAAAGCAAGAGAGTTCCAGAAAAACATCTACTTCTACTTTACTGACTATGCCAAAGCCTTTGACTGTGTGGATCACAACCAACTGTGGAAAATTCTGAAAGAGATGGGAAAAGCAGACCACCTGAACTGCCTCTTGAGAAATCTGTATGCAGGTCAAGGAGCAACAATTAGAACTGGAATTGGAACAACAGACTGGTTCCAAATAGGGAAAGGAGCACATCAAGTTTGCATATTGTCACCCTACTGATTTAACTTATATGCAGAGTTCATCATGAGAAACATTGGGCTGGATGAAGCACAAGCTGGAATCAAGATTTCTGGGAGAAATATCAATAACCTTAGATATAAAGATGACACCATGCTTATGGCAGAAAGAGAAGAACTAAAGAGCCTCTTGATGGAAGTGAAAGGGGAGAGTGAAAAAGTTGGCACAAAACTCAACATTTGGAAAATAAGATCATGGAATCTGGTCCCATCACTTCATGGCAAATAAATGGAGAAACAGTGGCAGACTTTATTTTATTTGGGCTTCAAAATCACTGCAGATGTTGACTGCAGCCATGAAATTAAAAGATGCTTGCTCCTTGGCAGGAATCTTATGACCAAACTAGACAGCATATTAAAAAGCAGAGACATTACTTTCTCAACAAAGATGTGTCTAGTCAAAGCTATGTTTTTTCCATTAGTCATGTATGGATGTGAGAGTTGGTCTCTAAAGAAGTATTGATGCTTTTCAACTCTGGTGTTGGAAAAGACTCTTGAAAGTCCCTTGGACTGCAAGGAGATCCAACCAGTCCATCCTAAAGGAAATCAGTCCTGAATATTCATTGGAAGGACTGATGCTGAAGCTGAAACTCCAATACTTTGGCCACCTGATGCAAAGAACTGACTCATTTGAAAATACCCTGATGCTGGGAGGGATTGGGGGCAGGAGGAGGAGGATGAGATGGTTGGATTGAGTTGGCATCACCACCTCAATGGACATGAGTTTGGGTAAACTCTGGGACTTGGTGATGGACAGGGAAGCCTGACATGCTGCAGTCCATTTGGTCGCAAAGAGTCGGACATGACTGAGCAACTGCACTGAACTGGATACTTTTTACCTGACTAGTGTGATATGAGAGTAATCTTTTTGCAATGTATTGATCATTTATCCTTCCCACTTTGGAACTGTCAAAGAGAAGTCCAGACTCCTTTATATAGTATAAAGGATGCATCTCCTGCCATGTCCTTCACACCTCACTCTACACTCCAGCCAAACTGAATTGTTTCACTTATCCAAATGTGATACGCATATTTCCCTTTGGGCTTTGTTCTCAGTGCCTGGAAATATTCCTTAACTTTTTAACCAAGGCTCTCTTGCCCCTTTCTAAATGTTACTTCCTGTAAGAGCCAATTCGTAATATTCCAAGAATAGTTTAGGCATCACTCATATTTAACTGTTTATAACCCTGAATTTATCACTGCAATATATTGCTAGTAAAATGGGCAGTTTCTAAGTGTAGAGAGACATCTGAATTTCTTAAAAGCATGTGCCTACTTTTTACTATAATTATCTATTACATTAGTTGGAATGAGCACACATTTGTGCGTAGTAGTTGGATTTTCGATCAACCATTGGTTATTGGAGATCTTAACTTTTATCTTTTTTTCATTTGCTTTATGTATATTGAGCACTAAACACCTTAGTTATTTTAAAAATGGCAATTAAATGTCATAAAAGAGTCTTCTTTCTTCCATTCTTCTTTCCCTTCATCTCTCCCTTCTCTCCCTTGCTTTTTTCCCATGGTCTTTGAAAATCTGCTACATACCTATATTTCCTAACTGGGATGCTGAGGCTGCTTCTTTCCAACTCCCCTATGCTTTCTCCTCAGAAATATCTAGAGTTTCTACTTCTGAAGAGAGTGAAGGGCTTGGGGGCATTTTCTTTGTGGTGTTTTATGTTGTTCCTCCTGTTTCTTCTCCTTTCCACCTTCCTGAGTAAAGTGATAAGCTGTAGCTACAGGGTGGGCGTAGAAAAAATAAAAATGTTCATTTACTTCTTCCGTTGGTTCCCAGGTGATTATATTGTCATTGCCTTCCTTACTATATATATATATATATATGTATGTATATATGTACACCCTATTCTTGCTGTGGAAGCAACAATTTGGTTATCTATCAAATAATTGGACATAGGGCATTAGAGAATGCCATGTAGAAAGTTAGAGAAAAATGAGGTTCTATATTTTAGCCAACATTTTAAAAGACATCCATATATCAGTGGATTATGATGCTTTTTAAATGCTTTTTTAAAATATGAATATTGTTTCATACAGAGATTCTGAATAAAGAAATGGAACTGAAAATTCTGATGATCCTTCCTCTTACGCTTTATGTGTTGCCAATATTCCAAATAAAGTGTTCTATCTCTCAATTCCTGAATATTATTAAAATTCTAAAATAATTTTGTAATTTACAAGGAGTTGTCATATCACAACATATCATTCAACTGAAACAGAATTCAAAAATGACTTGCTTTTATTTAGAAGGGAATAATTCATGCAACTTGGTTTTATTTGGAACATCGTATTTCCTTTAGGAGGATATTCAAAGTCAATATTTATGCCTGTGGTCACATATTAGGGATCTACATTCCCTTTGTTTATTTTTATCTAACTTCTGCATTTTAACTAATGTTTAAAAATGATATACTTCTACATTGCAACAAGTAATAAGTGTTAATAAAAATACATTTATCTATCTTCAGTACTGTAACTTAAAACCAAACCATCTACATATTACAAAATTCAATACAGTGGTTTTAGGACATAAAGAGGAACTTCCCTATACATGAATGATTCTTAAAACTGCAAAAGGGGATATGATTTAATATGTTAGTTAAAAACTTTACATGTTTCTCTCAGAAATGTATATATGAGGATAGTATGGATTCCAGACTGTAGTTTGAAAGAAAGCAATAGTGAAAATGAATTTCATGCCAGTAGACACTTTAAAAACTAGATTTAGCAGCAGTCACATTAGCTTAGATAATGGGAGAATTTTTCTTCATTGAAAATGCTCTGTGTCGCTTAAGAAGAACTTACTGAGGCAGCCTGCCATCTAGCTTTTTCACAGAAAAACAGGCTTACAGACTGCAGATGAGAGAGTCTGGAGCAGAGACAGTTTTAACTTAGCCATTCCTAATTTATCTCAAGCATATTCAATTCATCTTCACTGCTCTATGCACACAGGAACACCAGATTGTCGTCCCTAGGGAACAGAATGCAACCGGAGATCTAGAGAGCTGTCACATTCCAAGAAATATTTAAATTGTGCTGATTTTCTTCTGGAGAACTGAGCCCAGGGAATGAAACTCTCCATCAAGTCATAGCTTTGCGGGCAATAGATCAGAGGATATTGCCAGTTTTCTAATGGATTATTGTTATCGGGCAGGTTTTCTCTGAAGGTACGTAGTTATTTTCTCAATTCATTACCCTTTTCCTGTTTATCAGGTAATGATCTAATGAGCTGGGGAGCCAACCCTGTGAAAAAGAGAAAGATCTTAGTCTGTATTGACTAAAGAATGACACTTCATGGCTGCATGTTTATAGGTGAATTATCTGATTCCTGTACTAAAGATTAGTAGGATATAGTTTGAATTGCATTATCAGCAAAAACAGGCAAAACCAAACCAAACCGTGCTGCAGGCTGCATTATCATAAGTTCATATGAATTCTCTTGAGGATTTTCTTTTATAGCTACACTATATAATAAAGGGAAATACAGACTTTGGAAACTTACTTAACCTTATACATGTTTTATTCATTTTACATAATCAGGATATTTTATCTATATATTCCAAAATACAAAACTTTGTCTCAAATGCTGTTATTGATTTTGATGTCATTTGATGCTTATGACATTTGAGTATATGAATGGCAAGAGTATTTAAAGAAACTCTAGTAGAAGTATTCCTGAGGATATTATATCAGTGTACTTTGTTGACTTACAGCTCTATATTTTTGAGTTTGGAATCATCATACTAAGATAAATTGCTGTAATTTTAGTTAAATACACATACTATAAAGATTTATTATCCAACTTTGTTCTGTGAAGTAGAAACCTCAATACATTTATAGAAAACATGAAACTAGCACAGTAAAATTTTAAAAGCCGACAAACTTCTGAATATTTATTAAACTAATAAAAATAGAGAAAACCTTATCCTAAACTAGAATCTAACTCTGAAATATTAAAACAGAAAGGGGTGACTTCTATGCATGGTTCCTGAAAGTTAAAGATGTATATGTAGGGGGTTGTTCTGTGTCAGAGTGGGTGGGAGTGTAAGACAGAAAGTAAGCACATAGTAATGACAGTGAGTTTATGAAAACTGAAGAAATATTTTAAAATATTGTATGAGGGCTTTTGATGTGTCTAAGTATTTTATTATTGTGTGAATTCATTCAGTGAAACTTACTGTGGCTTTGATATTTTTACGTGTCAGAAATGACTATTAGGATAGGTAGAGTAGTCAGTGCGTGAGACCTGAAGCATAGTATTGTGGACTGTTGCACAGACTTTGTGGACCCATCAATGGGTTAATCACAGACTTGAGAGAGGAAATGGTGGCTGAGCTTCAGGAAAGCACTTGTTAAATGTGTTCTAATTTCTTTGGAGCATTGGAGAGACTATTAGAAGCTTAAAGGAAACAGTGAAGGAATGAGTCACCCAAACAGTAACTTTAAGTTCATTCTCTCTTATCCTCAGAGGGATTGTAAAAAGCCAAAAGTGTAAAGGAAGGAGATTGAGTCCTCAAAGAGTACTTTTAAGTGCTTCTTTTTTCATGAATCTTACAAGAATTGAGAAATAGGGGCTTAAATTAAAGTTTCCCTATGATCCCTCCATTTTACAAGTTTTCTTTTTCTTTTATGGAACGTTTTTGCTCCACTCACTTAAGAAAAAAAGTGAGCTTGCTTCCAGCCTGATTTCTGCCCAATAGCTTGCATCTCTAATTTAGCACTCCACAAATGTGCTCTCTGAAACTGCATACACTCCTGAGTCTCAATTTCATCATTCATTGAATTATATATGCCAAAGGATAATGTATTTAACATTTTTTAACATTCTTTTTAAATTATTATCACAATTAGCATTTCTGAAAATCTCAGACTGTGTGCAAAAGAGGGCATAAGTAGGGGAAAAAATAAATAAGGTAACATACTTTATGTTCTTTTAGAGTAAGATAATACCAATAGATAATAAAATATATTCACTTCATGTTTGAGTATGGGGCAGAAATGACAACAGCCTAGAAACATACCCCTTAATTTACATTTAGATGTTAGATGAATATAACAAATCTGAAAATTAGGAGGAGTAGTTTCATTTTTCAGATTGGAATGTTGTTTTTTTTTTTTTTTTTTTCCAACCTTGTGTTAACTTTTTCTACCACAACATGTTAATGTCTTTTACCTCCCTAGAGGGATCATTTACTTACCCAGCTATCTAAATCTGCTCATCTTCCAGGTCTTGTTTTTTATTTCATCTTATGGTGAGTTAATTGTAAAATATATTGCCATAATTTCATCTTATTAGCTGCTGTTAAATATTTAATATTTATTGAGTGCCCATGATATGTTTGGTGCTTAAAAGCAATATGTAGGAAGAAAATACATACTGATATTTCTCACAAATCAGCCAGTTTATTAATATTTCAAGATTTCTAATTGGTGCCCACAGAGGAAAGCAATTATGCTTGACTCTTTAGTAGCTACTTACATGCACATAAGGCATGGATAGTCCTATATTCAGTCAATAATTTGCATCCACCTTTACTGAAGATTCCAGACTAGTCATCCAGATGCTTTCAAATTCTCCCCTAACTCTGTTTAATACGTTAAAGTATCACTGAAGACAGAACACTGAATTGTAGATAAGATAAACTAGGTTTAAATCTGTTAAGCAAATTTGTGTAGGTTAATCATCTCCTCCATACCTCTGTCTCATCGGTGGTATAATGGTATCTACTTTTTAGATTCTTGTCGGTAGTAAAGATCAAACACATTAAGTAACACAGAGTTTGTGCACAACATATGCTTGATAAACAGTACCTGCTTTTAAACCCATTTTATTATAATTTCACATACAGAATGTTCCATTTGAAATCATCTTGACTCTTTCTTCAATGATGTGTGTATATGCATGTGTTCATTTGTTATACAGTTTTAGTAATCAAAATAATGCATTGGTTATGTGGTTATTACTTAGCACTAAAGTTCTCTATAAAGTTACTAAAGCAAGATTACTAAATTCAAGATTAGTTTGAGAAATTAGTTGGCATATTCCCCATGGCTTTCAAATAGCTAAATTATCAACCATGATTTACCAGGGAAAAAAGATAGAACTATATTTCATTTGCCCACTTTTCCGTTCTCCCAAAAGATATGGAAATAGAAGACAAAACACTAAATCCTCTTGCTCATTTTAATGTGCCCTTTGCCCCTTTCATTTGCATTTACTTTGCTATAATGATTTGTCTAGTGAGATGGCCTCAAATTCCAACTGCATATGGTAGTTCAAGCATACAAATCCACCCCTCACTGAACAAAGCAAATATATGAAAACTTTTATTAAAATAAAAGAGAGTTTTTGCTTTGAAAAAAATGCTAACCATTTTTTAATGTGAATGAAACTGTTAAAATGCAAATATTAAATCCAGCCAGATGTTGACCTTAACTGTGAGTCTGAATCTTTACAGAAATAGTATGCAAATCCAAGCTAGAAGCTGTTTTCTTTAGGTGACAAGACTGCTGGAAAATCCTAAGTCTGAATTTCTCAGATACATTTCATATTGAATTAAGCATGTACAGAAAGCCTACTTTAATATCCTAAATTATATAGAGAGGGAGATTAAGCATAATATAAGTTGGTCTTATATATCTGTATGTATCTGGATTTGTATTGGAATTTGGAAATAGATATATGAAAGTCTTCTTATAAAAAGGAACCACCAAGTAATTATTTTAAAAGTGCATGACAGCATTCTAACTAGATCAAAATGTGGACGCAAAAGCAAGTACCTGCTGAGAAACTATTTTTTCTTCTTTTTTCTTTTTTGGTCAAGGTCTGTGGTCAGTACCAATCCTGTTTTATATCTGTGAATTTACTTACTCATCAGTAAGGAGAAGGTGAAGGTTTGGGTATCTGACTTCATTTTCCAGATGACCCTTGAAGTTCTATTGTTTTTTGATCACCAACTTCAGATATTTTGGCCCAGTACTTAAAGGAGATTAGAATCTATATTCTAATTTCAACTCAGTTTTCTAATTTGTATGTGTTTGTGTAAGAATAATAATAATGGTCACATGGTGGTGTAGAATAAATGACAATGTTGTAAAATAGTATTACAGGGGTTTGTTCATAAGTGTGGAGTTGATCCTCAAACCATGGATTTGAACTACACAGGTCCACTTGTATGTAGATCTATTTTTATTAGTAAACACTACAGTACTACATAATCCATGGTTTGTTAAATCCAAGGAAGTGGGACTGAGGATATGAAGGAAATTTCCTGCATGTATACGAAGGCTTAACTGTAAGTTATATGCATATTTTTTATTGTTTTGGATTGGTGTTTCTAGGCCCCAAGTTATTCAAGGGTCAGCTATGCTAATAAATGCTAATAAGTATTATTGTTTCTCTTATGACATCACCATCTGCACACCCACTCCTGATATTAGGTTTCCAGTTATTCAGTTAGATTATCAGGCTACCTTTGGTCAGGGGGAGGGGCCCAAGGGGGAGGGTCCCAAATTCATGTTCACCTACATATTTCTCCTACATCTAGCTTTTCTAAGTAAATATTCTTGTTTATTAAACCCTGCTCCTTTGACCTAACCTTAAAAAGCTTAGCCACAGTCCGTTGAGGCGTTTTTTCCCTAGTAAATTCTTAAGCTTAGTAATTCTCTCCTGATGTCTATTTTGTATAAAGGAAGCAGAAAGAAAATATGGTTATCTTGTGGCAGATACAACTTCCACAGGCTTCTCTATGGCTTCTTCTTCTTTCTTCTATGCTGCTGCTGCTGCTAAGTCACTTCAGTTGTGTTCAACTCTGTGTGACCCCATAGACGGCAGCCCACCAGGCTCCCCCATCCCTGGGATTCTCCAGGCAAGAACACTGGAGTGGGTTGCCATTTCCTTCTCCAATGCATGAAAGTGAAAAGTGAAAGTGAAGTTGCTCAGTCGTGTCTGACTCTTCGCGACCCCGTGGACTGCAGCCTACCATGCTCCTCCGTCCATGGGATTTTCCAGGCAAGGGTTCTTCTATGAAAGCTGTACTAATAAGAATTATGAACTGAATTGTCTCTCCCTAAAATTCATAATGGTAACCCACTCCAGTATTCTTGCCTGGAGAATTCCATGGACAGGGGAGTCTGGCAGGCTGCAGTCCATGGGTTCAAAAAGGTCAAACATGACTGAGCGACTTTCAAAATTCATATGCTTACGTACTAACTCCCAGTACCTTGGAATGTGGCTATATTTGGAGATAGGGTTTTTAGAGATATAATTAAGTTAAAGTCAGGTCACTAGGGTGATTCCTAATCCAATATGACTGGTGTCTCTATAAGAAGAGGAAATTTGGATATAGATTCATACAAGACACTGGGAAAAGATGGCCATCTATAAGCCAAGGAGAGAAGCCCCAGAAGAAATCAACCCCCATGACACTTGATCTCAACTTGTATCTTGCATAATTGTGAGAGAAAAAACTACTCTGTTCCTTTAGCCACCCAGTCTATGGTGCATGGTACTTTGTTATGGCAACCCTAGTAAATTAATACAGATAAACATTTTAGACTTTGTGGACCTCATGAAGTTTCTGTCACATGTCCTTCCTTTTCCTCCTTCCCTTCTTCTCCTTATTCACCCTTTAAAAATGTAATGCAAAACAGAAAACCAATAAAAACAAATGTTCTTAGGGGCCATATTTGCCCATTTGCATAGTTTCCCAACCCTTGTTCTAGAAAACAAGAGATCTTTCAAAGCCTTCCAAAGTTTGGGCAGAAGATATTCCTAACTTCCATGTTCTTGCATCTGATAGTTTACTTTATTGAGGGCATCACTGATTTTTAGCCTAAAAATGTAACTTGGCCCTTTCCTTCTGCTAAAATTCTTCCAAATGCTTCAATTTAATGAAAAGTATTTTGATTAGAGATTTTTACCTTCACTCTGAAATGACCCTTTCAAGTCCTAGTGGTAGAACAGCATCTGAAAAAAATATATATATATAACAACAATAGCAGTTTGCACTTGTCAAGTACATCTGTAAGCTATTCTAAACACTTAACATAGATTTCTTCATGATTATCCTACCAACAACCTTGCAAAGTAACTGCTGTTATAATCATTTTACAGATAAGGAAATTGGAACACATAGAGATGAAACAACTGCCATGGGTATTTAGCATAAATAGCTTAGATGACTTGTAAATGTTTGGGTATAGGATCTGTGGCCCAGAGTCTGTCATGTAATCACTCTACCATGATGGCTGTCAGATCATGGCAGAGTTTCATGTTTACTCTAGAAACAGCTATGAAAATGTTGGGAAAGTATTTACCAAGTAGCAATTCAGGTGAAAGAGAGGGGGAATGATACAGTGCTTATTTTATTTTTTTTTTTCTTTTCTTTTCTTTTTTTTACAGTGCTTATTTTAATCCTACATGTTATGTGAATGAGGTAGTTATGGTGGTTCTCTCATTAATTATGTTATTTCTGTGTGCCTTTTCTTATAGAAAATATGATTTAGGACTTTTTTTCTCCTTAGAATATATAGTAAAAGAGTATGGATTTAAAAAAACCTAGTTTTATTGTAGGCAAATCTAATGAACAAAATGGTACAATTTTGTAACACACAGGAAATTCACATTTAATTTCACATGTAAATATGTTAATATGCTTATTTTAATAATCCCTGTTAGATGCAGAAATCCATGAAAAACTAAACCAATAAATGGTTATAAATGCTCCATTATTTCTGGTTATTTTAACAGTTATCAACAGGTAGTAGATTTGAATGTGTTTGTATAAGAACCTGTTGGAGTGAAAACTTTGCCAGGTGGCAATTCTGCTTTAATTTTAAGAAACATATGTTGTGTACCTAGGTTGTCCTTTTTAATTTCATCAATACATGTGATATATTTTCAGTGTTTTGTGTAGAACTGAATTGTATTTTCTAGCCAAATTTGAATTGATAGAACATCTTTGAAAAGAAAAGTAGGCCAGCACTCCCTTGTGATGTAAGGACAGCTGACCTACTTCATAAATTATTCTTCCATCACCCCATTTGCACAACTGAATCCTTGTTGTTTATGTTCCTATTCCTACTAAAGAAATATAACCAAATTAAGTGGAAGGTTGTCAGTCACATGCCAAAGTGAATCAATGTTAAAAAAAAAAAAAAAAAAGCTGTTTCCAGCTTTTAGCTATAATTTCTAGTAATTAAAGTATATATTTCTAAACATGAAGAACATTAATAAAACACTTATTGTTTAGGAATTTATTATAATAAGCCCTGTTATTTTAGGCTCTGGTAGATTGCTAGTTACTGTAGAGCAAACCTAAAATAAAATACCTTCACATATTTTCATTGGGACTGGTGGATAACTGTGGGCCTTCTCTTTTTTGGGAATTATTTTTTAAGTGTGAATTTATATTTAGTCTCTATAAAAATGGTTTTATTTATCTTTAAGAAGTATGTGAGTAGACATATAAATATATGTATGAGGGTATTTGTGTGCATGTCTGTGATTGTCATGTTTGTCTGCATTTTTTTAAATGGAGCTATCCACAGAAGACTTGAAATACAGATCTTCAGGTCAAAGCAATGTATTGAGAAGCATCTTCTCACTAGTAAGTGGATCCTGAAATATATAGGAATTAGAGCAATAAATCCCACCCTGGATTATTTTACAACTCTCTCCCACCCTCCTTTTACTGAAAGTTACTCCTTACAGAAGAAAATCCTTGTGTTAGAAAATATCACGCCAGGGATTTGTTTTCCCCCTTGGATTATGCTCTTGAGGTCAAAATGGGGAATATTCTAGGAAAAGGAAATCTTTAGGAGCATTGGTGGAATTTATCTGAAGAAATGAAGATTAACACTGAAAAGAAAATTATTTCTAGGTTGTCAGTTGGGGTAGGGATGGGCTAGATATTGAGAATAATGTTGGGAACTGGGTTATACTAACAGAATTCTCTGAAGAGTTTATGTTATTTTGTAATCTCATTTGATAAGGAGAACAGTTGTATTTATTTTCAGCTTCAATTCTTGTTTTCCTTTTGAGACCCCTAATAGCTATCCCCAAACCTTTGGTAAATACCCACATACACCATAGGGTAGAGTATAGACTAAATCTACACTAAAGGGAAAAACCCGTACATATAGACAGCAAGGGGATCAAACCAGTCAGTCTTAAAGGAAATCAACCCTGAATACTTACTGGCAGAACTGATGCTGCAGCTGATTCTCCAGCATTTTGGTGACCCAGGGTGAATGGCTGACTCATTGGAAAAGTCCCTGTTGCTGGCAAAGATTGAGGGCAGAAGGAGAAGAGGGATGAGATGGCTGGATGGCATCACTGATGCAATGGACCTGAACTTGGGCAAACTTCAGGAGATGGTGAGGGACAGAGAAGCCTGGCATGCTGCAGTCCTTGAGGTCCCAAAGAGTCAGACACTCCTGGGCGACTGAACACCACCACCACCAAACAGACAGAGTCATGGGTAGATAGACACATGCCTTCAAAGCAATATGTACAGTCCAACAGGTAGGCAAGTAGGAACAGGCTGACAGACAAAGACAGGCTGACAGATAAGAACTGGCAATGAGACAGGGGTGGTAGACCCATATACAGGGACAGGCAAACTGACAGCCAGCCAGAAACATACCTCAGTGAGAACTGGATGAATACACAGGATGGTAAGCCCAGACTGACAAATACAGACACAGAGATACTGAACAGACAGGAAAAGTCTGAGGCTCAGACCCATGTCTAACATGGACGGGTAGGTCTGGCCACTGAAAGCCACAGATGTAAACATAGTTGTATGGTGTATACATACACTGTACTCTAGAATGTTGCCTTTACATTCAAGAGGCAAAATTCAGGAATAAGCCATTTTTATTGCTTATTAAAGGATATTTTTGAAGAGTATTCATCTATGCATCTTTTCCCATTACAGACATGAATCATAGATACCTATGTGAACAGTTTTGTCATTCCCTTTATCTGATATTTCTTTATTTGGGTAAGAGAAACAAATAAAAATAGTCAAGTTATTTTGAGGTTCCTGTTGAAAGGTTACCTTAAGCTCTTTTTGAGCTCTGTAATATAATAGACAAATCAGAATTCCGATTAGAAAATGATCAATTTTCTTTCTCTAGAGGAAGCGACAACAATTATAACAAACAAACAAAAGAATAAAACACTTGTGCCTGAAAAACATTATTAATGCCAAGCAATTATTTTAGTCTCAGTCTTTTGCTTTGGGTCACTGAAATTACTTCTAAATTATAAATGCAGTTGATAATTTTTGAAGCAATAAATTGAGAAGAGCAAGGGAAATACAATGCTTCCATGATTGAATGGAATGTTAATAGCTTGAATGAACATGTGTCAGCATTTTAAAGTCTTGTAGAAAATTCTGATTATCACATGATATTTAATTGTTGATTTATTTGAAATATTAATAGCTACTCAGTTCAAAATATTTTAAAATTGTAAGAATGTTTAAAGAATGGCAAAGTCTACTAATTATTTAGCAGTTTCTTTTAGAGGCTTGGAAGGATACACACACACACACACAGGCTATATATTTAAATGCATGTGTTAGAATATTATTGTTAAATAAATACCTTGTATGCAATATCTTGCTGATATTTGTACCTATTCTTTAGTGTCAGCAGTAGGTGGGCATAATAAATTAGCTTGAAACATTAAACAATCTTTTATATTATTTTAAAACTACCATTGTGTACCACATCTGGTACTTTAAAAGTTAATACAAACAAAGTTGAGATTTGTGTTTTCCTATGAGGTTGCTTTTGGTAGGGAGGTATTTTCCTTTTTATTTTAATCTCTGAAAAGCACACATGGTTATATGATAAAACCATTTTAAACATCTTTACTGAGGTATAATTTATATACCTCCAAGCCAGGCTTCAACAATACGTGAACCATGAACTTCCATATGTTCAAGCTGGCTTTAGAAAAGGCAGAG
The DNA here is from genome assembly GCF_033118175.1 of Dama dama. NCBI lineage: Eukaryota > Metazoa > Chordata > Mammalia > Artiodactyla > Cervidae > Dama > Dama dama. The sequence goes on along the minus strand of NC_083683.1, from coordinate 33,681,272 downwards.
GAACCAGAGATCAAATTGTCAATATCTGCTGGATCATCAAAAACACAAGAGAGTTCCAGAAAAACATCTATTTCTGCTTTATTGACTATGCCAAAGCCTTTGATTGTGTGGATCACAACAAACTATGGATAATTATGGAAGAGATGGGAATACCAGATCACCTGACCTGCCTCTTAAGAAACCTACATGCAGGTCAGGAAGCAACACAACTGGACATGGAACAACAGACTGGTTCCAAATAGGAAAAGGAGTCCGTCAAGGCTGTATATTGTCACCCTGCTTATTTAACTTATATGCAGAGTACATCATGAGAAACGCTGGGCTGGAAGGAGCACAAGCTGGAATCAAGGTTGCCGGTAGAAATATCAATAACCTCAGATATGCAGATGACACCACCCTTATGGCAGGAAGTGAAGAACTAAAGAGCCTCTTGATGAAAGTAAAAGAGGAGAGTGAAAAATTTGGCTTAAAACTCAACATTCAGAAAACTAAGATCATGGCATCTGCTCCCATCACTTCACGGCAAACAGATAAGGAAACAGTAGCAGGCATTATTTTTCTGGGCTCCAAAATCACTGCAGGTGGTGATTACAGCCATGAAATTAAAAGACACCTATTCCTTGGCAGGAAAGTTATGACTGACCTAGAGAGCATATTAAAAAACAGTGACATTACTTTGCCAACAAAGGTCCATCTAGTCAAAAAAAAAAAAAAAAAATCCTGTTATGGTTTTTTCCAGTAGTCATGTATGGATGTAAGAGTTGGACTATAAAGAAAGTTGAGCACCAAAGAATTGATGCTTTTGAACTGTGCTATTGGAGAAAACTCTTGAGAGTCCCTTGGACTGCAAGGAGATCCAACCAGTCCATCCTCAGGGAGATCAGTCCTGAGTGTTCATTGGAAGGACTGATGTTGAAGCTGAAACTCCAATACTTTGGCCACCTGATGTGAAGAGCTAACTCATTTGAAAAGACCCTGATGCTGGCAGGGATTGGGGGCAGGAGAAGAAGGGGATGACAGAGCATGAGATGGTTGGATGGCATCACCGGCTTAATGGACATGAGTTTGGGTAGACACCAGGAGTTGGTGATGGACAGGGAGGCCTGGGATGCTTCAGTCCATGGGGTCTCAGAGAGTTGGAGAAGACTGAGCGACAGAACTGAACTGAATTTATATACCATGAAATTCATCCGTTTTAAGTGTTCAGTTGCTTTTTGCACATTTACTGTTATGTGCAGCTATCACCACAATCCAGTTTTAGAACATTTCCATCACCATAAAGAGAAATCTTGTTGTGTACTTAGAGTCACTCTCCTTTCTCACCCCAGTGCAAGACAACTTCAGCTGTATTTTCTGTTTCTACATTTGCTTATTCTGGAAATTTCACATAAATGGAATTAGACACAGTCTTATGTGTCTGGCTTCTTTCACTTAGCCTATTGTTTTTGAGGTTCATCCACGTTGCAGCTCATTTTCATTGCCAAATAATAGCTTGCTGCTTGGGCATACCATGATTGGATTTCTTTTTTAACCAGATAATGTATATATGGATTGTTTCTGAGTTTAGTTTTTGGAGTTGTTCACTATCAAAGAGTGAAGATTGTGTTTAATTTTCTAGAGTCTCTATTCATATAATGAATGATAAATGTGTGCTTAGAAACTAATGTTCAGTTTAATTTATTCTGTGTTGAAGTTTACAGGGCTTCTTTTCTAAAAACCATGAATGAACCAAAGCTAACAAATTTCATAAAAAAGTTTGTATTTAGAAGTGTATTTCACTTCAGTTGTAAGGCCTCCTCAGACAACCATTTTGCTTTTTTGCATTTCCTTTTCTTGGGATGGTCTTGATCCATTTCCCTTGTAGAATGTCACGAACCTCCATCCATAGTTCATCAGGCACTCTGTCTATCAGATATAATCCTGTAAATTTATTTCTCACTTCCACTGTATAATTGTAAGGGATTTGATTTAGGTCATACCTGAATGGTCTACTGGTTTTCCCTACTTTCTTCAATTTAAGTCTGAATTTGGCAATAAGGAGTTCATGATCTGAGCCACAGTCAGCTTCTGGCCTTGTTTTTGCTGACTGTATATAGCTCCTCCATCGTTGGCTGCAAAGAATATAATCAAACTGATTTCAGTGTTGACCATCTGGTGATGTCCATGTGTAGAGCCTTCTCTTGTGTTGTTGGAATGACCAGTGTGTTCTCTTGGCAAAACTCTATTAGCCTTTGTCCTGCTTCATGCTGTACTCCAAGGCCAAATTTGCCTGTTACTCCAGGTGTTTCTTGACTTCCTGCTTTGCATTCCAGTCCGCTATAATGAAAATGACATCTTTTTGGGTTGTTAGTTCTAAAAGGTCTTGTAGGTCTTCATAAAACCGTTCAACTTCAGCTTCTTCAGCATTACTGGTTGGGGCATAGGCTTGGATTACCGTGATATTGTATGGTTTGCCTTGAAAACAAACAGAGATCATTCCGTCGTTTTTGAGATTGTCTCCAAATACTGCATTTCGGACTCTTTTGTTGACTATGATGGCTGCTCCATTTCTTCTAAGGGATTCTTGCCCACAGTAGTAGATATAATGGTAATCTGAGTTAAACGCACCCATTCCAGTCCATTTTAGTTAGCTGATTCCTAAAATGTCGATATTTAGGCAATGCAAAATGACATATTCTCTCCCCTAAACCTAGGGTACTTGTTTCAAATATACATAATCTATTTACTTGCTTTCTGTATATAATATATCTCAAAACAGCAATATAAATTATAAATACACAAACTAATTTTTAAAAATTATTAAGTAGTTAGTTCAGTCACTCAGTCATGTCTGACTCTTTGTGACCCCATGGACTGCAGCACGCCAGGCTTCCCTGTCCATCACCAATACCTGGAGCTTGCTCAAACTCATCTCCATCAAGTCAGTGATGCCATCTAACCATCTCATCCTGGCACTCATTGTTTGGCACTCAGCTTTCTTTATAGTTCAACTCTCACATCCATACATGACTACTAGAAAACCATAACTTTGACTAGATAGACCTTTTTTGGCAAAGTAATGTCTCTGCTTTTTAATATGCTGTTTAGGTTGGTCATAACTTTTCTTCCAAGGAGCAAGTGTCTTTTAATTTCATTGCTGCAGTCACCATCTGCAGTGATTTTGGAACCCCCAAAATAAAGTCTGTCACTGTTTCCATTGTTTCCCCATTTATTTGCCAAGAAGTGATGGCGCTCAACTGAGTGCCGAAGAATTAATGCTTTTGAATTGTGGTGTTGGAGAAGACTCTTGAGAGTCCCTTGGACTGCAAGGAGATCCAACCAGTCCATCCTAAGGGAGATCAGTCCTGGGTTTTCAATGGAAGGACTTATGTTGATGCTGAAACTCCAATACTTTGGCCACCTGATACGAAAAGCTGACTCATTTGAAAAGACCCTGATGCTGGGAAAGATTTAGGGCAGGAGGAGAAGTGGATAGCAGAGGATGAGATGGTTGAATGGCATAACCGACTCGATGGACATGGATTTGGGTTGACTCCAGGAGTTGGTGATGGACAGGGAGGCCTGGCATGCTGTGGTTCATGGGGTCGCAAAGAGTCAGACACGACTGACCGACTGAACTAAACTGGTGGACTAGGTGCCATGATCTTAGTTTTCTGAATATTAAATTTTAAGCCAACTATTTTACTCTCCTTTTTCACTTTAACCAACAGATTCTTCTGAACAGATTAGTTCTTCGCTTTCTGCCATAAGAGTGGCATCATTTGCGTATCTGAAGTTATTGATATTTCTCCCAGTAATCTTGATTCCAGCTTGTCCTTCATTCAGCTCAGCATTTTGTATGATGTACTCTGCATATAAATTAAATAAGCAAGGTGACCATATTGCGCCTTGACGTACCCCTTTCCCTATTTGGAACCAGTCTGTTGTTCCATGTCCAGTTCTAACTGTTGCTTCCTGACCCGCATACAGGTTTCTCAGGAGGCTGGTACAGTGGTCTGGTATCCCTGTCTCTTTAAGAACTTTCCACCGTTTGTTGTGATCTACACAGTCAAAGGCTTTGGCATAGTCAATAAAGCGGAAGTAGATGTTTTTCTGGAACTCCCTTGCTTTTTTGGTGATCCAGTAGATATTGGCACTTTGATCTCTGGTTCCTCTGCCTTTTCTAAATCTAGCTTATTGCTTGTTATATTCCTACTGAAGATAAAAAAAAAGTTCTTGTAAAAGTTTAAATGTTTTCTGAATGAATAAGCTATTATAGAAATATAAAGTGTGTAGATAATTAGTTTTAATGAACCTTTTGTTGGTAACATATTTTCCATTTTAAATGAATTTTTTCTATTGCAAGAATTTTTTAAATCTTTTAATCTTGACTACCATGAATCACTATGTGAACGCTGTTAAATTTTGATATTTAGAGCTTGCTAACTTAATGAAAACAGTTTAGATATCAATTTCCAAGTCACATGGCTGACTGAGGCCACCTATAGGTTAGCCTGATTATCTCTATGGTTCCTGTCATTATCTAAATTCTCCCGTGTTCCAGAGAGCTTGCGAATCTTAGGAAGCTTATACTTCATGATGAGATTTCTAAGTCATTTATTTGTGACCCATTGACATGGGGCCCTGTCTTTATTTTGAAATAGTTATCTTAGATATGAAGCAAAATTTATTTGCTTTTAAATGGATTTTTTTTTCCTGCTACTCACCATGAGTCAGAAAACCAAACATGTGGTTTACTACAATACTTTCTATTAGTTTTAGTGTGTGAAATTCACATTGTCCCAAGATACTTTTCTTTTTTCATCTTTTAAGTTTTATTATTTGCCTTCACATTTTTGTTCTGTACTTACTCAGACTGGGTGGTTTTATACTTTGCTACACCTTCAACTCTGACTAGTAAGACTGTAGTCATGGCTGCTTTCCTTTGATTCTGACATGGTAGGTTGTTGAAGCTTCAATATCCTAGTAATTTCTATTTACATAAAACCCTGTAAAATGTTTATTCAATAAAATATAAAGAAATATGCATATGTTATTTAAGAGAATGCAAATATTTTTCTATTTTATAAGATTTTGGGCCACGTCTCTGATTGCACCATGGGCCTCCCGGATGGCACAGTGGTAAAGATTCTGTATGCCAGTGCAGGAGACACTGAATTTGCAGGTTCAATCGCTGGGTCAGGGAGATCTCCTGGAGTAGCAAATGGCAACCCACTCCAGTATTCTTGCCTGGAAAATCCCATGGACAGTGGAGTCTGGCAGGATACAGTCTGAGAATACTGGAGTGCGTATCCTATCCCTTCTCCACAGATCTTCCTGACCCAGGAATTGAACCAGGGTCTCTTGCATTGCAGGTGGATTCTTTACCAACTGAGCTATCAGGAAAGCCCAGGTACAGTCCATGTGTTTGCAAAGAGTTGGAAACGACTGAGTGACTGAGCACATAATTGCACCAGAATGCAAATTTTGGATGTAATGCTCTGATTTTCATCATTATTCTCCTGGATACTGTAAATGCAACTTAGGCTCTTTCTGCTTTCAAAATGGCCTAGACTTTCGAAATGGCCTAGTGCTCTCATACCCAACTAGTTTTCCAATAAGTAAATAAATGTCTTGTATATTTAATTTATTATCATGAAATATTTTTTTAGTTCTATGAATTATATTGTTCAATTTTGTCATCTACTATAATTTTAACTGCTTTTCTAAAAAAAGTACCATATTCTCTTGGTTATCATAGAAATGCAGAGAATTCATAACAGAGATGACTAGAGTTTCTTTGCTTGGCTTTGGAATTTTTCTTTTTGAACTGAAATGGAAATTTTATTGTGCCTTACATTTTAGAAAAAATAAACATTGGCTAAATTATAAAACTACAAAATTAACATTTGACTTGAGATTTGGCAGACCATACCCCTCCCAGTATGTTTCAGTTTAACTCAGTTGCTGATCTCCAGAAACAAACTGTAAATGTTGTAATACATTGACCTAAGGAGAGCCCCACATATTCTCACAGGAACTGTCCCATTCTGACCCATGCCCACTACTGCAAAATGCTATTTCTGAGGGATTCTTTTCATTTTGATCCTTAGGTATCCATGGAGGGTTGGAAAATGGAATGAAGTCTTTGGGTAGAAAAGACATAGTTAGGTTTTACTCCTCAGGCATCCTTTAAACAAAAACCATTGCAATGACGTTATTGAAGGCATGGATAGATCAAGAATACTTTGGGTATACTTTTAAAATTTCACTTGAATAAGTAGCTTAAATTACCAAACGTCCAAGATGTGAGATACTAACAGTAGAATTTTGAGGTTCCTCAATGGTAGCCACTCTTTTTTTTTTTTTTTGAAAGCTGATCCTGCCTTGTATCCCACCAGACTAGTATGGGGTAAACGTGACCTCATGACCTGAATTACAGAAATAAGATTCTCTTTCCCTAGAACCTAGGGTAGAGTTATACAAATTCTAATTAATTTTAATTTGGTGTCAAAACTGGGTAGTCAAGTACAGCGGAGTTTGCCAGCCATAAGTTGGCTATGTGCAAATGGGACAGAGCAAAGTACTTTGCAGAGAGCAGGATGAGAGAATGAAGCCCAGGAGGTGGAGATGAAACACCCAATAGTCACAGTACGAGAAAGACATAGTGATAATCTGGATAACTTCTCTGGCTCACTTTCTGTGCCTGGATTCTTGGAATCATCAAGAAACCTCGTATCATTTCAACTGACCTGAAGTAGTCTCTCAGTACTGTTGCCAATCACACTAACCTCCTCATTAGTGCAGTCTATTGCTCTCTCAGAAAAATGTTTCAATAGTTGTTGTTGTTGTTTTTCTGTTAAACCTCCAACAGCTCTCATTTCTTGTTTTAATCAGAAAAGAGATTTTCATCTCCTCTTCGGGTCATGTTAGTAGCACACTGTAGGATGCAGATAAAGAGCTTATTCTCTGGAGCCAGTGATGATGCATTTGAGACTCAGCTCCACCATTTATTAAAACAATATATAATTTATACTTTAAGTATTCTGTGTCCCTTTGATATGTTAAAGGTCAAGAGAGGTGAAACTAAATATTCTCTAATAGTGTATTTTTTCTCCTTGTATTCCCTATAGATTTGTGTATGCATTTCAAACTGCTTGTTTTATATGTAGATACTCATAACTGTTTGATCCAGTGTTACTTATACCCTTGAATGTTAAAAAGACCCCTGATCTGTCTCTGTAGATGCTCTGTGGCCAGAATTTACACTTGTTTATTATTCATATAATGGACTCTGCTTCTTTACATTTGAATTGCCTACATTTCTGCATATTTAAGAAATCTTTATGAATCACTTTGCTGCAGGTTTATCTCATATACAGCAGAAAGGATACTTTTACATTGAAATTCCAATGTGAAAAATTTCCTCTTTTAAAATTTTAGTTTAGCCAATTTATTTATTTTAATTACTTTTATTGGAGCATAATTACAGTGTTGTGTTATCCAATTTAAATGTAATAATTTGAGAAATGTTTATGAGTTCTATCTTTTTGATATAAACTATTATCAGAAAAGTTAAGAATGAGTATACCTCCTGCTTTCTTTATTATCTTTCCTCCACTCTGCTGTTTATTTCATTTCTTCATTGAACATACTTTTTAATTCTTCACTCCAAAGTCCCCACATTTGTTTTAATCTTATATCAGTAGATTAATATGTAAAATACCTCCACAGTTGCTGACTACCTGGGGTTTTCCTAATAATCTTTTGATTGGCTGATTAGTACCTATATCAGAAACAATTCATAGAAAATATTTTATTGCTTTTGTTCTGAAATATTATTTGACTCAAATGCCTTGATTCATAATTTATTTCCTTGAGTATTTTTACATATTACTCTCACAATAAAGACTCTTCAAAAGAATTCCGAGATTAACCTATTTTTTCAGTAATCAATTTAAGAGATTGTTTTTTTTTTTTGTCCTGACTGCCTATAGCATCTTTTTATGGGATTTTTATGTTTTATGTCAAGTAATTTTACTAGTGCCTGCCAATCCAGGAGGCATAACAAGATGCTGCTTCCATCCCAGGTTGGATCCCTGGGTTGGAAAGATCCTCTGGAGGAAGGCATGCCAACCCACGCTAGTATTCTTGCCTGGAATAGCCCACAGACAGAAGAGCCTGGTGGGCCACAGTCCATAGGGTCTCAAAAAGCTAGACACAACTAAAATGACTTAGCATGCACGCATGCAATTTTATTAGGATTTCTCAGTTTTCTCAGTGGTAAAAAATCCACTTGCCAATGCAGGAGTGGTAGGAGACATGAGTTTAATATCTGGGTCAGGAAGATCCCATGGAGAAGGCAGTAGTGACCCCCTACAGTATTCTTGCCAGGATAATCTCATGGACAGAGGGACCTGGTGAACTACAAACCATGGGGTCACAGAAGAGTTGGACATGATTGAGCACCTGAGTGTAGTTAGTGCTTCATACAATTCATACAGTTTTACTAGGGTACACCTCAGTGTTGACAATTTGGGATGATTTTTTTTCCCTTAATATGTGATACCTTCTTTTTAATATGCAGTTTCAAGCCCTCTTTGCATAATATGTTAGCCTTGTTCCATTATTTCTATTTTTTAATGGGGATCAACTTAGACAGCTATTGGCTCTCTTATGTAAGAGCATCCCTTGTGTACACTGTGTGTTCTGGCAGCTTTGGCAGAAAGACCGGAACTAGAGTGGGTGCAGGTCAGGAAGTATCAGGGCACTCACCGTGTCAGGGCTACTTTGGCTGGATGGCTGGAGCTGGGTGGGCATGGCCTGGGGTGATTTATGGGGGTGCTGCCAGGGCTGCCCTTTGGGGAATGGCTGAGGTTGATATAGGCCAGGGGCTTGGGGTATCTCTGGCAGGCCAGCTAGACTATTTGGGCCATTTTCTCACCCATGCCATCAAGAGAGAGCGGTACACCCAAAATGGTGGAGTTTCACCACCCCCCACCTCTTGTTTGGCAGATGCTCTGGGGTTTGTTTAATGATTTCCTTCATGTATTGGTTAGGTGCCCTTTAAACCTAAAACCTGTACTTTTCTTTTCTTTTTCTTGGCTGTTTTTTGCCCCAGTGTGGGCCCCTCAGGGATGTTTCCGCACTGCAGGTCTCTATGTCAGTACTGGGGTTGGTATGGATACCACGCCTTCCTCTTTTCTACCCAATTCTATTGTTTGCTATATAAAAGCTGTTCTGGCAGATCGCAGTGCTTCTTCAGGAGGAAGCATTCTGCACATAGGTATAAATTCTCTGTGTCCATAGAGGAGGTGAGTTCAAGATCTTCCATCTTGTACTGTGAGCCTGAAATGCTTGTTTTTATATTTTGTACTCTCTCCCTTATTTCAGTGTAAGTTCTATGAGTACAATGATTTTTTTTCTTCTTCTTTCATGTTAGTTTATAGAATAATGTCTGACCTTTATAGATATATAATGTTGGAAATAAGGTATGTTATTGGACATTTTTACTGTTTTTTGTTTATTAAAATAGCATTCTTTCTGACATACTAATAATCAGTTAATAATTTATGCTATTTACAAGGTATTCTTCTAAGAATGTTAAAAGTACTTATTTACCTTTAAAACTCACTTGTTAGTTAGTTAATATAATTATGTTTATTTTACAAATAAAGGAATTGGGGAAAGAGAAGTACTGTTTATAAGTGATGGAGAATGATTTAATGTAGAACTGTGAGTCTTAACCCGTTTAATATATATCTGCATATCTCTCTATATAATCAGACATACTGATTGAAGCATAAGCCTGCCCTTTTCAACTTTTATGTTTTTTCTCACACAGTTGGATCCATGTAGAATCTCAGATTTTTTAAAAATCACATTTCTGCAAAGATCTTTCTAAGTGCAAGTCAATAATACCTCTTTAATAACCATGTTAAAGTCTTCTCTATCACTAAATTATCTTCTGTTACTCTGATACTGGTGTTGCTTCTTTTATTCATTTATTTCAAATAATCTTTTAAACTGCATTTCAAAAGCTGTATCATGGTTAGCAGGCTTTTTAACTCTACTCTGGACCTAAGATTCCATTTTTTGTTGTTTTTCAGTCACTAAATTGTGACTGACTCTTTGTAACCCCCAGGACTGCAGCTTGCCAGGCTCCCGTATACTTCACTGTCTCCCAGAGTTTGCTCAAACTCATGTCCACTGAGTGCATCATTCTGTCTAAACATCTCATCCTTTGCTGCCCTCTTCTCCTTCTGCCTTTATCAAAGTCTTTTCCAGTGAGTCAGTTATTTGCATCAGGTGGCCAAAGCATTGGAGCTTCAGCATCAGTCCTTCAGTCCTTCCAATGAATATTCAGGGTTGATCTCCTTGTAGTCCAAGGGACTCTTAAGAATCTTCTCCAGCACCACAATTTGAAAGTATCAGTTCTTTGGCACTTAGCGTTTTTTATGATCCAACTCTCATATCTGTACATGACTACTGGAAAAAGCATAGATACCATAGCTTTGACTATACAGACCTTTGTCAGCAAAGTGATGACTTTGCTTTTTAATATACTGTCTAGGTGTGTCCTTGTTTTCCCTCCGAGGAGCAAGCATCTTAATTTCATGGCTACAGTCATTGTCTGCAGTGATTTTTGAACCCCCCTGAAGAAAATCTGTCACTGCTTCCACATTTTCCCCTTCTATTTGTCATGAAGTAATGGGACTGGATGCCATGATCTTCATTTTTTGAATGTTGAGTTTTAAGCCAGCTTTTTCACTCTCCTTTTTTGCATTCATCAAGAAACATTTTAGTTTCTCTTCACTTTCTGACATTATAGTGGCATCATCTGCATATCTGGTTGTTGATATTTCTCTCAGCAGTCTTGATTACAACTTGTAATTCATCCAGGCTGGTATTACACATGATATACTCTGCATATCAGTTAAATAAGCAAGGTGTCAGTATACAACTTTTTCATATTCCTTTACCAACTTTGAACCAGTCAATTGTTCTGTGTAAGATCCTAACTGTGGCTTCCTGACCTGCGTACAGGTTTCTCAGGAGACAGGTAAGGTGGCCTGGTATTCTCATATCTTTAAGAATTTCCCACAATTTGGATTAAGATCAACCAGGAAGAAGATAGGCAGTAAAGCTCTCAAGTCTGTCTCCTGGATCCAGGGTTCAGTGTGAGATAGATTGAGGGCTCCTGCAGAGGACAAGAGACACTCCAGGAACATTGTGGGGTCACGCTGCCTGCCACATCCTCCTAGGATGCTGAACCCCACAACAATCCAGCCTTGGGACCCAAGCCTGCCCAGTCTCCAGAGATGTGATTCCAGCCAAGGAAACCAACAGGTATGCAAAGCCATTGCCGACATAATCACGATCTGCTGTGTGGGGCCTTAAGTACCTCAGGGAAAAATAACTCTGAATTAGAATTCTTCACAAAAGCAGACTTCATTAATGCTTTGACAACTGAGCAATCTGTGAAGAACTAGGAGATAGTTTCAATCTGTGCTTTGCTGCTGATGAAGCTGAGGTTTAGCAACATTAAGCAATTTGCTCAAGATCACATAGCAGAGATAAAGCCCTGGACATTGGAGTGGGATCACTGACTCCAAGACCCTAGACTACCAGAGAATTAATCCTAGGGAGTATCAAATAGTGAGAACTCACACAAGGGAAACCACTTGACTACAAGACCCGGCATCACCCAGCTACCAGTAGCACCCTCTGCAGGATGACTCATCTAAACAATAAACAAAACAAAAATACAAACCCAATAATCAGCAGACATGATTACCACCTCACTCAGCCTTGCCCATCAGAGGAAAAACAAACAAACAAACAAACAAAAAAACACAGATCTCACCCTATGCAAAGCTCACACAAACCACTGGACCAACCTTAGGACGGAAGAAACCAAAAGGAAGAAAGAATTCAACCTTCCTCAAGGAAAGAATTCAAAACTTTCCTTGAAGCCTGGGATAAGGAGACCTCAAACACAATAACTTAAAAAAAAAAATGAAAAGGCAGAGAAATACTGCGCAAATGAAGGAACAAACTAGGAACACAGAAGTCCAAATAAATGAAGAGAAAATAGACAAACTACCTGAAAAAGAATTCAGAATGATGACAGTAAAGATGATCAAAAACTTTGAAAACATAATGGAAAAAATGCAAGAATCAATTAACAAAGACCTAGAAGAATTAAGTAATAAACATATAGAGACAAACAACACAATTACTGAAATTAAAAATACTCTAGAAGGAATCAACAGTAGAATATCTGAAGCAGAAGAAGAAATCAGTAAGCTGGAAGAGAAAATGGTGGAAATAACTTCTGAAGAGCAGAATAAAGTAAAAAGAATGAAAAGAACTGAGGACAGTCTCAGAGACCCCTGGGACCATATCAAATGCACTAACATTCGAATTATAGGAGTCCCAGAAGAAGAAGAGAAAAAGAAAGTGTATGAGAAAATTTTTGAAGAGATTATAGTTGAAAATTTCCCCAACATGGTAAAAGAAATAGTCAATCAAGTCCAAGAGGTACAAAGAGTCCCATACAGAATAAACCCAAGGTAAAACATGCCAAGACACATACTAATCAAACTAACAAAGACTAAACACAAAGAAAGAAAATAAAAGCAGCAAGGGAGAAGCAACAAGTAACACACAAGGGAAACCCCATACGCTTAACAGCTTATCTTTCAGCAGAAACCTGTGGGCCAGAATGGAATGGCAAGATATATTTATAGTACTAAAAGGAAAAAAATCTACCACCAAGATTACTGTACCTGGCAAGGATCTCATTCAAAATTGATGGAGAAATAAAAAGATTTATAGACAAGCAAAAGTTAAGAGAATTCAGTACCACCAAACCAGCTTTACAACAAATATTAAAGGGACTTACATAGTCAAGAAATACAAGAGAAGAAAAGGTCTACAAAATCAACCCCAAACAATTAAGAAAATGGCTATAGGAACATATATATCAATAATTGCTTTGAATGTAAATGGATTAAATGCTCCAACCAAAAGACACAGACTGGCTGAATGGATACAAAAATAAGACTCCTATATATGCTGTCTACAAGGAAACCACTCCAGACTTAAAACTCTGAACATGAGAGGATAGAAAAATATATTCCATGCAAACTGGAAGCAAAAATGCTGGAGTAGCAATCCTCAAATCAGACAAAATAGACCTTTAAATAAAGAAGGTTACATGAAATAAGGAAGGACACTACATGATGATCAAGGGATCAATCCAAGAGGAAGACATAACAATTGTAAATATCTATGTACCCACCATAGGAGCACCTCAATACATAAGACAAATACTAACAGATGTAAAAGGAGAAATTGACATTAACACACTAATAGTTCAGTTCAGTTCAGTCACTCAGTTGTGTCTGACTCTTTGTGACCCCATGAACCACAGCACACCAGGCATAGGAGACTTTTAACACCCCACTCACACCAGTGGGCAGATCATCAAAACAGAATATTAAAAGGGAAACACAAGTCTTAAATGATACGTTAGATGAGATGGATCTCATTGATGTCTTCAGGACATTCCATCCAAATACAGAAGAGTACACCTTCTTCTCAAGTGCACATGGAACATTCTCCAGCATAGACCACATCTTGGATCACAAGTTAAACCTCAATAAATTTAGGAAAATTGAAATCATATCAAGCTTCTTCTCTGAGCACAATGCTATGAGACTAGATATCAATTACAAGAAAAAAAGAGTAAGAAACACGAACACATGGAGATTAAACATGTTTCTAAATAACCAACAGATTCCTAAAGAAATCAAAAGGGAAATCAAATATAATCTAGAAACAAATGACAATGCAAACACAACAACTCAAAACCTATGGGATACAGCAAAAACAGTTCTAAGAGGGAGGTTTATAGCAATACAATCCTACCTCAGAAACAAGAGAAACATCAAATAGACAACCTAACTTTACACCTAAAGCAACTGGAAAAAGAAGAAGAACAAAAACAGCAAAAAATCCCAAAATTAGTAGAAGGAAAGAAATAATAAAGATCTGAGCAGAAATACATGAAAAACAAATGAAAGAATCAATAGTAAAGATTAATAAAACTAAAATCTGGTTCTTTGAGAAGATAAACAAAATTGACAAACCTTTAGCCAGACTCATCAAGGAAAAAAGAGAATTATAAATGAAAAAGGAGAGGTTACAACAGACAATGCAGAGATACAAAGAAGTATAAGAGACTATTATGAAAAAAACTATATGGCAATAAAATAGATAACCTGAAAGAAATGGGCAGATTCTTAGAAAAGTGCAATCTTCCATGACTGAACCAGGAAGAAAAAGAAATTATGAACAACCCAATTATAAGCATGGATATTGAAGCTGTGATCAAAAATCTCCCAAAAAACAAAAGCCCTGGACCAGATGGCTTCACAAGAGAATTCTGTCAAACATTTAGAGAAGAGCTAATGGCTATCCTTCTAAAACTCTTTCAAAAAATTGCAGAGGAAGGAACACTTCCAAATTCATTCTATGAGGTCACCATCACCCTGATACCAAAATCAAATAAAGACAACACACAAAAAAAGAAAACTACAGGCCAATATCACTGATAAACATAGATGCAAAAATGCTCAACAAAATTTTAGCTAACAAAATTTAGCAACAAAACCTAACACCACGATCAAGTTAGGCTTATTCCAAGGATGCAAGGACTTTTCAATATATGCAAATCAATCAATGTGATATACCATACTAACAAATTGATAGATAAAACCCATATGATAATCTCAATAGATGCAGAAAAAGCCTTTGACAAAATTCAGCACCCATTTATGATTAAAACTCTTCAAAAAATGGGCATAGAAGGAGCCTACCTCAACATAGTAAAGGCTATATATGATAAGCTACAGCAAACACTATTCTCAATGGTGAAAAACTGAAAGCATTCCCCCTAAGATCAGGAACAAGACAAGAGTGTCCACTTTCACCACTGTTATTCAACATAATTCTGGAAGTCCTAGCTACAGCAATCAGAGAAGAAAATAAAAGGAATCCAGAAGAAAAGAAGTAAAGCTCACACTGTTTGCAGATGACATGATACTGTACATAGGAAACCCTAGAGATAGTTACTAGAGCTAATAGTTACTAGAGTTATCAGGAAGTTACTAGAACTAATCAATGAATATAGCAAGGTTTCAGGATACAAAATCAACACACAGAAATCACTTGCATTTCTATATTCTAACAATGAAAAATCAGAGAAATTAAGGAATCAATCCCATTCACCATTGCAACAATAAGAATTACATATCTAGGAATAAACTTACCTAAGGAGACAAAAGAACTGTACACAGAAAAGTATAAGACACTAATGAAAGAAATCAAAGATGATGTAAATAGATGGAGAGATATACCATGTTCCTGAGTAGGAAGAGTCAATATTGTGAAAATGACTATATTACCAAATGCAATCTGCAGATTTAATGCATTCCGTGTCAAATTACCAACGACATTTTTCACAGAACTAGAACAAAAAATGTCATGATTCAGATGTAAACACAAAAGACTCCGAATAGCAAAAGCAGTCTTGAGAAAGAAGAATGGAGCTGGAGGAGTCAACCTTCCTGACCTCAGATCATACTACAAAGCTGCAGTCATCAAGACAGTATGGTACTGGCACAAAAACAGAAACATAGACCAGTGGAACAAGATAGAAAGCCCAGAAATAAGCCCAGGTGCCTATGGGTACCTTATTTTTTTACAAAGGAGGCAAGAATACACAATGGGGCAAAGACGCCTCTTCAATAAATGGTGCTGTGAAAACTGAACAGCTACTTGTAAAAGTATGAAATAGAACACCTCCTAACATCATACAGAAAGATAAACTCAAAATGTATTAAAGACCTAAATGTAAGACCAGAACCTGTAAAACTGTTAGAGGAAGACATAGGCAGAACACTCGATGACGTAAATCAAAGCAAGATCCTTTATGACCCACCTGCTAGAGTAATGGCAGTAAAAACAAAAGTAAACAAGTGGGACCTGATTAAACTTAAAAGCTTGTTCACAGCAAAGGAAACTATAAGCAAGATGAAAAGGCATCCCTCAGAGTGGAAGAAAATAACAGCAAATGAAACAACTGACAGATGATTAATTTCCAAAATATACAAGTGGCTTATACAACTCAATACCAGAAAAACAAACAACCCAATCAAAAATTGGGAAAAAGACCTAAAGAGACATTTCTCCAAAGAAGACATACAGATGGCTAACAAACACATGAAAAGATGCTCAACAATACTCATTATTAGAGAAATGCAAATCAAATCTACAATGAGATATCACCTCACTCGTCAGAATGGCCATCATCAAAAAGTCTAGTCTACAAACAATAAATGCTGGAGATGGTGTGGATAAAAGGAAATGCTCTTGCACTGTTGGTGGAAATGTAAATTGATACAGGCACTATGGAAGACAGCATAGTGATTCCTTAAAAAACTAGGAATAAAACCAGCATATGACCCAGTAATCCCACTCCTAGGCATATACCCTGAGGAAACCAAAATTGAAAGAGACACATGTATCCCATTGTTCATTACAGCACTATTTATAATAGCTAGAAAATGGAAGCAACCTAGATGTCCATTGACAGATGAATGGATTAAGAAGATGTGGTACATATACACAATGGAATATTACTCAGCCATGAAAAGGAACACATTTGAGTTAGTTCTAATGAGGTTGATAAACCTAGAACCTATTACATGGAGTGAAATGAGTCAGAAAGAGAATGATAAATACTGTATTCTAACACATATATATGAAATCTAGAAATATAGTACTGAAGAATTTGTTTACAGGGCAACAGTGGAGAAATAGACATAGAGAATAGGCTTATGGACATGGGGAGAGGGGAGGAGAGGGTGAGATGTAAAGAAAGAGTACCATGGAAACTTACATCACCATGTGTAAAATCGATAGCCAATGGGAATTTGCTGTATGGCTCAGGAAACTCAAACAGGGGCTCTGTATCAACCTAGAGGGGTGGGGTGGGGCGGGAGACGGGAGGGAGGGTCGAAAGGGAGGGGGTATATGTGTATCTATGGCTGATTTATGTTGAGGTTTGACAGAAAACAACAAAATTCTGTAAAGCAATTATCCCTCAATAAAACATGAATAAATTATAAAAAAATAAAAAAGAATTTCCCACAGTTTGTGGTGATCCACACAGCATCCATTATTCTTCTACATTAACGACCCATCAACTGAATGCTGTTCTTTGTTTATCCCACATTTTCTCAATTGAATTGTTGGTCTGTGCAGATTCCATTCTTGTTGATGTCCTTCTATCCATCTTACCTCAGTTGCATTCCGCTTTATTGAAATACACAAACTCAGTATCCCTATATGTGTGTAAATACACACACACACAATGTAGTGGAGTATTATTCATCCATGACAAAGAAAATACTGATTTTACAGAGAAAGACACATAATGCCTGATATTTATGTGTGGAATCTTAAAAAAGTTGAGTTCATTGAAATAGAGAGTAGAATTATGGTTACCAGAGGGTAAGGGATTAGGGGAAAGGCTTGGCAAAGGGTACATACTTGTAGTTGAAGATGAATAAGTTCTGGGGATCTATTCTTTCTCCATTCATCTATTAGCTAATGCATTAGACCATTTCCATATCTCAGCTCTTGTGAATAACACAGCAATAAACATGGGAGTGCATATATCTTTTTGATATCCTATTTTCATTTGCTATGGCTATATACCCAGAAATAAGACAGCTGAATCATATGGTAGGTCTATTTTTAATTTTTTATAGAATCTCCATAATATTTCTCATAATGACTGATTGAACCATTTTACTTTCCTACCACCAGTGCACCAGGGTTTTAAAATTTAAATTAAAATTTAAAATTTTTGTCAGTTTAAAAATTGACAGAAGAACCAAACAGACGTTTTTTCCAAACAAAACATACAGATGGCCAACTGGCACTTACAAAGTGGTCAATATCAGTAATCATCATGGAAATGCAAACCAGAATCACAGTAAGATATATCCTCACACCTATTAGAACGTTTGTCATTAAAAAGACGAGAGAAAAAGTATTGGCCAAGTTGTAGAGAAAAAAGAACCGTGGGTACCTGCTTCTTTTTGTAAAAGATACCTAAATACATATGTTGCATCTGCTTATGGACCAGAATCAGTGAAAAGATTTAGGTTAATAATCTATATTCCCTAGTGTCCTAGTCAGCTTGGGCTGCCGTAAGAAAATACAGTAAACTGGGTGGCTTAGACAACAGAAATGTTTTTCTCTCAGTTCTGGAGCCTGAAAATCCAAAATCAGGATGCCAGTTGGAGGCTAGATGAAAGCTTTCTTCCTGACTTGCAGATGGTTGCCTTCTCACTGTGTCCTCATATGGCAAAGAGAGAGAAAGAATGAGAGGCCAAATGAGGGGCAGGCTACTCTCTGATGTCTCTTCTTATAAAGGAACTAATCCCATGATGAGTGCCTCACCCCTGTGGTCTCACCTAAACCTAATTACCTCCCAACCTCCACCTTCAAATGTCATCAGTAGGGGTTAGGGCTTCCACATATAAATTCTGCAAAGACATAGTTCAGTACGTAGCACCCTAGCTTTGGCCCAACTAGACATAATAATTTTAATAAAGGCAAAGGATCAAAAATTTTATGAATCTGTGTTATAAGAGATTCATTTATATCTGTTTTTGTGAGTGTGATAAAATTCTATACTAGAAACTATATAGAGAGGCATTCTGACTATAGTGATCCATGAATATATATATTGTTCATACTAGTTATTACTGATATTATTTATTTCTTTAATTATTTCTTCATGTCTATTAGATAAAGCAGTTCAAATTCTTCCCAGTATGGGGTAGCTTCATACCAGATATAGCTCAGAAAATCTTTAGAGCCTTACAACATCCCACAACCATTCTATAGCCAAAGTGTATTTGTAATGATTCTAATACTTGTAGATCTATGTTATATCTTTATACTCTGTCAGCAGCAATCATACAAAGCAACAAATATTTATTGAAAACTAATTATTGAGAATACAAAATAGTGTCTAGCCCCTGCCCTTCTGGTGCCTATAAGGAGTAACACATAATATACTAGGCAGTGGTGCAGAAATATAAATCGGCAGAGCCACAATAGGAGTATATAGTAGGGACACGTAGTTCAACCTATTAGAAAGTAAATTAGGGGAAACTTCCTTTTGTAAATCATGGCTGAGCTTAGCGCAGTTTCTTTTGAAATAGCAGCTCCACTTCTAAGATTTTATACTAAGTTGGTATCACACAAATATGGAAAGATGTGTGTCCAAGTAGCTTCATTGTTATATTAACAGAAACTTTGGAATAAACCTAAATGTTCATTACCATAATGGAGGGTAAGTAAATTATGTGCTCAATGTAATACTATAAACCAATGCTAATTGAAAAGCCATAGTTTTCAGGATACAGTTGGAGGAAAAATATTACAGAATATATGTGAGCTGCCTTTTGTGGGAAATGGAATAATAATAAAGTGTAGCCACTCTGTGTGGTATGGTTTCTGATCATTTTTTATTTTTCTTTTGTTATATTTGCATTGTTCAGGGTTTAGTTATTTTGCAAATCTAAAAGTTACTTAAAATGTATAGAAATAATAGATATTTTTAAGAAAATACATAATATTATCTAACATTCATTCTAGTAACTAAAAGCAATATTTGAAAGACTTTTAAAATCCTCACTGATTATTGCAGATAAATTCATGAAGGAAAACTTTATTTTAATTAATACTATTAATAATTTATATACATGAATAATGATTATTATGATTGTATAAAAATAGAATTTTATTGCCAACATTACCAGAATAAGAATTAATTTTGCTAAGATGATCTAAAGCATTCAATATTTAAAGAATTAAAAACTCTAATTCTATTTTTTATTATACTTTTATTTTCATGTATTCAAAAATAAGAATAGCATATCTATTTTGTGGTGGCTTCCCTGACAGCTCAGTTGGTAAAGAATCTGCCTGCAATGCAGGAGACCCCAGTTTGATTCCTGGATCGGGAAGAACTGCTGAGGAAGGAATAGGCTGCCCACTCCAGTGTTCTTGGGCTTCATTTGGGGGTCAGCTGGTAAAGACTCCTCCTTCAATGTGGGAGACCTGGGTTTGATCCCTGGGTTGGAAAGAGCCCCTGGAAAAGAGAAAGGCTACCCACTCCAGTATTCTGGCCTGGAGAATTCCATGGACTATAGTCCATGGGGTCACAAAGAGTCGGACGTGACTGAGCTACTTTCACTTTTTCACTTTACGTCTGTTTTACAACTAATATTACAATTTGAATGGATTTTTTTTTAATCAAAGAACATTTAAAGCAAATATAAATTTGAAAGGTTGGTGTGTTCAAAGCATTGGCATTTCTCTGAGTTACATAGTTAAAACTTCACATGCAGTAAGTTAAATTTGAAATAGGTTATTCCTTGTACACTAAGAAATATAATTTTGTTATTCTTAAAACCTTTTTTGTTTGGCTCACATGAACAGTATTGTCCTCAATTTGCAAGTAGAAAACAATATGTAATAGATGGTCATCTAGTTCTTTGATTCATTAACAAAAAATATTAAATTTCTTTTTCTGCTCTATTTGGAGCTGTGGCATGAGAAATCAACTTATCTCCTCTTCTTAAGAAATTCAGTCAGTTTAAAAATTTTCTTTTGTTCTCTTGTTCCTTTGTACCTTCTGCACCTCAGGATAGCCTGGCTAATTTCTAATTCTCTTTTAGTCTCAACTCCAGCACCACCTTTTGTTTAAAATGTTTCTTGATGTTCCTGCCTTGCTCCATATATAAAACTGAGTTAGGAAATTCCTCCATGTGCAGCAAACGTCATGGGCCCCCATCTTCTGTAACAGCAATCTTTCTAGATTTTATGTGTAACTTGTTGACTTATTATTTTACTCTAACTTTCCACTCAACATCTCATTATTTGCTCAAAAGGGCTGCCCATTCTTACAGATTCTTAGGGCATCCACTTCTCTTTCTGCTGCCTTTTACTTCTCTAACTTCCCCTTCTTCCTTTTGAAACCCCTTTTATTTAACTTAAGATGAAAGTCAGTCTTTCACAAGTTATATCCTCTTTGAATTGCTGAATGGCAGATGAGAGAGATTATCAAAGTAATTAATAACTATCCCTTTTTTCCTCTTTTAGGATTTTTAAAAATATGAAAACAGTAAAAATAAAAGCAAGTGCTCATATTCCAATTTCCCAGGTCTATCCACAGTTATTATTTTGACATATTTATTCCTTGTCTTTTCCTGTGTATGCATTAATACTGCATTGATAGAACATGGCTGTATTTCTCTTTAAAATGTATAATATTCTTAAATTATCCCAGGTGCATGAAGCAGTCAGATTCTCTCCTCATTTTCCAGATATGAGGTTTCTGTCCATTTTTAAACATTCATATTCATATAGGAGTGGCAATAGATCTTATTTAATATTACTTTGTGTGTTTAAAAAAATATTAGCTTTCCTTAAATAATATTATGAGATAGGAACTATATTATATTTTTGATTTAGTATTTCCCAAGGATTCTTCTGAATTATTACACATTGGTTTATTTCCTCTAATTTTGATAGCATATTTCAGTCAATAGATATTCAATAATTCATTATTCCTTGCTCTTATTTATATACATGTAGAGTGTGTCCTGTCTTTCACTATTATAAGCAATGTTTTAGTAAAGTTCCTTTTAATATTTTGTCAGATCTTAGTTTCCAGAAATGTTTTGCTGAGAGGGATACTTAGAATTAATTTTTTGAACATAGTGAATATGCTTTTTCAAACCACTATTTTCCCCAAGTTGGATCAGTTTATATTCCTGTTCAATGCCTGATTTTTCAGCTCTTTTTCAAAGCTTTCCTTTTCTCTTCATCTCCTAAAGTAATTCGTAAGCTATAATAGAAGTTTATTTTTCCTATAAAGTAAGAAGATCATATGAGAAAGACTTTATAGAGACGATACCACAGGGTTGATCATTCTTAAGGAATATGTATGGGAAATTCCAGGAAGTACAAATTGTATCTGCTTGGCAAATTGCGAGTTTACATACATACTACTCCATGTATCATTTTAATAAATACTTATTCAACAAAAATATATTTTTGTGCCTACTATAAGAAGGGCTGTGAGCTGTGTGAGTAGGAGGGGAAAGACAGGTATGCAGACTATGGATAGAGATAGATTTTGGTCATCTAGAGCTTTTTTTATCTTGTAGCTAATTCTGTTAGCAGCACAATTTATGTCTAGGCAGAGGTCTGTCTCTTATAGCACCAAATATCCAGGCTAACACCTTGCCCTCCCTTTGCAGCTTAATTTGATTCTACCTCAAATGTCTTATCTTCCCAGGACCTTGAGCATCATCACTAAAATTTGCTGAGCCTTAAAAATAGCATTGACTGAGCCAGAGGATGAGATGGTTGGATGGCATCACCAACTCGAAGGACATGGGTTTGGGTGGACTCCGGGAGTTGGTGATGGACAGGAAAGCCTGGCGTGCTGCAGTTCATGGGGTCTCAAAGAGTCGGACACGACTGAGTGACTGAACTGAACTGAACTGAGCCAGGGGTCCCCTGGTGAAAATGAACATATACATAATTCAATCAAGTTTGTAAATTTCAAAGCCACTTTCATATTCTGATTGCTTTTCTACACACCCACTATTAAACAAAATGAAGATTTTCTTGCTAGCATTTAATTCTATTTGCTTTCTTATCTACATATAATATATACCATTTTGCTCTTTATGTTTATACATGCTAGCTGAAATGAGTAGATAATGTAATTGCAAGAATGTACCAGTTGCCTTCTTCATTATATCTTAAAATCAAAGCCAGAAATTTAAAACTTTTTTTTCAATGCTTCTTTTAAACTCTCTTCAAATATTTATTAGGCACTAGGCTAAATCAGCCACTGGGCTAAATGCCCAGTAGCTCTAAACACTCGCTCACATTGCAGTTTTCTACTACTATAAACAGGAAAATAGCCTAAACCTATAATAAGATCTTCCCTACTGCATTTAAAATCGTTACTTTATTTTGTCCTCAGGGGTTCACCCATTCCTTATTCACTCATCAGCATAGCCCATGCACATTTACAAGGTGCCTGGTCAAGCACTTTTAAACTGGCTGGGACTTCATCACTATCGAAGAACAAATTCCAAACTCTTTGAGGACTATAGGGATCTTTCCCATTATTAAAATTTTATTTTCATGTATTGCTTATTTATTCATTTTTAATGCATGTTAGATACGTAATTTTTTCTTGAATGTCTTATTTCTTCATGTTTAACCTCATTTAAGATTTACCACAGAGAATACATGGCTTAAAGAAAGATTTCCCATATGGACTGAGAATTGCTGCTTGTTTCTTGTCTCCTTTAAAGCTCTAATGTAACTGGGGATATGTCACCATTGGATATTTCCATATTTTTCTTCACTGAACCAAACATGGTTGGAGTTCTGTTTAATGTTCTGTGAAAATATTCTGAATTAGTGCTAAGTTAATCCTTGTGGTTCATCCAGAAAAGAAAATATATTCTTTGTAGTAAAATACAAATAAGATTTGCTGCTTACTATATGTTGTGCTCATTAATTAGCATGAGGAAGTTTTAGAAATCTAACAAAAAAGAAAGTATCTTTTATACTGTTTACCTTGGTTTTTCCTAAATAGATTGGTCATAGTACCCTTTTATTCACACACCACCTGTTGACAGCCTAAGAAACTAGTCTTTTGCACTGGATAATTTGAGAAATTTTAGTATTATAAATTTATACAGAAAGAATAAATTCACATAATTTTTAGTGTAGTGAGTTTTATGTATTTTGGGTTCTTTGAAACCTGAGAAAAATGTGCAGCTGTTGAAATTTGATTAAATATAAAACTGTATACCTTGTCACAGTTAAAGTTCATATCATGTCTGTACCACTTTCCTACCATGAGGACTTGGGAATTCTTTTGACTCTAATTTTGACTTTCTTTTTTTTTTTTAATTTTATTATTATTATTATTATTATTTTTTTTTTCCAGTGGGTTTTGTCATACATTGACATGAATCAGCCATGGATTTACATGTATTCCCAATCCCGATCCCCCCTCCCACCTCCCTCTCCACCTGATTCCTCTGGGTCTTCCCAGTGCACCAGGCCGGAGCACTTGTCTCGTGCATCCCTCCTGGGCTGGTGATCTGTTTCACCATAGATAGTATACATGCTGTTCTTTTGAAATATCCCACCCTCACATTCTCCCACAAAGTTCAAAAGTCTGTTCTGTATTTCTATGTCTCTTTTTCTGTTCTGAATGGAAGTTGCTGTGGGTAATAAAACATATTGAGTTAATAAATATTTGAGGCCTTTTGATAACTTGTAGTAAGTCTGAAATATGAAATATGCATTTCCTCATCTATTTAGAAAAAGACGGTAACCGTGTAAATCTAAGTTTTCTGTTTTCCAAAGTCATTGTATCATTTTACATTCACACCTGCAGTGTGTGAGTTTACAGTTCCAGTATATTCTTGCCAGCACTATTTTCAGAAGTTTTAGTTTCAGCAGTTCTAGTGGGTGTGAAGTTGGATCCAACTGTGGTGTTAATTTGCATTTCTTCAGTGAGCATTTATTCATATTCTTATTTGCTATTCATATAATTATTTTGGTGTGGTGTCTATTCAAATATTTTGTTCATTTGTAAGAGTGTTGTTTGGAATGATATTATCATTATTGTATTGCAATAATTCATTATGTTTTCTTTATTCAGGTCCTTTATCAGATCTGTGTTTTGCTACTATTTTCTCTCAGTCATATTTTACTCATTTTCTTCAATAGATTTTAAATTCTAGAATGGGCCTTTCAACTCCTGAGGATAATTGTTCCATTTATTTTGAATTTCTGAAAATCCAGTTGTGTCTGCTCTCTTGAATGTAGTATTTTGTTTTTCTCTTCAGCTTTAAGACTTTTTATTTGTTTGAGGTTTACCATTTCCTATTATGTGTCTAGCTGTAGATATATTCTACTCAGGAGCTGTTGTGTTTCTTAACATGACTAGGCAATAATTTTATCAATTCTTGCATATCTGTGATTATTACCTTTATCAAAATTACCTTACCCCATTTTTTCTAATTCCTGTTTTGTCAGGCCTTCTCATTCTAGTTTCCATGCATTTTCATGATTCATTTTTATTTTTTATCCCTCTATGATTTTTCATAGCTGTTTAGTTTACTAAATTAGCTTTGTAAGCTGTGCTAAACTTACTTTTATCTATAAATTATTTAAATATACTTTCTTAAATTTCCTTGTAATGCTTAAAAATTATAACTTTTGACTTGTTATTATACAGTTTTGCTTACAAAATATTTTCTATGGTCTTGATTATGGTTCTCTTACTAATCTTGGGTTGCTTCCTAAATGGCTCAGTGGTAAAGAATCCGCCTGCAATACAGGAGATGCAGGTTTGATCCCTGGGTTTGAAAGATCCCTCAGAGAAGGAAATGGCAACCCACACCAGTATTCTTGCCTGAGAAAGTCCTATAGACATAGAAGACTGACAGGTTACAACCTGTGCAGTCACAAAGAGTCTGACATGACTTAACAGCTAACAGTAGCAACAACACATTATATGTATTACCTGTTAATTCTTAAAATTGTCTCTCTGCTCTTTACTCTCCCTACTAGGGAGCTTACATTTTCAGTTTTTTGTTAGATTTTTGTTTCTTTCTTTCCTTCTTTGTTTTGCTACTAGTGTAGACTCAGGAAGTACCCAAAACTAGTTGTTCAGTAAATATTCACTGAGGAACTAAATGACTCACTTTCCTTTTCTCTTCTTGTTTCTCATAGTCATGGTCTGAATTTTGCATTCGTGTATGCCACACACACACACACACACACACTAGTAACGATCTGCATCCAAGTGTGTATTGGCAGTTATCTGAATTAAAATTTTAATATGACATCAACAATTTGAGAAATGTCTGGTATGTTTGATACAGTCTTTTAAAAAGATCACTTTGTTGAGTCTCCATAGTGTGAGATAAAAGCCAAAGAGATCATGCTGGTAATTTAAATATAGTAATCTAAAAAAATAAAATGAAACTTTTTGAAATTGAACCCTTATGGGACATATTTACTTTCAATATAATATTAAAATATGCACCGAATATAAATTATGCATAATGAAATTCAGTAAGTGAGTAAATATGTCTCCTGGTTCTCATACCGAACACTTCTTTGAGTAATAATAACAAAAATATTCTTCTGATTTCAATAGTGCTTTAAGGCCTCAGACCTAGAAAGAATATTCTCTGAAAAGCATTTAGTACATGGATATTGCAGAGGTTTCAGTTAAAAATATTTGCCACCTCACAGATGTTCTTTAAGTTATCATTTTATCAGTTTTCTTTTAAAACATTATTTATGTTGCAAACATAGCTTTTATAATTTAAAGAGTGTCTCAGATGAGAGAACAATACTAGAATCTACTTTAAGAGTGAAGAATATATTATATGTGATCTTTCCTATAACTTAGGTTTGCCCATAATGTAGATACATGTGTTAAGAATGTTACAAGTATTACTGCATGTAACTTAAATGACCAGCATGGTTGCATTTTGTTTCAAATTATCGTATATTGTGGGAACTCAACTAAGTGATCTTTTAAAAATTTTATATCAGATAGTACCAAAAAAAATTACATGCAATATCTTTGATTAATGTAAATACAAAAATTCTCAAAAAATATTAGCAAACTGAATCCAGCAACACATAAAAAAATCATGTGCCATGATCAAGTTGGAATTATCCAGGGTAACAAGAATGTTTCAACATATGCAAATCAAACAATGTCATATGCTAATCAAACAAAAGACAAAAACTACATGATCATCTCAATGATAGTAGAAAAAGCATTTGATAAAATTCAACATCCTTTCATGATAAAAACTTACCAAAGTGGGTATTGAGAAAACATGTCAACATAATAAAACTACTTATGATAAACCTACAGCCAGTATATAACTCAACAGTGAAAAGTTGAAAGCTTTCCTGCAAAATCTGGAATAAGACAATATGCCCAGTCTCAGCACTTTTATTCAAAATAGTATTATAAGTCCTAGACACAGCAAGCAGACAAAAAAAGAAGTAAAAGTAAAGTATCCATATTGGAAGATTCAGTTCAGTTGCTCAGTTGTGTCTGATTTTTTGCTACCCAATGGACTGTAGCGTGTCAGGCTTCCAGGTCCATCACCAACTCCCAGAGCTTGCTCAAACTCATCTTCATTGCATTGGTGATGCTATCCAACCATTTCAGCCTCTGTCATCCCCTCCTCCTCCTGCCTTCAATCTTTCCCAGCATCTAAGGAGTCAGTTCTTCACATCAGGTGACCACAGTATTGGAGCTTCAGCTTTAGCATCAGTCCTTCCAATGAATAATCGGGACTGTTTTTTTTTTTTTTTTTGATTGACTGCTTTGATCTCCTTGCACTCTAAGGGACTCTCAAGAGTCTTCTCCAACACCACAGTTCAAAAGCATCAATTCTTTAGTGCTCAGCTTTCTTTATGGTCCAACTCTAACATCTATACATGACTACTGGAAAAACCATAGTTATGACTAGATGGACTTTTGTTGGCAAAATAATGTCTCTTTTTTAATATGCTATCTAGGTTTGTCATAGCTTTTCTTCCAAAGAGCAAGTGTCTTTTAATTTCATTGCTGTAGTCACCATCTGCAGTGATTCTGGAGCCCAAAAAAATAAAGTCTGTCACTGTTTCCATTGTTTCCCCATCTATTTGCCATGAAATGAAGTCCTGGACACAGCAAGCAGACAAGAAAAGAAAAAAGCATCCAAAGTGGAAGAGAAGAGGTAAAAGTGTTATTATATGCAGATGACATAAATTATGTACAGAAAACCCTGAAGACTCCAACACAAACTCCTAAAACTGATAAACGAATTCAGTAAGGTAACATGATAAAAGATTAACATACAGAAATCTGTTGCATTTCTTTACACCAACAATAGAATATCAGAAAAGGAATGTGAAGATACTCCTCTTAATATCATGTCAAGAGAGAGAGAGAGAGAGAAATAAAACACTTATGAATAAACCTGACCAAGGAGGTGAAAGATTAACATTCCATGAGCTATAAGATATTGATAAAGGAAACTCTGGTGGTGGTGGTTTAGTCGCTAAGTCATGTCCAACTCTCACGACTCTGTGGACTGTAGCCCGCCGAGCTCCTCTGTCCATGGAGTTTTCCAAGCAAGAATATTGGAATGGGTTGTCATTTCCTTCTCCAGGGGATCTTCCCAACCCAGGGATTGAACCCGTATCTCCTGCATTATAGGTGGTCTCCTGCATTGAAGGCAGATACTTTACTGGTGAACCACCAGGGAAGCCTTGAAGATGATTCAAGAAAATGGAAAGATCTCTCATGCCCCTGGATTGGGAGAATAAATACCATTATAATGACCATACTAACTGAAGCAATCTAATGTTTTATGTGATCCCTGTAAAATCCCCATGACATTTTTCACAGAACTAGAACAAATAATCATATGTAACCATAAAACCCCCAAATTACCAAAGCAGTCCTGAAGAGGAAGAACAAAGCTTAAAGGCATAATACACCAGGTCTTCAGACAATACTACAAATCTACAATAATCAAAACATCATGGTATCGGCCAAAAACAAACATATGGATCAGTGAAATGGAATAGAGAGCACAGAAGTAAGTCCACACACCTATGGTGAATTAATCTTTGACAAAAGTGGCAGGAATATACAAGGTCTCTTGTCTCTTCAACAAGTGGTGTTGGGAAAGCTGGACAGCTGCATTTGAATCAAAGAAGTTAGACCACACCTTTACCCCATACACAAAAGTAAACTATAAATGATTTGAATACTTAAATATAAGACACAGCACCATAAACCTCCTAGAAGAGAATAAGGCAAAACATTCTCTGATGTAAATGACAGCAATGTTTTCTTAATTAGTGGCCCAAGGCAATAGATATAAAAGCAAAAATAAATAAATGAGAACTAATCAAACTTATAAGCTTTTGCACAACAAAGGAAACCAGAAACAAACTGAAAAGACAGTCTACAGACTGGGAGAAAATATTCACAAATGATGCAACTGGCTAGGGATTAATTTCCAAAATATCTAAGAAGCTTCTACAACTCAATGCAAAAAAGTCAAACAACCCAGTCAAAAAAGAGAAAGAAATCCTGAATAGACATTTCTCCAAAGAAAATATAGAGAAGGCCAGTGGGAACATGAGAAGATGCACAACAATGCTAATTATTAGAGAGATAAAAATCAAAACTACAATGAGGTACTACCTCACACCAGCCAGAATGGCCATCATTAAAACACCTACAAATAACAAATGATCGAGATGGTGTGAAAAAAAAGGAACCCTCCTGCAGTGTTGGTGGGAAAGTAAATTGGTGCAGCCATTATGGAAAACATTATGGAGGTTCCTTGAGAAACTAAAAATAGAGCTGACATATGATCTAGCAATCCTACTCCTAGGCATATATTCCGAGAAAACTATAATTAGAAAGATACATGCAAACCAGTATTCACAGCAGCACTATTATAATAGCCAAGACATGGAAGCAATTTAAATGTTCATCGACAAATGACTGGATGAAGAAGATGTATATGTCTACACACACACAGTGGGATACTACTCAGCTATAAAAAATAAATGCCATTTGCATCAACATGGATGGACCTAGAGATTTTCATGCTGTTGCTGCTGCTGCTGCTAAGTCACTTCAGTCGTGTCTGACTCTGTGCGACCCCATAGACGGCAGCCCACCAGGCTCCCCCGTCCCTGGGATTCTCCAGGCAAGAACCCTGGAGTGGGTTGCCATTTCCTTCTCCAATGCATGAAAGTGAAAAGTGAAAGTGAAGTTGCTCAGTCGTGTCTGACTCTTCGCGACCCCATGGACTGCAACCCACCAGGTTCCTCCATCCATGGGATTTTCCAGGCAGGAGTACTGGAGTGGGCTGCCAGTGCCATCTCCAGATGATCTTGCTAAATGAAGTAAATCAAAGGACGACAAACACCATAGAATATCACTTATATGTGGAATCTGAACTATGATACAAATGAACTTATTTATGAAACAGAAATAGACTCACAGACATAGTAAATAATTTACAGGTATGATAGGGGAAAGGGAAGTTGTGGAGGAGTAAATTAGGAGTTTGGGATTACCAAGTACAAGCTACTACATATAAATATATATAAAACAAGGCCCTAGTATAGTACAGGGAACTATATCCAATATAGTGTAATAAACCATAATGAAAAGAGTGTGTATGCATGTGAATAACTGAATCACTTTGCTGTACACCAGAAACTAACCACAGTGTAAATAAACTATACTTCAATTTAAAAAAATGTTTATAGCAAAGAGTGTAACAGACATTTCTTCAAATTTTGCTGTGGTTATACTCAAATTTGATTTCAGGTGAGTTACATGATGCAATGATTATATGCAGATTATAGCAACCAGAAATCATTTTTAAAAAAAGTAAAAGAATAATGTAGATCATGCTGGTGAGGGCAAAACAAGGAGTTGTTAGGGATGATAAAAAGATAAGCATTCCAAATATCTAGGCTACATTTATGAAAATCAAATCTAATAATTTTATACCTATTGATTTTCATATTCTAAACTTCTTAATATACTTCAAACTTTGTTAATTAATTAGTCACTGGTTCTTTGAATTGTTGCACAAATTCTGCTGGGCAAATTGAATTATTTAAACACAGATCTTTCCTTTAAAGTGATTCTGGTTTAACACAGGTTGTGCTGTTCCTGCTAAAGTTTTTCAAGCTTTAGCAGCACCTAGATCACTTGGTTCTTATACATTAGAAAATTTAAGTTGCTAAATAAATTGCTAAATTTAAATTACTAAATTTAAACTTAAACTTAAATTGCTAAATTTAAGTTAATAAAATAACTTGACTTTTATAAAACATTCAATTTAATTCTTCAAGACTTGATATCTATAACCAATTGGTAACATGATGACCAATTAATGTAAAATAAGGTATATATTTTTTAAATGCCAGGGAATAACCAGTGTTTTAAGTTCCCACCACTCAGCCTTTATTACAATGGTATACTTTATGCATTTTTTCACTTTCTCTGAAAGAAAGCAAGACAAATTGTGCCAGCCTTTCTATACATGTTGCTTATATTTAGGAGCCCTATATATATATATTGAACAACTGCTATGCAGGAAGAAAAAGAAAGATAAATAATGTTAAATCACTGCAACCAGAGGAATTCAGAGTATACTAGGAAATACTCTCATATAAAATTATTGACTTTAGAAGTGAATGAAAAAAAGAAATGCTCTTAGTTAATCCTGGGCAATATCTAGGTTTATTCAGTTTGTATAAGGAGGAGGGGGAGTGTGAACTGGTTTCTCAGGCAATGACACCTGCCATATTTTAATGTAGAACATTAATTAGGAAGTATACTCATCAAGGAGGGTGGAAAGAACATTCCTTGCAGATGAAACAATGGAAATTAAGAAAAGAATGGAGTACAGTCAGAATTGTGAATAAAAATTAAAAAGATTAAATAATGTGTGCATTATGGTTAAAACAGGCAGTTTTGTGTTTCATCATAGCATGTTAGCAGCGCTGGCTTCATGGGCATGTAGTGTGTGATGGTTTCCTGTGTCGTGCAAAGGATCTAGTCAGTTATCCTGACAGAGGAAGCCACTAAGTTGTTACAGTATAGAGAAAAGATATTGTTATGGTCTGCATGTTTATATCACCTCACAATTCACATGCTGAAACTCTAATGCCCAATGTGTTGATATTAAGAAGTGGGGCCTCTGGGAGAAGCTTAGGTCATGAGAGTGGATCCCTCATGAATGGGACTAGTGCTCTTATAAAAGAGACCCCACAGGGATCCCTTAATCCTTCCATCATATAAAGATATATAAGAAAAAGTCTGTAATTCTAAAGTTCTCACCTGTCCATGCTGGCACCCTGATCTTGAACTTCTAGTTTCAAGAAAATTGAAAAATAAATTTCTGTTTGTAAGTCACCCAGTTCCTGATATATTTTTTATAGTGCCCAAACAGACTACGATAGATATGATGCGATTTATACCTTGGCAGCTATTAGAGAGTTATCGTTATGAGTAAGTTATGTACACATTCAAATGATAAAGAGAATATAAATAAATGGCATGGTGATAAAGATGAATAAATCTATTCAAAACTGTGTAAGAGGTAAATATATGTGAATTTAGCAATCAATAGGTTGTAAGATTGAATAAAGACTTCAACAGATTGAAGCATCTTGATTCCCCAAGATCTACCTTGAGTTACTTGGTTATCAGTAACTACAGTAAGGAATATCAAAGGATAAGAGGTTATACAAGGATCAAGGATTTCAAACTTGAACTTTTGTTAATAAAGTGCTTTATTTCAATGGACAATATATTATAAGCTTATTTTCATTAATCAAAATCAAGAGAACAGTTTAAATTTTCTAAAGAATTAAAAGAGAGTTAGAGGGCATACTTACATGATGTGTAAATAAAGATAAGAAATATCCAAAGGAAAGCAGATAAACTAGGAAGTGATAAGAGCCGGCAGTCTCCATAGCAGCAATAGATGTATGAAAAAGACGTTTAAAAAGCATAGCCAGTGATTCTGGGATATTTAGTAAATTCACCTGAAAGAAATATCTGTGGCATTTGGCTATTGTTGACTTTCATATGTGTGAAAGTGAAAGTGAGAGTCGCTCAGTCGTGTCCGACTCTTTGCAACCCCATGGACTACACAGGTCAGAACACTGGAGTGGGCAGCCATTCCCTTCTCCAGGGGGTCTTCCCAAGCCAGGGATGGGACCCAGGTCTCCTGCATTGCAGACAGATTCTTTACCAGCTGAGCCACCAGTGAAAAAATAGTAATATGATGAATATAGAAGCCAGAGGTAGTGAAATGAGAATTGAATGAGATGTAAGGAAGTATAAATTGTAAGAAAATTTGTGAGATAGCTATAAGAATATATAATTGTTATTGTATTAGGCTGTAGTATTATAGGCCAGCTTTTTATTTATTTATTTGTTTTTTCATTATGGAGGCACTTGAGAATGCTCAGAGCCTATGGGGGAGAAGTCAATAGATAAGAAGGAACAAAACATATAGAAGAAAGGGGGTAAAACAGATGAGATGAATGATGGAGAAAGAGAAGAGACAGTGTCAATAACTGTAATTTTTCTCAGCCTGCACTTTCTTCCCTTTACCAAGAAGAGCGATCTCAGGTAATGATACCAAACCATGGTTGGGATTTTCACTCACTTCATTAGACAAAAAGAGAAGTCTTTTTTTTTTTTTTTTTCTGCCCAGAATCCAAACACTTCGTTTCCTTTCCACATTCCTCGTGATTACGCCATGAATCCTGCTTCTGCCAACAATGTGAGGGTGTGTTTTGTATCTATTTCTCACTATTCCATGAGTACTAGAAATGGCATTTAGTATGTGCTCATTAAGCATAAAGGCAGAAATGGAAAGGAAGAAAGAAGAAAATGAAATCACAGGGTAATAGAGTTACTAGCATGTATGACTGTAATTTAGCGTGACTGGTAGTACACCAAGTATGAGACTGCAGAGATGAGAAAAAATGCAAAATACAGAGCAGCTTAAAGGTCAGGTTAGTTAACAGACACATTTTCCTATATAAAAGTAATTGTACTCAAAACCAAGTAATTCAACTGGCAAACTTGCACATTTATTTTTTCCCTCATGCTCAGGGTCAGCATATCGTATTTTTTTGTTTGTTTGTTTGTTTTTCCCTTTCATTTTTTTTTTAATTTTTTTTTTATTATTATTATTGTTTTTTCCAGTGGGTTTTGTCATACATTGATATGAATCAGCCATGGATTTACACGTATTCCCCATCCCGATCCCCCCTCCCACCTCCCTCTCCACCCGATTCCTCTGGGTCTTCCCAGTGCACCAGGCCCGAGCACTTGTCTCATGCATCCCACCTGGGCTGGTGATCTGTTTCACCATAGATAGTATACATGCTGTTCTTTTGAAATATCCCACCCTCACATTCTCCCACAGAGTTCAAAAGTCTGTTCTGTATTTCTGTGTCTCTTTTTCTGTTTTGCATATAGGGTTATCATTATCACCTTTCTAAATTCCATATATATGTGTTAGTATGCTGTAATGTTCTTTATCTTTCTGGCTTACTTCACTCTGTATAAGGGGCTCCAGCTTCATCCATCTCATTAGGACTGGTTCAAATGAATTCTTTTTAACGGCTGAGTAATATTCCATGGTGTATATGTACCACAGCTTCCTTATCCATTCATCTGCTGATGGGCATCTAGGTTGCTTCCATGTCCTGGCTATTATAAACAGTGCTGCGATGAACATTGGGGTGCACGTGTCTCTTTCAGATCTGGTTTCCTCAGTGTGTATGCCCAGAAGTGGGATTGCTGGGTCATATGGCAGTTCTATTTCCAGTTTTTTAAGAAATCTCCACACTGTTTTCCATAGCGGCTGTACTAGTTTGCATTCCCACCAACAGTGTAAGAGGGTTCCCTTTTCTCCACACCCTCTCCAGCATTTATTGCTTGTAGACTTTTGGATAGCAGCCATCCTGACTGGCGTGTAATGGTACCTCATTGTGGTTTTGATTTGCATTTCTCTAATAATGAGTGATGTTGAGCATCTTTTCATGTGTTTGTTAGCCATCTGTATGTCTTCTTTGGAGAAATGTCTGTTTAGTTCTTTGGCCCAATTTTTGATTGGGTCATTTATTTTTCTGGAATTGAGCTGCAGGAGTTGCTTGTATATTTTTGAGATTAATCCTTTGTCTGTTTCTTCATTTGCTATTATTTTCTCCCAATCTGAGGGCTGTCTTTTCACCTTACTTATAGTTTCCTTTGTAGTGCAAAAGCTTTTAAGTTTCATTAGGTCCCATTTGTTTAGTTTTGCTTTTATTTCCAATATTCTGGGAGGTGGGTCATAGAGGATCTTGCTGTGATTTATGTCGGAGAGTGTTCTGCCTATGTTCTCCTGTAGGAGTTTTATAGTTTCTGGTCTTACATTTAGATCTTTAATCCATTTTGAGTTTATTTTTGTGTATGGTGTTAGAAAGTGTTCTAGTTTCATTCTTTTACAAGTGGTTGACCAGCTTTCCCAGCACCACTTGTTAAAGAGGTTGTCTTTTTTCCATTGTATATCCTTGCCTCCTTTGTCAAAGATAAGGTGTCCATAGGTTCGTGGATTTATCTCTGGGCTTTCTATTCTGTTCCATTGATCTATATTTCTGTCTTTGTGCCAGTACCATACTGTCTTGATGACTGTGGCTTTGTAGTAGAGTCTGAGGTCAGGCAGGTTGATTCCTCCAGTTCCATTCTTCTTTCTCAAGATTACTTTGGCTATTCGAGGTTTTTTTATTTCCATACAAATTGTGAAATTCTTTGGTCTAGTTCTGTGAAAAATACCGTTGGTAGCTTGATAGGGATTGCATTGAATCTATAGACTGCTTTGGGTAGAATAGCCATTTTGACAATATTGATTCTTCCAATCCATGAACACGGTATGTTTCTCCATCTGTTTGTGTCCTCTTTGATTTCTTTCATCAGTGTTTTATAGTTTTCTATGTATAGGTCCTTTGTTTCTTTAGGTAGATATACTCCTAAGTATTTTATTCTTTTTGTTGCAATGGTGAATGGTATTGTTAAACCCTCCAGGCCAGAAGGGAATGGCAGGACGTACTGAAAGTAATGAAAGAGAATAACCTACAACCTAGATTACTGTATCCAGCAAGGATCTCATTCAGATATGAAGGAGAATTCAAAAGCTTTACAGATAAGCAAAAGCTGAGAGAATTCAGCACCACCAAACCAGCTCTTCAACAAATGCTAAAGGATCTTCTCTAGACAGGAAATGCAGAAAGGTTGTATAAACGTGAACCCAAAACAACAAAGTAAATGGCAACGGGACCACACCTATCAATAATTACCCTAAATGTAAATGGGTTGAATGCCCCAACCAAAAGACAAAGATTGGCTGAATGGATACAAAAACAGGACCCCTATATATGCTGTCTGCAAGAGACCCACCTCAAAACAAGAGACACATACAGACTAAAAGTGAAGGGCTGGAAAAAAATATTTCATGCAAACGGAGACCAAAAGAAAGCAGGAGTCGCAATACTCATATCAGATAAAATAGACTTTCAAATAAAGGATGTGAAAAGAGACAAAGAAGGACACTACATAATGATCAAAGGATCAATCAAAGAAGAAGATATAACAATTATAAATACATATGCACCCAACATAGGAGCACCGCAATATGTACGGCAAACGCTAACGAGTATGAAAGAGGAAATTAATAGTAACACAATAATAGTGGGAGACTTTAATACCCCACTCACAACTATGGATAGATCAACTAAACAGAAAATTAGCAAGGAAACACAAACCTTAAATGACACAATGGACCAGCTAGATCTAATTGATATCTATAGGACATTTCACCCCAAAACAATCAACTTCACCTTTTTCTCAAGTGCACACGGAACATTCTCCAGAATAGATCACATCCTGGGCCATAAATCTGGTCTTGGAAAATTCAAAAAAATTGAAATCATTCCAGTCATCTTTTCTGACCACAGTGCAGTAAGATTAGATCTCAATTACAGGAAAAAAATTGTTAAAACTTCAAACATATGGAGGCTAAATAACACGCTTCTGAATAACCAACAAATCATAGAAGAAATCAAAAAAGAAATCAAAATATGTATAGAAATGAATGAAAATGAAAATACAACAACCCAAAACCTATGGGACGCTGTAAAAGCAGTGCTAATGGGAAGGTTCATAGCATTACAGGCTTACATCAAGAAACAAGAAAAAAACCAAATAAATAACCTAACTCTACACCTAAAGCAATTAGAGAAGGAAGAAATGAAGAACCCCAGAGTTAGCAGAAGGAAAGAGATCTTAAAAATCAGGGCAGAAATAAATGCAAAAGAAACTAAAGAGACCATAGCAAAAATCAACAAAGCTAAAAGCTGGTTTTTTGAAAAAATAAACAAAATTGACAAACCATTAGCAAGACTCATTAAGAAACAAAGAGAGAAAAACCAACTTAACAAAATTAGAAATGAAAATGGAGAGATCACAACAGACAACACTGAAATACAAAGGATCATAAGAGACTACTACCAGCAGCTCTATGCCAACAAAATGGACAACTTGGATGAAATGGACAAATTCTTAGAAAAGTATAACTTTCCAAAACTGAACCAGGAAGAAATAGAAGATCTTAACAGACCCATCACAAGCAAGGAAATCGAAACTGTCATCAAAAATCTTCCAGCAAACAAAAGCCCAGGACCAGATGGCTTCACAGCTGAATTCTACCAAAAATTTAGAGAAGAGCTAACACCTATCTTACTCAAACTCTTCCAGAAAATTGCAGAGGAAGGTAAGCTTCCAAACTCATTCTATGAGGCCACCATCACCCTAATTCCAAAACCAGACAAAGATGCCACAAAAAAAGAAAACTACAGGCCAATATCACTGATGAACATAGATGCAAAAATCCTTAAAAAACTCTAGCAAACGGAATCCAACAACATATTAAAAAAATCATACACCATGACCAAGTGGGCTTTATCCCAGGAATGCAAGGATTCTTTAATATCCGCAAATCAATCAATGTAATACACCACATTAGATCGGGATTGGGAATACATGTAAATCCATGGCTGATTCATATCAATGTATGACAAAACCCACTGGAAAAAAAAAATAAAAATAATTAAAAAAAAAAAAACAAAACATATGATTATCTCAATAGATGCAGAGAAAGCCTTTGACAAAATTCAACACTCATTTATGATTAAAACTCTCCAAAAAGCAGGAATAGAAGGAACATACCTCAACATAATAAAAGCTATATATGACAAACCCACAGCAAGCATCACCCTCAATGGTGAAAAATTGAAAGCATTTCCCCTGAAACCAGGAACAAGACAAGGGTGCCCACTCTCACCACTACTATTCAACATAGTGTTGGAAGTTCTGGCCACAGCAATCAGAGCAGAAAAAGAAGTAAAAGGAATCCAGATAGGAAAAGAAGAAGTAAAACTCTCACTGTTTGCAGATGACATGATCCTCTATATAGAAAACCCTAAAGACTCTACCAGAAAATTACTAGAGCTAATCAATGAATATAGTAAAGTTGCAGGATATAAAATTAACACACAGAAATCCCTTGCATTCCTATATACTAACAATGAAAAAACAGAAAGAGAAATTAAGGAAACAATACCATTCACCATTGTATTCTTTTTTTAAAGGTCACATGAAGATCTGTTTTTTGATGTTCTTAAAAATAGCAAGGTCTCATATGATTCTGCTTATAATTTTCCATATGGCAATATATGATTCTGCCTTCAAACTTGGTTTTGAGGAGTTCTGGAGGCTTCATGTAAAGATCACCAACAGACTGTGGTTTAAATCTAGGCCAGGAATACCTGTGAAATTCTATATAGCCCAAATATTTATAAAAGCAGGCACCAAATTTTTTAAGGTGAATGTAGGAATTCCTAGAGAAGTCTTGTGGGGCAGTGGAGGGTTAGAAGCTGGCTTATATCAAGCAATGATTTATATAATCAGGGATGATTCAGCTCTATCCAGTCTCTTTCTCCCTCTTCTCAAAATCCCTCCATCCCTATCTCAAACATACTTAATTCCCAAATATTTTGACTCACTACTATATTTAAGCTTGTGTCCACAAACTAAAAAGAAAATTAAGTTGAATTTTAAAAATGGAATATCAATTTAGGCGGCTACGATTAATATAATGCTAAAGATTAGATGAAAGAAGTTTCATTATACTATATCTGATACTGTAGATATAACTTGTGTTATTTTTGTGGAGAAGGCACTAGAATGTCGTTGAGAAATACTCTATCAGAATTTCACAAATTTAAGTCTAATGAAAGTGTAACTTTTCAATGGCACGCAGTTTATTTCTTCATCTTTTCTTGTTATGAAAGTGAAAGTGAAGTCGCTCAGTCATGTCCGAATCTTTGCAACCCCATCGACTGTAGCCTACCAGGCTCCTCTGTCCATGGGATTTTCCAGGCAAGAGCACTTAGTGGGTTGCCATTTTCTTCTCCAGGGGATCTTCCCAACCCAGGGACTGAACCTGGGTCTTCCACATTGCAGGCAGACACTTCACAGTCTGAGCCACCAGGGAAGCCCAAATTCATTATTCTTACATTAAATGAAAACCATAACAAACAAAGCAAAATTAGAAAATAATCATGTGGAGTTTCTATTAGAAAATAATTCTCTTAATTATAAAGGAAACACAAATTTAAAAAAAATTAAATGGTTTATATATTTTGAAAACAGCAGTATCTTAAATAATGTTGTATTTTTGCACAAAATTCTAGTATAACTCTAAGCATGCAAATAAATAGTCACTTTCTACTGTTGAAAATTTTTTACTTTATCATTTTTATTATGCCAAATAATGACATAATTTCTATAGTTATTTATCTGTATAAATGTGCATACATTCTTCAATATTTGTTTGAGTTTATGATGTTATATCTAAATGGAAATATAAACCCAAATATTCATGCTTCTCTCACTTTCCTATTCATTTAATTTTTTCAAATTTTTTTTTACTGTCAATGATATGTGGAAGTTTTCCAACTCTGTAACATTTGCCTATTCTTCATGTTTTAGTTTTTAATTCAGCTTAATCTATAAAAAATAATAGATACCAACTAAGCTGAAAATTATGACAGGGAGAAGGGAGTGCAAATATTTGCATTGTTAACCACTTAATGAGTAGAAAATGAAATTAATAAAATTATGACCATTTGTATGTTGTATCAATACAGATTTACTGTTATATATTTATAGAAAACATTGACAGGTAGGTAAATGTGTACTCAGAAGAGTGTTAACTGAAAGTAAATGAGGGTGTATATAATTTTAAATCATTATTTTATTCAGAGTTTTAAAATCATCCAAAATTTTTTCTGTCACTATGCCTAATTTCAGTGAAAATACTCATATTTTAAGTGTCTTTTACTTTTTCTTAGAAAGCAAACATAAATTTAAAACTAAGAAAAATATTTAGTAAAACCCAACAGGATTAGAAGTACTAATAGTAGCAAAATAAATTGCCTTTTACATTTAAGAAAGATTGCAGAACTCAGACCAAGTTACTATTCACTTATAATTTGCATTGAGTTGGTATAGATTTAGTTTGCTTTAATTACTCAATAAATCACTTCCTTTCTGAGTAATGATACACTCCTCTGAACAGCAGTAGCATCTTTGGATCACACTGAGCAAAATTAAACTAAAAAAATGAACTTTTGAGTAATTACCTTTAAAACAATTGTTAATCAAATCCAGATTTGACCAGGCAATTAAATATGTCAAATTTTAAAGTTTGAAGACAAATGTAAGTTATTTTCTAACAGATAAATGATAGACTGTGTTGTGAAACCTGAAGTAACTGCAATGTTGGAGAAATGGAATATCCTTAGACTGTCATTATTAATTAGTTTTCCCAGGCAATTAAATTTTAGTCAGAAAAAAAAGTATTTCAGCCATTTTTCTAAAATGCACAAACTTGTACATTGTGTGAGTTTGTATATTTGTTCAAAAAATGTTTTTAATTATGACTTAGTATTTTGTTAATGATCTGACTTCTGCATGTGGATATATTAGGAGAATAAAATGTTTATGTGGAAATACCAGGGGTGTTTGTTTACTCTTTTCTGATGAAATCCATGATAGCAGCCCATTACCTAGTAAATCTGAGTGTATGTTGGATCATCTTTCTGTGCAAGTGTCTCATTCATCTCTCAACATTTTGCTCAAGAATCAGTTCAGTTCAGTTCAGTAGCTCAGTCATGTCTGACTCTTTGTGACCCCATGAACCGCAGCATGCCAGGCCTCCCTGTCCATCACCAACTCCCAGAGTTTACCCAAACTCATGTCCATTGAGTCAGTGATGCTATCTAACCATCCCATCCTCTGTCGTCCCCTTCTCCTCCTGTCTTCAATCTTTCCCAACATCCGGGTCTTTTCAAATGAGTCAGCTCTTCGCATCAGGTGGCCAAAATATTGGAGTTTCAGCTTCAACATCAGTCCTTCCAATGAACACCCAGAACTGATCTCCTTTAGGATGGACTGGTTGAATCTCCTTGCAGTCCAAGGGACTCTCAAGAGTCTTCTCCAACACCACAGTTCAAAAGCATCAATTCTTCAGTATTCTGCTTTATAGTCCAACTCTCACATCCATACATGACCACGGGAAAAACCATAACCTTGACTAGACGGACCTTTGTTGATAAAGTAATGTCTCTGCTTTTTAATATGCTGTCTCAGTTCTTCCTTCCAAGGAGTAAGCATCTTTTAATTTCATGGCTGCAATATATTTTATTATATTGTTGTTGCTTAGTTACTAAGTCATGTCTGACTCTTTGTGACCCCATGGACTGTAGCCCATCTGGCTCCTCTGTAGCCCATCAAGCTCCTCCTTGCCATTGGATTTCCCAGGCAAGAATACTGGAGTGGCTTGTTATTTCCTTCTCCATGGGATCTTCCTGACCCAGGGATCAAACCTGTGTCTCCTGCTTGGCATGTGAATTCTTTACCACTGAGCCACCTGGGAAGACCTTTGTTATTATATACTTAATGTTTTAAACAATCAATGGTTATTGAAGATCTTAGTGAATATTATGAACTTAGTCCATCAATGTAAAATTATGTTTTGTGTAGTAGGTATGAATAGTACCTAGATGTATAATGAACAGAATTTTATTTTCTTTAAATTGATCTCATTTTAACTGGGCTGTTGAGACTACCAGACCAGACAGAATTACTGCCTTGGTTGCCTATGAGACCTTCACTAGGTCTGGAAATTTTGGGCTCTTTCCCTGTCAACTGTGTATATAGGAATCTTTGTCAACACTTGCAAGCACAAGTTGCTATATAGCTCCCTTTCTTTGTAAGCACCGTTCATTTGGGTGTTTTGGCCCCTCTTCACTATGCTGATAAGTATCTCCAAAACCTACCTCTCCCTTCCTTCTCTACTTGCAGTTCATGCATGCTCTTTTCCCAGCCTGAGATCAACCTCCTCTCAATCAGGCAAATTCTCCTCTTGATGTTTTGTTCAAAGGTGCTTCTCTCTCTTTATAGTTTCCTCAGAGGCACTTTGTAAAATCCCCTCAGTGGGTTTAAACTTCTGGAAATAATAGCTGAAAAAAGGATGTGTTTATCTGCAAATTTGCTTTCGTTCTAGTTGTAAACCTATCCATGGCATAGAAATCACTAATTTCTAAAATGGAGAAGAAAAAGTGAAAAATCCAGAGAGGT
Organism: Dama dama; assembly: GCF_033118175.1. NCBI lineage: Eukaryota > Metazoa > Chordata > Mammalia > Artiodactyla > Cervidae > Dama > Dama dama. The sequence goes on along the minus strand of NC_083683.1, from coordinate 33,638,767 downwards.
GAAAAAGAACCTTTAAAATTATATAAACTGAACAAAATATGAACATATTTCCATTTAAAAGAGAACAGGAAATAAAGTGTTTTATTATCTGTAAAAAGTGATGTTTCAAGTCTTTCACCCTGATAGCTAAAAAAAGAAAAATAAAAAGAAAAATAAATTCACCTGATATGTAAAAAAAGAAAAATAACAAACTTATTAAAGTACCATTGTTTAAGCTTAAAAATTCTCATATTTGTAAATGCTCAAGTGCTCAACTTTCATGATGTTCTGTTCCTTTCAAGATCATGTTGGATCTCAAGATCCATATGATGTTCTGAATATTTGTTGAGGATTGACTCCTCTGTTCTTGAACCTGGATTGACCTTGGCAGAATTCTTATCCTCTCTGGGTTTTCAGAGTGATTTTCTCACACCTCTTATTGCTGTCTACCTGTGGTCCTGATCATTTCTCTTATTTATTAAACCCCCAAATTCAGGGTTCGTTTGGTCCTACCCCCACTCTTGACTTATTGTTTAGCCCTCCCAGCACCTAACGAGCACACAGGGACTTCTGGATCCTTGTAGACTGCATTTAAGCTATAAAGTTAGAAGAGTTTCCTCAGACTCATCTCCATAGCAAATTCTGAGTAATGTTGTTGCCTACTTGCTATGGTAATTTGTTATGCAATATTTTTTTTTCTAGAGCAATCTTTATCAACACTGACTTAACATTAAAAGAAAAAAAAAACAGTAACTATTCAAAACATATGGATGCTTAGAACTCATTACTAAAGGTTGAATCTAATTATCTTGTAGCAGAGTCTTGTATTGACACTCTTGGACTTGCCATTACCTCTTGCCCTGTGGCGTCGATTTCTCTACATCACAAGTAACTTCTTCTCAGTCAGTATTAATAGTGTTGGGAATTGTGTCACTATTCATAATGTCCCTTCAAAGTTATGGAACAAAATTGAGGATTTATTTTGTAAAGATTGGTTCTTGATATGTGAATCAAAGCTCATGGAACATAACTTTATCATTTTTTTTTTTTAGTAGAGTCCATATTTTAAGATCATTGTCTTAGTATCCATTTAAAAGGAAAAGGAAGCAGAAACAACATAAAAATACCCATTGAAACTTAAATCTAGCCGATTACTGTTTTTTTTTTTTTCCCCCAGCACTGACCCACTGTCTTATCCCTGGGTTGGGAGACTTATGAAAAGTCATAGACTATTAGGGAACATGATTAATGGAAGATATAAAATCCCATCAAGGTAATGCACTCCAAATTTCTGGCTAACTTAGCTGTGTACAAGTACATTTAATAGCAGTAATAACAAGATTTACATAGTTCAGTAATTAGGACTTCCAACTCTGCCATCAGATAGATCTAGTTTGAATTTTAGCTCAACCATTGACTGGTTAGTCACTTCAGAACAGTTGTTTAGCGTTTTTGTACCTCAGTTTTCATACCTTCTGGAAAATGGCACCTCAGGTTTTCTATATTACTACCTTCATCATATTGGTTAGCAAAAAAGGGTGTCCTTATTATCCTCTCCTTGGAGGATATGAGTGTACAGTACAATTGACCCTTGAGCCCCAAAGTATGAGCCACACAGGTCCACTTAAAAGTAGATTATTTTCAATACTAAATACTACAGGGCTATATGATACACATTATTTGAAACCTTGGATGAGGAATTGAGGATATGGAGGAGCAACCTATAAGGAGGACTATCAGTTATACGTGGATTTTCAACTATGCGTAGTGTCAGCACCCTTAACCTGCATTGTTCAAGGGTCAACTTGTTTAATGGCTGCTTTGTATGCTTTGGGGCCTGACAACTTCTTTTTTATTGAAGTACAGTCAGTCTACAATATTGTGTTAGTTTCAAATGTTGAGCAAAGTGATTCAGTTACATATATATCATTTTTTAGATTATTTTTCATTGTAGATTATTGTGTGTATGCTCATGTTCAGTCGTGACTGACTCTTTGTGATCCCACAGACAGTAGCCCACCAGGCTCCTCTGTCCATGGGATTTTCCAGGCAAGAATACTGGAGTGGGTTGCCATTTCCTTCTCCAGAGGATCTTCCTGACCCAGGGATTGAACCCGTGTCTCCTGTGTCTCTGCATTGGCATATGGGCTGTATCACTGGTGCCACCTAGGAAGCCCTGTAGAGGATTACAGTACATTAAATATTATCCCCTGTGTTATATAGTAAATCCTTGTTGTTTCTATATTTTATATATGGTGGTATGTATCTGTTAATCCCATTTTCCTAATTTGTCCCTTCACCACTTCCCTTTCTCCTTTGATAACCATAAGTATTTTTACTTTGTCTTTTCTTTGTGTGTGAGTCTATATCTATTTTGTCTTTCTGATTTCAATATGTCTTTCTGATTGTGTCAGGAATGAATACCATTCAATTTAGACAAGGAGATTCAAGTCAAGACATTAACATGTTGAAGGGTAAGAAGTTACTCTTTCCCTTAGACTTTGAGTTCACAGAGTGTCCAGCTGGACTTATATAGCCATCCTATGATCATGAAAGGTTACAATGACAACTAGTAAAAGTGAGGAGGTTAAAAGTGAGAAGCCAAAACTAAATTTTTTAAATAGGCTTTAAGCCCATGAATTTGCCTTTTAGGCCAAACTTCCAGAAAATTCTGCATATGTGAACAGAATGTCCTATTTGGTAAACGATTGTGGGTCAGGTTATCTGTTCGTATGTGATCAGAATCCTAGGAATTAAAAAGCATAACCCATATCAATCTTCTCAAACATAAATAGGAGAGTGCACGTAGTGTTTAGAATAGACTCTGCCACACTTTCTAAATACTTTTAAACTGTTATTAGTAGTAAAAGTTGTTGTAGTTTAATGTGACAGGTTTGATGGATACCCGACATATAAAACATTTTAATTTATGAAAATTTTTTATCCTGAAAATTTTTATTGCTTTTATCCTGAGTCTGCCCTGCTTTTAGTTTTTACTCTTAACCTTTTATTCTTTCACACAGAACTACTTGAATGTGAATGCTTTTTTTTTTTTTGCCAGCTACACATTTTCAAGTAATTGAAAATATCTTCTCCAATCTCTCCAAGGATAACCTAATTCTGGCTTGCTTAATATAAATTGTTGATTTTATGGACTGGCTACAAAGTCATGGGGGGTTTATTCTTTCAGGAACACTTTCTAAGTTACAACTACTTTGTACACAGATTTATGATGTGTTTCAAAATGTAGCACTGTTTTATATAGTGATGCCTTGAAATAACATCAGAGTTATCAAAGAGTACTACAGTTACTCTTTCACTGGACAGATCTTTGGATTTTTCATTCTTTCTTTGAAAACTACAAATGTGAAACAAAATGTTTTCATCAGACTCTTATGTGAGAGGCTTGTATAATATAATTCTGTTGGTTTCTGAATAAAGGTACTTTGCTTTTAAGTAACAGAAGTCAACCCTAGCCTACTTAGGGGAAATGAGCAATTTATTGAAAGGATTCATAGTAATTCATAGGCCAAAAAGAAAAGCAAAACCACCAGCTCATGGAAAGAACAGAACACAGGGAAGTTTGAAGAAATGAGAGAATACTCTGTCCATGACACTGTGATTGGTGAGCTTCAGCTCTTCCCATTTATCATCCTGTGTCATTGATTAAAATTGAGATTCCTGGGATAGAGGGTCACAATGGCCCTTCATGAAAAGGGATATTTTCAGAAGATATTCTAGCATGATCTTACACAAAGGGAAAAATAAAAAAGAATCAACTAATATAAAAACAAGCAAGAGATCCCAAAACAAGAGATAAAATACCTAACAAATCTTCAGTCTGAGGCATTAAGTTCTCATTCCTTCATAAGCCTAATCTTTTCTTTGATCCTCATCTCATTTAATTTATTTACCCATCATGCATACTTAGTCCAAACTGCAGATCATTCTTCATTCTAAGCACAAGCAATCCCACCTTGGCAACTTTGGTAGCTTTTATAGAATTTTCCTATCCCTTGAATGAGCCATATGATCTATTGAAATTTTTCCTTTCAAGTTTCAGCTTGAATTCCTTTTTCTTCACAGTTCTTTTCCTATTCTTACTTAAACTTCTTGAGAGCATGATCTATATTTACCTAAAATTTTTCATAACAAGTAGTATTGTGCCTAGAGCAAAAACATTATTGAATGATTAGTCGATCATGGGCACGTGCATATTAAGTTTCTACAGTTGTGTCCAACTCTTTGCGACCCTATGGGCTGTAGCCCACCAGGCTCCTTTGTCCATGGGATTCTCCAACAAGAATATTGGAATTAGTTGCCATGGTCTCCTTCAGGGGATCTTCCTGACCCAGGGATAGAATCCACATCTCATGTCTCCTGCTTGGTAGGCGAGTTCTTTACCACTAGCAAGGCCTGAGAACAGTAGATCAGTTCAGTTCAGTCACTCAGTCGTGTCCAACTCTTTGTGACCCAATGAACCGCAGCACACCAGGCCTCCCTGTCCATCACCAACTCCCGGATCACCCTAACCCATGTCCATCGAGTCGGTGATGCCATCTAACCATCTCATCCTCTGTCGTCCCATTCTCCTCCTGCCCTCAATCTTTCCCAGCATCAGGGTCTTTTCAATTCAGTCAGCTGTTCGCATCAGGTGGCCACAGTGTTGGAGTTTCAGCTTCAGCATCAGTCCTTCCAGTGAGCACCCAGGACTGATCTCCTTTAGGATGGACTGGTTGGATCTCCTTGCAGTCCATGGGACTCTCAAGAGTCTTCTCCAACACCACAGTTAAAATGCATCAATTCTTCGGCGCTCAGCTTTCTTTATAGTCCAACTCTCACATCCATACATGACCACTGGAAAAACCATAGCCTTGACTAGACACCTTTGTTGGCAAAGTAATGTCTATGCTTTATAATATGCTGTCTAGGTTGGTCATAACTTTCCTTTCAAGGAGTAAGAGTCTTTTAATTTCATGGCTGCAATCACCATCTTCAGTGATTTTGGAACCCAGAAAAATAAAGTCAGCCACTATTTCCACTGTTTCCCCATCTATCTGCCATGAAGTGATGGGACCAGATGCCATGATCTTAGTTTTCTGAATGTTGAGATTTAAGCCAAGTTTTTCACTCTCCTCTTTCACTTTCATCAAGAGGCTCTTTAGTTCCGCTTCACTTTCTGCCCTAAGGGTGGTGTCATCTACATATCTGAGGTTATTGATATTTGTCCCAGCTATCTTGATTCCAGCTTGTGCTTCATCCAGCCCAGCATTTCTCATGATGTTCTCTGCATATAAGTTAAATAAGCAGGGTGACAATATACAGCCTTGACATACTCCTTTTCCTATTTGGAACCAGTCTGTTGTTCCATGTCCAGTTCTAACTGTTGCTTCCTGACCTACATACAGGTTTCTTAAGAGGCAGGTCAGGTGGTCTGGTATTCCCATCTCTTTCAGAATTTTCCACAGTTTATTGTGATCCACACAGTCGAAGGCTTTGGCATAGTCAATAAAGCAGAACTAGATGTTTTTCTGGAACTCTCTTGCTTTTTCGATTACCCAGCGGATGCTGGCAATTTGATTTCTGGTTCCTCTGCCTTTTCTAAAACCAGCTTGAACATCTGGAAGTTCATGGTTCATGTATTGCTGAAGCCTGGCCTGGAGAATTTTAATTATCACTTTACTAGAGTGTAAGATGAGTACAATTGTGCGGTAGTTCGAACATTCTTTGGCATTGCCTTTCTTACGGATTGGCATGAAAACTGACCTTTTCCAGTCCTGTGGCCACTGCTGGGTTTTCCAAATTTGCTGGCATATTGTGTGCAGCACTTTCGCAGCATCATCTTCCAGGATTTGAAATAGTTCAACTGGAATTCCATCACATCCACTAGCTTTGTTCATAGTGATGCTTTCTAAGGCCCACTTGACTTCACATTCCAGGATGTCTGGCTCTAGGTGAGTGATCACCCCATTGTGATTATCTGGGTCATGGAGATCTTTTTTTTACAGTTCTTCTGTGTATTCTTGCCACCTCTTCTTAATATCTTCTGCTTCTGTTAGGTCCCTATCATTTCTGTTCTTTATTGATCGCATCTTTGCATGAAATGTTCCCTTGGTATCTCTAGTTTTCTTGAAGAGATTTATAGTCTTTCCCATTCTATTGTTTTCCTCTGTTTCTTTGCATTGATCACTGAGGAGGGCTTTCTTATTTCTCCTTGCTATTCTTTGGAACTCTGCATTCAAATGGATATATCTTTCCTTTTCTCCTTTGCTTTTCGCTTCCGGATCAGCAGTTGCCAAATCTTTACAGTTTAGCCTTTACAAGCCCTCCTGTATCTGTCCTCTCTGATATCCCAGTCTTACTCTGTCAGTCCACATCCTGTTATTATTTCTCCTGCTAGTCTCTATGCACATAGATTCTTCCCACTGTAGTCTTTATTAAGTACATTGATGCCTCACTCAAAATTTTATCTTCCTCTTACTTATTAATTGAGAAACCGACTTTAATCACACAAATTTCAAGAGTCTCATGCTCTAATCATAGCCTGGATTTCTAGTTCTGTTTACTCACTAATTATTTCCATAACGTATTCATTTATAAATTATTTCACTCATTTCTTAACTATTTTATTAAGCCTACATTCCAGCATAGCAGAACTCCTTTCTACCCTCTATTATAAACAATGTTTTCCTACATTTTCAACTGCATTTTGTTGTTTCCTGTATCTAGAATAGCTTTTGAATCAGCACATTCAAATTATAGCCATGTGTTTCAAGGGCTTTCTAGAAAATATATATATATACACACACACACACACACATATATATATATATATATATGTATTCATTTTTTTAAAGAAAAAACTTAAGCATCACTGCAAATGAATATTTAGGGATACCAGAATAAACAGTCTGCAGTCTGTTTCCCCAAACTGAGCAAGAAAGTAGGAAGAGAATTGTAATGTGGAGTCTTAAGTGCCCTGACAGAGGTGTATTATTATTATTATACAGTTATATATAAACATTGAAGTGTGATATCTTTTGGATGTTAGGGGATAGGGAGATTTATGGGAAGAAAAAAATGTCTAAATTAATGTTTGATAAACTCCCAGGACTGGGTCAGACTGTTGGAAGTAAGGGTATAGAAGGCTAGGACAGGAACATGTGCCAGGATTGGGGGGGTGGATGGGAAGAGAGAAACACACATAGACAGATAGTTTTTCACAAGCATGCATTTTCGTAGGTCTAAGGTTTAGAGCTGAAAATTATAATTCTAAGGTGAATGTACTGTTTATGAAAAAGAGAAAAAAAGACTTAAATGCAAGAAATATTTATTTAGAACTTCTCTGTGCATAGCATTTTACATAATATTTTTAAATATCAGTGTTTTTACTGACTAATTAGGGATATATGACAGAGTGCAAGCTGAGGAATACATGGACAGGGTTAATATAAGTAATTCAGAAGACTGTTGCTTAGAAATGCAGAGAGTGAGGGGGCAGTGGCGTTCGGAGATAAGATCTTTAAAAGGGCACCAGGCTAACAGGTGTTTCCAGCTGATTTGGATTTGAGACAGACTTTTGGGGTGAATTTATAAATGGTATTTCAGGAAAAGAAGTTTGTGCAGAAGATTAAAGTAAAAGAAAACCTAGTGTATTTTGTGAAAAATGAAACCCTTGACCAATCAGAATAGGTATTCCAATCACACCAACATATGTAGTTACTTGGCATCTTCACCTTGCTCTTTTTCCTGAAACAAAAGAAAAAAAATATTAAAACCTAATTCTTAGGTACTTCTTTCATTAAAAGTATTCTTGACCATATACTGCATTCCCTACAGAATCAGTCACTTCCTTGTCTGTGTCACTTTATACATTATTTTTCATAGAATGTATCATGTAGAATTTAGTCTACTATTTTCCTATCAGTCTTCACCTACTGCTTTTCTGACTATTCAGAATGCAAGGATAATGTTCTATTCATCCTTTTTCATCATAACATGCAACATTTGACTGCCTATAACAGGTGTGAATGTTGATTATAAATCTTAAAGGGCTGTAAGGGGAGAATTATAGTGCTACAGATAGAGAAAGCAGAGAAGCAGTTTGTCAGATGTTGGAGGTCTTTGCTAAATGATCTGAAAAGCCTGAAAAATAAGAATTTAAGTTGCATACTGATTCTTAAGTGTTAATACTCCTTGGTCATTTTGTAATGTACTTTCAATCACCAGAGGGAAGGAGAGAAAATTGGAGTACTTCAAATAGTCCAAGCTTTTTTTCAGTGTTATATTGTATAATGGTAATAGATCATAATTTATGTGAATTAGCAGACAATTTTAGTATCAGTTATTGAAATAATAACACCCTTACTTAATATTGTGATAATAAAATAACATTTTATTTTATATATATCACCTCAGTCACTTTTTATTGAATAACAAATATTATTTTCATTAAAACCTAAAAATAAATTATCTTGATAGATTACATTTGATATTTCATTTTACATTTGATATTTCAAGAAATTGTGTGTGTGACTTACCTATCCTATGTATAATTTTCATAGCATCTGTACTTTTCTGCATAGAATTTGATTTTCTCTGAAGATTTAAAATTAATTCTTAATAGTATTTATCTAATTTTTATGCATGAACTTAACATGTATACGCTAAGTGTTGTCTTACACTCTAAATATAAGAAACTTGGGATGCTATAGGAACTATACCATATGTTTATACCATGGGTGGTATAAACAACAAACATTTATTATCATAGTTCTAGAGTCTGAGAAGGTCAAGATCAAGGTGCTAGCAAATGTAATGTCTGGTGAGGCCCTCTTCTTAGTTTGAAGAAAACCATTTTCTCGTCGTATCTTCATCTGGCTGAGGGAGAGAAAGAAAGCAAGCTCTTTTCTGTCTCTTCTTACAAAGACTAATCCCATCCTGAAGGCTCTAAACTTACTATCTAATTACTTCTCATGTCCCCCATCTTCAAATATACTACTACTATGGGGATAAGGGTATTAGCATGGATTTCACAGGGATACCAACATTCAGTTCATAGTAATTGTATTAGCATTTTCTATAGATTTTACTTTTTGAAATACTTCAATGTTTCTTATTGAACTATCAATTTGGTAGTTATTAAGTAACAGAGAAAATGCACAAAAATAAAGAATAGCTATTTTGGGTTTGGAGGGAGGGAATATTGCTGTTTATTATCTTGGAATCAATACACTGCATTCATTTCCCAAGCAATAGCGAAAGGCATTTATGATAGCTTAGTTTTCTCATATTTAAATGATAAACAGTACATGAAATAGCTGTAAATTTAGCCACTGTATTTGTAAAGTTATTAGTAGCAGCTAATACTACTTTACCTGTAAAGAAGGGCAGAAAAATTATTTTACATTTAATGAACAAGTATCCCAAATCCATATGATGCCTTGAGTAGACAACCCAGATCTGAGTAATTCCAAGTGCTTAATAACTGTTTTCCCATATCCACCTAAGTCTCTACACTCCCTTCACCTAAGTTTCCCTTTCTCTACAGTGCTGCATGAACTGTTTTTTCAAAACACAAATTATGTATTCCCCCTTCTCTCTTGGGTTTCCCCTGTGACTCAGCTGGAAAGAATTCGCCTACAATGCGGGAGACCTGGGCTCAATTCCCGGGTGGGGAAGACCCCCTGGAGAAGGGAAAGGCTACCCACTCCAGTATTCTGGCCTGGAGAATTCCATGGACTGTATAGTCCATGGGGTCACAAAGAGTTGGACATAACTGAGTGACTTTCACTTTCCCTTTCCCTTCTCTTTTACACTTTATGATCCCTTCTCTCTTACACTTTGTGATGTACCCCTTACACCTCAAAGTGTGTGAACAGACACTGACCTCCAGTGCTTTCCTTTTTTTCAAGTTTCAGTTAGAAACTTGATTTAAACTTCAATTTAAACTCAGTCTCTGCTTACTCTTATAGCCTCCTACAGGGCCAGTCCACTCCAACTCAACTAGCCTACTTTGAGTCTCTTTCACCCACTGTTACATTCATTGATTCATTTATTCACTCATTTAATGAAAGTTTTTGCCCATGCTATTGCCTCTGTCATCATAAATGTTGATATGTTGCAGTTCCACTTCCCTTTGATTATTTTTCCCCCTTCTTGGTTAGAATGTGCATTTCTTGAAATTGTGCATGGCATCTCTTTTCCTTACTATTTTACATTCTCTGTATTGAGCCCAATTGTCAATACACAGACAACACTTTTTGTTTTCAAGAGTAGTGAATTGATTAATAAATCTTTGGGTTCCATGTGCTCTGCATACTGGTTGTGATAGAATGATCTAGTCACAGAAATTCTCTCTTGTCATCTCTTCCCAAACTTCTCTGGAGACAGTTCTTGTGGTTGTTAGCTGGTAGGAAAAGTTGCTACAGAATAAGTCTGTTCCTAATGTCGTAGAAGATGGACTATAGCATCATTTAATTGTGATGAATGTCCTGGCTAGGCAATTAAGCACCCTCAAGAATCTTGCAGTTGAATATTGGAAAGGAGGTAAAAGTGGGGACAAAGATCAAGACCTGCATTACAGTTGTTGTCTGTCGCCCTATCACCAGGCTATCATCAGATTTGATAAGGTATGGAATCACCTCAAGGAATGGTTCATAGCATTGGAATCATCTCTCCTGCATTAAAAGGAATTTTGATAAAGCCTTTTACCCTTACAATATTAAAGAACAACTTTATACTCCAAAGAATTCGACAATCAGTACCGCTAATTTATTCCTAGCCAGTTTGAAGACTAGATTGATTGTCTTTAACATAGTATTTGAATTTCATAAGTGTATCTATTTTTACTCATAAATGATTAAGGTGAATGCAATTTGATGCTACTTTCATTATGAAAGAAAATGAATGAAGCTTCTCAGTTCATCCTCCATAACATAAAACTGCCAGGACCAATGGAAGATAGAGAAGTTAAGTATTTAGAATAGTTTACATTTAGTTTACATTAAAAAATTGTTTTTTTAATTTGGATACAATGGAAAGAAAACAGAGAAATTAAATCTGGATCTTGTTGTCTAATGGTGAGACAGGCAATAATAAAAGAATCATGTGAATAATAATAAAATGGTAATTGTAGTTTTCTTGAAGGGAAGATATATAAGAAACTTGGAGAAAAAATTAGGATGTTTATGTTAATATTTTTATGACTTTCTCTTGGGGATATAATTGAGATATGCATGTGACATTACTCTCTTTCATTTATGCTAAACTATATGAATATGTGACATTCATAATAATTATTTGCCTTTTGTCAATCAGATTTTCTTTATGTGCCTGCTTCTGGATTCATATTGTCTTCTAATCTTGCGGCCTCTCTTTACATGTTAAAAAACTGTATATGTAACTATAACATCACAAAAGATTGGTATCTTCACTTTTGTGGTAAAAGTCAAGATGATCATGAAGTCAAAGGTTTCTCTGGTTAATACAGTGTACTCTAAATTATTGATATATTCACAGTATTCTTAAGATTACAATTGATATGTTAACAGGATTCGTGAAACTTATTTCCATTTCACATCTAAAATAGATTGTATTAAGATAACAGATCATTCAGAAGAATATAAAAGCGCAGTCCTTAGCTGGTCTGTTGTAAATTAGACTTCTTGGCCTAGAGACCTGGTGAGTTAAACAAGAAATTAAGTTTTTTCACTATTCTGGAAACTGGAAGTCTACTATCAAGATGCTGGTTTCTGGTGAGACCCCTCTTCCTGACTTTTAGATAACCATCTTCTCTCTGTGTCCTCAATTGACTTTTCCTTTGTGTGCATGCAAAAGGAGAGGGGAATATCTGGTGTCTCTTCATTTTCTAAATAGGATACCAGTCTTATCAAATTAGGGACCCACCCATATGATTTCATTTAAACTTAACAACTGCTTTAAAGGGCACAACTCTAGATTTATCTCATAGGAAGAGAAGAATGTGGGATGTAAACTATTGAATATTGAGAAGTATACTAAGATTATATCATGAGAATGGAATTTCCATAAGGACAGGGTTGTGGTTTTTTTTTTTTTTTTTTTTTTGACCACTGTATTCTAAGAGCCTGAAACAATGCCTTGTTCAAAATAAAGTCCTCTAAAGAGTTTGTCAAATGAAAAAATAGCACATCATTTAGTCATACCAACTTTATTTCCTATAAGGACTTTACGATTCAACTGAATAGTTACCGTAATACCGTGAGGTAAAGAGAAATATGGTTTTGAAAATCTGTACAGTTTATTGGAACAGACACTTCATACTGTCGTCGGTTTTCTTTGTTATTGTCGTTTTTCTAAGCTAAGGATGCTGTGTTAACATCTTAATACTCTGTCTACTTTTTAACATTTCTGATGATGACCTAAGATTCAACATTCTTGACTTCTTACTTACAGAACTGTTAACATATCCTAACTTTAGGGCTTCCCTGGTGGCGCAGGGGGTAAAGAATTTGCCTGCAATGCAGGAGACCTGGATTTGATCCCTGGATCAGGAAGATCCTCTGGAGAAGGGATTTAATGTTAACATTGAAGTCTTAGGCAACACAAAAATGAATATATTATTGTTTGAGAAACATTTATTTTACAGTTTTTGAGGCCATATATAATCAGGTAATAAATAAATGGAGAATTGGCATTCGTTTAATCTGTTTTCTAAGAAAAACTCTATCGTATTAATTTGAGCACACAATAAAAAAAAAGCCATTACCTTTTATTAAAACCATTCTGTTTATTTTGATGATCTGTATTGAAAGGTGGTTTATTAGTTTCCACAAAATTCGCAAGAAAATTGCTTCAATTGTAATTGTTTTCCTTCACCTTTTTAAATCATTTTATAATTTGTCTTCTATATGAGGTAATCAGAATGCAGAATAATGTAGAGACAAGAGCCTTGATTTTAGAAATAAGCATGGCTACATTGTAATCCCTGACAGCTAAACTGCTTCCTAGCTGTGTGCTCTCTGGAAATGTAGATATAGTTTTTTTTTTTTCCCCTCCAGGCTATGTGAGAAATAAAAAAGGCTCCCACTCTGTTCTTTTAACAGAGGTTCTTTTTGTTTCATTTAGTTTTTGTTTTGCAGTAATAATTGTTTTATATTGAACTATTTAAACATTTAAATATTGATCTTTGTATTTTATTAAAATCAATTTAGATTTTATTGACTAGAAAATGAATAGTATCAGTGTATGTTTCTGTAAATAATACAGTCTGCTGCATACTATGCAGGAGAATTTTTAAAGTTTTGAAAATATAAAAATAAAAGACCTGTGTTTGGTAGGAAAGAAGCCTCCTAGAGATCTTGTACTCTACATTGGTAAATGTGTATTTTCAAAACTAGGCTGACTCAAATCACGTAAGGTTGTGACCTTTCCCTTGTTATCTGTCACTAACAAGCTTAACAGCATTGAGGATGTTAGTGACAAATGTAAGAAAATAGGTCACCTTTGCTCATTTTGAATATAGTAGGTGCCGCTTTTCATATGTGGTTGTCAAATTAACCCTGGGAATATTTTTCAGGTGTCAAGTTTACATTGTTAAATTTTGATGTATGGATATTTGGCTTTATTTTGATGCCAACAAATTTAGTGTTTCTTAAATTTATTCAAGTCTCTCTTCCACCAGCTTTTATTCAATTAAATTTTAGTACAGAGAATATTTAACAAAGAAGAATATACTATAGTCTTTGCTGTCTTTTGTAAAATGCATGCTGTGTGTTTTCTAAAATAGGCATCTTTTCTGTCTTTATGCAGGTTATCTCTTTTACTGTCTGACTCTCATTTTTTTCCTCTCACACACATTGCATGTACACACAAACCCACACTTGTGTTATGATAGAAAATAGCAAATACTCTTCAAATTAGAACTTTTGACATTGATCTTGAGGATGTACATACATTTTCTTTATCCTTCAACTCTTCTGTGAGGATGGTATTATCTTCATTTTACTATGGTAAAAAGATATTTTGTGAGAGAAGGAGGTTTGATTCCGTTTTCTTGATGAATAAGTTTTGGACCTGGGATTTGAATCTTAGTTCATCTGGATTTGCAGGCTGTACTCATCCTATTTTCCTGCCTGTAGAGGTGAAAGGATAAGAAAAGATATACAGGGGTTATTTTAAAAGAAATCATTACTATAGAGGCTGGTTGCTGAGTATTATTCAAAATTCAAAATTTTGAGTAACACATAGAGAATTTATTTTAAAATATTTTGGAGACTAACATCTCAGTAAAACCATTTTTTCCCTAATTTTATCAGTGTTTCTTTTATGACTTAAGGTCGTTCTCCTATTTCAAATACACAGAAAGCAGTTGAAAGTATATTTCAAAGAACCTTTGGAGTGAACCAGTAATAGGAGAAACCAAAAATTTTGCATTTATTCTTAAAATGAAAGGTACAAGCTTTCTTCACTACATAGTCCTCTTCTGATGGCCCCCAATCCCAGTTCCCTGGCTTTCCAAAGCTAACACCCTTGATTAAGAGGACATCTGTGCCAAAGACTGCTTGGAACTTTTCCAGTCACAAAATTCACAGGCTCTGGCTGCTTTTTATTCATTATCTCTTACATATCCATCAATGACTCAAGCCAGACACCAAGCAAGCCAGCACACTTTTTGATCTGCCAAAACAACCCATGAAAGAGGTAAATCAGTCCAAGTCTGATAAATTATCTGTGAGCAAATTAGATATTCTTCTAGCAAGTGTCAACACTGTAACCAAGCAGAGATGACAGTTCACAGGCTCCTCATTGGAATACATCAGCAAGAACATTTTTGTAACCATGGTAAATGTACTAAACTATTTTTGAAACATTAAACTAAGCTTATATCTGAATTTAATAAGAGGGATTGGGCCACATCACTAAAACACAAAGCAAAATTGTGATTTGACAATTTGCCATTGAATTTCATATGTTAATCTTACAAAACTAGTTAAGTTAATCCTCTAAAATTATATATTTATATGAAAACCAAGATAAACAAACAAACAAAAAACCAAGATAACTTCTAGGTATAATTTTAGTTGGCTATCTTTTTTAGTTAGTCGAGTAGGCAAGTTTTAAAATATAATTTGTTTTATATGGATAATGACCAGTCAGGAAAAAACTGTATCTTTTCATAATTGATATTTTTGGCTGTGTCTTAATAATCATCTTTCTAAAAAGATATTCATGTGTCTCACTTGATTCAGACACAAAAGAAGAGTGGGAGGGAAGTAATCGAACATGTGTAAAACTCTTTGTTGGGAATTTGCATATATATGTTCAGCTATTTAGTTCTGGAAAATAATTATTATTCATATTTTATTTATGGTAAAACTGAGGCTTATAAAATTATGTGATCATGAATTAGCAAATGGATCTTATTCTGTTCAGTAGTTTGAATTCTCTCCTAAATCATATAAGGCTCTGCTAAAGCTACTGATTTAAATGACTATTTAGAAACTTACTTCAATATTTTGCAGAAGTTTTACTTCCCATCTTAAGCTATAAAACACTTTGGGGGGGTAAGAGATCTTAAATAAACGTATCCTCCATGTCAGCTAATAAGAGACATTGTACCTGGAAATAGTTATCTGAATATAAACTACAAACCAATATAGATTAATATAAGTGTTCTTACACATCCATAACTTTTAGTACCATTAAATTAGTATAATATTTTGTAAGTAGCCACTTAAATGCAATATATCCAAAATTAAAATTTTTTGTGAGTTTTCTATTTCTGTCCTCTGAAACTGTTTCCCAGTATTTTCTACTGTGGTAGTTGTTTCTATTGCTTACTTGGTCCCTGAGCTAAGAAACTTTTAATTATGCTACACTACTCCTTTTGCTCAACTCCTATACATAATCAGTCATCAAGTACTATAGATTCTACCCTATTAATATTCCCAAATCTGTCTTACATTCTCATGTTTATAACAGACACTCAACAAATACGTTTTCATTAAATTGTTAAATAAAGTGCTGGTTTGTGAATATGTATAGATTATTTTATATCACACATTGCTATATCTGATATATGAATTACTTATAGTGTATGGATAATTGTTGCATATGCTAATTATACATATGAATGAAACAGCGAATGGATGCTTTTACCATTATCCACAGTTCAGTTCAGTTGCTCAGTCATGTCTGACTCTTAGCAACCCCATGGAATGTAGCACGCCAGGCTTCAATCTCCATCACCAACTCCTGGAGTTCACCCTAACCCATGTCCATAGAGTCGGTGATGCCATCCAACCATCTCATCCTCTGTCGTCCCCTTCTCCTCCTGCCCTCAATCTTTCCCAGCATCAGGGTCTTTTCCAGTGAGTCAGTTCTTCCCATCAGGTGGCCAAAGTATTGGAGTTTCAGCTTCAGCACCAGTCCTTCCAATGAATATTCAGGACTGATTTCTTTTAGGATTGACTGGTTTGATCCTCTTGCAGTCCAACGGACTCTCAAGAATCTTCTCCAGCACCAGTTCAAAAGTGTTAATTCTTTGGTACTCAGCTTTCTTTATAGTCCAACTTTCACATCTATACATGACTACTGGGAAAACCATAGCTTTGACTAGATGGACGTTTGTTGGCAAAGTAATGTCTCTGCTTTTTAATATGTTGTCTAGGTTGGTCATAGCTTTTCTTCCAAGGAGCAAGTGCCTTTTAATTTCATGTCTGCAGCCACCATCTGCAGTGATTTTGGGGCCCAGAAAAATAAAGTCAGCTACCGTTTCCACTGTTTCCCCATCTATTTGCTGTGAAGTGATGGGACCAGATGCCATGATCTTAGTTTTCTGAATGTTGAGTTTTAAGCCTACTTTTTCACTCTCCTCTTTCACTTTCATCAAGAGGCTCTTTAGTTCTTCTTTGCTTTCTGCCATAAGGGTGGTGTCATGGTTTTTCCACATATTTTTGTGTTAAATTGCATGGTTTATGGCTCAGATGGTAAAGCGTCTGCCTACAATGCGGGAGACCTGGGTTCAATCCCTGGGTTGGGAAGATCTCCTGGAGAAGGAAATGGCAACCCACTCCAGTACTCTTGCCTGGAATATCCCATGGATGCAGAAGCCTGGTAGGCTACAGTTCATGGCGTCGCAAAGAATCAGACAAGACTGAGTGACTTCACTTTCACTTTTCACTTTCACATGGTTTATCCACATGGTTTTGTGTTAAATTACATAGTTCTCGCTATGTTTGGTAGAATAGTTAAGTTCATTCTAAACATTCCCCAGTTAGGGAGACAGAGAGGTGACTAACCAGTTTGCTAATCCACAAGAGGAATGTTTGAGCAAACTATTTTAGAGAGTTATTTGCAACTCTTTACTAAACAGACATCTGTTTATGTTAAGGATTTCCCAGATGGCTCAGTGGTAAAGAATCTGCCTGCAATGCAGGAGACCCAGGTTCCATCCCTGGGTCCGAAAGATCTCCTAGAGAAGGAAATGGCTACCCACTCCAGTAGTCAAAACTGGGAGAAGTCCATGGACAAATGAGCCTGGTGGGCTACAGTCCATGGAGTTCCAAAGAGTTCATGTTAAAGGCCTACTGTCTTTCATAATTAAGTGTATGATTTTTGTAAGTTAAGGTTTTGGTATATTTATACCAAATTTTGAAGTAAATTAAAAAATTAAACACCAAAAATTATTTCTGTTTAAGTTCACTTGACATACAGATAAGCTATTATGTTGATTCTTTTCTCATCAGTATTTCTCTTATTTCCCAGAATTGTCTGTCTTTCGGGTATTACTTTATTACAAAGTTATGTACTCATGAGACCTCATTATATATCCAACTTTATTTTCAGTCATCAAATTAATGTTTTTATTAAGATAAAGCATGATATTGCCTGAATAGTTACTTTCTACAAAATGTGTCTTGAAATATTTAAAACTCTTTAAAATAAAAAATGAAACTTTTGTAGTAATAAAGAATGATATTTTAGGTTAAGGAAAGCTAATTGGAATTAAATTGATATATGTAGTGAATTATTTCAGATACAAACAGAATAGATGCAAACATGATTTTTTTTCAAAAGGAGAGAAACATGAGAATAGCGTAATTATAAACATTTGAAAATAGAGTCAAGCCCAACTGTGAGGTGTATAACTTTTCAAGGAAGTATATCAAATGCCTCTGTATTTATGTATTTGTTTGTTTCCCTTCTCTTCTGTTTAGTTGCCTGGATAAGAGTTAAGAGTTGAACAAACAAAAAAAAAGCACTTTAGAAGTTGTTTTTATTTAACTTGGATGTTTTAAACTATTATGTTTTGGCAAAATCGAGTTAAAAGTCTAATATAAATTAATTAGTATATAATTAATTATTTATTTTATTCAAACATGAAATACTGTATATGCATATTATTACAATATGCTATATTATGTATAAATATAAGTAAGGGTTTAAAAAGTTCTTCCCCTGAAGAAGCTCAAAATTTATTCAAAGGATATGTGCCTATACAATTTCTATTATAAAAGATGTGAATAAGTATTATTAGATTTATTATACAGTAGAACCACAAGGCCCACTGTGCTTGTAAATGGCTGAATTCACTGTTTCTTTTTCCTACTCAATAATAGGGAACATTTTAGGAAGTGTTTGAGTCAGTTGTCTTATCTGTTTTCTGGTGCCACCATAACAGCGTATAACAGACTGAATGGATTAAACAAGAGACATTTATTTTGTTACATCTCCAGAGATTCTAAACCCAGAATCAAAGTGTCAGCTGGGTTGCTTCTTTCTGGTAGGCAAAAGGGAAGGCTCATATTCCAGGCCTCCATCCTTGGCTTGTAGATGGCTGTCTTCTCCCTGTATCTTCACATCATCTTCCCTCTATACACGTCTGTTCAAATTTCCTCTTCCTAACCCTATTATATTAGGGTTTACAAAAATATCCCATTTTAATTTAAATACCTCTGTTATCTCCAAATATGGTCACATTCTGAGGCATTAGAAGTTAGAACTTCAGCAAAGGAATTTTAGAGGGATACAATTAAGTCCACCGTACTCCACCCTTTGACACCCTAAATGTTACACTTTCTCAAATGCTAAGCACGTTTACCTCATCCCAAAAGACCCCAGAGTCTTAAGCCATTCCACAAACAAATCTAAGTCCAAAATCTCCCCTAAATATCATGCACATCAGATATGACTGAGACTTGAGGTCTGATTCATCCTGAAGGAAAATGTCTCCTCACCTGTGATACTGTGAACCAGATAAGGTCTTCATTATTAAAATACAGTGCTGAGATAGGCATAAGATACACATTTTCACTTCAAATTGAAGAAATCAGAAAGGAAAAAAGGGTTAATGATCCCAAGGAAGATCAGAAAACTGAAAGTGTCTCAGTCACATCTGACTCTGCAGCCCTATGAACTGTCGCCCATCAGGTTCCTCTAGCCATTGAATATTCCAGGCAAGAAAACTGGAGTGAGTTACCATTTCCTTTTCCAGGTGATCTTCCCAATCCAGGGTCGGAACTAAAGTCTCCTGCCTTGCAGGCAGATTCTTTACCTTCTGAGCCACCAGGAAAGACCCAGAACTATGAGGGGAATTTCCATTAGATATTAAGGGTCTGGAATAACTCCTTGGATCAGTGCTCTGACCTCTCAGCCCACGGGAGTGGCAGTCATGTCTTTATCCCACCAGGGTGGTGTCCCCCATCACCCCCATGACCTTGAGTGGGAAATAAAATATGTAATTACTGTAAACCATAAATATATTCTCAGAGAGTGTAAAGTTTGTATCAATATAAATTTCTCATAAAGGTACATTAATGTAGTTACTTTTTGATGTACACACTATTGTTATCATCATACATTGAAATTTATAATGAAACTGTGCTTTATTTCCCCCTCTGCTTATAGGAAACTAATGGGCTACAAAAATTTTTGCTTTTTTTTGGGAATATAGACTAATTTATTCTCTTTAGATCATTAAAAAAAAAAAAAAAAACACCAACTGCTAAACACAGTATCCAACAGGATGTAGCAAATAACTCCATTATTCTTACTGTGTTTTAGATATAAAAACCTTAATTAAATCCTAGTTGAGTTGATCTTTAAGTATGATTATAGTTGCCAATTATAGAGCAATTACTATATGCATGCATTTTGCAGATGTACCATTTGTTGTTGTTTAGTTGTTAACTCACATCGTACTCTTTTGTGACCTCATGGACTGTGGCCTGCCAGTCTCCTCTGTCCATGGGATATCCTGGCAGGAAGGCAAGAATACTGGAGTGGGTTGCCATTTCCTTCTCCAGAAGATACACCATATATAACACACATAAACATATTTATGTGTATTATTGAGTGCAAGTTGGTATGTCTGACCCTCTACCAATGAAAATGTATGCCTATATTACAAAATGCTTAAAACTGTGTGAAATAATAAAATTTATTGAAATTGTCTACAGAATCATTATAAATTATTTTTGGTAGTATTCAGAGCATGTATATGGACACTAGTGAAAAAACAAATATAATTTCTCCCTTTATTTCATAATTTATTTTGACATGTAATATATATGTAAAATAGTAATTAAAATCCAGTAGAGCATATAAATGAGATATCAAATAAGGCCTATATTCAATCAGTATAGATTTAAATATGGTTGTGATTAAAAAAAAGCTATATAAGAATACAGTTCTGAAAGGAGTAGATTGTAGAGTTATTATCCTACCTAGCTTCCAATAAACCTTTGAAGGCAAAAGTTAATTAAAAATGAGAGAATAGATTCATCATTTTGTGTGGTAGCCAGAGAGAGCTCACTTTTGTTGTTTCCCCTTATTATTTATATACAAATTTGTCTTTTGAATCATGCTTGATGTTTTTCTCTTGATAATTTCTCTTTGTGGTTTCAGTAAAATTGAACATGAACATGAGGATGTATTTCATTATGCTTTTTTTGAACCAATGACAATGACTTAAGATATGCTTATTTTGTCATGTTTTATCCATTCTTCTCAAAGTATCAGAAAATTCAATAATGTACATTTTGTAACAAAGTGTCCTGAAGAAGCATAAATTCTATAGAGAGCAGAAACATATGAGTATTTTATTTATACTGAACACCTGCAGACTGGGCTTTTTTCCACTTGCTTTTCATTTGGAAATGGGAGAAAAGAGCTCTGAGCATCATCAGTGTCTCTTATTTGTCTACTTTGAACCTGCTACTGCTTTATGCTGGTGGGTTTTTTCCACTTTGGAAACATTTTCATTGTTTATTTGTTAGCATGTGTGGAGACTTTAAACAAGAGATTAACATATTTAAATGTTGAAAGTACCTTACAAAAGGCTTCTGATTTTTCCTAAAATATATAATGAAATATTCAAAGGGTTTTTTCATAACGTACTTAACTGAGGGAAAATGCTGAGTACCACAGAACTAAGGTGATGTAAGTTACCAACCATCATAATAATAGAAAAAGTTTTCTCTTGCTGGTTTCTAAAACTGAGCTGCCTCATGTGAGGGGGTCATGATGCCAGGTCACAAGGATGGCCTGTAGCTGCTGATACTGACTCCCGCAGCTGGAAGCAAGTGAGAAATCCTAGTCTTGATTTTATCAACAACCCGAATGAGGTTGCAAGACCTGTGGCCTCTTGGAAGAGTTGACGCCCTAGCCATCACCACGAATTCTGCCTGTTCAGACCTGAACACAGGACCTAGCAAATCCATTGTGGTAGGCTGAATGACAGCTCCTCAAAGATAACACGTGTTAATCCCTGGAACCTATGTGTGTCGTCCACTCAGTCGGGTTCACCTGTTTGTGACCCGATGGACTTCAGCCTGCCAGGATTCTCTGTCCATGGATTTTCCAGCCAAGAATTGTGGAGCGGTTCGCCATTTCTTCTCCTATGATATTACCCCAAATGCAAAACGACTTTGCAGGAGTAATTCAGTTAAGGATCTTAAAATGGGAGATTGGCCCACATTATCCAATGGGAGCTATCTATTGTCAAATGCATGACTAAATAAATCAATGATGAAATGGTCTCAGATCACACACACACACAAACATTTTCAGATGAGTGAGTCAAAAGTCCCAAATGCCTCATTTAGTTGAAGAAAATGGGAAAAAAGAACACCGTAAGCTAAGTTCACTATTAAGGGACAGAACAGAAACATGTGAGCAGAAGCTCTTAGAAGAAGAAATAGGCAGCAGTTTCAGCATTAGTAAGGAATGACTTCATCTTCCAGGAAGACATAGCAGCCCCAAGGCAGACCTGTGTGCATTCTTTTCACAATGCCGTGCTGACTTCAAATTTATTTTGCATTTTGGAGACTGATATTCTATAAATAAATTAATAAACAAGAGGAAATGTTTTTAAAAGATTACCCCAGTGGGAACTAGATGCAAAGGTTCTTAGGAGAGAGAGCAAGAAAATCAAGAGATTAGAAGACAGATCAAAAGTGGAAACAGAGAGTGGAGTGATGCAATTTGAGAACAGAGGAAGGGGCCACAAACCAAGGAATACAGGAAGCAACAGAAACTCAAAAAAGAGGTAATGGAATCTCCCCTGAAAGCATGCAGCAGGAAACAGCCTGGCCAACACCTGACCTCAGCTTTAGTTTAGTGAAATTGACTTCAGGTTTCTGATCTCCATAAACATAACGAATATAAATTTGTATTGTATTAAGCAACTAAGTTTGTGGTAATTTATTGTAGCCATAATGGGAAACGAATACACTCATGCTGATTCCTGACCCATGGAAACTGTGCAATAATAAATTTGCATTGTTTTAAGCACCAGATTTGTGGTCATTGTTATGCAGCAACAGAAAACAGTGTCTGTAGATAATTGCAGTTATTCCACAATGATATTTAATCTCAGACACCTTCTGTTCTGTCTCTCATATGACCCAAATTAACTAATATTCAAGCCAAATTAATCAAGGTACAGACCTTTAAAAACAACATACTGTTGCTTGCATGTAACATTCACCGAGCAGAGCATAGCCTTTCCTTTTTATTTTCTTTTATTAAATGCCATCATTCAATGAAAACTATCTTAATCAGCTTAGACTGCTATAACAAATTACCATAGACTGGATGAATTAAACAACAGACATTTATTTCTCACTGTTCTGGAGGCTGGGATTTCAAGATCAGCTTGCCTGCATGGCTGGATTTTGGTGAACACTCTCTTCCTGGTTTATAGGTGATGGTCTTCTGGCTGTGTCCTCACCTGGAGATGAGAGAGAAAAAGACAAAACTTTTTTTTTTTTTTCCTTTAAGGACACTATAACCCCATCACAGAGCTTCATCCTCATAACTAACTACTTCCCAAAGGTCCATTGTCCTTTTAGGGGTTGGGGTTTCAACACATGAATTTTGAGGAGACACAAATGTGTCCTTAACAAGGACCATTTGTCAGATCCAACTTTCCTAAAACATTATGCCCACACCAAAAATGTTTTAATATTTTTCTTGAGGTATAATTGAATACAATACATTATGCATATTTTGGGTGTACAATTTGGTAATTAGTGACATATTTATATACCTGTGAAAATATGACCAAAATTAAGGTAGTGAATATATCCATCACTCCCAAAAGTTGCCTCATGCCCTTGTGTAATCCTTCCCTACACATCTTCTTTGCACTGAACCTCCCCAGGTAATCACTGATCTGCTGTCAAAATAAGTATGCTTGTTCCAAAATTTTATGTAAGTGGAATTATATACTATACTCCTTTGTCTACCTTCCTTCACTCCTTATAATTATTTCAAGATTCATTCCGTGTTGCTGTATTAGTTTCCTCCCCTAAACTGAGTACTTTCAGCAAAAAGTCCCTAGTTCAGGGAATCTTTGCAACTCCAACTGGATCCTCCTTTGCTATGGCCTAGGCATATACTCTCAGTAAGCTGAAGCCATGTGGGATGTAGCATTTTGTTTATTTCCAGTGTGAAACTCACTATTTTGTTTCTCATTTCTCAGGGATCACTCCCCTTCCTTGCCTGATGTCTTGAAAACTGTATTATATATTAATATTTGTGTTGGATATTTTTTTCCTTTGTTTCAAGCAAGAGAGTCCTTAATAATTCATCTTGGATGAAAGTGGCAGCTCCAAACCATTATGAATTCTCATAGAATTTATTACTGTAACCACTCATTTTACATTTACCACTTGCCATTTTGAAAAGATGCTTACCTTTTCATCTATAAGCTAAGATATATGAGTGAGTCCTTATATTTTATTCTAAATCTGTCACCAGTATAGTGCTTTGCTTAGGAGTTTGTATTAAGGAAAACTCAAAGCATGTTATATTAGAAACGAAAAGGTGATGCAAGTAAAGTGAGCTTTTGTGGAGACATGTGATGTGATTCTTAGAATTACTGATTTTCTCTGTGAAATAGCTACCGTTTATGATTTGTTTGAATTTGAGAGTTATGGCAGTGTATAAATACGAGTACATGGAGAAATCTCCAGAACCAAAAAGCCTGTCTTTGAATTTTGATTTTGTCATTTACCATCTGAATGATGAGTCTATCTGTGCCTCAGTTTCCTTATCTATCATGGGGAGAGATGATTAATAAATGAACTTAGCACAAAAAGTTGTGTAAGAATTTGGTAAGTTAACAAAATTAAAGTAATAACAGTTGTGCCTAAGAATTTACCTAAGTAAATGTTAGTTATTTCTTTAAAAAGCACTTAGAACTGAAAAAAGTGCACTAGCTTTGTTCTCTAAGGGTTTGTGGCATATCAAAATTTCTGTATCCAAATATGTGTTTCTGTGATAAGCTGCCAAGTTGGTCTGGCAAATCCATTAGTGATGCACGCATGTGTGCATGCTAAGTCACTTCAGTTGAGTCCGACTCCATGCGACTCTGTGGACTGTATCCTGCCAGGCTCCCCTGTCCTTGAGATTCTCCAGGCAAGGATACTGGAGTGAGTTGACACCCCCTCCTCCAGGGGATCTTCCGTTATCCGGGGATTGAACCCAGTGTCCCATAGGTCTCCTGCATTGGCAGGCAGGTTCTTTACCACTAGCACCACCTGGAAAGCCCCCCTTTAGTGGTATATGATTGTAAAGTTTTAAAGAAGCCTACTTTTGTGATCCTGATGGAAACTTGTGTAACTGAAACGCAGTTTGTTGAGTGTCAGTAGAAACTCATGATGTAAGATCTTAGTCAAAAGTCTGCCACCTATTGTAAGATAATATAAAATGTTCTTTGGAAATTTTGAAAAGAAATCTTTTGAGAAAGGTGTTTTTCCCACACATTTTTCAGTTCACCCTGGGGATACAATATGTGATATCCATTGGTTCCATAGTAACTGAATTTAAGAGGTTTTAAAAGTGACCAGATATGACCCATACAAGACATGAGAATTTCAGCTGTTAAAATTGAGGTGAAGCTATGGTTTTAGCTGAATTGGAAACTGAATTACTGCTTACTGTCAGACAGAACAGTTATCTTTAATGCATTGGGGTTAAAGTCATTGGGAAGACAAGCATCACATGGTTATATCATATCACAGTGAGCTGTCTCCACTGTGGCAAGTGAACAGTTCCATTTTTGACTATCTTTTACATTTTTAAAGCAAAATACATACACTAAGAAAAAGGATAATCCTGATATTAAAAATATTAAACTGAAGGCAGGTATCAAATCTGTAGGCAATATTGTAAATTATTCTAATAGCCTGAAAGAACAACGGGTTCCAGTGATGAACCTTGAGGAAAATGGATGTAGAACATGCAAATGCAGGTCCCTGTACTTACAGACATGCATACTATTTAAAAGTACCTCTTTAGTATGTTTAGCCTGCTGGATTTCATTACAGGCATTTAATTAAAAAATAATATACATGTTTAAATTTCAAACTATCTCCATTACAGAATTTTTTCCCCCTTACCTGGGGCAAATATACATTAAAACAGTGCACAAAATACATTTTAGAGTATTTTTGCATGTATTTCATACAGATTTACTGAGAACTATCCTGATCATAACTTATAGATAAATCAATCAATGTCAATATTAATATAACTTAATTCAGTTTGGCCATGACTTATTACCATTACTTTATTACCTAATTGAAGTGACAGAAATGGTAGGGACCTAACAGAAGCAGAAGATATTAAGAAGAGATGGCAAGAATACACAGAAGAACTGTACAAAAAAGATCTCCATGACCTAGATAATCACAATGGGGTGATCACTCATCTAGAGCCAGACATCTGGAATGTGAAGTCAAATGGGCCTTAGGAAGCATCACTACGGTCAAAGCTAGTGGAGGTGATGGGATTCCAGTTGAGCTATTTCAAATCCTCAAATATGATGCTGTGAAAGTGCTGCACTCAATATGCCAGCAAATATGGAAAACTCAGCAGTGGCTACAGGACTGGCAAAGGTCAGTTTTCATTCCAATCCCTAAGAAAGGCAATGCCAAAGAATGCTCAAATTACCGCACAGTTATACTCATCTCACACACTAGTAAAGTGATTATTAAAATTCTCCAGGCCATGCTTCAGCAATACGTGAACCGTGAACTTCCAGATGTTCAAGTTGTTTTAGAAAAGGCAGAGGAACCAGAGATCAAATTGCCAACATCCGCTGGATCATTGAAAAAGCAAGAGAGTTCCAGAAAAATATCTATTTCTGCTTTATTGCCTATGCCAAAGCCTTTGACTGTGTGGATCACAATAAACTGTGGAAAATTCTGAAAGAGATGGGACTACCAGACCACCTGACTTGCCTCTTAAGAAACCTGTATGCAGGTCAGGAAGCAACAGTTAGAACTGGACATGAAGCAACAAACTGGTTCATGAAATCAACCATCTTGAAATTAACCGTCTTGAAATTAAAAGACGCTTACTCCTTGGAAGGAAAGTTATGACCAACCTAGACAGCATATTAAAAACAGAAACATTACTTTGCCAACAAAGATCTGTCTAGTCAAGGCTGTTATTTTTCCAATGGTCATGTATGGATGTGAGAGTTGGACTATAAAGACAGCTGAGTGCTGAAGAATTGATGCTTTTGAACTGTGGTGTTGGAGAAGACTCTTGAGAGTCCCTTGGATTGCAAGGAGATCCAGCCAGTCCATCCTAGAGGAGATCAGTCCTGGGTGTTCATTGGAAAGACTGATGCTGAAGCTGAAACTCCAGTACTTTGGCCACCTGATGCGAAGAGCTGATTCATTTGAAAAGACCCTGATGCTAGGAAAGATTGAGGGCAAGAAGAGAAGAGGACGACAGAGGATGAGATGGTTGGATGGCATCGCCGACTCAATGGACATGGGTTTGGGTGGACTCTGGGAGTTGGTGATGGACAGGGAGGCCTGGCGTGTTGCAGTTCATGGGGTCGCAAAGAGTCGGACACGACTGAGCAACTGAACTGAATTGAACTGAAGCTAGCACTTTGGTTTACCAGAAACCTACTTACTACTTAGTTTAGAACAATAATCTTTCAGTGCTCTGAGGGTTAACCAATCGAAATGCCAAAACTAAAGCCTTTTATTGAATCTGTTCCTATACTCTGTATTCCATAGCGGTATATAGCCCTTTCTTTTATGAATTTGAAGAAATGTTGTAGTGATGTGGTATAGCAAAATTATAATGATGTGATAAATTACAGAAAATAGTTTCTACTGACAGTATTTGGTGAGCAGCGTTTAACTTTTTAGTTTTAGGTGTTTTGTTTTTGTTTTTTTAATTTTCTTCCTATTAAAAACAGTAATATGAAACTTGGTCCTTATGCTTGATATAATAGCTGTTAAAATAAAACAAAATATATGATAATATTTAAAGAGGTATAGAATTCCAAGGCAAATGGGCAATTAGTGTGGTTTGGAGGAGGGGGATTTCCTTATTACTGTGAACTGAATTGTGTCTTCCCTCAGATTATATGTTGACGCTCCGACCCCTAATGTTATGTCTTTTGGAGGTGGGGCATTTAGGAGGTAATTACGTTTAGATGAAGTTGTACGGTTGAGGCCCTCAAGATGGAATCACCACTGGTGCCCTCACAAGGAGAAATCAGAGGCTTGCTTGGGCTCTCTCTCTAGATATGCTGAATGTGCACCGCAACAAGATGGCGGCCGTCTGTGGTACAGGAAGACGGCTCTCAATAGAAAGCTAATCTTCATCTTGAACTTCCTATTTTCCAGAACTATGAGAAATAATTTTAATATAATTTTCATAACCTAGATTTTTGATGGTGAGCATGCTATAGCATATTCAGAAGTCAGGCTGCAGTGTTGTATGTGTGAAACTTATACAGTGTTATAAACTAGTGTTACCTCAATTAAAAAAAAAAAGGGAATAATTTTAATAATAAAAGGCCCACAGAACAGACTTTTGAACTCTGTGGGAGAAGGTGAGGGTGGGATGTTTCAAAAGAACAGCATGTATACTATCTATGGTGAAACAGATCACCAGCCCAGGTGGGATGCATGAGACAAGTGCTCGGGCCTGGTGCACCGGGAAGACCCAGAGGAATCGGGTGGAGAGGGGGGTGGGAGGGGGGATCGGGATGGGGAATACGTGTAAATCTATGGCTGATTCATGTCAATGTATGACAAAAACCACTGAAATGTTGTGAAGTAATTAGCCTCCAACTAATAAAAAAAAATAATAATAATAGAAGGCCCAGTCTTATTGACTGAATCAGCATCCTTGATATTAGGACCTCTGTGATAATAGTGATTAGCAGTTACAGCTTTTTCAACTGAGCTATTTTACTTCTTGGGAGACATGTTACTTTTCTATGAGGCTCTACTTAAGCATTTATATAAGGATTGACTGCATTTGGATAGTTACTAGAACCCTACTTATGCCGAATTATTTCTCCTATTTTTCAATAGACCCTTTTCAAAGGGGCTGCTGCCATTTGTCTGCTCAGTCATGTCTGACTTTTTGTAACCCCATGGACTGTAGCCCACAAGGCTCCTCTGTACATGGGATACTTCCCATTTATGAAGTTTTGACAATATATACTTCATCTCAATTTACTCACGTGGGAACCAAGAGGAGAAAATCAACAGTCCAACAAATATGGTGACTCCTACTACTAATACGCTCAAACGGTATGCTATGTACTCTGTGGCTTCAGGATGACCAAAATTGTTCCTATGATTGAACTGAATAAACATTGATTATCAATATTAAATCCAAACATATTTATATTCTCAGTAGCTCTTAACATACATGTGATACAATGGTACTGACTTCATTTTGAATCTCTGCTCAGGACCTTCTGTTACTGAAGGGAAATCTTTCTTCAAATTATAGATGTCTTTAGATTTTACGCCCTGAGAGTCATGAGCTTTGAGTTTCACTCAATGGTCTTTGCCATGTAACGTAGTGTTTCCCCAGCCTACTTAACCAAGATTTTTGATATGGAAGTCATGTTTGTTTAACATTATTTATTTGATTTAAAAAGACTTTTTTTTTTTTTTTTTTACTTTCTTTTCTTTTTTTTTTATTTTATTAGTTGGAGGCTAATTACTTCACAACATTTCAGTGGGTTTTGTCATACATTGATATGAATCAGCCATAGATTTACACATATTCCCCATCCCAATCCCCCCTCCCACCTCCCTCTAAGGATGCTACTTTTTAAAAACCAGAGAACATTTTTGAATTCTGATACACAAAACTTTAGTAATTTTTTACTTCATTCTTTTTCTTACCAATTTTATGATCCTCGGAGGATTAAACCATTAGGATTGTCTTTAAAATGGAAAAATCACATCAGAGGAAAGCTAGTACTTTGCATTCAATGACATTTATTGTTTCTTTATAAAATAATTGAATGAAGTTACAGGTTTTGCATTAGAAATTTTACCAAAGTAAAAATATTTTTGTATTTTATGCCAATTAATATGGTGAAAAATAAAATTAAAATAAAAGACAAGTTGTTAAAGTGCTTAAGAGTTTGTATGTTGATGTAGGTTGTTTCTATATAACATTAAGCATTGAATTAAATATAAAAAGAGCAAGCCTTGTTACTTAGAATGGAAGATAAGGAGAGAAGTATCTAAGTATTGAGAAAAGCTGCCATTCAAGATATCTAGTTGCTCTTAAGATTACTCTAAACATGTTTGTTTGCAGCTACTTTTGATGGCAAGCTCATCTAAATTGAAAGAGAATTGAGGAGGTTTGTTATGTATAAACCAGGTTGAGTGAGGTCCTTAATGAGAGACTAGAAGGAAGAGAAAGCAGTAAGTGTCAATCACCTTTTCAGAGGGCTTCCTTGGGGGCTCACATGGTAGAGTCTGCCTACAATACAGGAGACCTGAGTTTGATCCCTGGATCTGGAAGATGCCCTGGAGAAGGGAATGGCTACCCACTCCAGTATTCTTGCCTGGAGAATCCCATGGCCAGAGGAGCCTGGTGGGCTCACACAGAGTCAGAAATAACTGAGTAAGTAGCAGTTTTACCTTTTCAAAAAATTTGGGTATAATTAAAGACTGAAGAATTGATGTTTTTGAACTATTGTGTTGGAGAAGACTCTTGAGAGTCCCTTGGACTGCAAGGAGATCCAACCAGTCCATCCTAAAGGAGATCAGTCCTGGGTGATCACTAGAAGGACTGATGCTGAAGCTGAAACTCCAATACTTTGGCCACCTGATGTGAAGAGTTGACTCATTGGAAAAGACCCTGATGCTGGGAGGGATTGGGAGCAGGAGGAGAAGGGGATGACAGAAGATGAGATAGCTGGATGGCATCACCGACTCGATGGACATGAGTTTGAGTAAATTCCGGGAGTTTGTGATGGACACGGAAGCCTGGCGTGCTGCGATTCATGGGGTCGCAATGAGTCGGACATGACTGAGTGACTGAACTGAACTGAACTGAAAGAAGAAAAGGCTGAAGGAAAATGCATATTCCATCATCTTAAAATTTATAATTAAATTCTCAAAGCTTTAATTTTTGATTTTTAAAAAATTTTTAGCTGTGTTGGGTCTTTGTTGTGTGTGGGCTTTCTTTAGTTGTGGAGAGCATGGGTTACCCTCTAGTTGCGGTGTGCTGGCTTTTCATTGATACAGCTCCTCCTGTTGTGGAATACTGGCTCTAGGTCCTTGGGCTTTAGTAGTTCCAGCAAGTGGATTCAGTAGTTGTGGCTCATGGGCTCTAGAGCAAAGGCTCAGTAGATGAGGTGCACAAGCTTACTTGCCCAGGGGCATGTGGAATCTTCCCAGTTGTTCAGTCACTCAGTCGTGTCCAACTCTTTGAGACCCCATGAACTGTAGCTGGTCAGGATTCCCTGTCCTTTGCCATCTCCCAGAGCCTGCTCAAATTCATGTCCATTGAGGCAGTGATGCCATCCAACCACCTCATTCTCCATTGACCCCTTCTCCTCCTGCCTTCAATCCTTCTCAACATCAGGACATTTTCCATGAGTTGGCTGTTCACATCAGGTGGTCAAAGTATTGTAACCTCAGTTTCAGCATCACTCCTTCCAATGCATATTAGAACTGAATTCCTTTACAATTGACTGGTTTGATTTTGCCGTCCAAGGGATGCTCAAGAGTCTTCTTCAACACCACAGTTCAAAAGCATCAATTCTTTGATATTCAGCCTTCTTTATGGTTCAACTCTCACATCCATACATGACTACTGGAAAAACCATAGCTTTGACTAGATGGACCTTTGTTGGCAAAGTAATGTCTCTGCTTTTTAATATGCTGTCTAGGTTGGTCATAGCTTTTCTTCCAAGGAGCAAGTGTCTTTTAATTTCATGGCTGCAGTGATTTTGGAGCCCAAGAAAAGAAATTCTGTCACTGTTTCCATTGTTTCCCCATCTGTTTGCCATGAAGTGATGGGACTGAATGCCATGGTCTTAGTTTTTTGAATGTTGAGTTTTAAGCCAGCTTTTTCACTCTCCTCTTCCACTTTCATAAAGAGGCTCTTTAGTTCTTCACTTTCTGCCATAAGGGTGGTATCATCTGTATATCTGAGGTTATTGATATTTCTCCCAGCAGTCTTGATTCCAGCCTGTGCTTCATACAGCATGGCATTTTGCATGATGTACTCTAAGTTAAATAAGCATGGTGACAATATATAACCTTGATGTACTCCTCTCCCAATTTGGAGCCAGTCCTTTGTTCCATGTCTAGTTCTAACTGTTGCTTTTTGACCTGCATACATATTTCTCAGGAGATAGGTAAGGTGGTCTGACATTCCCATATCTTTAAGAATTTTCCGCAGTTTGTTGTGATTCACACAGTCAAAGACTTTAACATAGTCAGTAAAGCAGAAATAGATGTTTTTCTGGAATTCCTTGCTTTTTCTATGATCCAACAGATTTTGGCAATTTAATCTCTGGTTCCCAGAAAATCTTCCCAGACCAGGGATCAAACTGGTGTCCCCTGCATTGCAAGACAGATTCTTAACTATTGGACCACCAAGGAAGCCCTGACACTTTAAATTATTAATAAATTAGTGTGAACAACTGTCAACTTGCTTTGCCTGAATTTTCTAGTGATAGAATTAAAATTTTTAATTTTCTCCATTTCTTGATGGAGATTTTGTAAGGTATAGCTTTGTAAACATTAGGAAAAATATTTTGACCCGAGCTCCAGTTTGCAGTACACATTCCACCTCTTGAGATCTCTGTAGATTCTCAGTGTTTGATTGCCATTTCCTTTTCTATTCTTCTTTGGTTTACATGAAATTATACAATATATTTCTGATCCTGACTATTCCTCCCCTACTTGACTTCCATTCTGTCCTCAGAACTCCTCTCTCTTCTTTCTACACATTACTCCTCAGTACCCTCATTCAGTCATAACTTCCTCTATTATTTTCAATCACGTGATTCCCAAATCTTAAAATCCTTTATCCTTGAAGAGATTGGCATGTTAGAAACATGAACCAAAATCTCTAGTGATTCTGCTTTCACTAAAGAATATAGATCTGAAAATAAAATGTTGAATTCCTGACTCTTTGTCATTCTTCCAGTTTCCATAATGATAGATTCTTGATATTATGCAGAGATCATCACGCCTGTCGAAGGCAATTCTATGATCAAAACTGTCTGCAACATTTCTAACTGCCCGTATTATCTGAAAATGAGCTGATGACAGCATCTAGTTGAGTGTGCTTGATAGTCATCCATTTGGTATTACTGTTTAGCATATTAATAAATCAAAATAACACTCTCTTATAATCTACAAAATGCATGGTCAAAGCAATTTTGTGTATATTTATATCTCCTTAGCCAAATATCAACTGTTAAATTGATAAATGAAATGACAGTGAGTAAATAGGGTGTGGGTTTTGTTTATTTTTAAATCTACATAAGAATTGATGCTAATCATATTAAAAATCTTGGGTAGCATGTGTTATAAAGCTTATTATTAAAGATTTCAGGATTCCCAGTTCATTGTGTGGATAGGAGTTTTTCTTCCTGATTTGCCAGTTTTGTGCCATACTTTCCCCATATAAGTGACCTAGGTCTGTGATCTTTCATATTGAACATATCAGCCATTTATTACCAGCTCTAATTTCCTTTCCAGCTTCCACTGAAAGTAAAAGACTGCTGGCAGTTTTTAATTTCATGTTAGACAGCGAAAGACATATCTGCATGATTAAAATGCCAGATTTCTGTATAACTGTTATCAATTATACTAATTAAGAGAAAATTGTAGTGAAATTTGCTCTGAGGAGGACAAAAATATATTGTGCTAAAACCTTTCTTAATGCACAACTGTCCACAGGCTATTTTATTTCTCATAGTATAGCTATATTTTGCCCAATTTTAAAGCAAAAAATGTCAGAAGACTTGGAAAAAATGTAGTTGTAAGAAGAAATAATTGTGAAATTGGTACCTGTGAGCATTATGAGTAACTACTTTGATGTGAATTGAAACAACCTTCACACAAGTGTAAGCTGATTAAATAGTTGAATCGACTAATTGTTTTAAAATATATGCCTAGTTGCACAGCCATTTAAATTCTCTAACAAGCTCCAGAGTTCAGAAAGTTTTTAAGCCTTTTAGGAAAATGAACCTTATGGCTTAACAGCATTTTTACTAACATTTAGAAAATTACAGTTTAAATTTAAAATAATCATAGCTTGAAATCAGTATTTAAAGAGATTTTGCATACATTTCCTCATTTAATCCTCATTGAAGTCCTGCAGGGTAGGGGATATCAGAGGATGCTATGAAATTGAAACAGCTTGTACTGGAGTACAGATTCCAAATCAGGTCATCTAGTTTCAAGTTTCGTGTCACCCTCAGCTATTCATTTATGTTTAAGTACCCAGTATACACCAGTACCTGGTAAGTATATCATAGGTTGGGAATGAAGGGCACAATTCTAAATAGGTCATTTTTCTTTTTTCTTTTTTCACTTTCAAGTAGCTCTGGATGTAGCAGATGAGATAAGTAATTAGGTCATGTGATATTTTTAAAGTATCATATGCAGGGCAAGTATAAGGTGTTTTGATAGAACTAGAGAGGATATGAAATCTGCATTTAGAGGGGGCACTGAGACAATGATATCTAAAATAATATCTTTTGGTCTTGCTCTAATTAGATCTGTGGAAATTAAAGATCCAGAAGAGTAAGGAGCATGTAAATGCATGTAAAGTAAAAGAAATGTTGCCTATTAAGTGAACTCTGAATAACTCACTGTTGATGGAAGTTCAGTACTTTACTGAGAAGTGGTGTAAACTGAAGAGATTCTCCAGTCTTCCCACCGACACTTAGAAATCTCTGGAAATATTTTTGCGTGTCCGAATGACTGAGGAGTAGCATTACCAAGATCAAGTCTGTGTGGGGGAAGATTTCGTTACAAG
Organism: Dama dama; assembly: GCF_033118175.1. Classification (NCBI taxonomy): domain Eukaryota; kingdom Metazoa; phylum Chordata; class Mammalia; order Artiodactyla; family Cervidae; genus Dama; species Dama dama. Next base: position 33,604,003 of record NC_083683.1, on the reverse strand, counting down.
GACAGTCCAGTACAGTAGGTAATTTTTCTCACCTCAACATGATAATTATGGGCTCCTGAGAAACGCAGAGAACAGATCAACAGCCTTGGAGGGTCTAGTGAGGTATTTGGGTTCTCTTTAGAGACACTATTCTGGCTCAGTGAAGGGTTTTTAGGAAGAGTGAACATGGTAAGATTTCTGCTTCAAAATTTCCTCTGTTTGCCTTGTGGAAAGTGATTTAGAGGGTGAACAGTTAAACACTAACACTGTACATGCTGTACCTTGGAATGGGCAAGTCTAAGACAGCAAGAAAAATCTGGTCCGCACTGATAGAATTTTACTGCCTTGACTGTTTCCACTGGAAAGTGGAGACATTAGCTTCCCTTGAGCAGAGTACATGAGAAGGGAGACGTGAACTAGAAGTAACCCTAGTATTAGTCCCCATAGAGTCTTAGGACTTCCCAGGTGGCGCTAGTGGTAAATAACCCACCTGCCATTGCAGGTAGGTATGAGAGACCTGGGTTCGATCCCTGGCTCTGGAAGATCCCCTGGAGGAGGGCACAGCAACCCACTCCAGTATTCTTGCCTGGAGAATCCTCATGGACAGAGGAGCCTGGCGGGCTACAGTCCACATGGTCACAAAGAGTCGGCTACGACTGAAGTGACTCAGAGAGAGAGTCATAGGGCAAAAGCCACTCCAGAGAGCAGTTGCTCTCTCTTCTCTAGGAACAGACACCTCTGCAATACTGCCTCATTAAAGCAAATAAATACATAAAGATATCTCAAATCTTTGTCTAGTTTAACTTCCTAACATTAGATTTCTCTTTCTGCAACTGAAAAATCTTCATTGATTCACATGGGGATAATCTATCAGAGTATTTCTTGATTCTGAAACATTACCAGAGTCAGTGGCTCTCCATTCATATTTTAGCATTTTTATGAAAAAGAAGACACCTTATGGAGCCAAATGTATTAATCCATTTAGTAATTCAGCCATGAACCCAAGCATCCATCCATCCATTCAATAATGTTCTAAAAGTGTATGTTGCAGGCGCTGGTTAAGCACTAAAGAAACATTTGCTTTTCACAATTTGGTGTTAAGGGCAGATATCTCAGGAATTCATCTATTTTTCTCTACATTTTCAAGGATAATGTACAAATTTGTTGTTCATACTTCCTTTACATGCTTACTTGTTTATGCTTTAAAGAACCTGTGTCTATTATATTGTGAAGCTTGGACTCCAGTATCCAAATCACAAATGTAAAACATAAATTGCATTCGTAGAAGTATGTGAATATCTTCTGATGTTGGAACTTCATTTCTATCAAATATCTCTTTAGCTTTTAGAAGTACTTTGGTTCCACAGAAATAGGAAATTTCTTCATTCTCCTGATGTAAACTGCTTCATTTGCATGACTATTTGAATATGAATACATATATATATGCTTTTCTTTGTACAATCTAGTAAGTCTGGACCTTCTCTGCCACTTTAAAAGATGGGATGGCTTCCGTAGGTGGTGAAGAGCCTGTTAAAAACATTTTTATTTCACACAGGTGTAACACAGGTGGTACACCCTTTCCTCTCTGCCCCATAGGGTGTAGCTCTAACTACCCTCTAGGGAAGAGAAGGTTGGGTGAACAGCCTTACTATTTCTCCAGCTCAGTAATTACCTGCAGGTACATTCTCTTCATTGCCCAGGAGTTCATAAGGGAAGTGAAGGCTGGTGCATACAAAATACACTTGCTTCACGGTTCTTCTGTGAGTCAATTCAGCCCAAATTTTATATGTATTTATAGCTGATTGTTTCCTGTCTTTTTTATTTTAATTGAAGGATTCATGTCACTCTCAAGAAATTGTTCATTTTTTGATGGAGGAGCCTCAGATGTGCTGCCTTGACTTAATTACTTTGTTCTTAAAGACACGTGAGGAGGCAAATTTTCACATACAGAATCTCAGAGAGTTCCTATGAAGATACACCATCATCCACATTTACAGATTAACAACTGGCTTTGTTATGCTCAGAAAATCCTCAGTTTCATAATAAAGCTACATCAGAATAGTTAAAAATACATGATGAAGTGTCAAATCACTTCTGATTTTTTACCTCATTTTAAGAAATGGTCGTGGCTGGTGGGTAATTCACAACCAGAGGTTACTTCAGTCCACTGTATTACCCCATGGAGAGGCAGAGTTCCTTTTGAGTTTTAAATGTAACAAAAGGTCTTTTGAGTCTAGACTGGGTGAAGGAGAGTGAGAGATCTAGCAGGATCCTCTTGCTTCTGTCTTGAAACCCTGGATGAATTTTAGGGACACTATACCTCTCCATATCTAATTTTCCAACTCACCACCCACCTCTGGCACCAGAAGACGGACTTTTACTAACTTCATCAATGGCCTTTTCTTTAACCCTAGCCTCCTGTGGAATCTGGTTAATAGAAGCCACAGTGGGAAGGGGTACGTCAGGAGGAGAGTGAAGTAGAGATACTTGGTTCTGTGGTTGTCTCTCTACCTGCTCATGGATTGTCCTTTTCTGAGTTCCTCTACAAAAGTCCACAGTTTCTGTTGAGCAAGACTCCCTTGTAATTGCTACAGACCCGCATCAGGCCTTTCTGTCTCATAAGTTCTCTCTCCTCCTGCCTCTTTGGGTCAACTAATGTTGAGGACTCCCTGCTTCTGCTTAGCTCTGGGTGCTTCAGTATGCTGCTTACTCTCTTTGAATCTGTCATATTTATTAACTGTCCTTGTATTGAAGTCTCCTAAACTACTGCATTTGAATGTGGCATTGTTTCCTGTTGTGATCCTTGCTGATACCAATGTTCATCCTACTTAGTATTTAACAGCTACTTAATAGAGTAAAAAATAAAAGGACCACACTTAGCTGGAGAAGGTAGAGCTGCTTAGACTTGTTAACTTTACATTTCTGACAAGTATCCTAGAAGTCAGATGTCTGACTAGTGTGTCTATAGAAATGGAAGTGAAAAGAAGTATTTGGGATGTGTAGGGTAAGGGAGTTAGAGAAGGCGAGGTTTGGAAAAAGAATGAGTCCAGCACTTTACAGGAAGAGATCACCTTTATTGAGGCAAGAAGGGGCAGCAGTCAGATTAGTGAGCTGCAGCACTTACCCAAGAAAAGAGTGAGTATATATGGGCATGTATGTGGAAAGCTACTCTCTTAAGGGGGCCTGTTCTCCAAGGTTGTGCGGAGTAGTTATCTCTTAAACGTCTGGAACAAGGAATTCTGGAGATCGGCTGGAGACTGGAAGCTGCTGGGAGCTGGGTGTAATCAACCATCCATTTTTTTCTTCTGGTGCGAGAGTTCTTTGTTTTGCATAGAATGGTGGGGAGGTCTGGGAGGGGAATTTTAACTCCAAGCTATTTTGAGTTGTGTAAACTTTCCTTCAGGATGAATATTTGATTTGGAGATCTAATGAACTTTATGAACTTGGAAGAATTTGAGCTTCATTTAACAATGCATAAAATTAAGGTGATGCCTTGGTTATTTTCTTTGTGCTTCATCTTTGTGACCCTTTATTTTCACTCTATAGAGCTAATTAGAAAAGCAGGAACTTGAGACCCAGAAATCTTTCAAAGCCAGAAACCTCATGTGAAATATCTTATTTCATGCTAAACCTATCATTTACATCAAATGTGCAATATAATCTCTTCAAGGGAAACCTCATCTTCCCCTGAGACATATTAACCCTTCAAAACATAGAAAGTATACACACCATACATTATTAAAAAACTGAAATATGTGATACATTTTAGGCAGTTTATAATTGAGTAATGCATTTTCTTTGTTTATAACATTCTCCTAATACTAACATTTTAAAAACATATGACTATTTCTCTATTTCTCTGTGCATTGAATCTATAGTACCAATAGTATGTGAATGAGAACCAAAGACTGATCTGAAAAAGACACCTGAATGAAACACACACACACATGTATGTATACATGTATGTATATATGTATGTATTTATGTGGATATATATATATTTTTCTGCACAATTGAGCTTTTCCCTTAGATGACTAACTGTTTATAGGTAAAATGTTATACCTTGGTTTTGAGAATAACTCATCTATGCACACTATTTATCATGTTGAAAAATTTAATGCTATTTTTATTAATAATATTCTAGAGTGGTTATTATCTTTCTGTATTTTTTTAACAGTTGTATAAAAGTCTCTGGATATGTGTTCACTTTCTCTGCTAAGGAATATTAGTCCTTCTTCTGCTGGGATAATCCTGCATAACAAACATCTGCACCCAAACCTCTATAGCTTAAAACGATTATTTCTTTAAACCTCAGTTGCCTGCAGGTCAGCTATCTCAACTGGGATATGCTGTGCTAAACTGGACCACAAGCTTTTGGTCCATGTGTTTTCATTCTGATATTCAGGCTATAGCAACAAAGGGTTTTACAGGGGAAGCATTTTCAGGGGAAGAGGTGGAAGCAGAAATACATAGTGTTACTCTGTTAAGGCGTCCACTCAGTAATGACAGTCTGTCACTTTTCCATTGGTTAAATCAAGTCACATGGCTATGTCTAATACTATTTATGGAAGTTTTTAACCTAAAATAAATAGATGGCAGATATTTCTACAGAAAAAGTGAATTTCCTTGGCATTAGCCGAGAGTTGATTTTCACAGTCTGTAACTATGGAAAGTCATATGTTAGTCTGTATCATGACCAGGGAAGGAGAACACTTTTAGAAAGTGAAAAATAAAGTTGGGAGGGCTAAGGCAAACAAAGTCCAGGGCTTCTCTTTGGCTGAGCCCTTGCTAGGAAAGAAGAATCTTCTCCCTGTTGGGCTCTGCTATCATGGCAGATTGTGAGAACTCACCCTTCTGGTCTCCTGACTTTATTTAATTGAAGTTTGTTTTTGTTTGTTTGTTTGTTTCATTTTGTTTTGTTTTGTTGTTTGTTTCTTATAAAGTACACTATAAATAAATCTTGCCAGTCACTTGGAGGAAAGGAAGAATTTATTGACAAATAATATAATCTTCCAATACAGTTTACAAAGAGGTATGTGTTCTCAGTTTTAGCTAATCAGTATTTGTTATGCTTTTTTAGGCTTCTGAAAATTTTAGAAGGGAGTGTACAGTTTGAGGTAAATAATGTGTGAATGCTTAATAAACTTACGCCTATAAGAAGACCCAAGAACACAGCACAATTAAGAATAAATTCAGGATAAGTACAGCAAATGAATAAAGGGAAGAATATAGTAACTGCAGTCATTAATTGCCATAATAAATAAAAGGATAAACCTTAGTAAAGATAAATATTCAAAGATGAGGAGAACATTTTCTTGAATTAAACATAGGAAAAATTTTTGGAAGCTATTATGTTGAGTTACTTTTAATTATATAATTGAAAAACTATAAAAGACTGAATCAGTGCTGTTGTTCATCTTTGGTTCCCTATTTGGTAATCTTATGGGGCTTTTTATTGAAAAGAAGAATCTCAGAATTGCAAGAGTGCTGTGATGATGTGAGGCCCTCATGCAGTCATGCAGGAATAAGAGCAAATGAATCATTGTGCATGCTGCTGCTCTGTCGCTCAGCCGTGTCTGACTCTGCGCAGCCCCCTGCAGCCTGCCAGTCTCCTCTGTCCATGGGGATTCTCCAGGCAGGAATACTGGAGTAGGTTGCCATTTCTTTCTCCAATCACTGTGTATAAGCAAAGCCATTTTTGTGAGTGTAAAACATCTGACATTTTCAAGGATAATTTCTCTGCCCTGACTCAGGCACTGTTCCTGGGTGGTCATTTTGTATTCTAAGTTAAAAGTAAGTTTTATTTTGCCTTTTGCCAATTATATAACACAGTGTTCAAACATTATTTACTCTTTAGATATTTTAAGTTGCGTCAAATAAAGCACATTGGTTTCCCCATTTTTAACTTGGCATTTATAAGACATCATTTAGAAAAAGCAGAGAAATTTGACAGTTAAACCCTTGAGAAACTCATTGAGGGAAAGCTTTGTGGTTGTTTTTAACCTGTTCAATATTTGTTTTATTTTGTGTCTGTTATGCTAAAAGGGGAGAAAATTATTTCAGTCAATGTGTTTTTTATTGTAAAAAGGAATATGTTTCATACCTTTAAAAAAGAAGATCATGCAACACATAGTCTTTTTATGTATGGTAACTTAGAACAACCTAAAATAAAATCAAATGTTAAAGTATAGTATGGACAGTTTTAAAAATCATTTATATTAAGATTTTTGGAGGCAATACTATTGGCTTAAAAACTATGTGGATCCAAATAACAAATATGAAGTGTATGTGTTAAGGTTACTTGTTTTGACTTCATGTAATTAAGAATAAAATAGCATTGATATTTCTTTTCAAGAGAAAATTTCTTTAAGGAAGACCATCAAGACATTGTGGTTTTTCTGATATCTTCTAAAAACTAAGAAACCAAATATATAAATGTTAATAAAACATTCATTGGCATTTCATTATAAAGACAAAATTCTCTAGGAGATACACTGTGCAGGTATACTTATGTACACAAACTAAGAAATTAGGAGACAAGGTATACACTATGCCTTATACTAAAATGAGATAAGTGGTAAAAAAAAAAAAAAAAAAGAAAAGGTCAGGGTAGATTGATATTAAGTATAAAAGATGGGGTGAAAATTTTAAGTTAGTAGGCCAGAATGTCTCACTGAAGATGGGAATTTTTAAAATAGTGATCTGAAGGAAATGGAAATATGTGTGGGAAGAGCATCCCAGACAAAGACAGTAGTAAGGGCAAAGACCTGATGGTGGGTGGGTAGTTGGCACATTTGGAAATTATGGAGGAGGAATGAGGAAGAATAAAGAGAAGAATTGTGGTAGAGGAGGTCTGTGAGGGAGCCAGGAATTACATTATATGTGGTTTTACAGGTAAAATTAAAGATTTCAACATTAAACTTGAGAGGTAAAACAATTCTCAATTAAAGCTGTTTAGGCAGAGTGGACAAATCTAACTTAAGTTTTCCTGGGATCATGCTGGCTTCTCGTTTAAAATAAACTGAAAGGTCAAGGGAGGAGAAAAGGGAAAATTGCTAGAGCAATGTCCTTAAGAAAGAAAGAAGGATGAAATAGAGCACATAGTGAGAAAACTGTTTACTTGGAGTGCAGTCCGTCCTAATAACAGAAGAGAAGTTGGAATATTCAAGCACAAATGCAAGAAAATAGATGTGAAGGGGCAGGTGGTGAATGACATTTCTCTCTTTTTTTTCTGGTTTATATTTTAGTAACATAGAAAGAATGATCACAAGCTAAAAATGGAAAAAGAGGAGAAGTTTGAGGCAAAGGGTGTGGTATAAAATAGTCCTATAGCAGAGAAAAGAGTGAATGGACTAGGGGAATACAGTTTGAGTCAGTGCTTATGAGCTTATTGATGTCCATCTAGATGGTTTGGAATTTCCTCCAGGCTACCCCAGTGGGGTAGGTGCAGGTGTGCGGAAGATGGAGAATTGGATTTAACTATGGTTCTGGTTTAGCCTAAAGAGTGAAGAATAAACAAATGTAGTTAAAAAAAGGAGTTCATGCTGCAGTTAAGTGAGTGATCTTATAATGACTAACAGTGAAATATAAGTTTGATAAGACTGAGGGGTAAGAGATAAATAAAAAATCATAAAAATAAATAAAAAAAGTCTCTCTGGCTTCATACTATTGTTGTATATTGACTTTTTGAGGGAGTGAACTGGAAAGATAGAAAATTGTATAGAAAATGGTGACTGTAGCCACAAAATTATAAGATGCTTGGAAGGACTGATGCTGAAGTTGCAATACTCTGGCTACATTGATGCAAACAGCTAACTCACTGGAAAAGACCCTGATGCTGGGAAAGATTGCGGGCAGAAGGAGAAAGGGGCGACAGAGGATGAGATGGTTGGATGGCATCACCAACTCAGCGGATGAGTTGGAGCAAACTCCGGGAGATAGTGAAGGACAAGGAAGACTTGTGTGCTGCAGTTTACAGGTCACCAAGAGTCGGGTGTGACTTAGTGACTGGATAACAACAGTGAACAACAACAAATGTTTGAAATTGAGGTTGAGGAGAGTGATTGTGGTTAGTAAAAACAAAGTCATATATGCTATTGTAGAGTGATTTGGTGAATTAGGTGGGGGGCCAAGATGACTGAGAAGAATGAAGAGGCTAGGTCTTGGAGTTTGAATTCACCACTACAGAAGTGGTATTGGAGATAGTTCAAGTAAGCCAGGAGCTAACCAGTAAAGAAAATAAAAGTGGTGACCTAGAGGATTTTTAGATGATAGCAACAAAGGGAGGTATTTTATAGAGGAAGGATATAAGTTGTCTGGAATAGGATAATGAATATAAAAAGGGCATTTACCCTACTATAAGTCTCAGACTTCTTCTGTAGAAGAAGAAATGTCATCAGGAAAGAACTAGGTTTAAGTTAGCACTTAATCTAGGGGGAAGAATTTTAGGAAGATTTTTAGGATATAGTTAATTTTGCTCATGATTGAACTTCAGAGAAAAAGAAAATAATGAATGGTGGATGGATAAACATTCAGATTCAGAAATGATCTTGAAGTAGGAAGATACTTCAGAGATCATATAATCTAAAATTTTTATGTGTTTAAGTCTCTTCACAATATAACCAATAATAAACTAGTCTCTATTTGAATATTTCCTGTGACTGACTCCTTACAGGCAACCCATTTCAAAAATGAGATTTTTTTTAATGTTTAAAGATATTTCCATTTGTTTGAAAATTAAATAAAATTTATACAGAATAGGTTTCTTAAATTAGGACTCACCCATGCTACTCTCAGACTATTACATTTGTTCCCTCTTCTGATCATCAGATTTTAACTCTGGGTGGTGTGCCCTTCTATGTCCTCCCTTTCTGAGACAGGACATTTACGGACCTTCTGGTTACTTGTTTCAACACATTGATAATTTAAACAGCTAAGCACCCTAACAATTACCACCATTTCAAGCAGCTTTAATGAGAAGGTGCCCAAATTATTGAGATCCAGTTGTTTCACTACTCCTCAGTTGCCTTCTACTTTTACATTCTTTCTCCATGCCTGGCTTCTCTTTCTGGTTGTACCATATTTACTATTATTCTTTTAAAAATATTCTTGTCTCCCTTGCTCTAATTTCATACACTCTTGTCAAGATGCAGCTTTGGACAGATCCATCTTTGTGCCTATATCCCAATAGCTAAACATCAAGCAATATACCGGAAGCACTAGAGTTACATATTCACCAAACTCAAATGGACCTTGCACAATTCATTCAAGAAAAAATGTATCTCCAGAAAGTTTACTCTATTTCCACTATGAAATCTCATCTTTCCACTCTACTTAAATCTTGATTTCTTTTTTTCCTCCACTAATCACAGCCCATGGCTTCACATCTTCCCAGAGTGAAAACTCCAGATAGCAAGTTAGTATTTTTGCTACTATTCTAAACACTGTCCTGATGCCTCCTGTTCCCATTACAATGAAGAAAGCACTGCTCAACTTAAATGCAGTCCGTTCACATGTATTTCTTTGCTCCTGCTACACTTTCAGCTGTCGCCTGTTATATTCAACTTCTTGATTTGTCCTATATATTTTCTCTGATCAGTCAAACATGATCTAATAGCTATAACCTTAAATAAAACAAAACAAGACTTTCCTTGACCTCGTATGCCCCTTTAGATACTACTTTTATCTGTTTTTTTGTTTGTTTGTTTGTTTCCTATTTCCCTTCATAACCAGTTTTTCAAGAGTTGGTGTATGTGTGTGTTTTACATATATCACAAATTTTTTTACCTTCTAGCTGATTTTTCTACCCTTGTCATTCTAGGATTCTCCTTGCAGAGTCACTGATTAATAACTTACTGTTGAATTCACCATCCTAAGTGAGTTGGCAGCTGTATTTTACACAGTTGATCACTACTTTCTTCCTGATAGATCTTTGTGGAGATCAAGAGGATGTGTAGTTGGATACATATTCTCAGGCTCTAAAATTCAAGTGATGATATAATATGCCATTAGTTTAATTTTATCATAACCAGATTTAGCTTGTGAGTTACCATTCTGCTTTATAGTGAAAAATGTTAACTGAATCAAGTCTAGTGAATTTAATTGCTTCAGGGTATTCCCAAGGCTAGGTTTTAATTCAGTCAAATCAGAGTTGCTCCTCCCCCTCCTTCCTTTCATCCTGGATAGGTTTAATTTCTGAAAAGTTTTCATAATACAATATCAGATGGTGAGGCATCTGCGCTTCAGCCTTCCTTTGTCCTACACTGACATTTGTTGCAATGTACAGTCAAGTCCCCTCTCCCCACCACATTGGCATCTGTTGAGGTTTTTCTATTCCCACCTGGTTTCTTGACATACATCCTGCACTGCTCTTTGTTATAATTTACTCTCATCATGACCACAGATCCCTTCGACATCTGTCTGTTTTCTCTTTCTCAGCCAAGTGTCTTGTTATCAGTGACAAAGGAAATCCTGTTGTTTTCTCTTGTCACTCAGGGACCACAGGCAACTTGCTATGGCTGCCTCTTGCCTTCTCCTTCTCTAGGAGCAAAGAAACCTCTCAACCCTCTTACTCCTATTTTCATTGGGTTACTAGGGAATCCTGAAATTGTATTTTTTTCTCACATTATTTCAGAAAAGCTTAAGAGTGAATGCATTCTTTACTCCTGGAACGTCAAACAATTTAGTGCTTTCTGTAAATATCCGTTTTACTTTGTATTGATTTAAGAGCAGAAAAGAGAGTCATAAAACTTCCCTTTAGGCCTGAACCAGAGTGTAAATGCTTCTGTTCAATACATAGTTCAATGTTTCTCTGTGCCAAAGCAAACAAGTATTCTTTTTATTCTAATAAAGAGAAAGAGGGATTTACTCTTTTTATTCCTCCAACTCTTTGTCTGTTTTATCAGTAAGATAGCTTTCATTAAAACAGAACCCAGAAATTTACCATCTCTACATTTTGGTTTCTCTTTTCACTTTATCCCAACTTGCTCTTTTTGGGGAAAAGGACCACATGTTAAAAGTCAAGATATTTTATGAAGATTAGAGGAAGAGACTTACAATTCTATAGCATGGCAGAAAGGGTAACATGCCTATCTCTTTGGCTTGGGGAAAATATTAATATTATAAATGCTGAGTAGATTAACACATTTTGATGCATTGATGAGCTAAGTGGAAAGTAAAGAATACTCTAAGGCAAAACTAAATGAAAAGAGAAAAGTGGTAAGTAGAATGCTAACTTCCATTTTGACAGCAATTGCAAACTTTAGTGAATTTGAGTTTAATTTTCATAGATTTACAGAACACGGAGAACAGAGAGATAAATCCAGTAGTTGCTTAAATTAGGAAGGCTAAAAGAATATAAAGCTAGAATCCACCAAACTGGCCAGTCTCTTAAGTGTAAAGTATATATAAATGTACATTTCTGGATAGTGTTACAAGATGTTATTTCTATCTTGAATTCTAGTAATAGTGCTGAATGACAGGGAAAAATGATCATTCTAGTTGAAAACAATCCTAATATTGGACTGTAGCCTGAATTATGGGATGTGAAAAGCTTCAATGCTATACTGTAAAGTGGCCATAGGTTGGTATAGCCCCCAGTCACCTGACAGAAACAATTGTAAATTTTCTTTGAAATAAACTGTTTTCAATCTAAGCCACAAATAATTATCACAAATAAAATTTTAAGAAATATAAATTTATAATAAAAACAAAATACCCAAAGAAACAAGGCATCACAAGCTAGAGCCTTCAGAAATCGTGTGTGTCTTAGTTGCTCAGTCATGTCTGATGCTTTGCAACCCAATGGACTGTAGCCCGCCAGGCTCCTCTGTCCATGGGGGTTCTCCAGGCAAGAATACTAGAGTGGGTTGCCATTCCGCTCTCCAGGGAACCTTCTCCACCCAGGAATCCAACCCAGGTCTCCTGTATGGCAAGCAGATTCTTTACCATCTGAGCCACCAGGGAAGGCCCAGAAATTAGACAGAATATCAAAACCGAACATATAAAAGGAAAATGCATTATGGGATGCAGAAAGTACTGAGAAAAACAAATTAGCAGGAAAATGTTAAAAAAACAAAGACTGAGAAGACTTAACAAAGGACTCAAGAGAATGGTTTGATATTGAAACTATTCTTTTACGTCAGGGTCCCTAGAAACAAACTCTGACATATACACTTGCATGCAAGTGATTTATTTGGGTGTGTTCTTTGAGGAGGGTGAACATTTGCATGGCAGTACAAAAAAGCCTGATTGAGTGATACAGTTTGCAATAGGAGCCTTAACTGATCTTATAAACTCTGAACCCAATCCTAAAATGACTATTTAAAAAAACATACTTTAGTGTTTCTGTTATATAAAACAATGACCACCCTCTAGATTGAATATAATGGTTACAAGTGGGAAATGAGATCATAAACATGAAAATTCTATAGTAATTCTAAAACTTCTACCAAACAGGTTATCATGGCCATCTGTCTAGAAATCAAAAGAACAGTCACTGGAGTCAGATAATCTCAATTTATTTCTGACTGACACTCACTAGATAGTGGACCAAAGGCAAACCACTTTCTCTCTAGGCCTCAGTTTTCTCACATCTAGAGTAAAAATGAATAAAAATTACTTTGTAGCATTACTGTGAAGGACTAAATAAGTTGAACTTATCTGGAGATTAAGTATAGCATTTATTCTCCAGATAAACTTATTATATAGCAATAGTTTACTAAATATTATCTGGTATAACAAAAGTACTTTAGAAAAGAAAGAGGAGGATCATGATCATAATCCCTAATTTAGCATCTGTCTCACTTTTACTATATTTATGATATGCTATTTAATCTCCTGTCCCCAAGATATTTTCTGATCATGGCACATGCAGAGCCTAACTCCCATGCTGAAAGCAAAATAATATTTTAATGAAGCTTGCCTTTACTGGAATATACACATTCTGCAACAGCATGAAGTCCTTGTCTTTTTCTCTGACTCTGTATACATTTTACAGGAGAATATGGACTTCCCAGGTAGGGGTAAATAATCCACCTGCTAATGCAGGAGATGTAGAAAACATGGATTTCATTCCTGGGTAAGGAAGATTCCCTGGAAGAGGGCATGGCAACCCAGTCCAGTATTCTTGCCTGGAGAATCCCATGGACAGAGGAACCTGGCAGACTACCGTCCATAGTGCCACAAGAGTGGACATGACTGAAATGACTTGGCATGCATGCACAGGAGAATATAAATGCTCATCCTACTTTTGTTATGGCAACATGTCCCCAGAAAGCTTATGGTGGTTTTGTACTAGAGAAAAGGAATGGTTGCTTACAATGAAAATGAAAAAAAGAAAAAAAAAAGTTCTACTTGTATAATGATGAATAAGACAATCACAGGAAAAGATAGAAATGGGTTATTCAAAAACAGAAGAAGATTCAGTGTTTATGTGCTGAGGATTTCAAAAGAAAATTTATAACCCGGTAATGATGAAAGGGCTAGTTTTCTAAGGTAGAGAATTTATGTAGGAGAACTGCAGGAGGTAAAGTTGAAAAATTAACATTACCTAGCTGATTAAGATTACTGGGTCACTATTAGATTAGACAGTAAAGAATCCGCCTGCAATGTGGGAGACCTGGGTTCATTTCCTGGGTTGGGAAGAACCCTGGAGGAGGGCATGGCAACCCACTCCAATATTCTTGCCTGTAGAATCCCATGGACAGAGGAGCCTTGCATGCTACAGCCATAGGGTCACAAAGAGTTGGACATGACTGAAACAAGTTAGCATACATGCATGCACAGGAAAATATAAATGCTCATCCTACTTTTGTTACGGCAACACAGCATATATTTACAAGGTGATACTATTCCTTAGACTAAGCATTTTAGCATATATTTGGGTTGATTCATTTTATTTTACTACTGTATTTACAAAACAAGTATAACACTGAGATTTTTATTTGCAAAAACATTCATGGTTAATCGAATAACACTAGAAAATATGTTTTGTATCTGTGCCCTGAAAAGACTATATATGAGTTTCTTCTTCTGTGGGTTGTATTTGTTTTTCCACACTTAGAACATGCCAAAGGGCAATTGTTTCTTTGAATGAAATTCCTTTATCTTGGTTCTTGAAAAGAGCAAAATTACCACTAATTTTAATGGCTCAAATTTTCAAGCTATCCAGTTGCAATTGGAATAAATCGCATATAGAATCTGATCCACAGGTTGATTCCTTTACAGCAATAAACAAGTCTTATGTTTCATTCTTTATGTTTGACAAGATTTAACCTGTTCTTCTTTAAAGAAAGAAAATCTGGGGCAACTTGGCTTCTATGATAAGCTGTCAAGATGAAAAATCCACACTGTAATGTCAATTTGCAATGCTTGTGGTTCAAAGAATATTTGAGGCACATGTGATTTATTTTTCAATCATCTGAGATTTAACAAAGACTATTCCATGATTAATCTAAAAAAATTGAGAGGTAATTTATTTCTATGAATTTTAGTTGAACGGCAAAAGCATATCATTTCTAAAGGTGCTATTAGGAACAACAGTAAAACAACCAGCTATTGAAGTATGTATACAGTGAATATTTTAAATTACAAAGGAAAAAGAAAAAACAACACGGGGGAAAAACTAATGCAGATCTCTGCTGACATTTTGGGTAATGATTTCGTGAATGTTAAATAGATGGAAGTGATGTATCACATGTTTTCAAGGCTTCATTATGAGATTGAAAGTGAAAGTGTTAGTTGATCAGTCATGTCCGACTCTTTGTGACCCCTTCAACTGTAGCCCACCAGGCTCCTCATTCCATGGAATTTTCTAGGCAAGCATACTAGAGTGGGTTGCCAACCAGGCAAATTTTTTACCATCTGAGCCACCAGGGAAGCCCCTATTATGAGATTAAAAATCTCTTTTTCAAATGAATGTCATCCTATTGAGTCCTTCTAACAGAGAATCATTTTATCGCAGATTTTAGTTATTTCAATAAGTAGCAAAAATGGAGGTTGAAATGTAAATTCAACAATGTTGGGATGACTCCTGTGTTTCAAATGCTCTGACACTCGTTCAACTTTGGCAAGTGATTTCTTGCAGCTTTCAGCATCAGTTTAAGAAAATCTACTTTAGAATTAATCTCCTAATATTCATTTTTCAGCTGTATTCTATTCAGAATCAAACCTGTTAGACCTGCCTTCTTCTGAGTAAGTCCTTTACTTCCTTACTTACACAATATTATTTTCTTAATGATAACATCTGTGATTACAAATCACACCTGACAAATTCTTCTTAAGGCCTTTTCCCTTGTTGCAAAACCAGTTAAGTCTTGTTTTAGCTATACAAGCTAACTTAACAATCAATTATCATTAATTGCAGAAATATTCTATTTTCAAAATTCCATATATGAATTTTTACTCTTTCATTACAAGTATATA
Organism: Dama dama; assembly: GCF_033118175.1. Lineage (NCBI taxonomy): Eukaryota > Metazoa > Chordata > Mammalia > Artiodactyla > Cervidae > Dama > Dama dama. The sequence goes on along the minus strand of NC_083683.1, from coordinate 33,588,601 downwards.
ATCATTAAATAATTGTATGTGTTTTAACTGATATTGAAAGATATTTAAGATACAATTTTATGACAAAAGGTGAGTTAGAAAATACTGTTTTATACTTATAGCCATATGTATAAATATATTTGAACATGAGAGAATAACGTTAAAATATGTTAGTATATACATGGAAAAATCTGACAAAACACAGAAAACAATATTCCTTTCTTAAGTGGGTTCATAGTGAACATTCATTTTTATATCTATATATGTTATTTTTGGTAAGTGCAGTTTTGTTTTGATTTCTTATAATAAAACATGGGAAAAAGAACAGATGCATGTGAATCCACATATTAATGTTAATATGTGGATATCTCCACATATCTCCAGGAGATAGGATAATGCACAACCTTAATTTTCTTCTTGACTGTGTTTAAAATATGTGTTTAATGAATAAGAGCTATCAATTTAGGCAACACAAGGTAGAATTATATTAATGGACCAAAATTTTTAAAAATCCTTAATTATGGTACTTATAAAAACATCTCATTCTTTATACACATTTTATTTGTGTCTTATTTTACATATATGGCTAATTTTATTTCAATTGAATTTATTGATTAATAAACTGCCCTAAGTCTGCGATCATTGTTAAATCGCCAAACCAAATGAAATACATCACAACTAAGTTATTGTCTGACTTTCTCAAAAGCTTCTGTTTCATTGCCTGGAGATTGACAATTAATTTTTTAAATTATATTTTTGGTTCTTTATTTAGTTTTGTTGTGCCATTTTTTATATAGGGTCACAGATAATTGACAGTGAAATAACAGTATAGCGCCTTTCATACACAACAGGGAAAAGACATTAGGAAGGTTAGTTTCTATTTCTGAGAAACATTAAAACCATAAAAGAGTAAAAAATCATATTCAATAATCCCTTGTTTTAGATATTTCTTTCCCTTGCATAACAATGTGCTCAGTCACTTTTTTTCTTATGAACCACATGAACATTTAGATTTTATGAAATTATTTTAAAATTCGTATGTTATCAAGTGGCATGAGACTTATATGTCATAAAGTGTTGAAAAGACATTTTATTCCTAATTATACTCTTAATTTTTCTTCCTGTTATTGTCTTTTTTTGCCTGTTCAATCATTTCCAGTGATATTTAAGATCTCTGATAGCTAATGGTAATGTTAGAGCATATTTTCTGGATCCAAGCCAATCATAACATCTTTCAGTAATGTTTATATATACCAAGCTTGCCAGCTACTTACCAGTGCATAACAGAAGATAAATGTACTACTACCAAGGCTAAAAGAAGCCAAGCCATGTGACTGCTAGCTACCTATTTTTACATAGCTGTTTGCAATTCGCATCATCATGTTATAGCAATATGATTTATTAATCTTTCTGACATTTTTCTCTTTGACAGCTTCTCAGCTTCTGTTATATCCTTCTTGGATGGGTAAGTACTATGTACTATTCTGAAACTGTGAATCACGTTTTGTATGTTGAGACTTTATTTTAGGCACTTAGTCTACTGAAGTGTTAACAACTTGGATTTAACCCTATCAAAGATAAAAATAAGGCTCAAAGGTTCATGAAAAGTGAAATGAAGAAAAGTGAATTTGGAGATGTGATTGCAGTGGAACCTTTCAATATTTTTGACTCAAAGTGTGTTAAGATATAACTCACATTATAATTTCCACAGGCAGGACTTAGGATTTTATTCCAAAGGGATATGTATTTTTAAGACAGCTATATTCTACCGTGAATATTCAAATGGTTTAAGAATATTTTTGCTATAATATTTTGAATTTTACACCTTCTTAACTCTACTTTTACAATTTCAAATTAATTTCAAATCATCAATAATTAGATAAAGCCACCAATGCAAAGTGATATTTGTTTCTTTATTATATATCTATAAATTTTATTTAATTGCTATTAAATAAGATTTGACAATATATATTACACACATTAAACAGTGAAAACAGAATAATGTGTATGTCTATGTGTAGATCCACATACTAACAATGACCAACCCCAGGAGATTGAATTACAGGCAATCTTAATTTTCTTACTGCACATATATATATACATGTACATGTACATACCCTTGTGTTTATATAAACAAACACCTGGATTAATGATTGATTATAGTCAAGCTCTTGACAAGGTTATGTTGCTAGAATCTATAGGAAAAATGAGAGAAAATATTTAAATTCTGTTCCCTTTGTCTAGTAAAAGAAACCAAGTATTTTGTTTAATGTGGACAAACACATTTCTTCATGCCAGTGAATCCAGAAGCAGTTCAGGCACATAAAATATACTAGTCAGACTCATGCTGTCAAACATAAATTTACACAGAAATTTTATTCAGATGGGTACTTTATATTTTTGGATCTTTGTCTGATCTGCGGCTTGAAAATTGACATACTATTTTAGTTTTCTCTTAAGTTAGTATCTTAATGAAAATGTTGCTATAGGAAATAAAGTTGATATGGTTTCATGTTACTTCCTTATGATCTAATTTAATATATTGAATTTATAATTTTTAAAGTATAGTTATATCATGAGATGAAATCACTCAGATTTTAGATATTTCAAACTGTCTTTTGTCAAGTGATAAATGATGTTTCTGTTATGATTATTTAAAAATTTGAGATGAACTAAAACTATATATTCTCTTGTATTGTTAGACGGAATCTGTAATCTTTAGATACTGATGTTCTTCTATGAAAGTTTTGGAGTATGATTATATGTTTTCTTAACTATTCAGATGATTTCTATCATATTCTTCATAGAAGTAAAATAAAGGGTTAATTCCTAAACATGTAGGGGAAAAAACAGATATTTTATGCATTTGATGCAACTAGAATCTGTTTTAATTTTAGAAAGAAAGTTGTTTGAGATGGCATTCTTCACCATCTTATTAGAAAGTTGTAATATTTGTTCAAAATATTTTGGACACAGGGGTGGCTGTTGCACAGGGGTATACTGGATAAGAAGGGCGTTGGTGATTTTAATCCCTGTGTCAATCCGATTTCCTGTGGAATCTTTTGTCATATAATTTAGCTCAAAATCATTGCCACTTATAGCCATATTGTGTAATTTCCAGAGATTCGGAAAACTGGTAAGAACTAATGGAGAAACAATCAAGTAATGATTAATTTTCACATACTCTCTTATTCATTAAAAAATGGGCAAAAAAGGAAAAATTATTATATACTCTAGATTCCTCAGTTTCAATCTCTTTGCACAGTATACAATAACGTAAAGTTCTAGATAACGTCACAAGATTCATGAAATTTGACTTTTATGTCATTCGTCTTTAGTAATGACTATCAGAGATCCTTTTAAAGTGAATGTCTATTTTAAAATTTTAAGTAATTTAAAAGTAATTTATGTGAATATAAATTCATGTTATTAAAATGACATTTCACCAAGAACATTTCTGTTTTTACAAATGAGCACATGGGTATTTTCTTTCTGAAGTCACATAAATATTTTGTGACTATTGTCACTGCATATAAGGTAGAAAAGTTTGGGTCATTATTATAATAATTATTAAAATTTTTATATACATATATGAATCTATATATAAAATTTATGTGTAAAATGCCTGCTTAAATACTCCCCATATGATATTTGACCAGAGAAAGTAGAGGCCACAAAAGGTAGCTCTGGAGGTGATAGAAACGAACTTAAATCTTTAGATTCACCTAGTTTTGTAACACATTAATAAATAAAGATTAATTTCAGAATATTATCAGGATGTCTGTAAGTCTTTCAAAATTCAACTTCATAGGGCTTCAGAATTTGAGAAGGGTCAGTGGTGTCGAAGAGGTCATAAAGATTGTTGTGCTTCACATATAATGAATTCATGACTTTAAGACAATAATGAATAGTTGGGATGCTAATTTTCCATTAACCATTTTAAATTGTAATTAATACCAAAGTGTGTATTTTGAATCATAATAGAAATATTTCATATTTTCAAAAATCATATATATGATGACACCTGTGAATATTTATTTTTGTTGAGATTTGGATTTTTTCAGCATCTTATAAAAGTCAAATTTAGAATCTATTACCTTGTAGAACAAGTGCATCTCCAGGCAAAGGAAAAGCTTACATACACTTACAAAGAGGCCTCAATGCCCTAAAGCTCCAAAGGATCTTGACTTCCTTTTGTATTCTCTTTTATTCTTTACCTCAACCAGTTAAGACATACACATACACAGTTAGCAGACATGCAATTTCAGAAATACTTTCAGAGATGAGATGAGAAATTGAATTATACACTTTTTGCGTATTTACCAGGGAACTTAATTGCAGTTGTTATATTTTACTTTTTTATTCTCTAGAGAATTTTGAGAGATTATAATAATATTTGAAGTATTTAATTATGGATTTCTAAAAAGCAGTGATAAGCATTGCAGCATTAGTTTTGTGATATTCTCAAAATTCAAAGAATGACAGAAGCCAAATTTCTCAGTCAAGCATTATATAAATTAATGGGTAAACACTATGTGATGAGTCTATCAATGTATAAATTGTTGTAAAGGTGTGGAACATGAAGTAAACCTCAATGCAGTATATATGTCTCCATATTCTTCTCAAGAATCAGAATGTGCTTATTGTCAGCATATACAGAAATATGGTGAACCCACATTTTTCATATGAACACCGTATCTCTTCCAGTAAAATAACTGTGTTCATTCCATGTTTGTTAATAGGTGAGGGCCCAGATTGCATCCCTTCAATAATTCCAAGAATGGAATGAGAAACATATTATTCGGGTCTCATATATAATTAAAGTTCACTGTGCTGTTGGTCAGACAGATCGGTTTAGGGTGTGTGAATAATCCAAGTTAGGTCACTGCCTTTGTTCCTGATTGCTTCTCTAAAGAAACAGAGTAATGCAAAGCTGAGATATGATAGAAGCAGAGTCATTATGTCATTGTTTGTGACCTAAAGTCTTTTCAGTAATGTCTGCCAATATATTCTAAGATAGAAATGACCTTTCCCAATATAAATCTGTGATAGTATATTTTCTCTAATTGGAAGAATCATAAATCAATTCACACACACACAAAAAAAAAAACTCACATAATTTTAAAGAAAATTTACCCGGATGAGACTGAAAGGACAGAGGCAGTATAAAATTATAAGACTTAGACTCCAGAATTTCTATGGACTGGAATCAGGCTGAGAAAATGTTCAAATGCAAACACAATTTCTTTACCAAAAAAAAAAAAAAAAAAAGGCCAACTCAGAAACCAAAATCAGGACCCAGAAAGCAAATCGAAGTATTGTGGAAAAACATTTCTAGGCAATAAGTCTAAGCCATTAGCAATAAACTGGCAACAGGAACCCAGCTGGATTTCAGAAATGCTATGAATCTGTGACTCTGGCTTCCATTTGATTTATTGGTTGGCCAAAAAGCTTGTTTGGGTTCTTCTGTATTGTGAAAAACCTGAATGAACTTTATGGTCAATGCAATATTTTGAATGAGAGGGTATAGAGCAATCATCCCACAGCTGACCCACTGGTATATGTTGGCTGTGTGGTGGGGAGATAGGTTGTCTCTTCAGTTCACAGGTCTTCAGACTGAGACAAATGTATTGAAAGAGCAACACGCATAGAGCCTCGTCTCTGCCCAAATCTGATTTAGACAAGGTGCTACACTTGGGCCTGAGTCTGAGGCTATATATATGAGATATTTGGGGGGTTTTGAGTACAGTGGATGTACTTTGCGTGTAAAAAAGGTACTTTATGGAAAGTAGGTGGACTATGCCTGCAAGTTCTTTGACACTCACCAGTTCAAGAAGTGAGGGGGCTTATGTCAGCTCTCCTAGAACCTGGACAGGACATTGTGACTGCCTTGTAAAACAGAATATGTGAGTAGGAGTGCGATGTGACTTTGGATAAAAACGCATGCAGCTCCTGCCAGTCTTTCTTGAGACACTTGCTCTGTAAATCATCAACCATCATATCAAAAAACAAAGCAAAATAAAACAAAAAAAACAGTTATCCTGAGGTCACTACAAGGAGATAGCAGGTGGACAAACCATATATAGGAGGACGTGATGACCAGCCAGCAATCCCAACTGTTGTGGCACCCCTTGTTTCCATCTTTCCAGCTCTGTACCAGCTACTCAGGTGTTCAAGTCGTCAAGATAACCCCATGCCTGAAACGAGACCCTGCTCCACTGCTGCATGGGAGACCCAAGGCAGGGGGGGCCTGACTAGCTGATCCCAGTGAAGTGCTGGATTCGTCAACAAAGTAAATGGTGCTGTTGGCTCCAGCCACTATTTTGGGCTATTAACACAGTAATAGATAATCTGAGCTATTAACACAGTAATAGATAATCAGAACAACAACAACAATCTAGAGATTTTTTTTTTTCTTTAGAAAAATACATGAAAAATAAACTAGTTACAGACTTTATTTTACGACTGTGGTTTAGATCAAGATCCCTGATGGCAGCACTATGGACATTTGGGGTCAAATAATTTTTCTTATGAGGGGTTTCTCTGTGTTGTATCAAATGTTTAGCAGCATCCCTGCCCTGTTTTCACTAGATGCCAATGGCATATAATCTCCCAAGTTGTGACTATTGTGTCTCCAGACATTTCCAGGAGAGACAAAATCTTTCTTAGTTAAGAATCACTGATTACATAAATTTCAGGAAAGAATGGAGAATGGTAGGAGAAAAAGAAATCCTAGAAAATCTTAGAAAAGAAAAGAGTGTGAAACGTTTTAGCTTAAATGGCAAAGCATTTATACCAAGTCCTCTAACAATAAACCATAGTGACAGTTTTGAAACAAGCATATTCCAGAAATAAATGTTCTGTTTGCAAAATTATCAAATGTCCATGCTATACATACTTTTGTAAATGCATAGAGTTCAATTAAGGTATGTGATTATTGATGGCCACCTTGACTAATTGTTTTTCTTGTTTCTGGCAATTTTTTATCTCTTCTTTCATGCTTCAGTTGATTTTTCATGTTATTTTCTATCGTTTCAGTAAAAACAAATAATTTTAGAAACTAATGGCTAGTCAAGAGATGAGTTTTGTCCCTCAGATAACCCCACAATTTAACATTTGAGCTTTTAAAAATACTTATCAAGAAACAATTGCTAATTGATACTAATGAGCTGTGTTGTGCATTTCTGACAGAATAATGTACCTCTTCAAATTCTGGTGCTACTGATTGCATGGTAACTTACAATTCAGAAAGTAAACACTATCAGAATATTTATTCATGGAAAAAAAAAAAGAGGATTTGGAGTGAGGTGGCATTAGGTTTTAGTAAGAATTCTTGTTTTCTCCTATAGTATGAATATTTTAAACTACTAACATAGTTATGATTTTTTGTTTTCATTGAACCCATATATTTATGTAAGTCACTTAAGGGGCTCTGTGTAATTTGTTGTAGATTATTAGATTTATTTCATACTTTTCTTTCTGAATTACAGTTGTTAGGATAATTATAACTATATATATATAATATAAATTATATATATATAATATAAATTATATATATATATATAATTATAATTACTAGTTTACCTTTTTTCTAATTGTTTAGTCATCCAGAGAAGGTTGGTTGGCCAAAAAGAGAGTGAATGAATTGATTTTGTTTCCATCTTGCGCCTAATAATGGTGCCATTGTGCTATGCTCAGTCATGTCCGACTCTTTGCGGCCCAAAGGACTATAGCGCAGCAGGGTGCTCTGTCCATGGAATTTTCCAGACAAGGATACTGGAGTGGGCTGCCATTTCCTTTACCAGGGGATCTTCCCAACCCAGGGATCAAACCCGTGTCTCTTGTGTCTCCTGCATTGGCAGGGGGATTCTTTACTACTGTGCCTCCTGGGAAGCCCTTAATGGTTCCATTGTCTCCTAACAGTTCTGTTTCAAATGCTGATTGTCCTAAATGTGAGGAAATTAGTGCAAATTCATTTTTACAATTGGACAGTGAAAATCTATCAGCAGAACAATGAAAACGTCAGGGTGTGTAGTATACAATGCTAGGTGGTGAGAAGTATTAACTACGGGTTTAGTGGGCAAGGAGTTCCCCTATGCTCCCAATACACCATCATATAATTTCTACTAGAAGTCTAAATCTAGGTAAGCTAGTGCCTTATCATAAAATGGACTGAACTTTCAAATATACAAGGTGTTATCTTTTTCTTGGTAATTGGCATGTCACTATTATAAGGCATGTGTCTATTATCAGGTGACAGTTACCACTTATCAGAGGAATAGGACATTCTTTGCACAGAGCATTCAAATAGATTAAATCAATTTTCTCCTTTTTACAAACTTTACATGGTGCAATGACATATAAATTGATTTGTAAACTATTTATAACTTGTAGATGGGTTTACCTCTTTCATTTTTCAGGAAGTAAGGAATTGTAAAGCTGGTTAGATCTGGCATGCCAGTACATTAGCCCTTTTGTAACTGATTTTCATTTTAATGTTGCTCTCTTTCTTGCAAGGGCAAGATGCTAAATGAGATGAGATAATTTACGTTTTGTCACATTTGCTTTCAAAGATTAATGAACACCAATAAGAGGAATCAAAAAGGTAATATTAGGTAGAGTGAATTCATGAAGCACAGTTACTATTTAAAAGCAGAATTAGATGGCATGCTGTTTATCAAAATGGTTTTTTATCATTTATTCAAAATAAATGAACAGAGGAATGATATGTAAAAGCCTATGTTTTGAAATGTGGCAGATTTGAGAATGAAACCTGGGTCTGCAATTTTATGATTCTGTGATATTCATTTGTTTTTCCGGCTCTTTTGTGTTCATACACACCCCAGAGAGGAACAAGGTTAATTCTGCCGGGCCTGCCGGCAAAAGGAACAGGTCGAGGATGCAATCACCAGAGCACCTGAGAAATAAAAGACTAGGAAAGATGGGGTTGAGAGGGACGGAGTCAGCTTGTGACTGATTCCGACGACTTTATTGAGGGGTAACATACATATATATACTAACAGGATTCACCAAATTTTAGATCAGAGACTTGCATACGTGCAGAACTGCAGACACTAGTTTTAGCTCAGGAGTTTTATCTTAACTCCAGCAGAGCATGGCACCAGCATCTTACAATCAGGTAAAGACTACCTAGACATAAGCCATTCACAGGAGCCCGATAATCTTATCAGAACCAGGAAAATGGGCAAATGGTGGCTGCAGCGATTTCCTTGAGGGAGGTGAGAAAGGCCAATTTGCACTTTAACAAATCAGGGGTGGCGGGACAGAGAGGGACCTCTTGATCTCTCTCAGGGCCGAGAAGGGGCCTGAGCAGTCAGGCCGGCTCCCTGCATGACTCTTTAAAAGGCTTTGTGTGTGTGAATGAACATCTCTAAATCAATTTAAATGTTAATATTATTAACATTATTATAGTTTTTCAAGTAAAGGAACACTTTGTAAATTATTATATGTAATTATTTAAGGTTTGACTCTAATATAGTGAGGCAAATTTTCATGTGACTTATGAAAACTTAAAACTTCATGGATTATTTGTCGAATATGTCAGATGATAGGAAAAAATACTGGTACTTTTTTATTCACTTTTGACTGTAGCTATCTTATTCAACTCATAACATATTTAGAGTATTTTAATAGATTCTGAAATAGTACCTTTTGGTTTCTCCTTCCTTTCTTCTCTGTCTCCATTCTTCTTTCCTTTCTGCCTCCCTCTCTGACTCCTTCCATTCATCCTCTTTTCTATATATTTAGTGAGGATTTGGGCTTCCCAGGTGGCACTTGGGAACCTACCTGCCAGTACACGAAATGCGGGAGATGAGAGTTTGATTCCTGGGTCTGGAAGATTCCCTGGAGGAGGGCATGGTGACCCACTTCAGTGTTCTTGTCTGGAGAATTCCATGGACAGAGGAGCCTGGTGGGCTGTAGTCGATAGGGTTGCAAAGAGTTGGACATGACTGAAGTGACTTAGCACGCACGCACAGTGAGGGTTTAATGTGTCATATACAGAGGTAGGACTTTCCTGGTGGCTCAGATGGTAAAGCGTCTGCCTACAATGCGGGAGACCCGGGTTCAATCCCTGGGTTGGGAAGATCTCCTGGAGAAGGAAATGGCAACCCACTCCAGTATTCTTGCCTGGAAAATCCCATGGACAGAGGAACCTGGTGGCCTACAGTCCACGGGGTCACAAAGAGTCAGACACGGCTGAGTGACTTCACTTTCACTTTCACTTTCATACAGAGGTAGACACTGCAAGCAACACTGAGAACATTGGAGCATTTGTTCCCAAGGTACAATCTCTCTAATAGGAACAGAAAAGCCATGACAAATGAGAATAATGAAATACTAGCCTGTCCTATGGAACACAAACAAAAAATCATGAAGGAGCAAGACACTTCATTCCCCAACTTGTCTATCTCTGGAATATGTATATTTCTCTGTCCAGTGGATGTCTATCAAGTTTATTTTTTAATAATTTCATTCTGTTGTTCTGAATATGTAATTTCTTTAATGTTATAATGACTCACAGATACGGTGCAACCTACTCACTGTGTGTGCTCACTACATGTTTCTTCCATAGCCTGCTTCTACAGTAACTAAGACTATTTTGTATGCAAAATATTTTTAAAAATCCTTATTTTTATTTATTTCTGTTTGGCTTATATTTTGTTCTCAACTCTTGTCATAGATCTTAGTAGATCACAGTGCTTTTGACAAAGTAGGGCTCAATATCTTGATAAATCAGTCAATAAATGATGAAATAAATGAACAAACACATGATTCATAAACTGGATGATTGACTGAATGAGAACTATATGGCATATTTTCCTTGGTGTTCTCTCTGACTAAAATATCTTTTCTCTTCTTCCTCTATTTGTGTATACTTTCCAGGCTTCAATTTCCTGTTATTTCATTCTACTTTGATCAAATCAGTTGATACCAACATTCTAATGTTATTGCTTTTATTAAGCATTTTTTTCTATTAAATTTTTTTGATATTGTTATTTCATCACTAAGTCATGTCTGACTCTTTACAATCCCATGGACTGCAGCACACCAGGCTTCCTTGTTCTTCACTGTCTCCTGGAGTTTGCTGTCTCATGGCCATTGAGGTGGTAATGCATTTTTGACATACCTTATGATAACTTTTTTTGTATTATATATATGCCCCCTCAATAGCTAACATGTAGAGAATTATTCATTGCATGCTTTCATCGTTTTGATAAAACTATCTTTTTCTAAAGCTAGAATCTTCCAAATTGACATATATACATGTATAAATTATATAGATATATAGATTTCTCTTTGTATATTATCTATCTATATATATATACACACACACAACAATAAAAAAGCTTGTGTGTTTGTTTTTTATACAGGCATCCTTTTATAGTGAAGGTATACCATAAATACTAATTTATTTCAGAGATGTTACCCCCTTATAAGCCTTTGGCTCTAACAAATGCATTTTTATCATACGATAACCCAAGAATATGAATTTTCAGAATTTTCAGAATAAGATATTGTATCCTCAGAGCATAGGGTCAACCTAATACTTGTTGATTAAAATGTTTGACAGATGCTGGAACATATTGTCATTTGAAAGGGGAAAGATGAACCAATTCATCAAAATCAACAATGTTCACAAAGGGGTTTGTACAGTGTCAGAGGTACCTTTATATTAAATGTAGCCTTAAAAAAAACCCAGCATTTAAACCATCTATTGTCCAGAAGAAGCCATTGGTTAAGGGCAGTGTTCTTATCTTCACCAGAAGCAGAACTGCCAGATGTCATACGATACATATCGTGTGTGTGTGTTTTGTAACCTTGTGTCTTTGAGTGGAACATTTCACAGTAATTAAATCGAATGAAAACTTGTTCTACAGAGATTTTCAGAGTAAATAGTTGGCAATTACTTACAGACTAAAGTGTTGTACTGCTAACCTTTTAACAAAATCTCTTTCCTCCAAACAATTTTATCAGCGTTCTTTATTACTCTCACAGTGGGAGGATGCCTTTTCATTCTTTTGATGTAATGGCTATAGATCAATATGTATTGAGTTGTGGAAACATATAGACTCTATTAGGGAAGGGAATCAAAGTAGGCAAATACTGTCTACAACTGACAGCCACCTTTCATGTGAAAACTCAAGGGAGCTTTTCCCGCTGGATACCTGAATAGAAGAGCCAGTATACCCCCTTCTCATTTCTTTCAAACTTAATTTTGCTTATGTTGTGGCTGAAAGATGAAAATCTGAAAAACAAAACACTATGTTCTATACCCAATTTTAGTGATTAATGCTCAAAGAAAATTCCAGTTGTCAAAAATAATGATTTTGCCTTGAGTCACAGTGACATCAGATGACTCAAATAGCTTCATCAACTGAAATATTAACTCATGAAATGTTGGATATAACTATACCCTTCAAATGACTCATTTATTCTGTGATGATAATATGCAGCCTAAAACACTGAATACACTAAACTCTAGTGAGTTTTTGCTTTGGGCATATACACTATGAAGATGTTTTTAAATTTATTGTGGTCAAGTATTGATTGGTTTTTTCATGGAGCACGGGCTGGTGAACATCTTAATTTTGGAAAACGTTTTTCCTATATCATCATTTTATTTTTTCTTTGATTGAGATATTATATTTTATTGTTATAAGGTGAAAAAGAATAAATTTTATATTTATGCATTTCAAAATGTTTAAACTTTAAAAAACTTTGGATATCTTTTCAATACATAATGCATTTTTAAGTTCTTTAATTCTCCAAACTTTTTTTTTCCAACTAAACTCTTAAATCTGTTTTTTTAAATTATCTTATTTTAATTTTATAAGTGGGTAAAGTACTGAATTTTATCCATTTAACTTTATAAATGGATAAAAACTACAAATTTGAAGTAAAGAACTTTATAAGTAGGTACTTGTACAATATGAGAAGCTATATCCAGTTTATGATAATATATCAGAATAGAAAACTTCTCCATTTAAAAGTGTAGTATCCATTCTCAGGGTTGGGCAGGCTTCATGGATGGGCATGTGACTTATGAAGTTGAAACAGGGTCACACACTTAGAAGGACCCCATCCTTAATCTGTGGTTCTGCTGTTGCTGTCTTGAAATTCTTAAAAATATTTTAGCTAGGAGCCCCACATTTTCCTTCTGCACTGGGCCACTCAGATTGTTCACTGGGCCCTGACACAGAATTATAAATATACCAAATTTTCAAAACTATTCATGTTTGCATAATTTGATATATTAGCAATTTTAAATATGAAAATACTAATTTAAATAACTAAGTTTGTGAGGTGAAATCCTATCCAGTTTCTATTTATTCCTCCTTCTGTGTTTTGTTCCAAATTAATAGGTGTCTTCTACAACTGAACAAACATTTGAATCCCTGAAATGACAATAAGCAATAACCATGTTTTCACGAGTATAACAGTCCTGTGACCATCTAAACACAAAATTTTGAATTCACCTTTGTTCTTATAGTTGATCCTTTGAACAGCATGAGGTTAAATTGCTTGGGTCCACGTATACACCAGTTTTTGTTTTTTGGTTTTTTTTTTCCCCCAGTGGTAAATACTATAGTACTTACTAAAATTGTTTGAAACTAAGGATCTGTGAAACTGCAGGTACAGAGGATCCTTGGATAAAGAGGGCCAACTACAAGTTACATTTGAGCATGGAGGATTGGTGTCCCAACACCCTTGTTGTTCAAGCATCAACTGTATTTCCAAATTCTATGGTAGACCTGCTTTCGTACCCTTCCTATATTCTATTCTTTAGGCTAATATTCCCATCTCCCAGTTATTAAAAGTGTTGAAGGCTAATGTTCAAGGTTAATCCACCCCAACACTTGTGCCAACTGGTAGGGGGCAATACTATGGCAATATCCAGGAACAGATGTTACCTTGGACACACTTTAACCCTTTTTTGACTCTTTCATCTTTCCCTGTCTGCTTGATTTTTTCCTTTAGAAGTCAGAAAATTCCTAAATTTCTTCTCAGATTTAACTTCTGATTTAAGGCAGAAGAAAATTATAACAGTTTAAGGAAGTTGATTTAAGACAGAACATTGTAGATAGAAGTGGAGCCCAGGAGACAATGATTACAAATAGGTTTTGAGAAATTGCTTTCTAGAAAGATTATGTAATGTCTTATTTTCCACATTAGATGTTCACGATTATTTACCACATCTTTATCGGCAGAGGAAAAGGGAATCCAATCACAGGTATCCAATTTGATTGTAAAAAGCAACTCATCTTTAATTTAATTTGCTATATAAACAATTAATGCAGTTGAATGTTTTTAATACATATTTTGGCTGCTCTTATGCCTTCTTAGCTTTTTCAATTGTTATGTAAGTTGGAGTATTTGCCTGCAATGCGGCAGACCTGGGTTCAATCCCTGGGTCAGGAAGATCCCCTGGAGAAGGGGCATTCCAAGTGTTCTTGCCTGGAGAATTCCATGGACAGAGGAGCCTGGCAGGCTACAGTCCATGGGATCCCAAAGAGTTGGATACAACTCAGCGACTAACATTCTATAAAAAGCAGTTAATATCATAACTTTTATTTGAAGGAAAGTTTTACATAGGTCAGTGATTAATAATCCTCAGTTATCACTAATATCAGAAAAAAGAAAGTAGACTCAGAGAATTAGGATTTTGTGTGCATATGTGTGAGAACTTTATACCAATTGAGAATATTAATACAGAAATAGGTGAAGTGCGGTTCTAAAATTTACTTCTCTGATGATGTATGCATATACATACATACATACATACATACATACATACATATCTGTCTCTTTGAAAATGTTTATAAGTAGATCTATAAAATACACCAAGTCCCTTTAAAGATCCAGGATCTGTTATTATGAATAACTCTTAAAAATGTTTATAATGTAAATAATCATAAAGCTACTATAGCTATGATAAAATAACCTTCTCTTACGGTTCATAAAGATCAAAATTTTTCTTAGCATATCTGCCTATAGATATAAAAGTGTAACACATATTTATTACTACAAATACGCACATATTCTGGAAATATAAAATATAATGAGCAAAGGACATTTCTGTCAAATAGAGACTTCAAAAGAACGACATAGTCTGGTGCTTTTGCTCTTCTCACTTATCATATGGAGATTCCAGTGTGTTTCAACTTTGGGAAATAAATGTGCCAGTCCCTGAAACAAGAGACATGTTAAGGTGCCTGCTTTATTTCCCTAGCTGCTATAGAATATATTATAAATGGAAAATACATATTTTATTAGAAATGAAATAAAATAATGTTATTTTCTTATGTGCTGAATAGTTCCATATAGAAAACTCTCCAAAACTCAATCTGTAAAACCTTATCCATCTCCCAGTAGTCCAATAGGTTGCAATTCCTTTGTGAAAACTCCCTCACTTCTCATTTTCCCTTGAGTTATGACATTACTTAATCAGGTCAGTTCAGTTGCTTAGTTGCGTCCAACTCTTTGCAACCCTATAGACTGCAGCACACCATTCTTCCCTGTCCATCACCAAACCCCAGAGACTACTCAAACTCATGTCCGTCGCATCAGTGATGCCATCCAACCATCTAATCCTCTGTTGTCCCTTTCTCCTCCGAACGTCAACCTTTCCCAGCATCAGGGACTATTCCAATGACTTGGTTATTTGCATCAGGTGTCCAAAGTGTTGGCTTTCTGCTTTAGCATCAGTCTTCCAATGAATACTCAGCACTGATTTCCTTTAGGATGGACAAGTTGGATCTCCTTGAAGTCCAAGGGAATCTCCAGAGTCTTCTCCAACACCACAGTTCAAAAGCATCAATTCTTCAGCACTCAGCTTTCTTCACAATCCAACTCTCACATCCATACATGACTACTGGAAAAAACAATAGCTTTGACTAGATAGACCTTTGTTGGCAGAGTAATGCTCTACTTTTTAATATGCTCTCTAGGTTGGTCATAGTTTTTCTTCCAAGAAGCAAGTGTCTTTTACTTTCATGGCTGCAATCACCATCTGCAGTGATCTTGGAGCCCAAAAAAAACAAAGTCTGACACTGTTTCCATTGTTTCCCCATCTATTATCCAAGAAGTTATGGGTCCAGATGCCATGATCTTAGTTTTCTGAATGTTGAGCTTTAAGCCAACTTTTTCACTCTCCTCTTTTACTTTCATCAAGAGGCTCTTTAGTTCTTCTTCAATTTCTCCCATAAGGGTGGTGTCATCTGCATATCTGAGGTTATTGATATTTCTCCTGGAAATCTTGATTCCAGCTTGTGCTTCATCCAGCCTAGTGTTTCTCATGATGTACTCTGCCTGTAAGTTAAATATGCAGGGTGACAATATACAGCCTTGACATACTCCTTTCCCAATTTGAATCAGTCTGTTGTTCCATGTCCAGTTCTAACTGTTGGTTCTTCACCTGCATACAGATTTTTCAAGAGGCAGGTCAGGTGGTCTGGTATTTCCATCTCTTTAAGTGTTTTCCCCAGTTTGTTGTGATCCACACAGGCAAAGGGTTTGGCGTAGTCAATAAAGCCAAAGCAGATGGTATCCTGGAACTCTTGTTTTTTGATGCTCCAACAGATGTTGGCAATTTGATCTCTGGTTCCTCTGCCTTTTCTAAAATGAGCTTAAACATCTGGAAGTTCATGGTTCACATACTGTTGAAGCCTGGCTTGAGGAATTTTGAGCATTGCTTTGCTAGAATGTTGGATGAGTGCAACTGTGCAGTAGTTTGATCATTTTTTGGCATTGCCTTTCTTTCGGACTGGAATGAAAACTGACCTTTTCTAGTCCTGTGGCCACTGCTGAGTTTTCCAAATTTGCTGGCATATTGAGTTCAGCACTTTCACAGCATCATCTTTGAGGGTTTGAAATAGCTCAACTGGAATTCCATCACTTCCACTAGCTTTGTTTGTAGTGATGCTTCCTAAGGCCCACTTGACTTCTCATTCCAGGATGTCTGGCTCTAGGTTGGTCACACCATCATGATTATCTGGGTTGTAAAGATCTTTTTTGCATCATTCTTCTGTGTATTCTTGACACCACTTCTTAATATTTTCTGTTTCAGTTAGGTCCACACCATTTCTGTCCTTTATTGTGTCCATCTTTGCATGAAATATTCCCTTCGTGTCTCTAATTTTCCTAAAGAGCTCTCTACTCTTTCCTATTCTGTTGTTTTCCTCTATTTCTTTTCACTGGCTGCTGAGGAAAGCTTTCTTATCTCTCCTTGCTGTTCTTTGGAACTCTGCAATCAAATGGGTATATCTTTCCTTTTCTCCTTTGCGTTTAGTTCCTCTTCTTTTCTCAGCTGTTTGTAATGCCTTCTCAGAAAACCATTTTGCCTTTTTGCATTTCTTTTTCATGCAGATGGTCTTGATCATTGCCTCCTGTACAATGTCATGAACCTCTGTCCATATTTCTTCAGGCACTCTCTCTGTCAGATCTAATCCCTTGAATCTATTTCTCATTTCCACTGTATAATCATAAGGAATCTGATTTAAGTTATACCTGAATGATCTACTGGTTTTCCCTACTTTCTTCAATTAAGTCTGAATCTGGCAATAAGGAGTTCATGATCTGAGCCACAGTCAGCTCCTGGTCTTGTTTTTGCTGACTGTATAGAACTTCTCCATCCTTGGCTGCAAAGAATATAATCAACCTGATTTTGGTATTGACCATCTTATGATGTCCATGTGTAGTCTTCTCTTGTGTTGTTTTAAGAGAATATTTGCCATGAGCAATGCATTCTCTTGGAAAAACTCTGTTAACCTTTGACCTGTTTCATTTTGTACTCCAAGGCCAAATTTGCCTGTACTCCAGGTATTTCTTGACTTTCTACTTTTGCATTCCAGTCCCCTATAATGAGGAGGGCATCTTTTTTGGGTGTTAGTTCTAGAAGTCTTGTAGGTCTTCATAAAACCATTCAGCTTCCTTAGCATTACTGATCAGGGTATAGACTTACTTGGATTACTGTGATACTGAATGGATTGCCTTGGAAATGAAGAGAGATCATTTTGTCATTTTTGAGACTGCATCCAGGTACTGCATTGAGGATTCTTTTCTTGACTGTGATGGCTACTCCATTTCTTCTAAGGGAGTCTTGGCCACAGTAGTAGATATAATGGGCATCTGAGTTAAATTCACCCATTCCAGTTCATTTTATTTCGCTGATTCCTAAAATGTTGATGATCACTCTTGCCATCTCCTGTTTGACCACTTCCAATTTACCTTGTTTCATGGACCTAACATTCCAGGTTCCTATGCAATATTGCTCTTTACAGCATCGGGCTTACTTCCATCACCTGTCACATCCACAATTGGGTGTTATTTTTGCTTTGGCTCCTTCTCTTCATTCTTCCTGGAGTTATTTCTGCATGATCTCCAGTAGCATAATGGGCACCTACCAGCCTGGTGAGTTCATCTTCCAGTGTCATACCTTTTTGCCTTTTCATTCTGTTCATGGGGTTCCCAAGGCACGAAGTTTGGTTAGTCTTCTGTGATTGTGGTTTTCATTGTGTCTGCCCTCTGATGGATATAGATAAGAGGCTTATGGAAGCTTTCTGATGGGAGAGACTGACTGAGGGGGAAACTGGGTCTTGTTCTGGTGGGCAGAGCCCTGTTCAGTACATCTTTAATCCAATTTTCTGTGATGGGCGCCCTCCTTGGTGCCCCCACAAGAAACATTCCTTAATAGTGTATATCATAAATTGTAGCATTTAATTATGTGCCGTCACTTGGCTAATACAGCTTCTTATGGGCAAATAAAGCTATCCACTCTAGTTAGTTTAAGCAGAAACTAAGCAAGACAAAGAGAGTATGTAGTTCACAGAATCTTATAAGACTGAAGCATCAGTGTTTGAAGTTTATGCTGGCAGGATCAATGCTTCAAAAACAGACACTTTTGGAAAAGGTAATGATTTTCTTCCTAAGCCTCCAACATATCCCAGAACCAAAGTAAAGATCTCTCTGTTTGAATATGAATGGATGGGTCTGAAGGATAGGCCTGCACTATTCTACAAAAAAGATCTTAAATGCTAATTCTGCTTACAATGTGAGAACCTAAGGCAACGACACAGAAAGTCACCTAAAACAAGAGGCTGCTCAGTGTGAATGAGGGAACACAAAGGATGAAAAATATTGTCTTCTCTAATAGGATTATTACAGCAGGTGTGTTTATTTTGTTATTCCTGAAAGCATTTAAGTCTCAGAAGTATTAAATCATGTGTCATGCTTCTTCATACAGACCCAGCATCCTATTTACCTGGATTCAAGGCTCTGTGCTATTAGTGTGAAATTGAAAGAAAGAAAATTGATTTCACTGTCAACAATCAAATTCTTGTCAACAAATGTTGGATAACAGAATCTGTCTCATAGGATGATTGTTAGAACTGAAGGAAACAGCCTAAATGCCCAGTACAAAACCTAGATACTTTATAACCTTTGTTTTAACCATTCTTATATAGCGTTATAACCTGTGTTTTAAAGTGGTAAAGAATCCACCTTCCAATGCAGGAGACACGGGTTCAATCTCTGGGTCTGGAAGATCCCCTGGAGAAGGAAATGGCTATCCACTCTGGTATCCTTGCCTAGAAAATTCCATGGACAGAGGAGCCTGCTGTACTTCAGTCCATGGGTTCACAAAGAAGTCAAACATGACTTAGTGACTAACCAAACAATAAGCATTTACTAGTATAGTAATGAACACATAAAATTTACTGAAATATTTGCTCTACTTTTTGCTACATATGCTTGTTAACAAAAATTATGGAATAATTTGAAAGTTAGATGTGGTAAACATATTTTATTATCCATCATACAAAAACTCATTTCTAATGGTATTCAGTCATCCCAGTTTGTGTTGTGGTGAGTACTTCCTCCCATAATAGGAACTGGAGGGGTCATTCCAATCTTTTTAGCACAGCACAGCCAGAGGGCTGACGCATAACATAAGTCGAGAAATGTGTTTTCTGCCAATAAGGTAATACTTGTTCTCCAAAAATGCAGAGAAAATATTCAATGGGAGGATAACAATAATAACTTTTTAATAGTTTTCCTAAAAAATGAAGTAACTTAAGTGGAGTGCTTATAACAGAGCCTCGAATACACTTAAAAATCGATGTAACTTAACTATTGTCATTGTTGCTTATGGAAGGTTTTTCTATATTGAGCTTGAAGCGGTTTGACCAAACCAGTGTCTCAAACATTTCCTTCTAGAGCTTCCTGGCTACTTGGTTTTTCTAAGTGTGTCATAGATTTTGAGAGCACTTGATATCTTTGCAATACTTATATCCTTCATCTTAAGTTAGATAGAGTTAGAGTCTGTTGCTTACAAACCAATAACTATGACTAATAAATATAACAAAAAGTTAGCCTTTGAGAATTTAGTATTGAAGAGGCTCGAGTTTCTTTTTCTTTTTTTAGAAGATAAATATTTTTATTCTTTTTTTTTTTCATTTATTTTTATTAGTTGGAGGCTAATTACTTTACAATATTGTAGTGGTATTTGTCATACATTGACATGAATCAGCCATGGATTTACATGTATTCCCCATCCCGATCCCCCTCTCATACACACCGAGGAAACCAGATCTGAAAGAGACACGTGCACCCCAATGTTCATCACAGTACTGTTTATAATAGCCAGGACATGGAAGCAACCTAGATGCCTATCAGCAGACGAGTGGATAAGGAAGCTGTGGTACATATACACCATGGAATATTACTCAGCCGTTAAAAAGAATTCATTTGAATCAGTTCTAATGAGATGAATGAAACTGGAGCCCATTATACAGAGTGAAGTAAGCCAGAAAGATAAAGACCATTACAGTATACTAACGCATATATATGGAATTTAGAAAGATGGTAATGATAACCCTATATGCAAAACAGAAAAAGAGACACAGATGTACAGAACAGACTTTTGGACTCTGTGGGAGAAGGCGAGGGTGGGATGTTTTGGGAGGCTTGAGTTTCTACATTAACTATTTGAAGTATTTGGATTTTTTCTTTTAAAATCATCTTTTCCATGGCCAAAATGTGTAGAAGACCCTGAAAATACAATAGCAAAGCCTGGTCTTTATTTAACATCCTGAAACAATAGGAATGATCCATAATATTGATAGTTTCTTACTTTATTTAATTTTTATTAAATTTCTTAATAGATTTTCTATTAAATTTACTTTTGTTACTTTCTACTTGGAGTGCTGCAGCCCATGGGGTTGCAAACAGTCAGACATGACAATTGAACAACAACTTGTATATTGTTGAAGAAGTTTCCTAATATCAATAAAGCTCAGTTTTGTCACTTCTCAAATCATTTTATGAGATGATTTTTGTAAGGATTACATTAGCTATTATATACAATGCACTAAGTAATGTTAGTTTTTTTAACCAAAATAATTTGAATTAATAATATTTGCAGTAACAAGGAAGGTCTTATCTTTTTTAATTTATTGAATCAGGTCAAACTAAAGTTGTAGTCACATAGTTTCTGGGCTTACCAGGTGGTTCAGTGGTATAGAATCTAACTACCAATGCAGGAGACTCTGGAGACGCAGGTCTGATCCCTGGGCCAGGAAGATCCTCTAGAGGAGGAAATGGCACCCAGTCCAGTATTGTTTCTTGGAAAAGTCCATGGACAGAGGAGCCTGGCAGGCTACAGTCCACGGAGCTGCAAAGACTCGGACACGACTGAGCACAACATATACTTTCTAGTTGAATTGGAACACCCCTTTTACTTCTGTCACTGTGAATACAGATGTAACTCTCTTCATATTAATGTTACCGAACCAAACTTGGGTCCACTTGCCCACATTCAGTAAAGCCGATCCACCGACACTGGGGTGTGGTGAAGGAAAGTGCAGCATTTATGTAAGGAAGCAGACCGAGTCTGGGGCAGCCAGTGCTCATAAAGCCCAAACTACTTGCTGGGTCTCAGGGAAGCAGCTCGAAAAGCAGTGTGAGGGAGGCGTGTCTCAGGGTATGTGATCAGCTTGTGCACAGTTCTCTGATTGCTTGATGGAGGTACCAGGGTGGCATCACAGGGGTTAACATCAATCCTCAGGCTTCAGTAGGTCTGAGGGCCACGTGTCCATCATCATCAAATAGGTAACTTCTTCCATTTGGTGGAGGTTTTAGGATCAGTGAAACAGTTCAGGAAATGTGCATCAGATCCTGTTATCTAGGTACTTCAAAGAGAAGCTAAAGATTCTGTGACTGACATATAGCTCATTCACCATTTACATTTTTACAAGTTCTTCAAGCCCAGCTACTGTGTTTCTCAACATGTGTTTACCTCCTTAGAATGGTCAATTCATGGGCCAGATTTTTGTGACCCAGGGGAGAGCTCTTCTGCAAACAAGAGGCGAGTGGAGGACGTGGAGGGAGGGGTCTGTCCTGGGAAGGCCTCACTGTGTCCTTGGTCGTTCAGTCACTCGTCACTCAGTCGTGTCCAACTCTTTGCAGCTCCATGGACTGCAGCAATCAGGCTTCCCTGTCCTTCACCGTCTCCCAGAGTTTCCTCAAACTCATGTCTATTGAGTCAGTGGTACCATCCAACCATCTCACCCTCTGTCGTCCCCTTCTCCTCCTGCCCTCAATCTTTCTCAGCATCAGGGTCTTTTCCAATGAGTCAGCTCTTCTCATCAGGTGGCCAAAGTATCAGGGCTTCAGCTTCAGCATCCGTCCTTCTAATGAACATTCAGGGTTGATTTTCTTTACATAGGGCCCTGCTCTGTTACATTAACATATCTGTATGCTCTTGTCATTTTTTTTCTTTATCTTACCTAGAAAGAATAAGATTAGAATGCCATCTCATCTCTTTTAAATACTTTCGTTTTGTCCATTCTTTTCTTTGAGATGTATGAAGTTAAGTCTGTGAAAAGCTTTATTTTTCTTTACCTGAAGTTTCTGTGTGTATCTTACATTTTAGCGGCCCCATAGACAGAAAATAGTATTTGTCAGTAATTTAACTTTTATATGCGTAAGTTTTTTGGCTGTTGCTTTGGCAATTGTTGCTTTGATTGTTGTTATTATTATTTTTTGTTTGTTTTTAATTTGGAAAAATTATGAGTGGTTTAGCTATTTATCATAAAAGATTTTGACTCTTCTAGGAATGGTTCGCTTTTTCCTTGAGAGAATTTTTTGATATGCTCTAACACTTTATATGCCTGCACTGGATATTTATATAAAAACTTTTATGATGCACAGTTTTCTAAATATTAACTTGACTTTCTTTATATACCTTTCAGATACTACTCACCTGGTCCAATATGGGCATATTTACACAGATGTACTTTAACTTTGCATTTTGTTTTTGTTATCTGCTTTTTTGGCTCTCTTCAATGTTTCTTCACAGTTATTAGTAAACAGAAAAACAGTTGTTTTGATCATGAATAAATAACAAAGCTTAAAGCATATAGGTGGAACATACATATTAGAATACATATAAAATGAACTCTGCCATGGTAATGTAATATCCAATGTAATACACACACACACACACACACTCTGATGACCCAAGTTAGTATATAAATTATATACCCATTTATGGTAAATATAATCAGAAATACAGTGAATAGATGGGAAAATACATTTTCTTTTCCCTCTTGAAAGACATGAAAATAATACTCTCTGGTACACAAGAAACAATCTAAGTGCTTATATTGCTGCAGCATATTGATTTTCTGACTGTAGAATCCATCATAATTGAACAGTAAACTATCCTATTTCATTTCTGGCAGTGTTGTCAGAAGTATATAATTTAGAATTATATATTAAATGAATTTAAATAAGTCCCTTGGATTTATTTATTTATCTACCTTATTTGAATTAAATATGCCTTCTGTATACTAATGAGAAGATATAGGATCCCCACGTAATGATGAAGAATGATTAGAATTTTAACATTTCTTTTGGAATATAAATTAATCCTCTAGTTATCAAAAATGGAGAAGAATAAGCTTTGTTGCTCTAAAGCACTTAACAGAGAATGCTATCTTGCCCATTAACTATGCGCTTACTGCTTCTTTTTTCCTTGCATGTTTTTCTAATCAAGGACATACTTTCTCCCCTGAGGCACGTGGGAGTTTAGCAATTACTTGCAGCTCTAATACTAGGCAATTTCTTCTGGGACTGCAATCTGTTAAGAGTTCAATTTTCTCAACCACAGACAAAATGATCAGAATGAATTCATTCCTTCAGAATGAAACCAAGTGAATAAACTAAATGTGATTGAAATGAACTTAGGTGGCACTCATACATAAATCAACAGACAATCCTGTCACATAACCCAACTGTACATACTTAGGGCAAGTGTTTCATATTTCAGCAACTTTAAAATGTTTTTTTAATCTTCCAAAGAACATTTTTTTAAAGTCCCAGTAAAGCTCAATTAAATGTAATAATTATAATTATGTATAGATATTTCCATATCACTCTGCAAAAAGGTTGTATTACATTATGTGGACTTTAACAGTATAAGAGAACCACTATGATCACCTGACTTTACCATTGCTCAGTGATGACAAATGTTTTTGTCTATGTCAATCTGTTAGGTGCAAAAGCAAAACAACACATTTTTTTAAAGTGTATACTTATTTCAGGATGAATGAGTTTACATAATTTTCAGTTTTATTAGCCATTTTTTTGAGATGTTTTTATGAATCTATTCACACTAGTTTTACATTATTCACATGGATTCTTCTCTTTTTTTGTGAAAACTCAACTCCATTAAAGAAAATTGAATCTTTTGTCACATGTGCTGCAGATTTTTTCCTCCAGCTTTAACTGTTACACAGACATCTCTCATGGGAATTTATCTAATTAACATGTTGGGCAGATTTATAAAGCTATATTCATTATTGCACTATTGGTAAAAAGCTAAGGCTAAAATTCACATAAATATGGTGAATAAAAAATAGGTTTGGATAAATTTTGATATATCACTTCAATAGAATATTAAGTTAAAGAATGAAAACAGATCTGTTTGTGGTATCCAAGATCTATCGTGGGAGAAAGGCAATTCTGAAAAATGATGTTAGTTGACAAATAGAATTTAAGGGCAGGGTTGAGAGTTTTATATCATATATAACCTTTACATTAATTTAATTCATTATCATGAATTTGCATTATCTTTATCATCGCCTTCATCACTATAGTTTGCCATTGTCGTCATAGTCATTCAAGTGTAGAATCATTCTTGTTTAGATTTTAATAACAAATTTATGTTTACATAAAATTTATAATGGACTCTTTTTTAGTATTTTGATGGGGATGGGAGGGTTGTTTGTTTTTTGTAGAGGAAAATATCTGCATTGGCAATACGTTTTGAAAGGAAAGGATCTGTGGGAGACTCTGTGGATGACACATTTGTGTAGCTCCCTGAAGGATATGTTCTTATTCTGAGTTTTCTAGGTGCAACTTTGTCTCATGACACAGGTATCTGGAATACGATGTCTATTCCCTAGGGTCCTATAACATGAGAAGTTTGGACTTCGTAAACTTTAGATTGCCATTTTCTCCAACTATTTATGACTCCTTGCTCTTCTACTTTAATATCATCATATAATCAAGATTGTGGAGACACTCAGCATATACAAATGGTGAAGTGACAAGATCACAAAGGTAAATTGCATTACTAGATCATGAGACTATAAACAGGAGACAGTTGCCGATAGTCTCTGGCTAATGCACATGGGAAATACTAACTCATACTGCTCACCAGGTCTTGATCTTTATGTTACCAGTCCCTTATGTTAGTGCATGGAACTTCCCAGAGGACTGGCTGAATTGCCAACAAAAGATATTATTTCTTGTACATAGGAATTACTACATGAACACTTGTCCTATTTAAATTCAGTACCATAAGAGTTTATCAACTACCTTATGTAAAATATAAGGAAGTTAAATAATGAGTCAGAGAAAAAGACAGAGAAAGTTTAGTCACCAGTTGTCTCTTAACATTTATTTGGCGAATATATTACAGTCCAGAATTTAGTCTTTTCCTTAGTCTCAAAATATGATTTGTTCTGCACAATGAAAGAAGATTTCTCTCTGTATAGTGCACACATATAAACCAGGCTCACATAAATGATGTTATTCAATCAGAATACCACATCACCAGTGTTATTGTTAATCTCAGCAGACCCACAGAGGAAGCTAAATAAGAATTGGAAGGTTGTATGGAGACTATAGCTTTGGAATGTAGAAAGTGAATTTAAGTTTAATGCATTAACCGAAATAGCCAGCTGCATTTCTTCGGCTGCATTTCTTTCTTACAAATGGGATGGTTATACAAATGGCACGAGAACTGGCAATATCCTTTCACTGAAACTTTTGCATCCACCTTCAGAAAGGGGTGGGTTTGCTGCCAGAATACTGTTTCTCAAAATCTTCTCTCAAAAACATTTTCTCAAATAAACTGATATATGGTAGAGTAGTACTTGAGAAGGCCATTCTGCATTTTACTTAATCACTCTATTTTACAGAATTTTGTTCAACCAAATCTCATATTTTGACTAACAATTTCTTTTTGATACGTAACTCTATAGAATTCAAATCTTACTGGAATGGGAATGCCACAGTCACTTCTGAAAGTGACCCTGAGTTTGAATTCTTTGATTGTTTATGCACTTATATCAAAGGTAAATATTGAAAGAGGTATCTCATTTGATTTATCATCAATCTACAGGAAAAAAAAATCATCAAGCCATTCAAATACTAGTAATGTACTGTCTTCGCAGGTGTTATAAAAGTAAATGTGATTTTCATTTTCTAATACCTCATTCTAAATATTTTTGCAACTTTGGTTAGAGTGTACTCATTTGAAAATTCTAAAGAAAAGTCATGTTAAGGAATCTAAGAGTTTTGATGATATTCTTCTATTTTGTCATATTCAAAATCTATTTTAAATGCTTAAGAAAACCCATTTATAAAAAGTATGATGAAAGTAGAGAAAATGACTAGCTTGCAAAGAGTAATTGAGGTAGAGGGAGTACCTAAAATCAGGGAAAAGGAAATTGAAATATCTGATTTAATATTCACTAACAAAGAGATGGAAAGGTAGAACAACAACTCTTCAATCAATTTAATTTGGAAATTCAGAAACACTACCTGTGGGAGAAGCATCTAGAAACTACATGTTTTAAGTATTCTCCTCCCTCTTACAAACAAGACCTAGAAAAGAAGCATTTTTTTTTTAATTATAAGTTTCAGAAAAGGAGCTGAAGATAATGGATGCCATTATCTGACAGCTAAGGCTGTCAGACATTAGCATTTGTTGGTAAAAGAGAGAAACTAACTAGAGTTTTCAAAACAAAATGAACAGAACTTCACAGGACTTCATGTCAGACATGACTCCTGGATGGGACAAATAAAGTATCTTACATTTGAAATAAGCCAAAGTCAAACATTTCTCCCCATATTTAGAATGTTGAGATTAAATATGATCAATTAGGGGTTGATGGCAGAATAAAATTATTTACCTTTCTTTAATATTAATTATAACATTTTCTTTGCTGCTAATAATTATATAAATGTTTTATAAGGATACTTTATTTTTTATCTCTACACCAAATCAAGTTTTTTCACCAAAGAAAAAACTTTATGCCCAAGGTCAATTAGCTAATACGGCTGATCTTTGAATAACACAGATTTAAACTGAGCAGGTCCACTTATGCATGAATTTTTTCTAGTAGTCAATACTATAACACTACACAGTCTGACTTTGCTGTAAGTCACAATCTTGACTGTGCAGGAGGTTGGTGTCCCAACCCCTGGATTGCTTAAGATCATGTCAGCCCTGGAGATTAAGTTATTTAGATTAGATTAAATTTAATTATATGTTTCATAACTGGAGATGAAATCTAACTCCATCTGGAATCAAAGGAGGTTGGAATTAGATAAAACATATTTGTAAAAATACATATATATCATAACTTTTTCTCTAATTTTTCAGTTTCATTCATCATCTAAAAATATATATATATTTATTGGGCACTGGTTTTAACACAGTTCTTCTTATTACAGAGAGTGACCAAGAGATGAACTCCTTGTCCTCCTTATGTATATAAATCAATCAGTGACTCAGTCAATGTATAAATGACAAATTAACAAATGACAAGCTAAAAAATGACAAACTAACAAATCATATAAAAAAAAAAAGCAGATTGAGGTAGATCCCTTGGTGAGCCTGCCAGGTCTCTCTTCTTTCATCTGCTGGGAATGTTATCACAGAAGCCTTCAGATGTCAGTTCCCTCAGGGATTAGTTCAATTGCAGAGTTCTACTGCACCCTCAATTATACATCTGCTTGGATTACAGGTTGAAACAAGAGTGTAATGACGTGGCCACCTTGGTGTGCTGGAGGTCCACTCTAAGAGTTCTATGGAATGCCATGGAAGGGGCTCGTTTGAGGTCATTGTTGGACTTCACTGTGGTCCTGTTTCTTCCCCTTGCCCAATCATGTTTCATGTCCTTCCCTGACTCACATGTTGGTCTCAAGCAAACGCCTTAACAAATACCCTGCATTCTAAACCCCTTCTCAGATAGGAAGCTAATGCAGAACTCTTTTTGAGAAGATCATCCTTTCTCTCACAGCTCAGCAGTTTCACTTCTTTCCAAATCAAAGGACTGTACTTGGGTGGATCTGATTCTGGAGGCTCTGTTCTAGTTTTAAAAACCCTGGTGCCATTTCCATTCTCTCTTAGTTACTACAAATTAATAATAAATCTTTTTTTAGTGTAGTAACATCACTTAACATGAGATTTACCCTCTTAAGTTTTTAAGTATATAAGACAGTATTGTTAACTATAGCCATGAGAGTGTACAGCAAACCTATTAGTTATTGATTCTGCAATAACAAAAACTTATATACACTGAACAGCTACTCCCCATTTACGCCTCCTCCCAGCTCCTGACTACCATCATTCTACTCATTGCTTCTATGTATTTGATATATTAGATAACCTAATATAAGCGGAATCATGCAGTATTTGTACTTTGGGACTGGGGCTTGTCTTACTTAGTATTCTGTCCTCAAGGTTCATCTGTGTTGTTGCATATGGCAGGATTTCCTTCTTTTTTAAGGCCAAATTGCTTGTGTGTACAATTTAATGAATCCCATTATGTGTACATACCAAATTTTATTTACCAACTTACTGATCGATGAACATTTAGATTGCTTTCACATCTTGACTATTGTGAATAATGCTGTGATGAACATAGGACTGCAACTATCTCTTTCATTATCCTGACTTCATTTCTTTTGGATGAATACACAGAAATGGGATTTCTAGATCATTGATAGTTTTATTTTTAATTTTATGAGGAAACTTCATATTGTTTTCTATAGAGGCTGTACCCCCTTTCCCAGTCTTCAACAATCTACCCAGCCAGAGATTTGGGGTCTCTCAAACCTTCTCTCTATATGTGTCTTATCTGGACTTGTGTGAATAAAGTCTCAGCTGTAGAGATTTTTCAGTTTCTTTTTGGAGGGAACTTGTCATCTTTGCTGTCCCTAATATCTGATATCCCGCAGGTCTTCTTGGGCAACAGCATACCTTGACCTAATTTTTCTGTTCTCAGGAGACTTTGGTTTCAAAAGTATGCCAGGTCCCCTCCATACTCTGAGACTGGCCCCAGAAAAATCTGAATGCTGTGTGTACATTAGACTGTCTCCTTTCCAGGAATTACCCAAGGGCAGGGGGTTTTGCTGATGTGGGGGAAGAAGTTCTGGTGGGAGATTTTTTATAGGCCCTTAGGTGTCTAGAATATCTTGGGTCCTTTCAGTACTCAAAGACTGGCAAGACTAAACCCTGCTCCTTGGGATCTCCCAGCAATCAAAAACAAAAACAAAACAAAACAAAACAAAAAACAAAACCCTAACAAAGTAAGCTCTAAACTCCAAACCCATCCATCTCTCCTCAGGAGAAGCTGGGAGTTTCCTTCCATTCTCATGACAGTTTACTAGAAGAAAGGAATTATGGCAAGATTGTATCTTGTATTTTATTACCAGCATCAGTATGATTGTTTTGTGTTTATCCAGAGTGTAGAGTCTGTCAACTGTTTTCTGGATTTCTCATAAAACAAATGGGTCTGTGTATTGTTGAATCTGTGTGTCCATGGAGAGAAGGAACTTCCTATTCTGTCATCTTGCTGACATTACTCCAATAAATCTTGGTATCTGTGGTGGTTATCTTCTGATTTTATTTTTCTTCTTCACAGTCGTCTTAGGTATTTGTGGCACTTTTCATTTCCATAAGTATTCAGTTTTCCTCCCACTTATGCATGGGTTTTATTATGATTGCATTGAATTTAAAAGAAACAGGTAAGAAAAAAACTCTTTGTAAATTGGGTCTTTCCATCCATATCATGATATGTCTTTCCATGTATTATGTTTTTGATAATTCTCAATAGTTTAATTTTTGTGTATAGGTCTTGTGCACAGTTTTCATCAGATTTGTTTGTAGGCAGTTGATATGTTTTTGATAATTCTTTTTGTTTTTTTAGCCATACTGCACAACTTGTGAAATTTAGTTCCCAGAACAGGAATTGAACTCATGCCCTCAGCAGTGAGAGCAGAGTCCTAATCCATGAACAACCAGGAAATTCCCATTAATTCTTTTGTATACCTATAAAGACATAGTTTTATAATATAACTGGTATAGTTTTCTTTGTAGATATGCCATCTGCGTCATGGACTTAATGTGTCTTTTATCTTTAAAAATCCTTAAATATTCCGTCTTTAAATATTGTTTTTGCTCCATTATCTTTCTCCTCCTTTTACTAGGACCACAGTTGCAAATATATTTGATCATTCTACTGTGACACACATATCTTTTGCAATTTTCTTTCCTTTTATATTTCTCTTCATACTTCTATCAGATTCTTTCTTTCTATTTTCCAATATAATGCATTTGGCTCTTAAACAACAAGGTTTCAAACTGTGCAGGTCCACATACATGCCAATTTTTTCCAATAAATACTATGGTACACCATGACATGTGAGGGTGGTTGAATCCACAGATGCGGAGCCATGCATATGGAGGAAGCACATATACTTGAATGCCAACTATAAGTTACACATGCGTGCATGTGTGTGTGCTAAGTTGCTTCAGTTGTGTTCGACTGTTTGCAACCCTCTGGACCTTAGCTCTCCAGGCTCCTCTGTCCATGAGATTCTCCATGCAAGGATACTGGAGTGGGTTGCAATCCCCTCCTTCAGAGGGTCTGCCTCACCCAGAGATCCAACCTGTGCCTCTTCTGTCTTCTACATTGGCAAGCAGTTTGTTTTTGTTGTTGTTGTTGTTTTACCACGGAACCTACCTGGGGAGCCCGTAAGTTATACAAAGATTTTCAACTGTACAGGGCTTGGTACCTCATTGACAACTTAGTACAATTATACCATGGAAGCTCTGCTCATATGTCTCAGCATCTCATCTGCTCCTTTCAGAACCCACGGTGCAGAGGGAAGGGCTTCCTTCCTTTGGCTTTTCTCCTCTCCCTGATCCTTCCCCTGCTACTTCTCACGCAACAGTAGCTCCACTCTGCCTTGCTTTCAAGAAAGTGAAAGTCACTTAGTGGTGTCTGACTCTTTGCAACCTCATGGACTATACAGTCCATGGAATTCTCCAGGCCAGAATACTGAAGTGGGCAGCCTTTCCTTTCTCCAGGGGATTTTCCCAACCCAGGGATCGAACCCAGGTCTCCCACATTGCAGGCAGACTCTTTACCGTATGAATCAGGAAGCCCTTGCTTTCTAGAGGGTTGTTACAAAACATGCTAATTTTTCATTGCCAGTGTATAGGTGGGGAGAAAAAAAAAAAAAAAAAACCTTTCATTCTTCCTTTCTAGGTCATTTGGCTAGTCTAATAAATTGACATAAAACAAATTAACAGGAGAAAAATAAATTTTGTGTGTATGGGAGCCCCATAAAATACGAAACTTAGAGAAAGCAGGCAGCTTTTATACTTTTTAGACAAGGAAGCAATGCATTTATAAAGAATTGACAGGACAAAGGAGCTTGGGATAGTAAGTTAGTGAAGAAGTATTAATGTTTGTATATACAACTTTCTCGGCATTAAATTCCCTATTTCTGGTGATAAAGATGCTTTCCATCCTCCTGGTACAGGGAGGGTACCTTTCACCTGGTACATTTATTTCCTGTTCTCCGGGAGATGAAGGAAAGCCAACATTTCCCACTTGCACCGTTCCTTCTTGAGTAACTTTAACTCAGAATAATCAATATGACAAAATAGTGTATTTTTGTTTGGCATTTGCTGTTCCCTTTCACCGGTAATTGGAAATAGTAATATCTATAGATGCACTGAGTAAGGAATGGAATGGAAGATAAAGTGATCAAGTTGCCTCTCAGGTTTGGGGCTTGAATGGCTTGTCATTTATTATGGTAAAAATGAAGAAGAATGGGTTTGGGAGTTGTTGAAGATAAAAGTATATGGTCAAATATATTCAATTTGAAATACCATATAAATACTTGAATATAGAAGTCTAGAATTAATGAGAATTACAAGGGTTGAAATAATACATTAGAGAATTTTTAGTATAAATGATAATAAAAAACCAATTAACTAAAGGAGAACAAAGACTGTTGTAGGTAGAAAAGGGACGTGATTACAAGATTGAGGTCTGGGAACTCCAGTATTTAGAGGTTGAGATCAAAATCATAAACAAGAGAAGAGAATGAAAAGCTGTTTCCAGAGACCGATAAGTGGATGAGTAGAAGTGTGGAATGTCTCAGAAACCACTTAGAGTGTCAGTAAGAAATTAATATGGAAATATCAAGTAATGATCTGTTTTAAATCATAAAGTATCTAAATTGAGAAATGTTTATTGGATTTGGTGATGTGTTAATCATAGAGGATCTCAAAAAATTAGTTACAGACAGGGGACAGGAAGGAAATTATAAATTATAAACATAAAAATTTTCAAGAAAGGGAAAAGAAGAAACACAGACAACAAATACAGACAATATAGTTGAGCAGTTTCCTATAATGGAGCAGGCAATTGGGGAGTTGCTGGAAGGATATAGGGAGTTTCCTTTTTTAATTAAGTTGGGAAATTAAAAAAAAAATTCTGCTGATAGGGAAAATCTGATAATGTCAGAAAGAAAGGAGAAATTTTACAAAAGGATATTCCATGACTAAAAATAGAATATGAAATGCAGGGCATAAGTGGTGGTTAGCATTAGGTAAGACAGAAGTCATATCACCAGCTGCAATAACTAAAAAGGAAGCATATGGGTACAGATGCAGGAGTTACTGGGGCTGTGGTTTTGTGAGGTTTTAGGGACAGAAAAATTTATTACTTTTGGTTTTCCCCCTAATCACTAAAAGAGCAAGTTTATCAGAGCATGAGAAAGGGAAGGATTATAAGTTTGAAGAAAAGAAAATGTATGAACAAGTACTCAAATGAACAGGAGAGAAAAGAAGTAACTAGGAAGATGTGATAGGATGGCCATAGCAGGGCTAGGGGCACACTTCACTTCTGTGATTATAGATTTAGCATGAGAAATATTAGCATGGTGGTGAGTACTTCTCCAGCCTCATTCATCTTCACAGGGGCACATAATTCAGCTTGGATTTAATAAATGTTGAGTTTCTGATAGAAGAGTAGGTACAACAAGTATAGCTAGTAGGGGGTTGGGGGAGTACCTAACTCCCCCAACTCCCTATCCTTAGGGAGTACCTAAGGATAGATAGTAAGATTTAAACTAAGCTAGTATAGAGTTGAAGATGTTAGGACGCTGATAGACAATATAGAGGTCAGAATCTCTGGAAAATTTTCTGAGATTTGCTTTATGATTTGGAAAATTTAAGTTCACATAGAGAGATGAGCAAATGATTAAGTATTTTTATTAGATCTTTCCTCTGTGCTAGTACAGAGCTCTGTCTTCTTTTTATCATAGTTTGATTAATTTAATCCTTACAACTCTATCCATTTCATAGATAAACTAAGACACAGAGATATTATCAAATTCACCCTAAGTTGCACAGCCAGCAGTTACAGAGCCAAGTCTCAAATCTAGCCTGTCATGATACTGGAGCCTGCTTTCTTAAAATCCCCTCAGTTCTTCTGACCCAGCAAAATGGGGAACATTAGAACAATCTTTTTAGTTGCTAGACCTCTATAATAAAGAAAATTGATTAAATGTCAATGTTTTAAATATGGGAGATGCTCCTAGGGGAGTTCAGACAAGCTCATTCTTCCTATCTCCTAAAATTATAACCAGAGACAAAACTTGATCCAAGTCCAACTTTTTAAACAAGAAACAGCTCTGTTGTAAAATATGTTTGATAATGTTTCTCCTTACTGGCTGTGATATGCACAAATGCATTTTATACTATTAATAATTTCTTTCATATTGAGCTCAGAGATATTGAATGTATTAAAATGGAAGCATAACACATCACTTTGTAATATGACCGGCAACTTATCTTTGGTTTAGTACAGCCTACCACTTCTAGTTGTCATAATAGCTCATGAAGAGATCTTGAATTACCACTGTTTAATATGAAAAGGGCTTCCCTAGTGGCTCAGATGGTAAAGAATCTGAACATAGGAGACTCAGTTTTGATCCCTTGGTCAGGAAGACCCATTGGAGAAGGGAATGACTACCTTTGTTATTCTTGCTTGGAGAATTCCATGGATGGAGGAGCATGGCTATAGTTCATGAGGTCGCACACATAGCTAGAGCTAAATATACCACTTGTCAGTGAAAAGGTTCAAGGTTGCTTTTAAATACAGATCTTATTTAGTGGTTCAGAAAAAAGAAAAATGGTTTTGTATCTTACTCATTGTTATAGATTAACTTTGACTGTGGATCACAATAAACTGTGGAAAATTCTGAAAGAGATGGGAACACCAGGCCACCTGACCTGCCTCTTGAGAAACCTGTATGCAGGTCAGGAAGCAACAGTTAGAACTGGACATGGAACAACAGACTGGTTCCAAATAGGAAAAGGATTTATGTCAAGGCTGTATATTGTCACCCTGCTTATTTAACTTATATGCAGAGTACATCATGAGAAACGCTTGGCTGGAGGAAGCACAAGCTGGAATCAAGATTGCCGGGAGAAATATCACTAACCTCAGATATGCAGATGACACCACCCTTATGGCAGAAACTGAAGAGGAATTAAAGAGCCTCTTGATGAAAGTGAAAGAGGAGAGTGAAAAAGTTGGCTTAGAGCTCAACATTCAGAAAACTAAGATCATGGTATTTGGTCCCATCACTTCATGGCAAATAGATGGGGAAACAGTGGAAACAGTGGCTGACTTTATTTTTCTGGGCTCCAGAATCACTGCAGATGGTGATTGCAGCCATGAAATTAAAAGACACTTACTCCTTGGAAGGAAAGCCTAGACAGCATATTAAAAAGCATAGACATTACTTTGCCAACAAAGGTCCATCTAGTCAAGGCTATGGTTTTTCCTGTGGTCATGTATGGATGTGAGAGTTGGACTATAAAGAAAGCTGAGTGCTGAGGAATTAATGCTTTTGAACTGTGGTGTTGGAGAAGACTCTTGAGAGTCCCTTGGACTACAAAGAGATCCAACCTGTCCATCCTAAAGATCAGTCCTGGGTGTTCATTGGAGGGACTGATGCTGAAGCTGAAACTCCAATACTTTGGCCACCTGATGCAAAGAGCTGACTCATTTGAAAAGACACTGATGCTGGGAGGGATTGGGGGCAGGAGGAGAAGGGGACAACAGAGGATGAGATGGTTGGGTGGCATCACCGAGTCAATGGACATGGGTTTGGGTGGACTCTGGGAGTTGGTGATGGACAGGGAGGCCTGGCGTGCTGCAGTTCATAGAGTCCCAAAGAGTCGGACACGACTGAGCGACTGAACTGAACTGAACTGACAGATTAAATGTTTAAGTAAAGAATCTGCCTGCAATGAGGGAGACCCGGGTTGGATCCCCAGCTTGGGAAGATCCCCTGGAGGAGGGAATGGCAACCCACTCCAACATTCTTGCCTGGAGAATCCATAGACAGAGGAGCTTGGAGGGATATAGTTCTTAGGGACGCAGAGTCGGACACAGCTAGCGACTAGCACTTTAACTTTATAGATTTTACACAAAATCCACATTTTGAAATACTAACCCTCAGTGTGATAATATTAGGCAGTGGAACCTTTGGGTTGGTGAGTAGATCTGAAGGATGGAACTTCCATGAATGAGCTTAATGACTCTGTAAAAGAGACCCCAATAGCTCTCTTGCCCCTTCCACCATGTGAGAATGTAGGGAGAAGATGACTAGCTGTTAACCAGGAAGTGGTTTTTGCTAGACACTGATTCTTCCTGAGTCTTCCTCTTGGACTTCTCAGATTCCAGAACTGTGAGGTATAAATTTATGTTGTTTATAAGTCACCCAGTCTGTGACAGTTTCTTATAGAAGCTTGAACTGACCAAGATGCACATTAATTGTCTGAGGTTTATTTCAAGGCTAAAACAAGGTTTCTTGAACTACCCTGAGACATTCAAAAAACTCCCTAAAATGCAAGGTCTTGAGTCATAGAAAGTATTGGACAAAACATTTTGTCCTTTTATGATGATTTCCCTAAGTAAGTGTTAAGGCTGCTGCCTGCTTCCACATAAGATGCAAGTAGATCAAAGGGTGGAACCTTCATGAATGGGATTAATGACCCTGTGAAAGAGACTGTGTGCTCACTTGTGTCCCACTCTTTGCGACCCTATGGACAGACTATAGCCTGCGAGGTTCCTCTGTCCGTGGGGATTCTCCAAGAAAGAATACTGGATTGGGTTGCCATTTCCTCCTCCAGGGAATCTTCCTCAACCAAGAATTGAACCTTTGCCTCCTGCATCTTCTACATTGGCATGCAAATTCTTGACCACTGAGCCACCGGGGAAGCCTAAGATAGATGGATATCTATTATCTATTTAAGAACTTTGACATTAGAAAGCCTTCATTGTTGTAAATTAATTATCTCTATAACCTCAGAAATTTATTTTATCATTTAAATATTTGTATTTAAATTGGACTACAAGGCACTGGAAACACAAAGAAAAGTAATAATAAGGTCTTTCTCTCATTGAATTTATCATGTCAATAAACAGCAGGTGAGTCTCTTAACTTTTCTTCTTAAACAATTTTCCTCTTTACTCTGACTCAACTAACAATTTTTTAAGATTAAATCAAATAGTGTATTTAAAATAAAAATAAAATTCTGTGCCATTTAAAATTGTTCCTATCTATTGCCAGGGTTTACCCCTAATAAAATTTAGAACTATAAATTTTAGAACTAGAACTATATTTTCAACAACTTATATTTTTCATTCTGTTTTATGTATATTCAGACATAAATTTAAAAATCTGAAATTGGTGTTTACAATCTAGTGAGGATTATTTTGGATCATTCCACCATTTTTCACTCTCCCATTTTGAACTATATACATGTTGATTATGCTCTGAAGACAATGAGGTGGAATAACAGTACTAGCAGGGAAAATTGCCTGGATTTTAAGTCCTCTTTCTCCAGTAAATTTCCACTCTCCAGGTTCTAGAACTCAGCTGTGAAAGGTCAGAAAGTTGATTTTCTTTCTTGAAACTGAGAATGAATCAGTCTTTCATGCTTGAATCATGCAAGCTTCATAAAAGTTTTGTAGATCAGATTTCTAAGGTTTTAATTAATGACGAAATCTATAATTATTAAATGAGCCAGAATATACCTGCATTCTCAGCAGGTATGGAAAGCCATACCACATGAAAATTGTTGCTTGTCTTACTCAGGTATAGTTTTCATTACAGAATTGATCATTTATTATTCATATTTTCATTCCTAGCAACTAACGTAGTACTCAATAAGCTTGCAGGTGTTGATGAGTGAGTTTACGTGATATTATCATTTACAAGTAAAAGAAAATCTAACTAATTGAACTCTCAGGGAACAATATATGTAAGCTTTCAATGTAAATATACTGTGCAGATAGGAAAAGTGCATACAACAAGATTGAAAATGTTATAGCCTGTAAAGTAAGTGTCATAAGAGATCTGCCTTCTTTAAATCAAACTATAATTTACACCTTTTCTGATATATAGTGTATAATTTTAAATCATATTACTGGCAATCTTGTTAGTCCTGACATGGATATTATAGAGGCTATTACTGATAAATTCCTAATGAAATCTAAATTTTAAGAGATATGATGCTAAAATATTGCATGGATAATAGAGTATTTGTACATAGAACCACATATATCATAGGATTTCTAAGTAGTGTATATTTTCTTCCTGATAAGAAATAGGTCATTTCTCATAAATTTTATTTAAGTAAGTATGCTAAAGAGGTCTTGAAATAAATTACCAACATCTTGGAAACAGAATGTACAAAGCAATCCCATAAGCATGATGTATCATACAGCAACAGTGCTTGCTGATAACATAACAAATAAGGTTGCTCTCTTTTCCTGTTTCCTCCTAAAGCCTTGGATTCAAACAGTTCTTAATTCATAGCCATTGAAAGAAGAAATGAAATGAAATATAATGTAGATTCTTAAAATTCGTGTTATGCCTAATGGTTTTCCTACCCCATTCAGTAATATCAATCTCATTTTTACTCAAATGCATAGTTATTAATTTGCCTTCAGCACACCCTAGCAATGAATATAACTTATCTTCTACACTACACTAGGAAAATTAGGTAAGCTAATTGCTATTTTGTCTCTAAGTCCTTGTTTACTTACAGGATAAGTTATTTGAAGAACTTGTTTTTTAAAAATGCAGTTTTGTCTGGGAAACTGTTTAACCATATGGTTAAGAATTATATTCAATATATCTTTTATATTGGAAGGAACACAAAACAATTACACATCATTCCTGAAGCTCAGCTGGATAGGAGGTTATGTAACATCAAGAAATCCATCAGGTATGGGATTCCTCCTCCCTTGCCCCAACAACTAATGAGATGTGGATCCTGCAGAAAGTTTCTCTACCCTTTTTAGCCCCTTTCTCCTCATTTGTAAAGTGAGGATACTTAACTCTGTTTAAACTATGGATGATCATATGAGATAACCTGTGAGAATACTTCATAAAATGCAATGCATTATACAGTTCCTAGTTGTTAATTTTAAGAACTGGAATCCAACCACCAACATGTTATTAAGAGTAGATTAGTGATCTTCAAATGCAGTGTGCCTTCATGAATTCATTCTTCCAACAATATTTATAAATCCCTGCATGCGTGCCTGCTAAGTTGCTTCAGTTGTGTCCAACTCTGTGCTACTCTGTGGATGGTAGCCCATCAGGCTCCTCTGTCCCTGGGATTCTCCAGGCAAGAATATTGGAGTGGGTTGCCATTTCCTTCTCCATAGATCCCCTGCTGCTGCTGCTGCTAAGTCGCTTCAGTCGTGTCTGACTCTGTGCGACCCCATAGACGGCAGCCCACCAGGCTCCGCCGTCCCTGGGATTCTCCAGGCAAGAACACTGGAGTGGGTTGCCATTTCCTTCTCCAATGCATGAAAGTGAAAAGTGAAAGTGAAGTCGCTCAGTCATGTCCGACTCTTAGCGACCCCATGGACTGCAGCCCACCAGGCTCCTCCGTCCATGGGATTTTCCAGGCAAGAGTACTGGAGTGGGGTGCCATTGCCTTCTCCCCATAGATCCCCTAGAGCATGTCAAATACTTTTCAACATACTATATGGTCAGATATAGTATATGGTCAGATTCTCTGTCTTAATTCAATGTATTTTTAGTAGAGGAGATGGTAAGAAATAAAAACTATATATATATATATATATATATATATATATATATAAAAGTTCAGAATCAGTGTATAACAAGAGAAGGAAGAACAATCTGAATCAGTGACATTTTTTCAATTTCCTGAATAAGGTGAGGGTATTCTATACAAAAGAAACCTTACTTTCAAAGGCCCAAAGAAGGAATAATCTTGGCATATTTAAAAACCATGAAAAGATCATAGAGTTAAGGGCTGCAGGTCAAAGTTGAGTGTTTAGATTTTATGCTAATTATTTTTGGAGGCTTTTGGAGAACTTTTTAGTTAGAAGACATGAATATGTTTTGTTTTAGAAAAGATCATACTGGCTATAGTGCTTAGACAAGCTTTTAAGGAAAGCAGAACAGGAAACAGGGTGGCTTGGGGGTTTTTGAGTTAGAGAGATGGTAAATGACACTACCAGCACCAGGACTGCTAAGTCGTGTCCGACCCTTTTGTGATCCCACAGACCTTAGCCCTCCAGGCTCCTCCGTCTATGGGATTTCCTAGGTAGGATTTCTGGAGTGGGTTGCCATTTCCTTCTCCAGATGGTGATAGAAATGATGGCCAATAGGCTCAGTGAGCCGTTGCATGTGGCCCCACGGTGAGGAAACTGAAGAATAAAGCATGAGTCTGATGCTTTTGGCCAAGCATCTATGAGGATACTGTTACTATTTATGGAAATGGATAAGCTAAAGGAAGGAATGGATTGTTTTGTTTCATTTATTCTGTGTGGGGTAGAAATCAGGAGTTCTGTTTTAGATATTTGAGATCCTCATTATGTAGACAGAATAATCAAGTTGGTTGAAGTACAAGCAAATCTGGAACTCAGGTTGAGTTCAGAACTGGTGATATAAATTAGAAAGTCATCAGCATACATTTAATATTTAAAGCCATGGGACAGGATTCTGTTTCTGAGAAAAAAGAATGCAAGGAAAGAATGAGATCCAGGCGCTTAACAATGGAGAACGTTGGTATTTGAGACTTTAGTGAGAAGACTAATGTTTTCTTATGTTTAATAGTTCCAATCATTTACTTTCTAAAGCATAAAAAGTGGTTTATTGGAAATTAACATGACTCAATTAATAATTTCATTGGTATTGCACCTATCTTAGTATTTTTACCACTTTTGACCACTATCCTATTATCTATTTAATCACAAGAAAATTAAGTTTATGTGAAACCTATTAACTTGTTGTTCCCAGTAGCCCACCAGGCTCCTCTGTCCATGGAATTCTCCAGACAAGAATAGTGGAGTCTGTTGCCATTTCCTTCTCCAGGAGATGTTCCTGACCTGTGTTTTTCTCTAGGAGTTTTATAGTTTCTGCTCTTACATTTAGGTCTTTAATCCATTTTGAGTTTATCTTCATGTATAGTGTTAGAACTATTGTTTCAAATGAAATGGAATCAGGAAAATTCAACATCACTCCTGACTCTTTAACTAAACAGAAGAGTAAATCTAATAAGAATTTTGGCTTTTGGTTTTTCTTCTTGAGTAGCCATTGTGCAAAAGCTCTATAGACATTAATTAGAATTTTACAAAGAAAATGAGAGATGTAGTTAGTGCTAACTCCCAAAGTGGGAATTTGCAGTCTAATAACCAGCAGGATATTGGTGACTGAACAGGAGGTATATTGAAACTTTCTGAGATAAATGAAGTTAAGTGATCTCAAAGATTGATGGAAGAAGAAAGTAACTTTTTTATTGAATTCAAGAAGGCCATTATAGTGACTACATAGTTTCTCAAATAAGAAATTATGTGATTAAATATTGCTTGAAAAACCTATAACTAAGTACATGTAGAACATTTCTTTTAAGAAAAAAAAAATGCACTACCTCACATGCTGTTTATTTCTCAACTCTCAGCATTCTGGCTATTCTCCTCTGCTATGTCGCTATAAACAGTCTCTCTGCTGTTGTATAGCATTTGATGTTCCTCACAACTCACAGTCTGGAAACATTATCCTATCGGAGATTCCCTAATATTGGTCTCCCTTGGTTTTTCTCTTACCTTTTTAGTTATTTCTTCTTCAACTCTTACAGAGCTGTTTCTCTTCACCTGCCTATTACGTATTTATGCTTCTGAGAATGCTGTCCTTTAATCTCAATCTCTATATTCACTTTATAAAACTATAGTATCAAATACCCTGTAGACTTGTTTCTCCATGTTCATATGCTCTTTTTCTCTCTTGAGTTCAGGTCCTTAGTATTGTTGCTGAAACTCAGCCTGTGTTTGCAGTGCTGAAGAGAAACATGAAGATAGAGTTTTGAGTGAAGTAGAAAAGAATAGCTTTTATTTTTTTGCCAGGCAAGAGGGACCACACAGGATAATGTCCTCAAGACTGTGTGAACCAGCCTGGAGGGGTAGTGAGGCGTTTCATAGTATTCAAGCAGCAGGGCGTGATCAGCTCATAGACAATTCTTGGATGCCTTGGCATCAAAGCATCTAGCATCATCAGTCTTCTTGTTTCAACCAGTCTGGGGTCTATATGCTTGTGGTCCACAGTTCTCATCTCATAGTGGTGTCTGTTTCCTATAAAAACAATATAGGAGTGTGTGTCAGGCCTGTATTTGTATCTTTCAGGGAACTGGGAGTTTGGTGATTCTGCTGGGTGTCAGGATCATAGTCTAAACTGTCACCAGTTTCCCAGCCCAAGAGCTGTTTTTGGTTTATACATCTCCACATTTTCCAATCATTAACTCTTGAGTCAGCGTTTCACTTCAGAATACAAGGACACAGAGGCTTGTACATGGTTTCAGTATCCACCTATGTGCTGAGCTTATTCTCTCAGTCATGTTAAAATCTTTGCAACCCCGTGGACTGTAGCCCGCCAGGCTCCTCTGTCCATGGGGATTCTCCAGGCAAGAATACTGGAGTGGGTTGCCATGCCCTTCTCCAGGGGATCTTCCCAACCCAGGATCAAACCCAGGTCTCCCATGTTCAGGCAGATTCTTTAATGTCTCAGCCATCAGGGAAGCAATGTATACATATGGAATGTGTTTAATTGACTATATCATTGTCAGTATCAACAAGATGAAATGAAAATTACCTGTTCCATCCTCTTCAGTTTTACTCCTATGTTCCATTCCTCAGTGCTTATAAATAGCAAATCCATCTACATAAATTCTCCAAAAAGATAAATGATTATTGATTATTTATGATTATTACAATGACTTCCAAATGGTTAATCTCCAACCTGGGTGTATCATTATTTTGTTAAAATTTGTAAATGGTAATATAGTTAAATAACAATCACGTTTGAATGTTTTGTCATGAAATGTGAATTACTTATATGTTTGGATTGTACATTAAGATTCTTCAGTGCCCTCCTATTGTGATTATAGTAAAAATGTAATGTCTTTGATAGGCCATTTAGGTTCCTCCACAAACTACCTCCAAACTAACTGCTTCTTTAAGACTCAACTTT
Organism: Dama dama; assembly: GCF_033118175.1. Lineage (NCBI taxonomy): Eukaryota > Metazoa > Chordata > Mammalia > Artiodactyla > Cervidae > Dama > Dama dama. The sequence goes on along the minus strand of NC_083683.1, from coordinate 33,545,419 downwards.
TTATATTTTACTGTTTTTTTTTTTCCTACCCAACACTCATATCTAACCCATACTTGAAATCCCCCAGAGTATTCTATACTGCTAAATCTTTTTAAAATGGCACATATTTTTCTCCTGATAGTGTCTTTCCTCTGACCCTTTCCGTCTTTACCTGGATGAGTTTTTCAAGATTGAATTCAACCTTAACTTCCTCTAGGAATCCTTATCTTTGCTGAGTTGGTTTAGTTGCACCCAATCTGCACTGTTACCGTAATCTACAATATCTCTAGCACATAAATCACAACTGTCTGCTTACATGTTGCTTTTTTCATATTCACCTATAAACTCCATTAAAATAGAAAGTTTTTTGTTTTGTTTTCCTGTATCTGTGAATAGGGAACAATAGCAATAGAAATAAAAAGTTGCCGAGGAAAGAAGGGAAGATTATTGTCACAGTAATTTGTTGTAATGTTAAAGATATAAAATTATATATATGGGGACACTTTCAAAGTGTTAGACTGCTACATTCATTGCTTAAGTTTTTGCAACCTAAATCTAAGAATTTAATTGGAGAAATGTACAGGGTAATTTTAAAAATTAGAAAGGAAATACTGAGTAGGTTTGATGAAAATAGGAAGACGTTACCTAACTATGTAGAACTGTATACTAGTTTCAAATGATGACTTGAAGAAAAATATGTATATATATACACACACATACATATATCTGTGTGTATACATATGTATGGGCTTTCCAGGTGGCTCAGTGATAAAGAACCTACCTGCCAATGCAGGAGCTGCAGGTTCAGTCCCTGGGTCTGGAATATCCGCTGGAGGAGGAAATGGCAACCCACTCCAGTACTATTGCCTGGACTACAGTTCGTGGGGTTGCAAAGAGTCAGACCCTACTGAGCAACTGAGCATGCACACAGACATAGACACACAAACACACACATATATATATTCTACTTAGCCAGAAACTAAATAGATTATAGGGTTTAGACCTTCATTTAGAGATTTATTGATTCTTGTAATTGTGAAAACAATATATTTCAGATTTAAAGATATTTTATACATTATCTACTGCTATCACAAACCTGGCTGAAAAACAAAATAGAGCAAAACATAACATTTTAGGGGCATTTTGAAAATACCAATGGTGAAGCTCCATTTCAGATCTATTAAACAGAATCTGCTATGGAATCTGAGCAGTATTTATTTATTTATTTTTAATGGTCCCCAAGTAATTCAAATATGCAGTCAGCATTGAGAAACTACAGGTCTGGTATAGCAACTTTATAGTTAGGAAACTTGGGATCTTTACGTATAATCTTTAAAGCCTTGGTCATTGATTCTCTGACCCAGAGTCATTGAGAGGAATTGGAACAGAAGGTTGTTAGAGACAAGTAGGATGATGGCAGACTGTGACAGGTGACAGCTTGACAGGTGAGACATTACCACAGGGTATGGTGGATATTCAAGATGGAGGCTGTGAATGATCAAGATAAGAGCAAATTCCCTTCAGTGGCCTCTTTTTAAGAATGCAAGGAAGTGTTAATAGTCTTCCAGAAGATTTCTATCAAGAAAATGATTAAAGTAAATGTTGCTCTGGGACCCAAAAGTCAATTTCCACTTCTGAAAAATTCAGTATATGTATTCCCCAATCATGTCAGACAAAAATGTCATCCTCAGATTATGCTGTAGTGTAATTTAATACAGGTCATCTCTTGTGTAGTGGGCAAGAGACTTGGACTAGCAATGCAAACTTTGCATTCAAATTCTATGACCTGTATTTGCAGCAGTCTTAAAGACTATATAGCATAGGCTTTAAATTCTTTTTAAGTTCTATCACCTAAGGACAAGAAGAGTAACAGATACCTAATAGGTAAAAAAAAAAAAAAGATAAATTTAGGTTAAGTGTGTTTTGTGTAAATATTTATATCCATTTCTGTTCTGAAAAGGATATAAGAAACTGGACAAACAAATGTGTGCATCATATGTGTATGTGTGTGTGTGTATGTTTGTAAGCTCAGTTGCTCAGTCGTGTGTGACTCTTTGTGACCCCATTGATGACCCCATTGATTGTAGCCCGCCAGGCTCCTCTGTCTATGGGATTTTTTCAGGCAAAATACTGGAGTGGGTTTCCATTTCCTCATCCAGGGGATCTTCCTGACTCAGAAATCAAACCTGTTTCTTCTGAATTGGCAGGTGGATTCTTTACCACTAGCACCACCTGGCAAGCCCCATGTATATATATTTGCAATTTGTGGTTTATCTGGATTTTTACTATGTTTTGTTTTTGTGGTTGCTTTATTAGTTGTATCTCAAAAATTGGGTTTTGTATAATGTTAAAATGTAAGCATTCATTTTAGAATTTATTCTTAAAATGTTACAAGATGATAAAATGTTTTATACTTTAGTGGGAGTGCTGTCAAATACCATATGTAAATATTTTAATCTGAAAACTACAACTCGATTATTGAGATAAATGCTGTTCAGTCGCCAAGCTGTGTCCAACCCTTTGCGACCCCATAGATTGCAGCATGCCAGGCCTCCTTGTTCCTCACCATCTCCCAAAGTTTGCCCAAGTTCACACCCATTGCATCGGTTATGTCATCCAGTCATCTCATCCTCTCATGCTCTGTTCAACGTCTGCACTCAATCTTTCCCAGCATCAGGGACTTTTCCAGTGAGTCAGCTGTTCTCATCAGATGACCAATATATTGGAGCTTCAGCTTCAGGATCAGCCTTTCCAATAAGTATTCAGGGTTGATTTCCCTTAAGATTGACTGGTTTGATCTCCTTGCTGTCCAAGGGACTTTCAGGAGTCTTCTTCAGCACCACAGTTTAAAGGCGTCAATTGTTTGGTGCTCAGTCCAGCTGTCAGGACCGTATGTGACCACTGGGAAGACCATAGCCTTGATGACACGGGCCTTTGTTGTCAGAGTGATGTCTTTGCTTTTCAACAAACTGTCTAGGTTTGTCATAGCTTTCTTGTTTTCAAGAAGCAATCACTTTCTGATTTCATGGCTGCAGTCACCATCCACAGTGAAAGAAGAGCACAAGAAGAGGAAATATGTCACTGCTTCCACCTTTTCCCCTTCTAATTACCATGAAGTAATGGAACTGGCGCTATGATCTTAGTTTTTCTAATATTTAGTTCTAAGCCTGCTCTTTCACTCTCCTCCTTCACCCTCATTAAGAGGCTCTTCAGTTCTTCTTTGCTTTCTGCCATTAGAGTGGTATCATCTGCATATCTGAGGTTGTTGATGTTTCTCCCACCCCTCTTGATTCCACCTTTAACTCATCCAGCCTGGCCTTTCTCTTGATGTGCTCAGCATATACATTAAACAGACAGGGTGGCAGGAGACAGCCCTACCATACTCCTTTTTCAGTCCTGAGGCAATCAGTTGCTCCGTACAGGATCCTAACTGTTGCTTTTTGACTCGCATACTGGTTTCTCAGGAGACAAGTAAGATGGTCTAGTATTCCAATCTCTTCAGGAGTTTTCCACAGTTTGTTATGATCCACACAGTCAAAGGCTTTAGTGTAGTCTTGAAACAGAGGTAGATGTTTTGCTGGAATTCCCTTGCTGTCTCTATGATCCAGCGAATGTTGACAATTTGATCTCTGATTTCTTTGCCTTTTCTAAGCCCAGCTTGGACATCTAGAAGTTCTTGGTTCGCATAATGTTGAAGCCTAGCGTGTAAGATTTTAAGCATGACCTTACTGGCATGGGAGATGAGTGCAATTGTCTGAAGGTTTGGACATTCTTTAGTACTACCCTTCTTGGGAATTGGGATGAGGATTGAATTGTCCAGTTCTGTGGCCACTGCAGGGTCTTCCACATTTGCTGACATATTGAATGCAACACCTTGATGGCATCATCCTTTGGGGTTTTGAATAGCTCTGCTGGAATTCTATCACATCCACTAACTTTATTAATATCAGTGCTTTCTAAGGCCCACTTGACTTCACAGTCCAGAATGTCTGGCTCTGGGTGACTGACCACACCATCGTAGTAATGTGAATCATTAAGATCTTTTTTGTGCAGTTCTTCCATATATTCTTTTCATCTCTTCTTGATCTCTTCAGCATTTGCTCAGTCTCTATTGCTTCTGTCCTGGTTGAAATGTTCCCTTGATATTGCCAGTTTTCCTGAAGAGATCTCTAGTCTTTCCCCTTCTGTTGCTTTCTTCTAGTTTTCTTCACTGTTCATTGAAATACCTTACCATAAGACTAATTCATGTCTATGAAAGTTAGGGGGCCATTGCTTGTATTCATAACCTTTCAATGGATTTTGATGTAAAATGAATATAAATATTATGCTAAAGTTAGAAATGCACATATAATGTTCAGAATACTGAGTCATTAAATAAGAGGAAGAGTAACCTGTCAATAAAATAAAATTATCCCAGTACTTTCAGGCAAAATTTTCAGTGTAATTAAAGGTAACTGATTTTGCTTAAAACCATATACTTGAACTAATCATAACTGTCTATTCAGTGTAAGATATAACTTCATCTCATATTATACCCTCTAAGAGATTAAATATTTTTTATATTTTAAAATGAGTTCTATTATTCATATTGAAATAAAGACTATAGCTAGGACATTGGTGTTATAGTGATGGCTGATCAAGATAAGTGCTAAATTTCACCTAAAGGAAGTTTATCTGGATCACTTAATTTATCATGCCAACCAAAATCATGTGTTTGTGTATGTGCTTCGGCGGGGGGATGTTATTATTTGCTTACTCTAAAGGACTTTCTGAGAATGAAGAAATTAGATGTGAGAGGGTGCTTCTGGCAATGATAGCAAACCAAACAACTTTATAAGGTTTACTTTGTGTCAGTCCTTTTCCTAAGCATTTTATATAGGTGAACTCAAAACAACCCTTTGGAATATCTCCACTTTGTAGATAAATAAACTAGGGCAAAAGTTTATGAAAGTAACCTGTTCAAAGTCACATGGTAATAAATGTGAGAATTTTTGACTTATGTCTACACAATCTGTTTCTATAAAACATTCCCTTAACCACAGCACATACTACCTTAAAATTTTAAATGTCCTTTAAAATTAAATATGCTACTTTCATCTTGGCACTACAGCCTGAAATTCAAATAACTACCATATAATAAGACACATTTTCCCATTTTTTAGACTTACGTTATATCTATATGTATTTCATAGAATAAGGCATAGCTAAGTGTTTAAAAATATCCTCCTAGTCACTCAGTTTTATAATAGTAGCTATAGTAGTTGGAGCAAGTCCAAACAAATAGAAAAAGTCCTAGGACAAGCTGCCAAATCTGTTTAAGTTCTTTTTTGTCACTAAATTAAGTCACAGGCTCTTGTGTCAGAAAAACTGAGACTATTTCAAGTTGCTGATGCTACTGTTTTGTATATTCCCAGCATCCAACATGCTCACTTAGAGCATAGGTTTTGTAATATTTCTCTAGATCAGGAGCCAGCAGATACAGCCCATAGCTCAAAGCTGGCCAGTGTCTGTCTTTGTGAATTCTGAGAACTAAAAAAGTTTTTACATGGTTTTAAATGGTTGAAAAAAAAAGAATAGTTTCTACCATGTGCTGTGCTGTGCTTAGATGCTCAGTCGTGTCTGACTCTTTGCAACTCCATGAACTGTAGCCCACAACGCTCCTCTGTCCATTTTGTATCATATGAATATTCAAATTTGTGTCCATGAAGTTTTATTGGGGCTTCCCAGGTGGCACTAGTGGTAAAGAACCTGCCTGCCAATGCAGAAGATGTAAGAGATGCGGGTTTGAGCCCTAGGTCAGGAAGATCCTCTGGAGAAGGGCCTGGCATTACAATATTACAATATACTTGCCTGGAATATCCCATGGACAGAGGACGGGTGGGCTCCAGTCCATTGGGTCATAAAGGTTGGACACAACTAAAGCAGCTTAACACACAGCCATGTTCATTTGTTTATGTATTGCTTATGGTTGCGTTCACACTGCAAGGATAAATTTGAGTAGTAGTAACAGAAACTGAAAGGCCTATGAAGCCTGAAATATTTATTATCCGAATATTTATGGAAAACATCTACTGACACCTGCTTTAGACATTGAAGTCTCTTTTTCTTATATTAAGCCATGATCCAGTTCACTTGATTATTCAAGAAGGAAAAAATAAACAAAAAAGAGTATGGATTCTAGTGATTTGCAAGATTTTTCAGTCTATGTCTTTGTGTTCTAACCAGTGGTCCTACTGGATCAAAATGAAATCCCAGTCATTTACACAGTGACCTGGTTTTTCCCTTGGCCATTGGGCTGTTTCTAAAAATCTAGTGTGTCTGCTGCATGACATATGTGTTTCATCATCTCCCTTTCCTACTACAAGTCTTTCTTGTGATTTCACAGTGATTCTGTTCTTACTTCTTAAACCCAGCTTTGCTTTTAGGTCATATACTTTCCCTCTTAAGGTTTTACTTTGTATGTGGCCAAAAAAATAAAAAATCTCCACTGTGCACATTTCATAGACTATACTAAATAGCTATTCTTGGTCTCTTTTGTACTATGGAAGTTTAATAAAATATAAGAAATAGACATCAAGTGGTAGCATAGATCAAATTCCACATATAACATGATCAAAAGCTTCCCAAATGCTTATAGTGCATCCCTTAACCACTAGGTAATAGATCATTCACTACCAGCTACCGTTGATTGTGAGGACAGCTGTGTCTGCTAGGAGAAATGCTGGACTTTAGCTCTGTTAAAATTAAATTGAGCAGAGATAATATCATTTTAAGAACTAGTTTTTTTTTTTTTTTTAACTCATACAATCTGTTTAATGATTATTAGACTGATAAAGGTTTGGCAAACATTAGTTTGGGGGAAAAAGTGCTGCTTCGTTACTTAGGGATATCTGATTCAGATCATGTCATGAAGACTGGTTGGTGTACTAAGGCATGACAGCTCAGAAAAATATACTTGAAACATTTTCCTCAGAAGTGTTTTTAGAGAACAAAGCTGTCTTCATGTTTCTAATTACCAGAACACTTATGGAGAAACAAAGGTGTCCCTTGTTATAATTCTTGTTGCTTTTCATAAAATAATAATTTTGTGGGTGAATCGTGTCAGAGAAGATAAGAGAGTCTATAGAAAAATGAAGATTAATAAAGTAATAATACTCAGTAATGTTAGATCCTATTTTTCTTCAATTTTCTTTCAAAAAAGAGCAGGGAATAAAATGCCAGAAGATGTTAAGGAAAAGGTATTGTGAAAAAATAGAATGCTTTGTAAATGTGGCATGCCACATCAATAATATTTTAAGGTTGAATGGATTACTGCTTGGTTTAGAAAAGGATTTATGTCGTTGAAGATCCAAGGATTTAACAAAGGTTCGTTCTTAGTTACCAGGTTTTCTGAGGATAAATACTGTTAATATCATATTTAAGTGTGTAAATTTCAATGACACTGCTGATCTTAGAGCTCTAAAGAGGAATTAGACTACTGGTGCCAGAGTGCAGGCCTTCAGTAGAAGAGCAAAATTGAAGGTTTGTGACTGGTTATGATCTGCTTATCTGCTTTAGAGACCTTCTGTCATGTATAGTACCTTTGTGACATTGTAAGCAAAAGCAGGTGCAGTTCAGTTCAGTTCAGTCACTCAGTCGTGTCCGACTCTTTGCAACTCCATGGACTGAAGTATACCAGGCCTCCTTGTCCATCACCAAATCCTGGAGTTTACTCAAAATCATGCCCATCGAGTCGGTGATGCCATCCAGCCATCTCATCCTCTGTCATCCCCTTCTCCTCCTGCCCTCAATCTTTACCAGCATCAGGATCTCTTCCACTGAGTCAGTTCTTCATATCAGGTGGCCAAAGTATTGGAGTTTCAGCTTCAGCATCAGTCCTTCCAATGAATACTCAGGACTGATTTCTTTTAGGATGGACTGGTTGGATCTCCTTGCAGTCCAAGGGTCCGTCAAGAGTCTTATCCAACACCACAATTCAAAAGCATCAGTTCTTTGATATTCAGCATTCTTCATAGTCCAACTCTCACATCCATACATGACTACTGGGAAAACTATAGCTTTGACTAGATGGACCTTTGTTGGCAAAGTAATGTCTGTGCTTTTTATTATGCTGTCTAGGTTGGTCATAACTTTCCTTCCAAGGAGTAAGCGTCTTTTAATTTCATGGCTGCAGTCACCATCTGCAGTGATTTTGGAGCCCCCCAAAATAAAGTCTGTCAACTGTTTCACTGACTCCCCATCTATTTGCCATGAAGTGATGGGACCAGATGCCATGATCTTAGTTTTCTGAATGTTGAGATTTAACCCAACTTTTTCACTCTCCTCCTTCACTTTCATCAAGAGGCTCTTGAGTTTTTCTTTGCTTTCTGCCATAAGGGTGGTTTCATATGCATACCTGAGGTTATTGATATATCTCCTGTCAATCTTCATTCCAGCTTGTGCTTCATCCAGCCCAGCATTTCTCATGATGTACTCTGTATGTAAGTTAAATAAGCGGGGTGACAATATATGGCCTTGATGTACTCCTTTCCGTATTTGGAACAAGTCTGCTGTTCCATGTCCATTTCTAACTGTTGCTTCTCAACCTGCATAAAGATTTCACAAGAGGCAGGTCAGGTGGTCTAGTATTCCCATCTCTTTAAGAATTTTACACAGTTTGTTGTGATCCATACAGGCAAAGGCTTTGGCATAGTCAATAAAACAAAAGTAGATGTTTTTCTGAACTCTCTTGCTTTTTCAATGATCTAGTGGATGTTGACCATTTGATCTCTGGTTCCTCTGCCTTTTCTAAAGCCAACTTAAACATCTAGAAGTTCACGGTTCACATACTGTTGAAGCCTGGCTTGGAGAATTTTGAGCATTACTTTGCTAGCGTGTGAGATGAGTGCAATTTTGCAGTAATTTGAGCTTTCTTTGGCATTGCCTTTCTTAGGGATTGGAATGAAAACTGATCTTTGCCAGTCCTGTGGCCACTGCTGAGTTTTCCATATTGGCTGGCATATTGGCTAGCATATTGGCACACTTTCACAGCATCATCTTTCAGGATTTGAAATAGCTCAAGTGGAATTCCATCACCTCCACTAACTTTGTTCACAGTGATGCTTCCTAAGGCCCAGTTGCCTTCACATTCCAGGATGTCTGGCTCTAGGTTGTTGATCACACCATCATGATTATCTGGGTCGTGAAGATCTTTTTTGTATTGTTCTTCTGTATATTCTTGACACTACTTCTTAATATCTTCTGCTTCTGTTAGGACTATACCATTTCTGTCCTTTATTGTGCTTAGCTTTGCATGAAATATTCCCTTGGTATCTCTAATTTTCCTGAAGAGATCTATAGTCTTTCCCATTCTGTTGTTTTCCTCTGTTTCTTTGCATTGATCATTGAGAAAGGCTTTCTTATCTTTCCATGCTATTCTTTGGAACTCTGCGTTCAAATGGGTATATCTTTCTTTTTCTCCTTTGCCTTTAGCTCCTCTTCTTTTCTCAGCTGCTTTTAAGGCCTCCTCAGACATCCATTTTGCTTTTTTTGCATTTCTTTTTCTTGGGAATGGTCTTGATCACTGTCTCCTATACAATGACATGAATCTCCACCCATAGTTCTTCAGTCACTCTATCAGATCTAATCCCTTGAATCTATTTCTTACTTCCACTGTATAATCATAAGGATTTTGACTTACATCATACCTATATGGTCTAGTGGTTTTCCCTACTTTCTTCAATTTAAGTCTGAATTTGGCAATAAGGAGTTCATGGTCTATGCCAGAGTCAGCTCATGGTCTTATTTTTGCTGACTGTATAGAACTTCTCCATCTTTGGCTGCAAAGAATATAATCAATCTGATTTCAGTATTGACCATCTGGTGATGTCCACGTATAGAGTCTTCTCTTGTGTTGTTGGAAGAGGGTGTTTGCTATGACCAGTGCGTTCTCTTGGCAAAATGATATTAGCCTTTGCCCTGCTTCATTCCGTCCTCCAGGTGTTTCTAGACTTCCTACTTTTGCATTCCAGTCCCCTATAATGAAAAGGACATCTTTTTTTGGGTGTTAGTTCTAGAAGGTCTTGTAGGTCTTCATAGAACTGTTCAACTTCAGATTCTTCAGCATTACTGGTTGGGGCAGAGACTTGCATTACTTTGATTTTGAACGGTTTGTGCTGGAAACGAACAGAGTTCATTCTGTTATTTTTGAGACTGCCTCCAAGTAATGCATTTTGAACTCTTGTTGACTATGATGGCTACTCCATTTCTTCTAAGGGATTCTTACCCACAGTAGTAGATATAATGGTCATCTGAGTTAAATTCAACCATTCTAGTCCATTTTAGTTCTCTGATTCCTAAAATGTCAATGTTCACTCTTGCCATCTCCTGTTTGACCACTTCCAATTTGCTTTGATCCATGGACCTAACATTCCAGGTTCCTATGCAATGTTGCTCTTTACAGCATCAAACTTTACTTCCATCACCCATGACATCCACAACTGGGTTTATTTTTGTTTTGGCTCCATCTCTTCATTCTTTCTGGAGTTATTTTTTTCACTGATCTCCTGTATCATATTGGGCACCTACCGACCTGGGGAGATCATCTTTCAGTGTCCTATCTTTTTGCCTTTTCATACTGTTCATGGGGTTCTCAAGGCAGGAATACTGAAGTGGTTTGCCTTTCCCTTCTCCAGTGGACCACATGGAGAAGTCAGAACTCTCCACCATGACCCGTCCCTTTGGGTGACCCTACATGGCATGGTTCATAGTTTCATTGAGTTAGACAAGGCTGTGGTCCATGTGATCAGATTGATTAGTTTCCTGTGATTGTGGTTTTCAGTCTGTCTGCCCTCTGATGGAAAAGGGTATGAGGCTTATGGAAGCTTCCTGATGGGAGAGACTGACTGAGGGAAAAACTGGATCTTATTCTGATGGGCAGGGCCATGTTCAGTAAAACTTTAACCCAATTTTCTGTTGATGAGTGGGGCTATGTTCACTGCCTGTTATTTACTTGGGGCCAAACTATGGTGGAGGTAATGGAAACAATGGTGACCTCCTTCAAAGGGTCCCATGCATGCACTGCTACATTAAGTGCTCCTAGCCCTGCAGCAGGCCACCGCTGACCCACGCCTCCACCGGAGACTCCTGGACACTTTCAGGCAAGTCTTTGTCAGTCTCTTGTGGGCTCACTGCTCCTTTTTCCTGGGTCCTGGTGCACACAAGGTTTGTTTGAGCCCTCTGAGCATTTCTTGAGGGTATGGAGTTTGATTATAAATGTGATTTTGCCCCTCCTACCATTTTCTGGGTCTTCTTCTTTGTTCTTGGACATGGGGTATCTCCTCACAGTTGGTGCACGATGTGAGAAAGAGAGTCCGTTTATTTTTTAATGTTTGAATCCAAAATCGCCTCAAGCTTTCCTGAAGATCCACAGTGAATGTGGTCCACTGGAGAAGGGAATGGCAAACAACTTCAGTATTCTTGCCTTGAGAACCCCATGAACAGTATGAAAAGGCAAAACATAGGACACTAACAGATGAACTCCCCAGGTTGGTAGGTGCCCAATATGCTCCTAGAGATCAGTGGAGAAGTAACTCCAGAAAGAATGAAGGGATGGAGCCAAAGCAAAAACAATACCCAGTTGTGGATGTGACTGGTGATAGAAGCATGGTCTGATGCTGTAAAGAGCAACATTGCAGAGGAACCTGGAATGTTAGGTCCATGGATCAAAGCAAATTGGAAGTGGTCAAACAGGAGATGGCAAGAGTGAATGTCGACATTCTAGGAATAAACAAACTAAGATGGACTGGAGTGGGTGAATTTAACTCAGATGACCATTATATCTACTATTGTGGGCAAGAATCCTTTAGAAGAAATGGAGTAGCCATCATGGTCAACAAAAGAATCTGAAATGCAGTACTTGCATGCAATCTCAAAAATGACGGAATGATCTCTGTTCGTTTCCATGGCAAGCCATTCAGTATCACAGTAATCCAAGCCTATGCCCCAACCAGTAACACTCAAGAATCTGAAGTTGAACTGTTCTATGAAGACCTGCAAGACTTTTTAGAACTAACATCCAAAAATAATGTCCTCTTCATTATAGCGGAGTGGAATGCAAAAGTGGAAGTCAAGAAACACTTGGAGTAACAGGCAAATTTGGCCTTGGAGTACAGAATGAAGCAGGGCAAAGGCTAATATCATTTTGCCAAGAGAACGCACTGGTCATAGCAAACACCTTCTTCCAACAACACAAGAGAAGACTCTATACATGGACATCACCAGATGGTCAACACCAAAATCAGATTCATTATGTTCTTTGAAGCCAAAGATGGAGAAGTTCTATACAGTCAGCAAAAAGAAGACCAGGAGCTGACTGTGGCTCAGATCATGAACTCCTTATTGCCAAATTCAGACTTAAATTGAAGAAAGTAGGAAAAACCACTATACCTTTCAGGTATGACCTAAATCAAATCCCTTATGATTATACAGTGAAAGTGAGAAATAGATTTAAGGGACTAGATCTGATAGACAGAGTGCCTGATGAACTATGGACGGAGATACGTGATATTGTACAGGAGGCAGGGATTAAGACCATCCCCATGGAAAAGACATGCATAAAAGCAAAATGGCTGTCTAAGGAGGCCTTACAGATAGCTGTGAAAAGAAGAGAAGTGAAAAGCAAAAGAGAAAAGGAAAGATATTCCCTTCTGAATGCAGAGTTCCAAAAAAATAGCAAGGAGAGATAAGAAAACCTTCCTCAGCAATCAATGCAAAGGAATAATGGAAAACAACAGAATGGGAAAGACTAGAGATCTCTTCAAGAAAATTAGAGATACCAAGGGAACATTTCATGCAAAGATGCGATGGATAAAGGACAGAAATGATATGGACCTAACAGAAGCAGAAGATATTAAGAAGAGGTGGCAAGAATACACTGAAGAACTGTAAAAAAAAGGTCTTCACAACCCAGATAATCACAATGGTGTGATCACTCACCTAGAACCAGACATCGTAGAATGTGAAATCAAGTGGACCTTAGAAATCATTACTATGAACAAAGGTAGTGGAGGTGATGGAATTCCAGTTGAGCTATTTCAAATCCGAAAAGATGATGCCCTGAAAGTGCTGCACTCAATATGCCAGCAAATTTGGAAAACTCAGCAGTGGGCACAGGACTGGATAAGGTCAATTTTCATTCCAATCCCAAAGAAAGGCAATGCCAAAGAATGCTCGAACTACCGCACAATTGTACTCATCTCACACACTAGTAAAGTGGTTATTAAAATTCTCCAAGCCATGCTTCAGCAATATGTGAACTGTGAACTTCCAGATGTTCAAGCTGGTTTTAGAAAAGGCAGAGAAAAAAAAAAGAAAAAAAGAAAAGGCAGAGGAACCAGAGATCAAATTGCCAACATCTGCTGGATCATCAAAAAAGCAAGAGAGTTCCAGAAACACATCTACTTTTGCTTTATTGACTATGCCAAAGCCTTTGACTCTGTTGATCACAATAAACTGTGGAAAATTGTTAAAGAGATGGGCATACCAGACCACCTGACCTGCCTCTTGAGAAACCTGTATGCAGGTCAGGCAGCAACAATTAGAACTGGACATGGAACAACAGACTGGTTCCAAATAGGAAAAGGAGTATGTCAAGGCTGTATATTGTCACCCTGCTTATTTAACTTATAGGCAGAGTACATCATGAGAAACGCTGGGCTGGGAAGAAGAACAAGCTGGAGTCAAGATTGCCGGGAGAAATATTGATAACCTCAGATATGCAGACAACACTACCCTTATGGCAGAAAGTGAAGAGGAGCTAAAAAACCTCTTGATGAAAGTGAAGGAGGAGAGTGAAAAAGTTGGCTTAAATCTCAACATTCAGAAAACTAAGATCATGGCATCTGGTCCCATCACCTCATGGCAAATACATGGGGAAACAGTGGAAACAGTGTCAGACTTTATTTTTTTGGGCTCCAAAATCACTGCATATGGTGACTGCAGCCATGATATTAAAAGACGCTCACTCCTTGGAAGGAAAGTTATGACCAACCTGGATAGCATATTTAAAAGTAGAGACATTAGTTTGCCAGCAAAGGTCCATCTAGTGAAGACTATGGTTTTTCCAGTAGTCATGTATGGATGTGAGAGTTGGATGGTGAAGAAAGCTGAGCGCCAAAGAATTGATGCTTTTGAACTGTGGTGTTGGAGAAGACTCTTTAGAGTCCCTTGGACTGCGAGAAGATCCAACCAGTCCATCCTAGAGGAGATCAGTCCTGGGTGTTCATTGGAAGGACTGATGTTGAAGCTGAAACTCCAATCCTTTGGCCACCTCATGTGAAGAGTTGACTCATTGGAAAAGACCCTAATGCTGGGAGGGATTGAGGGCAGGACGAGAAGGGGACAACAGAGGATGGGATGGCTGGATGGCATCACTGACTCAATGGACATGGGTTTGGGTAGACACCGGGAGCTGGTGATGGACAAGGAGGCCTGGTGTGCTGCGATTCATGGGTTCACAAAGAGTTGGACACGAGTGAGCAACTGAACTGAACTGAACTTTCCAGTTTCATTGGTCAAAAAAAGGCAGCTTTGTATAGTATGCCTTTTAAAATGTTCTTATTTCTTTGAATAGGAAGACTGCTGAAGATTAGTGGAAACAACCATATACGTAAAGAATTATTACTCATTTTCAACTACTTCCTTTGATATTCACTCCTAGTAATTTGTTTTTAAATAAATATGCAAGAATAAATTAATTCAACCTTAGAACTGTATAACTAATAATTTTGCTTTAATTTTGGGAAAATCAGCTCCTTGAGTATCACTGTTTTTGACACTCTTACTGTTCCTTCACCATAATTCCAAACAAGAAAATTGAGGTTGTATAAGATTTATGACATAATCACTTCTCTGTAATAGGTTCAAGTTATTTTACCTTTTCCCTAGAGTTATGCAGAATGAAATTGTAGAGGGACAGACAATTGCTTTTCAAATCCATTAAAATTTTGTCACCTCACCAGAAGCTGGCCTCCCGCTGACTACCATATTCCATATACAACTCCTGCTTATATTGGAAGGTGATCTCATTGCCTGACTCTTCTACTTACTTCTTAATTTAAATAAGCCAATTTTCTATGCCATCTTCTTAAAGACAGTATATCCAATTAAAAAAAAAAAGAGCAACCAGACTGATAGAGGAAAATGAGTAAATTATTGCTGTTTGACCACAGGTAATCTACATTGTCTCTGTACATCAAGCGTACAATGAGGGCTGAAAAGTTAAGTCACTCAAGCATGCCCAACTCTTTGTGACCCCATGGACTATACAATGCATGGAATTCTCCAGGCTAGAATACTGGAGTGGATAGCTGTTCCCTTCTACAGGGGAGCTTCCCAACCCAGGGATTGAACCCAGGCCTCTGGCATTACAGGTTGATTCTTTACCAGCTGAACCATCAGGGAAGCCAACAATATTTGAATAATAGGTGTCTGACTTTATCCAAAACAGCTTATGTAAATGATACTACTTAGTTAACGAATATGTTAATACAGAAACTTGAGACTTTTCTTCTATAGAATAGAATATCTTTTAAGGAATATTTTAAACCTCATAGTTAAAATTTTAATATTGTGAATGATAATAAATTCAATGTTCTATAGTTTAATAACTTGTCCAGATATTAGATGCGTTTTTGTTCTTGTAACCTCTCTTCCTTTCAGGCAGTAATCAATGTCTGGGAAAAGATAAATTTAGTACTCTTAACTAAAATATTCTTTTGATAAGTGAATCTAAAAATTCCCAGAGAACTTTAAGATATGCTTAAGAGGTGATTATTTCATGGCACAAAGCTAAAATCATAAGCTATTGAAATAAAGAATCATATTTATTATCATGTTAGCATAATTATCTTTGCAATTTCATTCCATTCTGTTCAAATAATAAATTTTATGTCTTGAAAATCCTTTTCCACAAATATTGAAGTTTTACATAAGTTATTTCTTTGGAGCTTTTAAATTTGAATGAAAACAAGATAGAAGAAAGCCAGAAAAGAGGAAGGAAATATGGGAGAAAAGGGAGGACAGAGAAAGTGAAAACAAAGCAAGTAAAGAAAGGAGAGAATAAGAGAAAGAGAGGCAAGAAAGAAAAGCAGGAAGGATGCACAGAGAAAGGCATTGTAGGCATTATCTACAGAGGCTACTCTGGGTAACACTATAGAAGTAGGTTCTTTGAAGCAAAACGAATATTGACTGTGCAGTGCCAGATGATAAGCAGTGTTCTTCAGAATTCCAGCAGTTTTGTTGTTTGTTTCTCACACTTACTGAATAAATGCATTTCCAAATGCTTGAATGCCAAGTCTCAACATGCAATAAAGTAGAACCAACTAATGACAGCTGGGAGAAACAAAGCCTGATTAAAAGAAACACAGAAATTCAAACAACCAGCTCCTCCAAACAACTGAACACTATTTCTGGCAGAAACCCTGGAATTATTTGTCCCAAAGCATAGATATTGGGAAACAGCAAATTCAGTTGCTTACTTTTTATACTTGCCACATGGTTTCAAAAAGCTAAGAACCTTATTTCCCACTATAGAAATAAGTAGCACTTTGATTGGAAAAGACCCCGATGCTGGGAGGAATTGGAGGCAGGAGGAGAAGGGGGCGACAGAGGATGAGATGGCTGGATGGCATCACTGACTCGATGGGCATGGGTTTGAGTAAACTCTGGGAGTTGGTGATGGACAGGGCGGCCTGGCGTGCTGCGATTCATGGGGTCGCAAAGAATCGGGCACGACTGAGCGACTGAACTGAACTGAAGTACAATCATGTGTGTGTGGTGGGGAGTCCTTTTAGGTAGTATTTCTTAAAGCCTCATTGTACCCTTTCCCCACCTGAATCATCATTTCCATCGGTCATCATTACAGACAAGAATGGTGTATTAAAAGCCATACTTAAGGGTCTAGATGGAAAAATCAATAGGACACATTTTCCAAATAAAAATCAATGGTACTTAAAACAACTTTTCTTACCTTAAAGGCAAATCCTATTGTGCTAAATGACTAAGTTCCACATGTGCTATGCCCCTGTTCTGTCTGACTTGCTGTGTCCCCTTATCTTTTTAAGAACAGTCATCTGACCAATTAATTTGACAACACTAGCTACTAAATTAGAATGCCCTAATGCAAAAGACACTTGAATAAATGAATTAGCATGGAACTTATTTTAACTGCGATGATCAGATATGTATTTTGTTGTACAGTGACTACAATATAATCTAAAAGGAAAGTCAGTGGAATTTCTAAAGAGCAGGAGCGTTCATTTGTGACACCAATTGGTAGAGTTAATTGGCTTGCTTGTGGCCTTTCAAATCCTTGTTAGTAATCAAGTTAGTTTATGACTGAAGATTAATGCTGATTCAGAGCAGTGCAAACTCAGTAGCTTTAAGTTTAACAACAAAAATGAGGAGTGTAATTCACTCTCTGTGCTAGATGTATTTGTATTATTCATTTGTATTATTTTTAATCTTCAAAATAGCCCTGCAAGATGCATTCTACCCTTGCTTACACATTAAATCCTATGGGATGTGATAGTAGGGGGTAAAACTCATAAGCAGCTTAGAGCAGAATTAAAGTACATAACCACAACTTTGTAATGTAGAAACATTTTGTTTCAGTCTAACATCACAAATACTCCTGTGACTTATTAAATCATGGCAAAAACATGAGTCAGTAATTGAAATTGCACATAGGTCACTGCCTAAACTGCTTTGCTTACAGTGTTCATAGGGAAATTACCTAGAAATTAATTAAGTCATTTTGAGATAAGTATGTAATATACAGATAGGAATTTTCCACCATAAGCTATGTCAGGACTAACTGCCAGGGATTCATTTTTTTTTTTTTTTCATTCTTTATGCTTTCACTTTTTTCCCAACAATGCAATTCTGTGATTATGCTTAGCATGCACTAATGACTTATAATATGTATGAGTAAATCTCCCCTTTCTCCATTTCTGAGACTATTGGGATTTCTGAGAGCACTGAATGTCTGGATAGGTGACTGAGGTTTTCATGTTTCTCTGATTTGAAATGAAGGCTGAAGTAGCAAGTCCATATGCCTGCAGGCCATTATTCAAATTGATTAGGCCAAGTTAGTTCAAGGTGGTGGACAGTACACCAGAAATCAGATACATAGAAGACATTAGTGAGAATTCAAATCCCTGCCCTACTAATGTTTGATTTAGTCATTTTTATCCTGTCAGCCTCCCATTTGAATATACTTCATAAAGTCACCTTGGACTCCCCTGTATGTCTTTAATATTTATTTCATCAACTAGCATTTTTGTCATTTTAGAAAATATATTTTTAAAATTTTCCTAACTTACAGACTTATAGTTTTATGTTTTATAATTATTTTATTATTAATTTTATATATTCATATTAATATTTTGCTGAGGATTTAAAAAAATTTTCACATATTTCACACTAAAATGTGCATTGCTTTTGTTATAATGATTATTAAATCTCATTGCTTTAACTTTTAACTTTGGTTATGTATTTTATTTTTTATTTATGTTAACTTGTTTAAAATTACTTCTTAATATTTTTATTATATTTTGCTCTGAAAAATCAGTTTTGCTATTTTCTATTTTTTCTTATTAATTTTCATTTGGCATTTCTTCTGTTCATCTCTTCTTGTTGTTCTTTACAATTTTTGCTTTTGTAATTATTGACAGGGCTGTGACAACTCTGACGGTAACAAGGAAAGAGTCCAAACCTGGGGTACTCACAAGAGGAGACAGTGGGCCTTCTTGCCCATGGGCTGTCTAACACCATTGACTTCCCCAAGGGATCTTCTAACCCATTTAGAAATGGTTCCTCAAGAAATCCCACCCTTGGAGAGCCAGTTAATTCTACCCAGAGCTATAAATCACTATGCAGATCTCTCTCTTGATTTATTAAGATGATGTTGCTTCCTGCTGGTTCACATCATTCAGTCATTATATGAGAAATTGTAAAAGTCCATTGTCTACACTGTGGGTAACTATTGGTTTTAAGTACTGGAGCACATATGCTATAGTTTGCCATAGTTCAGAAAAAAAAGATATAAAAATACATGGAATGTCCCAATTGGGATAAACTCTCCATATGCCGTATAATTCCTGACCTGAATACTTGGTACTAAGCTTCCTAACTGGCAGAAACTAAGAGAACTAGAGGGCATTAAATACTAATGTTCTCTAGGGTACCTGTCTTTGGCAGCCTTCTATTTTCATTCTTTTCCCTCTCGGTTTTTATAATCCAACTCATACTATATTACCTAGCAACTCTCTGCTGATACCTGTATCCGGTATTTAACAATTATTTTAAATAGGAAATGTAAAATCTGCATGTGTTTGTATCTCTCTCTTGAGCTCCAGATCTTTGAATTCAATTACCCATCGTCTACTTCCATCTAGATATTGAACACATATCTTTAATCAAATGTGTCTACAACTTTACTTCCTTCCTTGCCCATCAGTCTTCTTGATGAGTTTCCAAGGGATCATTTCTTCTTGAATTTCACATCTCAGGGAACCAATAATCCCTGATGGAACTGCAGGAGTCTTTCCTCTTCTTTCCTCTTCGATTCCACATCCAATCTGTATCAAGTCTGTTAAATCTACTTTGTTAATGGTTCTATATCTGTCAAAGGTATTATGCCCCTTTTTTTCATTCTCTTGGAATGATCATCAGGTTCTCTCACCTGACATGATAGTTACCATATATTGCCTCTTGACTCCAGATTCATCCTGTATTGCCTGATCTGTGAAAATTATCCAGGGCCTTTAATTATCATCTCAAGTTGGAATGATTTTAAGCTTTGGCAGTAGAGGGTGTTGGACAGATGTTGTAAGAGAAAATAGTTTTCTTCCTTGTTCTGAATTGGTGGCATAGGTGGCTTCTTCATCACCCAGTCTTGTGGTTCATAGCAACCAGAATTTCCTTTGGCATACTTTCATAGGTATTTTTATAGCAGAGTGATTCAGTAAGACACTGCCAAGTCAACAGCTTTCTCAGCATCTTAGAGGACATATTTCCAGCAAGTTCTACAGGTGCAGTACCATAGTAACTTCTCTGCCATGCAATGAACCAGAACCATGCCTTCAAATGAGGTCTATGTCTCAGTCTTGGATAGAAGGTGGGAGAGTTGGGGGAAGGAGCTGACTCTCTTCCTTGGGACTGTTATGTTAGTGCTAGTACTATTTTGTATTTTTAGTTGTTCTTTACACTTGCTATTCCTATATTCTTCATAGTTCTCTTTAACTTTTACTATCTTCTTTCCCATCACTCCACCCCTGTATTACAGTTAATACATCTCTATATTATTTTTAACTCCCCCTGTTCAAACAAATTATTTTGTGATGTTACTCTCCAAATTATTTCCAAACTTCATAGATAATTATAATAGATAATCTAGTTCTCCAGTTTCCTTTCTTTCCCACTTTGATTCCTTTTCCAAACAAAGTTGATACAGTTCAGCACTTTGCATTTCTCCTCTGACATTTTGGGGAGATTTCCACTTGAGCTTGCAATGCCCTTCTCCTTCCATGTGTCTTTCATTTGACTAATAGTTACTATAGTCACTAAACTAGGTGCTGGGATTCAACAATGAAAAAAATGAAGCCCTTACCTTCATAAAGCTTATATTCTTAGCAATGAAAATAACAGACAAGAAACAAATATAGATGTATATGTTGAAGGGCAAAAAAAATGAATCAGATTGGAGGATGTGTAACTACTGAGGTTACATCCATGTAACTTGTATGAGGTGGTGTGTCCCTGAAAATGGGGTATGTTATAATGTGATATCAATCAAACTGCAAATTTTCAAGGTTTGTTATAAGTTTAATTATTGCTAACGTTGTACATGAATTACAGGGCAAGTGTGACTCTTTTTCATGTGTTCCTCTGGAGCCCAGATTGACAGAGCAGCTTCTTCAAAGATCATTACAGGCATGTAGACAGAGGGAAGTGAGATGAGAGTAACCATGTGAAGATGCTTAAAGCTTCTGCCTGTGAAAATATGCGTGTCATTTATCTTTTCACATATTGAACAAAACAAGTCACATGACCAAACCTGAAGTCAACTGCACAAGAATGTATAATCCTCCTGGGAGAGTAGATAATTGTAAACAAAAATGCAGCCGAACACAAGTGTAAAAGAAAATATTTAATGAGAACATGATATTTGATTAGCAAGACCTGAAAGAAATACAATGGGAGCTGTGAGGATTTTAGGGGCAGATCATTCCATGACAGGTATAGGATGACTACTTTTATTCTTTCTGTTTTAAGTGAAACCACTATAAGTACAGGCGAAATGATTCTTTTAATAGTAATTCTCTTGACAGTAATTGCTGTGATTTGCCATCCCATGTACAGTTAGCATGTGAGGAAAATGAATCCGGCACATTTCCGAATAATAATTATCCTAGTGAATGACGATTTGAATAGACAAGAGGATAGGAGCGTCCTTAAATACTTCTGTCTCTTGAAACTTAGTCTAAGTCTTGTGTTTTAAATAAAATATCTTCGAGGTTGGGTTTTGGTGAAATATTTTTTTCAGATCTGATTTTGCCACTAAGCAAGTCTTATTCAAGTCCTTGCTACTTAATTGATCCTTTTGTAAGATGATTTCTTCTGATTATGTGGAGACAGTATTTATGAATCAATATAAATTGAATTCAATATTATATAAACATTAAACTTCATATAAATACTTTAATGAAAATTGTGTAGCTGCATAATCTCATATTGGATGTATTAATATTCTGCTTTGAGTAAATGTGATCTTTCATTAATCTAAGTATTCTACTTTTCAAGTTTTCCAAAAAATAATTTTTAATGTTTTACTCCAGATTCTAAAAAGCAGGCTATATATTTTAGAGAATATTGTAAAGGTAATGAATAGTTTATACAAGTTTACCTGATATTGTAGCAATCAGCAAGTCTGGGGAACCACTGTTTACAGGTTATTAAGTGTTCTTATTTTTATGAAAATCTTGAGCATAGTGCTCTTTGAATATTATATTTCACTATATTTTAATTTTCTTTGTTGTATTAGAATTCTAATGACTATACTTTTCAGCTGCATTTTTAATAAAATCATCCAGTAAATTTACTAGCATAGAATTCTTCATAATATTCTTATATTTTCTAATTGCTCCCATTCTAGTTATAATTGCTTTCATTCCAAATTTCATAACTCTGTTTTCTCTCTTGATTAGAGTTGTCAGCAACTTATCAATTTAATAGATCTTAAAGAACAAAACTTTGGTTTTATTTGTCAATTTCGTAGTTATCCAGATTTCTCAGCATTTAATTCCTACTTTAACTTCCTCCCAATTTTCTGGTTGGTTCCCATTTATTTCTTTTCTGTATCCTCAAATTAGATGTTTAGGAGTGCTACCTGAGACCCTCAAGGACTCTTCATTACCCCCTCTCTTTCTTTCACTGTTTTATCTCTATGTACTGTATTGAGAAGGTAGTATTTATTCCCTTAACTCAAAAATTTATCTCTTTGTTTCATGCATACTCCTTCAGTCATGTTCAATGTATTGACTTGTATGACCAGATTTCCTCTTTACTTAATCTTTGCCCCCTTTTGTTCATGAATTCTCAAAAAGAGAATTCAGCCGAAGATAAAGATATTAGCTCTCTATATCTTAATATCTAGGAAAAACTGGTCAGTGTGATTATGAATTTTTTTTTCCTTTGAAATCTCTCTCTTTCTGTCTCTCCACATGCACACACACACAAACCTATACACATATGTTTTTAGAATACTACAATTAATAGGGCTCTCTGGTGTTAAGTGGTTCCAAACTGACTAAAATAGAAGTACTTTAAAAATATTTTCAAATACTAAAATTAAAAGGAGAAACCAAACATGATTTTAAATGTGTTTAGAAATCTTTAACAAAGCTCTATTTGTGCAGAAGTCAGTTAGAAAGAAGTTAACAAAGCTCTTGGGTGTTGAGTTTGAAAAGCAAAGGCACCCTAGGCTAATAGCATTCTTAACTGAATATCAAAATATATACTTGCTCCATTACTCCACAAAAAATCACAAAGTTCAGGTTATTTTCAACTTGCAAAGCATCTTTCACACTTAACTCTATTCTGAAAGTGTTTTCTGAAATTGTTACATAAATTTTGAATATTAAATCAAGGAAGGTAAAATATTGTGAAAAGTTCCAGTACACATGTCTGAAATATTTCAGTTTAGGAACATAATCTTCATGTGGTTCTTTTTTTAATGCTTTTTCTGAATCAGCCAAGCATGTTGATTCAGAAATAAGTCATCAGGGGTTAGAAGACTCACAGTCAAGGATTTGCTAGAATCTCAGGTCTCTGGTATTGCTCCTTTGTTGACATCTGATTTTCCCTTTTTCAGTATTGATCTTAAAGCTTCCAAGTATGCAAATTATGCATAAGATCCTGCTTTTGTTAAAATGCTTTTAGAGTTAAATATACTCACTTTCAGGCTTCCCCGAGGCCCAAGAGGTAAAGAATCTGCCTGCCAAAGCAGGAGACACACGAGCCACAGGTTCCATCCCTGGGTCAGGAAGATTCCCTGGAGGAGGAAATGGCAACCCACTCTTGTATTTTTGCCTGGGAAAATCCCATGGACATGGAGTCACAAACAGTTGGACATGACTAAGCATGCAAATACGCAGATGCACACATACTCAATTTCTTCATGATGAAATAATCTTCTGACTTATTTTCAAAAGTATATATGTTGATAAACATCACTAATATATTATGCTTGACTATAAAAGGTTGTTTATTATTTTTATTATATCTCTAAGTAGTTCTAATGATTTGTCTGAGATTATCTAAAAACTGTATTAATAAGACTATACTTTTCTCCTTCATATCTTTTCCAGATTGCTTCTATAAGCAATGAAAGGCCACACCCTTTTTATTTTACATGTTTTAGACTATTCCTAGAGAACATAGAGAATGAGCTGAATAAGAGTAAAGGGCAAAGTCTGATGCTGTTCATGGTCTAATGCTCAGCTTTGTGGCAGGACCTTATAGGCAGGCAGAAAATATTTGTTAAATGAATGTTAACTCTTAACCTTCTTGCATTTTTTGTACTGTTACTAAATTTTCTTTATATCTCCCACTTCTCTTAGTTTTTCATCCTTAGTTCCTACTGAAGACAGTAGTAACTACCATTTATTTAATGGTGTGTGCATGTAGGTGTGTAAGCACCAATTCAAATGCAAAGCAAGGTTTATATTTCCCCCAGTTTCCTTGCTAGGCTTATATTTTCCCATACTTTACTCTACTCTCTCTTTTTTTTTCCCATTTATTTTTATTAGTTGGAGGCTAATTACTTTACAATATTGTAGTGGTTTTTGCCATACATTGACATGAATCAGCCATGGATTTACATGTGCTCCCCATCCCGATCCCCCCTCCCGCCTCCCTCCCCATCCCATCCCTCTGGGTCTTCCCAGTGCACCAGCCCTGAGCACTTGTCTCATGCATCCAACCTGGGCTAGTGATCTGTTTCACCCTTGATAGTATACTTGTTTCAATGCTGTTCTCTCAGAACATCCCACCCTCACCTTCTCCCATAGAGTCCAAAAGTCTGTTCTGTCCATCTGTGTCTGTTTTTCTGTTTTGCATATAGAAGCTGTGGTACATATACACTATGGAATATTACTCAGCCATTAAAAAGAATTCATTTGAATCAGTTCTAATGAGATGGATGAAACTGGAGCCCATTATACAGAGTGAAGTAAGCCAGAAAGATAAAGACCAATACAGTATACTAATGCATATGTATGGAATTTAAAAAGATGGTAATGATAACACCATATTCTCTTATGAAGAGATCTTCAATGATAGCAAGTGGTTTTTCCTAGCTCATAAAAATGAGAATCAGGGCCAGGGTTAAAACTCAGCCCTACTTCACTGAGTTTTTCCACTGCCCTCTGCTTCAACAATTCAAGTACTAGTAATGACAAAGAACACTTATGTTACCTCACTAATAAATGGAAGAGTTAGGATTTTAAACCAAGCAATACGGCTTTAGAATTTGTTCTCTTAACCATTACTCCTTATAATCAGAGGGTAAATATGAGCATGCATAGTCCCTTGAAAGTAGGTTGTTTAATATTCTACCTATGGTACAATGAACCAAGTCACACATTCTCCTACTTCTACCACAGAAGCTGGTTTGAGAAATACTAGGCAAAATACATTTGGCTGAACAAAGTCTTATGTCATAGAATGTGACATTCACATTGTGAGAATGAAGTTACGTTGGGGTCATAATGGCTGTGTGCAGGGAGGACTGAGAAGAAAGCCTTGGTGCTGAGTTCCGGTGGCAGTGGAGCAGGGTGGGGGGCAGGGGACTGAAGAGAGAAAGATTTAGAAGGCAGAAAAAGATATCAATGGATTTTCCATGTGCAGTGGCTTTGGTCTCTATGTGAAATGTGTGGTTAAAAAAAAAAAAAGGGTGGTCTCTGGTAAAACCAGAACTTTTGAAGTCACAAGGGGCTAGCGTGGGAAAAGGAAGAATAACTATTGAGAACTGAATAGCATTACAAGATGTGTGCAGGTCAAGAGCAAAAGCTGCCAAAGATGGGCAAAGTCACAGACTTCTTATATAATTTATCCTGCCTTCCACAAAAACTTGGAGTAATTGGCAATCTGAAAAAAAAAAAAAAAGTTTCCTCCTTAGCTAAGGGTTTTTCTGTCTCCATTGCAAAACTCATCCACAATATGATGCAGCGTTTTTAATAAATATGCCAAAGAGAAAAATAGAACTTATCAATGTATCATTTAAGGGTATATGCATATATAGTCACATGTATGTATTCATATATATATATACACACACACACACATATATTCATATACATACATATACACACAGGGAAATAAGGCCTTGCCCAAATATGTAGCTATAATGACATTTCTGGATAAGAATTCAGGATTCTAAACCAATATTCTTATAGCTAAAAGGAAGAAAGCTTCCATAAAGAGGCCAGGTATAGGATATAAAACTATACTTATTTGAAAAGCTAATCTTTATACTGACTCCAAAATCCAAATGGAGATTTTTGTTTTCCTTTTAAACATCTGAAGCTTAAACTAAAACCTTCTTTCGAACTGAAGTGAGACATATTGCTGCTGGTACATAGGTCATGCATATTTTTCTGCTTTAACGATTTTTTATATCATTCTGCCTTTCTAAGACTTAAAAAGAAAACTGATTTCCACTGCTTTAAAAAAAGCAACTCAAATTTACTTTCCATTAGGTTCTAACTTCTGCTTTAGAGTTTTTCCTATCTTTCTCACATCAGCAACAA
The DNA here is from genome assembly GCF_033118175.1 of Dama dama. NCBI lineage: Eukaryota > Metazoa > Chordata > Mammalia > Artiodactyla > Cervidae > Dama > Dama dama. The sequence continues at coordinate 33,519,089 of NC_083683.1, read as the reverse complement.
TTTTTAGACTTTAGTCTCTTTGTCTGATGTAATCAGTGTAAATGAAATGGAGAATCGAAAGGTCAATACCTTTCTAATCCAGGAAACACCATCTCATTTTTACTTTCTCCAGTTTCTCTGAAGCCATAAGTCTTTGTTCATCAGTGATTAAAAATTTGGAACTGTAGTGATTTTGAAAGTATAGACATTTTCCTCTTTAATGTACTCTAATATTAATATTTTCTTAGAACATTATGCCAAAAATGGCAGCTCACCCTATTTTGTATGATATTAGTGTGGTTTTATTTTTTATTTTAAAGCACATTTCTTATTAAAATAGAAAATTACAATAGTGTGATAATTCCAAAAAAATGTGCACTGAGAAAGATTGGCCTTTAAGATAAACATTTTATTTAATATTTTACTACACTAAAATACATTTCTAAATTTATGCTTGCTCAATAGAATACATTTAAACGAGTGAAAAATATTTAATTAAATATTGATAAAGTCTCTGGTAACTTCTGCCAACATAGGGTTTCTAACCCTTTTTGTTATCAAGAAAATATATGTACAAAAAGATTACAACAGCAGATTATTCCCTGGATTTAGCAGGTCCTATGGCTAAATCAGGAGGCTTCCCAGATAGTGCAGTGGTAAAGAATCTGCCTGCCAATGCAGGAGATTCAAGAGATGCGAGTTCAATCCCTGGGTAGGGAAGATCCCCTGGAGTAAAATCGCAACTCCCAAATTCTTGCCTGAAAAATTCAATGAACGAAGTCTCATGGCTACAGTCCATGGGGTTGCAAAGAGTTGAACAGGACTGAGCATGCATGCATAGTCTGGAGAGTCCTATAACTGCTACCTTACACAGAGCAGAAAAATACTTTTGAGGAGAGGAGTAACTGCCAACTTGGATCTATGAATGAAGCCATTCAGTTGGGCTACTCTTGGCTACTCTTGGCTACCTAGAAAATTACATGAAAGAGAAACTTTTATATTGCTATACTTAAACTGCATACACTAAAAATTCGGTATTACAAATGAAAATGGTTGCATTGCAAATGACAAAAGTTAGCATTATAATATTCTTTTGTTTCAAAGATAATTCTACTGTACACTTCAAAAGCAAAATATCGAAGACCTTCCAATTTAAATGTCAACAGTCAAAAGTAGTACATATAACCTTTATCTCTCTAGAAAAGAGTTATTAGGACTCAAAATAACATAAACTTACATATGATTATCTTTGTTAATGTAGGGTTATAATCATGGATATTTTTATTATAAAATAATAGATACCACTCAAATGAGTTTAAGATTATGAATATATTATAATATGGGAGACAGAAAGGAATGAATTGCAAAGAATACATTGTGTCCACAATAAAAGAATAAGTTTGCAGTCTTTTCATCTCTTTAAGGGGCAGCGAGTCTTTTCATTTCATCTCTGCATACATTAGTTTGATTTTTCTCTGGAAACTGGCTTCTTAGGCAAAGTGTTTCATTTTTGTTTTCCAGAATTTTTAATTAAACATTCATAATTTGGCATTTGTCTACTCATTGATTGTAGTGTTACTCTAAATGAAATCCAGTGATTTTTATTTAATGCCCACTTACCATCTAGGAAAATGTGGGATCATGGTAAGTGGGCATTAAATGAAAATCACTGGATTTCATTTAGAGTAACACTACAATCAATGAGTAGACAAATGCCAAATTATGGAACAGTATATTATAACAGCTGAGTAATTTAGATTCATAGAAAAAGAATATGAATTACAGAAAATATATTAAGGCTATTTTTAAAGTAAATGCAGTAAATCAAGTAAAATTCTTAAAAAAGTATCTATTTGAGACTGTGACTCAGTGATTGAGTGAAGGTGGATAAAGAGGAGTTTAACTGAGAGGCAAGCCAGGCCAGTTGTTTCAAGACACATATGATTGCTTTTGAAATATTTTCAGATAGCCATAGCTGCTTAACAAATACTTTTCTTGCAAATGATTTGTAGTGCTCACTTTTATGGTAATCATTACCTCTTTCTCCAGACATTCTCTTTCAAACTTCAGTTGATCATAATCAGCACAATGACAATGAATATAGGAGAAATGCACACCAAATTCTTATTTTAAATAATGATCATGGATACTAATAATTACCTATGTATGTATTCCTTTGCCCCATAGACACATTTTATGCTTTGGAATATCTAAAAGTTAACTATAACATAATTGCCTGGATCCCATATGATTTTTTTGCCTTAAGTGTCTTGGTAAAGATCCCAGTTGCCCTCTCCCTAGATAACATACCCATGCCTAACCTCCAACATAGCTTTAGTCAAGGGAGAGGATTGGGACATCTGGGAACAAACGTTTGATCTAGTCTGAGAGAATCATTTTGTTTTTCTTCTTGGAATTTGAAATGTTGATAGAGAATGAGTAGTAAAATGTAAATATCAGTGTTGAGTGTCCATATGATTGATACCATTGTATTTGAGGAACCAGTTTTCTTTACACAATGAATTAGGCATTTGTGGGGAGGGAAATAAATTTGGTTTTTGTGTTTTGTTTTGTTTTCATAGTTATTTATCTACTTGAGAGTAGTAAGCAAGCCCATACTTAAGTTTATCAATTTAAAATTATCAATTAAAAAATTCTTTATTATAATGGAGTTAGGTGTCATATGGGTCTTTGAACTAAACAATTTCATGAAGACATTAATGACTAAGCTACTATATATGAAACTTAAATGATTTTTTTAAATTTATTTAGCTACTCAATATCTGTCTACCTGTGATATTCAGCTTTTTATTGATATTGTGTCTACCAATGATTTTTTTTTTTTAGGTAAATGTATCTACAGCAATATGGATTCTGGCCTCAATTACCCTAATATTCCATTTGGTTCATATACCATGAAGAGAAGCCCTGTACTTCTCCAGTAGATTATTGTAAAATAGATGGGTTGGAACTTTTTCCTAAGGTAGATAGTGCACAAAAGATATTACTTCTTAACACATCTTAATATTACATATAATTAGAATGTTAAATGCCATCAACTGCACTTTATAAATTATAGCTGATGTACCTCCCACCAAGGAGTTGCTCACCTGCAGAGAAACCATCATATTTAAAGCCCTTTTCCAAGTCTACTTATGCCCTCAAGGATAAGACAGGCTAAAGTAATGATACTATTGGAACTGCACAAAATCAGCTCCTATAAAAACATGTAGTCCTGACTCCAATTATGTTAATTCATTGCAGCAGAACTGTACATTTCAATCACTGAAAGGTTCAGTGGCTTTCTGAAGCCCCTTTGGCAGCACACATGCGGTCCCCATGAAAGTATTTAGCAAATCCCTTTGTGAAGCGTGAGGGGCTTAAAGCAGTAATAGACAATCCCTTTTACATTGATATATTCCTCGTAAGTCAATGAGGGCTTTGCTGGGGACTGAAGACGGAGGATTTTACTTTTCCAGTTCACTCTTTGGAAGAATCTTGGATAACGTATAATAATATAGACATCCACTTTCAAGGTCTAGAGCCACTAGAGGACAAGGGGATCATAATTCATAGTGGAGCAAGATTTTAAATTGGAGCCACCCAATTTTAGCCCCTTAAAAATGCTAGGAGTGCTTTTTCTACAGCATTATATAATGTGTCACTTCTACATTTCTGCAAACTTAATAGACCATTCAAGACATATCTGTTTTCATATTATGGAAAGGGGTACATTGAAATATTTTTGCCTTATCAATGAAGCTATTTTTGTAATAAAGAGGTTGATTTTTAAGTCCATATGTAGAGTTTGGAGCATAGGATCCTACTGAAGCAAAAGTGCAATTACATCTGGACATCCAGAAAAAATAAACTTGGCATAGCTATGAGCTTAGTGTGAGTATTAATGTGTTTCTGATGTAATTCTTCGTTGCAGAGTAAATGGAGAATTTATTTAGATTTTTTTTTTCTAAACATAAAGCCACTCATTAGTGATAAATATATCCAGTGTTGTCAAAGAAGTATATGCTGAAGGGAGAAACTATTGTAAACTATAGAATGCCATGAAAAAGTATATTAAAGTTTATAACTCCAAAAGCATGACTTAATGAAGAATTATAGTCTGCAGCAGTTATTTAGCAAACCTTGACTTTTTTCAATTTTCCAGACTGATGGTGCATTGCAGGAGGGAAAGTCTGGCAAGAGTTGTCCTACAGACTTTAAAATTCTTACAGCATTATTAATATTTTAAAATATTCTAATTGTTTAAAATAGTATGGTGCTTTAAAACACATGATCTAAAATATACTGGGCAGAAATTTTGATGTGTGTAAATTATTGATATCCTACAGATGTATTATAAATATTTTGCTAATTGTAGGATTTTTCATTCAATGTTTTAAAAGAATCTAAAATAATGGCTTTTAGGTTTAAATAAAATCAGGTTTTTAGTTTAATATTACTATTTTCTTCAATCTGGTTCTTGGTCAAGGATGTTTTCTGGAGGAAATAGCACTTTCGTTGTCTCTCACAAGATGCTTAAATCTAAATATTAGATACATGAGGAGCAAGCAGTTGTTTAGGAAAGGCCACCTGATAGATGTTGTTTTTGTTTTTATACAACTGAAAATTGAAAACAAAAGTTTTAGTTGTTATTTTTTCTGTATAAGTATAGCAGGATTTACCATAGAAAGGACCTAAATAAAATTTGTTGTAATGGATGTTTTTAAAAAACATGCAGTGAAATCAAGAGCTACACATTTCCGAGTATACATAGAAATAAAAAGCTATAGAGAACAATTTTAAACACAAAAATTGATAGTATTTACAATTTTATTAAATTTTTAAGAAATGATATTAATCAAAATCAAAATGAATTTAAAAGCTTATACAAATTATTTACCCTGGATCCACGATATGAGTTATGATTGAATTAAAATGCCCCAGGCATATGTGACTACAAGTGTTTTGGATTCAATATCCATAGTTCATGCAAAAGTGTCTAACTGTGAGTTCTTAGTATGTCTCAAGTGAATAGTGTCTTTCACGTTGCAGTGCTCTCAAAGGTCCTGGTGATGTTGCCAAACAGTCTCCTCTTCTTGCCACCCATACATTTTTCTCTTCTTGAAAAATACATTTTCTTCTCTTTCTTTTGGAGTAGAAGACTAAAATGTGTAAAATAGATTTTAGGAAAAAAATATGACAAAGGTACAAAGTTGAGAAAAGAGAAAAATCATGTCCTGCTGATGGGTTTCATTTGAAACCTTGATTAATTTAAACATATAAACCTGGTTGTCTCTGGATTTATCAATTTTGTGAAACCAAAATTCCTTGATTTCTTGAGAAAGTAAGGTTTAAGTTTGACTTAATTTTAATTTTCAAAAATGCTGAATGATGATACATGCAAGAAGCAAAGTATTTGTATTAGTTGGGTTTTGCTGTACAAAACCACGTCAAGAATTAGTGATTTACAATGAAACAAAGTTGTTCTTTGTGATTCTTTGGGTGGCTGGAAAGTTTGTCTCTGTCCTCTCCTGGGCTTATTCACAGACTGCAGTCGGCTGGTGGGTCACCTGGGGACTGGTCTCAATGGACTAGCTGGGATGCCTGGGTTAGGGAGACATGCTTTTCCATAGGTCTCTCATCTTGCATGCAGCTAATTCATACTTAATAACACCATTGTCCTAAGGTTGTCAAGAGTAGGAGAGCAAGCCTCAATGATCAAGTGTTTTGAAAGACTTTGCTAGTGTCACTTTGGCTAAATTCCCACTGGTCAAACAAATTCACACTGCCAAGTCAAAATTTGAGGAGTAGAGATATACCTACCCTTCACCTTTTAATTCGAGGAATTTCAAGGTCATATTATAGAGTGTAAATACAGGGATGGAAGAAAGGTGTAATCATTTTTGCCATCTAGCACAGTGAATTTTGAGGTAAATAACAAGTAAAAAAGAGAACATATTTATAGAAAATAAGGTAAAATAGAATATAAAATGGTCAGGGCCATGTAAATGTGTCATTAACTAAACCACAAGATTAAATAGAAATGAGATGACCTTATTGTCATCTTCAATGTCCTTTTTTCAGGAGTATTTGTAACTGACCTGTAGTTAGATTGAATTATAATAGCTATTTCTGGAATTTTGAGATCTCATAGAAAGTATGTTTTATAGCCATGTTTTCATAGTATTTCTAAGTAGACATCCAATATTACCTACTATCTTCCCATAACTCATTAAATATCTGAAATATAGTGCATGCCAAAGAACAGTTATTGAATAAATTAGGTGATATTTGCTTATACCAGGCAATATGCTTGAAAACCAAAATAGTAATATTCAGATGAAAACTTACTTTACTCTAATTTCTAACTATAGGTATTTACCACTTTTCTTGTCAGTCCTGCTTGGCAAATAGACTTTGGTTGAATATTGCCCACTCTCACATTTTTCTTATTAGTAGAAATCTTAAAGGCCTTGATGAAATATCTCCTGTTATCTCAATTATCTCACAGGGAAACCTTAGAAATAATGCTACATTCAATCAAAAGAAATGCTATTTTTCATCTTCAATCTTGCTTTTAAACTAAGCTCATGAGACTCCAAAAAAATGTTATCCATAGTTCTAAGTAAAACTAATTGGGACATGACCAAATATATAGATAGGAAAAGAGAATACTTTTGGGAAATTCTGATAATTGTGGAATAGGGCCAAGGAGCATGCTATACATATCATTACCTATTTTAGAAGGAGAAAAATAACTAGAATCACACCAAACAATATTTTTTTGAACATTCTGATGAGGTTAGATTTCACTTTTGAAAATAAGTGTAAAAGGGCACTGCTGTCAAGATGAATGAAATGTAGAAAGTATCAGCCATATAGATTGGTGTAGGATCATAAAATATTGAATTGTAAAATTTAAAAACAGATTTATGAGAGAAAGGCTTCCATGTAATTTTACAGCCCGAGATACTTTAAAAACGTGATGAGATCTTAAAGATTGCAGATTTTAGGATGTACAGCAGATAGGAATAGAAATTAGTACCAAGATTTCACTTTATTGCTTGCTGAATATTGTTCATTGTCCAAAAACGCTTTGACACAGATGACTGATTTTTACCACAATCATTCCTTCAATAATGGCCACAGGTTACATTGAAATGATTTAAACTTAATAATTACAAAAGCATAAATGAGAAAAAATATATTTAACTTTGCTTATAATTTTGCATTTAAGCATTATATACATAATACATGAATGAACTTAGTAAAATAAAAATGTAATGTTTTGAGACTAAGCAATAAATCTCTATTCTCCATCCTGGGCCAATACACAGAGATCAGCACTGCTAAAGATTGTGTTTGATCCAATTAGAATTTTTCTTTGTAGTTTTAAATAATATCTATATTTGCTGTATCATACATATGCGATTCAGTCATAAGTTAATATGTGTATATTAGTATCATGTATTATATAATTTATGGATACAAGTTTGGTTATTATTCACAAATATAGGATCATATGTGTATATTTATTTGCTGATGTGTATTTTAAATATAGATAGATACATAGATAGATTTACAAGACACAGATAATGCAGAAATCATAACTGGTCAGCTCAGTGACTGTGTAAGCACCACCAAACTCAAGATATAGAACAAAGAACATAATTTTTGTTGCTATTCATTAGCCCATGAGAATTTCTTGTCTGTGTTCCCTTCTTTGTACACTTAATTAGAAATCAAGACTTCTAAAACCATAGGTTAGATTTGCATGTATTTTTAATTAAACTGAAAAAAGCTGTCTAGCTTACTTACATTCATAGACACTATAAAGTGAGATTGTTTCATTTTTATATATGTAATTCATTTATTTAATTCATACTAAATATATTACATAATCTACTCATTTTACAATTGATGAACTTCAGATTGTGAGAGCAAAGCAATGAATATTCTTGTGAATTTTTCTCAATATACACTGGCTTACACTTTGAAGGTTAATATTTAGAAGTAGAATTGCTGAGTCATAGTGTAAGATTACATTGAAATTTTTAAGACTACCATTTTTCAAAATTCTGCACCATTTTACATTCCTAAGCAGCAGTGTATGAAGGTTCAAAATTTTCTATATCCTCATCAACATTATGTTCTTTATTTTTATTTATAGTCATTCTAGTAAGAATGTGGCATCTCATAGACATAGACATAGAAATAGAGGAATAGATATACACATACCGTTGTTGTTGTTTAGCTACTAAATCATGTCCGACTCTGTGACTCCATGGATTGAAGCATGCCAGGCTCCTGTGTCCTCGACTATCTCCCAGAGCTGGCTCAAATTCATGTCCACTGAGTTGCTGATGCTATCTAACCATCTCATCCTCGGCCACTCTTCCCTCCCTTGCCTTCAGTCTTTCCCAGCACCAGGGTCTTTTCCAATGAGTTGGCTCTTCACAGCCGGTGGTCAAAGGACTGGCAGTTCAGCTTCGGGTACAGGCCTTCCAGTGAATATTCAGGGTTGATTTCCTTTAGGATTAACTGGTTTGATCTCCTTACAGTCAATGGGACTCTTTAGGAGAGTTGTATTCAGTGCCACAGTTCAAAAGCATCAATTCTTCGAAACTCAGCCGCCTTTATGGACCAACTCTCACATCCATACATGACTACTGGAAAGAAACATAGCTTTGATTATATCGACTTTTGTCAGCAAAGCAATGTGTTTGCTTTTTAATATGCTGTCTAGGTTTGTCATAGTTTTGCTTCCAGGGAGCAAACATCTTTTAATTTCATGGCTGCAGTCACCATCCACAGTGATTTTGGAGCCCAAGAAATGAAACTCTGTCACTGCTTCCACTTTCCCCCCTTTTATTTGCCATTAAGTGATAGATCCAAATGCCATGATTTGGTTTTATGAATGTTGAGTTTCAAGCCAGGTTTTTCCCTCTCCTCTTTCATCAAGGGTCTCTTCAGTCCGTCTTCTTTTTCTTCCATTAGACTGGTATCATCTGCATATCTAAAGTTGTTGTTATTTCTCCCTGCAATCTTGATTCCAGCTTGTGATTCATCCAGCTCAGCATTTCACATGATGTACTCTGCATGCAAGTTAAATAAGCAAGGTTACAGTAAACAGCCTTGTCATACTCCTTTGCCAGTTTTGAACCAGTCAGTTGTCCTGTGTCCAGGTCTAAATGTTGCTTCTTGAGCTGCATAAAGGTTTCTCAGGAGACAAGTAAGGTGGTCTGTTATTCCCATCTCTTTAAGAATTTCCCACAATTTGTTGTGATCCACACAGTCAAAGGCTTTGTTGTAGTCAATGAAGCAGAAATACATGGTTTTCTGGAACTCCCTTGCTTTCTACATAATCCAGTGAGTGTTGCAAATTTGATTTCTGTTTTTTCTGCTTCTTTGAAATCCCACTTGTACATCTGGAAGTTCTCAGATCATATACTGCTGAAGCCTAACTTGAAGGATTTTGAGCATAACCTTACTTGCATGCAAAATGAATGCAATTGTAGTAGTTTGAACATTCTTTGTCATTGCCCTTCTTTGGGATTGGAATGGAAACTGAGATACACATACAGTTAAAAGCATTTAAAATGTGTTGAGTTACCAGACCACAACGATGTGATGAGTTATGTCATCTAAGATGGAAAGGGAAAGAAGCAAGACAACACAAAAGCAAAAACATGAGGCTGACTGTCAGAAAGGTTTGAATAATGTCTCTAATGTCAGATTTGCAGTAACTTGTATAATTAGGTATCCTGATACCTTTGTAGGTGTCCTATGGCAACAACATTAATTTCCATTTAATTATTAAAATCCTTTTTTTTGGGTGGAATGTTAGAGGTTATGACCTTTAATTTTCCAATACTCAGAATTACTATTTTAACATGTTATTTTCTAACCATAACCCTTTTCGCGATTACTGAGATAGCTATTCTCCTAAATGCTTCATAGCTGTCTAGCTCCCTATCTGTAGAATTTTTTTCTATGCAGGTTTATCAGTGGGCAAGGCTGATGAGGCAAAGTACATTCACGTACATTTGGTCATAAGTGTGCCAGCAAGGGAGAAGGCAATGGCACCCCACTCCCCACTCCAGTACTCTTGCCTGGAACATCCTGTCGATGGAGGAGCCTGGTAGGCTGCAATCCATGGGGTTGCTAAGAGTCGGACAGACTAAGCAACTTCACTTTCACGTTTCACTTTCACTCATTGGAGAAGGGAATGGCGACCCACTCCAGTGTTCTTGCCTGGAGAATCCCATAGACGGGGGAACCTGGTGGGCTGACGTCTATGGGGTCGTACACAGTCGGACACGACTGAAGCGATTTAGCCCCAGCAGCAGCATACCAGCAAGAGAAATGTCATGAGAAACTAACATCCAAGATATTTTTAAATTATAGGATAAACTGGTTTCTTCTTATCCATACCTCAAATTCTTGCCTATGTAATCTCCCATCACTTTTTTCACAGCACTTATTTCTCATTTCCATAAAATTATTCTTCTTTTTTGAGTCACAGTAATGATGAAACTGTATACATTTTTCATCATTCTCATTATAGTTTTGTATTTTTTAAAATATTTTTTATTTTAGTTTTGTTTTTATTGGTGTATACTTGCTTTGCAGTATTGTGTTAGTTTTCTGCTGTATAGCAAAGTGAATCAGTTATATGTGTAGTCTTGTATTCTTAACTGTTAACAGCTTGTAATAAAGATATGTTCTTCCTGATCCAAACAACTTCTTGTTGACAGAATCTTTTATTGACTGAATACCTATTATTTTATTACAGTTGTCTTTAAAACAATCAAAATATCTCAAAGGCCATACCTAGAACCACTGGGAATTTTTCTTATATATAAATGACTTAAACTGATGATTTCTCATTATTTTTTTTTATTTTATTATTTTCTTTTTGTGAGGGATATGTGTTTCCTTTTGCTTTTCCTAGATATTTTCTGCTGATTTGCTGATTACATGCCTTTCTGACTTTATCACAGCAATTCTGTCCCCAGCTAAGCATGGTTGCCTATAGAATTTTTTAATACTTTTCTGTTCTGTTTCTTCAGTCAGCCAGAAGAAAGCAATCAAAATCAGTGCTATCATTTTTTCTTCTCATATGAATCTAGCAAAGATCAGTGTTTCACCTTAGAATCCTTGACATTTAGTGTTATAAGCAGCTTGAAATAACTGCCCATTTATTTTAGGACTACTATTAACTTTGACATGTTTCTATATAAGCTTTATTCAATCAAAACTACTCTAGTGTTTATCTCTATAGGTAGTTATACTATTAGTGGTTTTAACTTGAGAATAAATGGTGAGTAGTGATTATTCAAACCTGTCCTAATGGAATATGAAATACTTTCCTGAAAAGTGAGTAAAACTATATTTTTGAATAATTAAAATGAGACAAACTGGAGCAGAGCTAAAATAAAAAAAAAATAGGGTGACCACAAACTACATTTATTTGAAAAAATAATTATAACTATATATAACTATAATGTGTTGAATAAAATGTCAGGACATATATCTGTCACAGTCTGTCACTAGTTAATCTACTTGTTAGCACAGGAAGCCAGTTAGTGGAGAAAAGTGATCATATAATTTTAAAGTCTTGATGTTGCCAAATTTTCTATTTTAGTGTTGGAAAATTTAGAGTTACTGATTCCAATCAAAACTAAAATTAAAGAATTAGAAAACATTAACAACTATGGGATCCCTATTATGCAATATTTTTAGTTGATTTTCTCCAGATGTGGTGAGAAATTTTAAATGAACATATAATGTACAGACATATATTGTGAGCACTATTACACTGAATGTTTAAAAAAAAATTCTGTGTATCTTAGTCAGTTTAATCTGCTATTTAAAAAGAAAAAAAAAACCCACCATTCACCTAGTGGCTTACACAACTTTTATTTCTCACACTTTTGAACACTGGAAAGTTCAGGATCAAGATGCTGGCAGATCTAGTGTTTGTTGAGATCGTTGAGATACTGCTTCCTGGTTATCAGGTGGCCTTCTTTTGTATTCTCACATGGTAAGGAAAAAGAAAAGAGCCCTCTGGAGTCTCTTTTATAATGGCACTAATCTAATTCAAGAGGTCCCCACCTTCATGACTGAATTACCTTTGAAAGATCCTACCTCCTAATACTATCACTTTGGGAGATAACATTTCAACATATGAATTTGTGGGGGGACACATTTAGTTCATTGCACTAACTGATCTAGGAAGAGGTAATTTTTAAGGTTCAAAAACTTAAATCATTTTTTAAAATTTTTATTTCTTCAAATCAAATAAATATATCATTGCTATGGTTCTGGCTGCCTTCATTTGTATTTTCCTATCTTTGATAGGCTAGCTTTCTATTTCCTCTTTATTGTTTCACCTGAATTGTCTTCATTATCCATACAAAAGATTTGCTTTTTTGTCCACCAACAATGGCCCCAAAGCAGCAATATAAAATGCTTCTACAAACTGCTCTTATTGACAGCTATTTGCAAATTTATCCACTTTAGATGATCCTTTGAGAGTCTTGTGATGAAATAAAATTAGTATTAAACTGAGGAATCGATTGATTGATGTAAAATGTGAATTAATACACAGAAACAGTCTAATTGTTTTGACATTTCTCTTTCATTATCAGATGAATTTTTACAAGAACCCAAATATCATTTTATACTAAATAAATCAAAATAATTTTGGTGAATGACACTGTGCAGTAGAAAGCAGAGTAGACCAAAGGGTGAAGAGACTGGGATTGTATCTAGATAACAGGGCCAAAGTGATACGTAGGATATTCAAATTGCTTTTTCTTTATAATACTAATGTATGCAAAATAATCTTTTCCATGGTCTTATGTCATCTTGCACTGTGATGGGAAGAATTTTAGGGCTCTCAAGGAATTTACCATGAATAACTGGGAAAAGAAAATCAATAACTGAATCCCACATGAAAGTGAAAATGTTAGTGGCTCAGTTGTGTCCAACTCTTTACGACCCATGGACTGTGGCCCGCCAGGCTCCTCCATCCGTGGAATTCTGCGGGCAAAAATACTGGAGTGAATTGCCATTTCCTTCTCCAGGGGATCTTCCCAATCCAGGGATCAAACCCAGGTCTCCTGCATTGCATGCAGTTTCTTTACCATCTGAGCTACTGGAGAATTCCTGAATCCCACATAATGAATGTTATAATAGAGGTATGACTATAGCACAGAAATAAAGTAGAACATGGCTTTAGGCCTTAGAGAAAAACACATTTTCATAATATACAATATGCTCAAGGAGAAAGTACTTTAATATAGTCTTCATATTTATTCATTATAAAACCTTGCTAATGGTTACATATAGTTTCTGTAATAAGATTTTTTAAGTACTAATCATGGTTCCTTTAATTGTTAATTGATGCAATAAATCTAAACTCTTTGTCAATTTCCTAGTCTTTGAAATGGGGACAGCATTTTTTGCCTAACTCAGAATTGTGTGACAATTGACTTTACTAACAAATTGGTGTGTGTGGGGGGGTGTAATTTCCTTAGTTCTGTCTTGCCACAGCAAAGATTTGAAACTGGACCAGTGTTACAGCTTGGTTACAGCTCAGTTTTATTTGGAAAGCAGCTAGTACACCCTCCAGGCATGAGGGCAGACTGACCCAAAAAGGAGAGGCTCAGTCTTGGCTCCTCTTTTTGTATGTTTTATATCCTCTGCCTGAGCCTGGCCTATATAAATTGGGCTAGCCGGGAGGGCTGTTTGTTTCACCTGAGATTCTCACACCAGTCCTTGGATTTTCTTTTGTTCCATTTTCACAGGCTTTTCCCTTTCTTTTAGTCACTACCATTTTGGACTCCTTTTTCTATTCTAACTACTTAGCATTCCCCCCTCAAGAGATGGGAGGCCAGTTCTTTGGGAATAGGGGCATTGAGGTCTCTCTGGCTACTTCCTGCTGAGCTGGGATGGCGAGAGCCATTGGGCCTCCCCCTTTTGCTAGTCTCAGGCCTCAGAGTCCTTATAGTGTTGTCTGTCTAAGGGTGAGTGATATTTTCCATGGTCAGGTGTAATTTTATATATCCTTGTTGAACTGGCACTGCATGTTGTAACTTGTTGACCTGGACAGAGAGAAAAATGGATTAGACAATTGACAATTCAAGGAGCAATCATAAGCAGCATCAATATGGTGATAACAGGGATTAGTAGGGGCATTAGCCAACTCCAAAGTCCCCCTTGTCAGGAGAAGGATCCCCCAAAGAGAGATTGTAGCCACCTGGAGAACTGTCCAGCTCATTCTTTGAGATCCCATAGGATCTGAATGTTTTTCCTGAGGACTGTGACACTTCCTTTAACCTAACCGGAGGTATTTACTGAGAAACCACATCTCATTCAAGATGGATCAAGTCCCTCCTTGTTCAGGGATCAGGAGATCTATTTCCCATATATTTTGGAGTATAACCTCTGCCAAGCTGTGTTGGCTCTTTAGAGCTATCCTGAGAAATCTTATCCCCAGAATCTTAATTCTGGGACTGTTCATTAGAATGGCACTCGTTTGTAGTTCTGAATAGGTATCTGAGATCTTCCAGGGGCTCACAGGTGTACCGAGTGTCGTCTTCTGTTTTCTTCCATACTTGACTCATGAGTAGTGAATCCAGGAGTCATGTGTTGGTACCTTGACTGCTGTGGGGGTAGAAAGTATTACAAAGTAGGGGCCCTTCCATTTGGACTGGTGTTGAGCCTTTGGGGACCCATCTTTCCAGAGTTAATTAGGACTTGAGTCGCTGGAGCATATAGTGGTGGCTCTTTAGAATTATTTGGGTCCTGGTTGATACCCACAAGCTTATATCTTGTTGAAACTGCCCAATGGCCATGGTATAAAACTGGAGGGTCTGAGCCTCTGGATCTAGGAAGAGGTCATTGACATAAATAAAAGGTTTCCTATATAGCATCTCATAAGGACCAAGACCAGCCTGTTCCTTAGGGGCCATGTGGGTGTGGAGGAGAGCTATTCGTAAAGCCTCCTTCCATCCCAGGGAGGTCTCCTGGTTTATTTTTTTATCGCTGATTTTAAGAATTGGTTGGCTCTTTCTACTTTTCCTGAAGACTGAGGCCTCCAGGTACTATGGAGAAAATAAGTAATGCCCAATGCTTTAGAGACCCCTTGGGTAACCTGAGAAGTAAATGATGTCCCATTGTCACTTTGCAATGACCTGAGCAGACCAAATCTTGGAATGATTTCATAGAGCAGTTTTTTTTTGTTTGTTTGTTTTTTAACCACCTCCTCAAACTTCTCAGTCTGAGTGGGAAAGCCTTCAATCCATCCTGTGAATATATCTGTCATGACTAGTGGGTATTTTTATCCTTGAGAAATTGGCATCTGGGTGAAGTCCATCTGCCAGGCCTCTCTTGGGTAGTTTCCACATCATTGTATGGGTTGGGCCAGCTGGGATCTTCAAGCTCCTTGAGGTTTGTTTAATTGGCAAATGGGACAGGAGGAGACCACTTGTCTTACAGTCATTTGGAGGCTTATTCCTCTGAAGGACCTTTCTAGTAATCTTTGGAGGGCCTTTTTGCCTAAATGAGTGGTGGCATGTACAGAGTTAGCCAACTTCCACTGGAGGTTCCCAGGCAGAAAAAGGCATCCATTCTTTTGGAACCACCCCATATGACCTTCTCAAAAGCCCTCACTCTCAGCTGTAAGAGTCTCATCTTCAGTATATGAAGGAGTTTCTGGCAAATTGGTCTGTGGAACTAAGGTGACAACCCCTATTAGGTCATTGTTCTGTAATGCTGCTCTCTAGCTGCCTGATCAGCTGCTTGGTTCCCTGGTGCCACATCCATGCTCCCTTTTTAGTGTCCTTTGCAATGGGAGACTGAAACTGCAGCAGGCAGATGGACTGCCCCCAAGAGCCTAAGGATTTGATCACCATATTTGATTGGGACTGTTGGGTGGTCAGTTGGCCTCTTTCTTTCCAAATAGCAGCATGTGCATGTAGCACCAGAAAGGCACACTTGGAGTCAGTGTAAATGGCTACTCTTTTTCCTTTTCCCAGCTCTAAAGCTTGAGTCAGGGTTTATGAGCTCAGCCATTTGGGCTGAAGTACCTGGTGGCAAAAGTTTAGCCACTATGGTCTCATAATTGGACACTACTGCATGTCTGGCTCTTCTTTTTCCATCCAAGACAAAGATGCTTCCATCAGTGTACCAGATTTCCTCAGGGTTGGTCAGAGGATCTTCTGACAACCCCTCTCAGGGTTTTGTCCAGTGGTCCAGGATTTCTAGGCAAGATTGGAAGAGGAAAGAGCCCTTGGGGGTAGACAGGAGGGTGGCTGGGTTAAGAACCTCACAAGGGGATATAGTCACATCTGGATTTTACATCAGCATTCTTGATATCTGAGGATCCTTTGATCAGACATCCATAAATGGCCTTTCCCATTTAGGCATTGTTTTACTTGGTGCTGGTAAAAATAGTTTGCACCCATGAGACAGTTTTAAAGAGTCTTCTATCAGGACATCAATAGCTGCAAGATTTCAAAGGCAGGGAAAGAGCTCTTCCCATGAAGGGAGTAGGACACTCAGTGACCACCAGAAACTGGAGGAAAAATATTTGTCCATCCCACTAACAAAGAAGAACTTGGATGCATCTTTTTGTATTGTTTTTCTTATAGCACCCAAAGTGGTACAGATTTGGGAGGAGAAGGTTTGGAGCAGGAGGTCAGGACAGAGTAGGTAGCCCCTGTGTGAACCAATAAATTCTCAGATCTACCTGCCACATCCAGTTGCACCATTGGATCTAGCCCCGTGATGGTTATCTGTGACAGATGGGCTGACTGGAATGGGCCACTTCAGTCCTGTTGAATCATCGTGAGGGAAGGCTTGATGCTTGACCTTTAGGCTCTTGAGTCCTGAGGGCAGAGTGCCTCTCAATGTTTCAATTGATGGTATTTGTAATAAGCCATTTTAGGAGTCTTGCCACAGTTTGGACACACTTTGGCCCAATACCCCACCTGTCTATAGATTAGGCATTTGCCTCCTGCCTTGTCCTTCGAGGACTTGAGGTTTGCCATAGGGCTTCCCTGGAGGGCGGCCAGCATCTGGGCACACCGTTATCTCTTTCCTTCTCTCCCTTTCCAGGGCTTTGGCCTCCCTCTCCTGTTCTCTGTTATAAAAGGTATTGGTGGCTGTCTGGACCATCTCATCTAAAGAGGCACCAGGGTCCTGCTCTTGTAGCTGTTGTAACTTTATCCTGATGTCTGATGCACATTGGCACAGGAATCTATCCTTTAAAATCACCTGTCCCTCATTAGTGTTTAAGTCCATATTTATAAACTTTTGGAGGGCCTCTCTTAGACTTTCCAGAAAGACAGCGGGGTTCTTGTTGGGCTCCTGAGTTATTGCTGAGTCCCGCAATAGGCTTCCTTCTATTTCCATGGGTGGACATCTTCATGGGTGAATCTTTCTGAAGCTTATCCTATCCAACCTACTGTTGCAACCTGAGAGCTGGGCATCCCCAGGCAGGTTGAGGCATGACAGCCTCCTGAAGATTGAATCCCTAGGCAAGTCAAGGAAGGTCGGAATCCCAAGAATTGAGTCCCTGGGCAGGTCGATCTAAGATCAAGGCATCCAGTCCCATCACTTCTTGGCGGATAGATGGGGAAACAGTGGAAACAGTGTCTGACTTTATTTTTCTGGACTCCAAAATCACTGCAGATGGTGATTGCAGCAATGAAATTAAAAGACGCTTACTCCTTAGAAAGAAAGCTGTGACCAACCTAGACAGCATATTAAAAAGCAGAGACATTACTTTGCCAATGAAGGCCTGTCTAGTCAAGGCTATGGTTTTTTCCTGTGGTCATGTATGAATGTGAGCACTGGACTATAAAGAAGGCTGAGCATAGAAGAATTGATGCTTTTGAACTGTGGTGTTGGAGAAGACTCTTGAGAGTCCCTTGGACTGCAAGGAGATCCAGCAGTCCATCCTAAAGGAGATCAGTCCTGGCTGTTCATTGGAAGGTCTGATGTTGAAGCTGAAACTCCAATACTTTGGCTACCTGATGCAAAGAGCTGACTCATTGGAAAAGACCCTGATGCTGAGAAAGATTGAGGGCAGGAAGAGAAGGGGACAACAGAGGATGAGATGGTTGGATGGCATCATTGACTCAATGGACATGGGTTTGGGTGGACTCCGGGAGTTAGTGATGGACAGGGAGACCTGCTGTGCTGTGGTTCATGGGGTCGCAAAGAGTTGGACATGACTGAACTGAACTGAACTGGGCAGGTCGAGGCATGTCGACCCCCTGGGACCCCTGGACTGGCGGTTCCCCAAGCAGGTTGAGGCGTTACAACCTCCCGATGACCAGATCCCTAGGCAGGTTGAGGCAGGTCAACCTCCTGGCACCCCTGGCTGGAGTTGGGCATCCCCAAAGTCTCTAGCATGACCAGTGCTGGGTAGGATTAGGAGGTTGTAATCTTAACTCATTGCTGGTTTGTCCACCATGGATGGGGATAGATACCATGATGTAAAGAAATCCAAGCCTGTGCCCTGAGACTGGGAACCTGGTTAAACAGTCATAAGCCTTATCCCTTTATTGCTCTGAGGGAATGTAAGTCACTGATTTCTTCCCCTAGTCATCCATAAGAGCAGTTTAGGGTATTTCCAGTGGTAAACATTTCATTGTCATAGACCCACTTTAGGTAATAACAGAAGTAATGACAAAGGAGTGGGTTATATGGCCCTGTTAGGGGCATTAAGAGTATTTTAATAAGTGAAGTGGAGCTATGTTGCCTCCAAGGGGACAGGGTCCTGGTTGTAGGAGTTAGTAATTGGCTTAAGAACAAATTGATAAGAGGCAACAGACCAGATCTTCCGTAAAAGTGGAGTGGAGATTTGACCTGGGGATATGTTTGTAACTTTAAGAGAAGTGTGGTAAGGGTTTGGGCCCAAACAGCCTGCAGGGCTAACTCTCAAAGTGGCAAACATTATCCCTGGAAACCCAGTTGCCCTTGAAGGGATGACAGCAACAGATGGACTTCTAGCAGACATTGTGTGCCTGTCACCCGCCCTAGCGGGTCCACAGAGAGATGCTGTTGTTGCACATGTTGTAGGAAACATGGAAGATGAAGGCCTAAATGTCTAGAGGGGATAGATATTATACAGTATTTCCCTCCCAAGGGCCAGCTATTTTCTGGTTGTCCCTCCAGAAGATTGTAGAGGCAACATTGTGGGTCTGGATGGGGCTCACGAAAAGAACATGAAACAGGAGGGAAGGGGACAGGACACAACTTTGGACAGAATAACATAGCCCAAGGGCATAACATAAACTGATCAAAATCAAAAGGGTCCAAGGTGATGGAGAAGTCAAATTCAACTAAACCTTAATCCTCAATCTGCAAGCTAAATGACACACCCAGAAGTGCCATGGCAGTTCCAAGGCACTATCAAAAGACCAAGGAGTGGCCGGTTCCCCAATGGTTGGAATGATCCTCCCACTCATTAACATATGAAATCACCCAGCTCACAAAAACTAAGGACACCACGTTTCATGGCCATCGCCTGTGATTCCATACACTCTGTGGACTGTGCTTCTCTCTGAATCTGAACAAATTTACCTCTTGCCTACTGCTGTGTCTCTCACTGACTTCTTTTTGCAATGAGACATCAAGAACCTGAGCTTCTTTAGGTCCTGATACCAGGCATCATAGATTTTGGCTGAGCTCAAGTCCCAGTTGGACATGACTGAGCGGCTAAGCATAGCACAGAGTCCCTGCCACATAGGTTTGAGTCCTAATATTAGATAAACAGTTTCAAACACAACTTTCAGAAATGGAAAGATGATGACCTGCCCAATACTTTGTAAACAGTGTCATAGACGGAGAGAGGAGCTGAAGGACAGGAGGAAAAAGCAGTGGGAAAAACATGCCAAGGAACCCCTTTCATAACTTGCTGGAAAAACTGCTAAATGCCCGACCTGTGCCCACAGTTTTCATTGGCCCAATTCTTGGCACAAAGGAGGTTAAAGGCAGAAGAACCCTCACCTACTTGGGCAAGAGCTTCTAGGATGCAGCAGATATTGGGGCCTTCAGGACACACTGGGGAGTAGCCCCTGTCAGAGTCCCTCAATTTCACCCACTGCTGCTCGCCTGGTATTCAGCGGCTTCAAGAAAACAAGAAACGAGAGATTGTAAAGGAATTAAAATTTTGTTAGGCGTATGTCCTTCCAGCCATGGGGCAACGACCTCCCACCTTAGCCAGAGGTCTTTCGGAATCTGAGATTGAGCTGTGTGAGCTTTCTGCCGAGTTTTTTTTTGTTGTTCCATTTTCTAGCATGCTAGGCTTCTTGTCACTTCCACTATACCTGGTTTCCTTTGCATTCAGCTTCCAACACATGAGCTTTCACCAAGTTGTTCTTTTTCTTTGCTTGGTCTCTGCCTCACTGGGGTCAACCTGAGGTTGTTTCAGCCAGACTAAATCCGAGTCAGAGCACCAGATATGTTGGCGGAGTATGTAATTTCCTCCATTCTGTCTCGCTGCAACAAAGATTTGGAATTCCAGACCAGTGTTACAGCTCAGTTTTATTTGGCAAGCACAGGATAGTACACCCTCCAGGCATGAGGGCAGGCTGACCCAAAAAGGAGAGGCTCAATCTTGACTCCTCTTTTTATATGTTTTGTCTCCTTCCCCTGAACCTACCCTATGCAAATTGTGCTAGCCAGGAGGGCTGTTTGTTTCACCTGGGGATCTCACTCCAGTCTTTGGATTTTCTTTTGTTCCAATTTCACAGGCTTTTCCCTTTCTTTGTCTTTTAGCCTTTGTCAGTTTGGACTCCTTTACCTATTCTAACTACCTAACAATATGGAAAGCATTTAGAATAGCCTTTTACTTAACAAACACTTGGTAAATGTTGGTTATCTGTTTTCCTTAGCATGTATCCTAAAATAGAGCTTTGCACAAAGTATATGTTCAATTAATACCTGTTTCCAGAACTAATACAGTGAATGAATGGATTGCCGAAAATAAAATCTTATATTAGAGAAAATTTAAGATATATTTGCCTCTAATTAAATCAAATCGACCTTTTTCAGTATCATTAAAAAAATGACACTTTTCAGTCACTTGCCATATCTACTCAGGGACTCCTATAACCACTAAAATCAAACATTTTGGCTGTGTGTTATATACATCCTAACTGCCTCTAATATAATAATCTACCAAAATTTTCCCTAAGAAGTAAAATATAAATTTTTACCTTTATAGAACTTTTTCCATTTAGAAAAGAAAATAGTTATGTAACTTTTTCTACCCCTAAAGTGAAGACAGGTAGCAGAAATGAATTGAAATGTTGGATATGTCAATCAAGAGTATCTTACACACAGCACACAGTATCTTATACAATGGTTAAGTGCTTGAAGAATCAATTGTGAGGAGGGCAGTGAGATACTGTAATTGGTGACCACCTACTAGATTCATGACTATAGTAGGTGGGCAAATTGTTTTCTGATAACAAGGGAGTAAAAGTAATCATATCGAAAGTTTGGAAGAAAGAAAGGCTTCTGGGCAAACAGAATAAAAATATATATCTACTAATTACAATTCAACTATAAAAGCCATGGAACTTTGATAGGTTCATTCAAGATTTCATTTTTGTATTTATAGACTTTGCTATGAACAATTAACATTCTAGGACCTGACAAACAAATATAAGTAAAACCTGAGCAAAGGCACAAAGGAGATGAAAACACAGAAACTTTATTTTTTCTTTTTGCAGCTGTATTGCAGAGGAAATTTAAATCCCATTTTGTCTTTGGTTAGATATGCAATAATTTTTCGTGATGTTTCTTCAAGGATACCTACTGTAATCAACTGGTGTCAGATGGCTTGGAATCAATAATAGTATCATGAAAGGTACTCAACTATATTAACTATATAAGAATTCTTAAATTCAAAGGAAAAAATAGTTTAAAAACTGATGGAAGCTTAAAAGACTGAGTAGAATTTGCTTAAAATTATGTAAAGATCCAACAACTTAGCAAAGGGAAAAATAATAGGTTGGAGTTGCTAGAAACGTCTAGTAATTTATTAATTCATTTCTTAAAATTTGTTTTTGGTTATTTTATTTTGTCCAGTTTTATTGAGGTATAATTGTCTCTAGTAATTTATTTTTATTTTTGGACTACTCCAATGCTTTCGTTGTTGCTGTTGTTTAGTCTCCAAGTCGTGTTGGACTCTTTGTGACCCCTTGGACTGTAGCCTTCCAGGCTCCTGTGTCCATTCTTCCCAGGCAAGAATACTGGAGTGCGTTCCCATTTTCTACTCCAGGGGATTTTCTCAAACCAGATATTGAATCTGTAACTCCTGCTATGGCAGGCAGATTCTTTACGATTGAGGCATGAGGGAAGTCTGGACTCCAATATTTACCGGGTTATATTTGAATTTTGGAAAATCTCAAAGTATATTTATAAATATTTTTGAAAACCCTATAGGTCATCTCAGATTTCAGTAACAAAAATTCCACAGACATAATAGCTTAAATGATAGAAAGTCATTTCTTACAGTTTTGGAGATTAGAAAGTCTAAGATTCAAGATTCTGGTCATTTTGGTTCCTGTTGAGTGTTCTCTTCTTAGCTTGTGAATGACTTCCTTTGCTGTGTGTGCTATAATGGCCTTCCCTCACTACAAAAGAAAAGGAGAAATCTACCTAGTTCTTTTCATTTAAGGACACTAATAGCATCATGAGGACCCCACCTTCATGACCTCATCTACCCCTACTTATGTCCTAAAATTTCCATCTGTAAATGCCATCACACTGAGGGTTGGTGCTTTAATATATGAATTTTGAAGGAAAACAACATTCAGTCTAACAGGGACTCTTTGTGTGCTAACATCACTTTGAGAGATATCGATAAATGTGTTGGGTGATATTAGAAAGGCTTTCTCATAAGGAAATTGCTGATAAATAAAGCTCTCTAATTAAATTGAAATGACATTTTCAGGACGATACTCGGTCCATGGAACAAGAGGCTAACACATGCCTTAAGATCCCATTTCCATTTTTTCCAGTATATACAGTCATTTTGTACATTGATTCTTTGTCAGATTCAAAGCAAAATGTGAGGGGTTTATAGGTGGGAGTTGTTGTTTTCAGTTACTAAGTCACATCCAATTCTTCGCAACCCCATGGACGGCAACAGGCCAGGCTTCCCTGTCCTTCACTATCTCCTGAAGTTTGTTCAAACTCATGTCCATTGAGTTGGTGATGCCATCCAACCATCTCATGCTCTGTCACCTGCTTCTCCCCTTGTCCTTACTGTTCCCCAGCATCAGAAGCTAAGACAATTAATGGAAAAAAAGGACCAAAGAAGTTGAGCAAAGAAAAAGTAAGTCTTCTTAAAAGGTCAAAATAGACATTGTCTATTTAGCTATGTTTGTGTGTTCACTGAAATTAACTATTCACAAATGGTACAACTTTTTAGTCACTTGATCAGAAAAAATAAAAAATTGAACACAGAAAGAAGGGATTATCTAAAGTTCTATATCATAGAGACAGGAATTGGGAAAGTTTCTGTAGTCTTATCAGACCAAGGTTTATGTAGATAATGAGGATGAGATCTGTCTGCTCCTATGAGAAGAAATGCTAGTGATTGAAATAGTTTTGGTAGGTTATGAGTTTATATGATTTATGGGAAAAACATTTATTGAGGTTTAAAAATCATTGATCAGGTGATTATAGGGAATAAAATCTGGATGTCATTTTAACTGACCTGAGGGAATCTCAACTATACATATATATAATATTTGAAAATTAAGTAATGGAAAGGAAAAAAGTGTCATAAAGCAGAGAGAGTCTTGAGAAGATTTTGTTTCAGAAATTGAGTTCTGGAGAGGAACGGAGCTTTATAAATCTGATCTAATTATAACCTCAAAATTTAGTGCTACTTGACTAAAACTCAAACACTGAAATAATTTGTGGTTATTCACTCAGGGAGAGATTTTTATTATGTTAACAGAAATGAAATCAGAATTGTATACTACGAAATCCTAGAATACCAGCGCCCCCCCCAAAAAAATTATGAAAATGGTATAGAGTTCAGAGTACTTGAAAATAAAATATAAAAACTGTAACACAGTACAGCTTTATAGCAATTTCAGTAGCCTGAATAAATATTTCTGTTCAGTATTCAATTAGTAAGAATAATCCAGACTGTAGACTATCAGAGGTAAATGCTTATGGGAAGTCAGTAATCTGTAATTAATGAATACTATTTTGCATCTCTTTTCTTTACAAAACTGTCCTTATATAATGAGTCAAGTGGTTTTTACTCCAGAAATATTTTGGACTATAATCACTGAAACTTGATCTCTTATGTATAATCCTCTTTCTACCTGGTACAAGGGTCAAAAAAGAGGATATTTCTGGAAAGGAAGTATCTTTAATAATGACAAACCCTTGGTGCGAACAAATTACTTATGACAGTGTTATAATTATGGGTGTATTGTAGGATACAATGAGTGCACATGAAATAAGTATTTTAGTAATATTGGCTGTGTAACTGATTAACATTGGTAACTTGAAATGATACACTCTAGCTTTACAAAATGTAGAAAGCAATTGTCCAAGTTACACATGGTTGAAGATAAAGTCACAAAGCAGCAAATCAATCTAGTTTTAAAAGCAATACATGTTCTTACAAAATGTGAAGAACAAATTATTCAGTTGATTAGACAATATGAAACTCTCTCAAAGAGAATAGTTAACTCTAGTTTCTTGACTACTACTATTTCCCCCAAACTAATTACCCCATTGGATAATTCATGTACATATTGACTTAGTAATAAAACATGTTTGGAATGTTAAAAGGGATATTGTCTTTATTGTAGAAAGCTTATAAATAAAAGGCTGATGAATTAACAATGTAACTATAGGAAATTGTAAGCCAAGAGATGTATTTGAGAGTTGAATTTCATGGCTGCAGTCACCATCTGCAGTGATTTTGGAGCCCAGAAAAATAAAGTCAGCCACTGTTTCCCCATCTATGAAGTAATGGGACCAGATGCCATGATCTCAGTTTTCTGAATGTTGAGCTTTGAGCCAACTTCTTCACTCTCCTCTTTCACTTTCATCAAGAAGCTCTTTAGTTCCTCTTCACTTTCTGCCATAAGGGTGGTGTCATCTACATATCTGAGGTTACTGATATTTCTCCCGGCTTTCTTGATTTCAGCTTGTACTTCCTCCAGCCCAGCGTTTCTCATGTACTCTGCATATAAGTTAAATAAGCAGGGTGACAATATATAGCCTTGACGTACTCCTTTTCCTATTTGGAACCAGTCTGTTGTTCCATGTCCAGTTCTAACTGGTGCTTCCTGACCTGCATAAAGGTTTCTCAAGAGGCAGGCTTCAGGTGGTCTGGTATTCCCATCTCTTTCAGAATTTTCCACAGCTTATTGTGATCCACACATTCAAAGGCTTTGGCGTAGTCAATACAGCACAAATAGATGTTTATCTGGAACTCTCTTGCTTTTTTTGATGATCCAGCAGATGTTGGCAACTTAATCTCTGGCTCCTCTGCCTTTTCTAAAACCAGCTTGAACATCTGGAAGTTCATGGTTCATGTATTACTGAAGCCTGACTTGGAGAATTTTGAGCATTACTTTACTAGTGTGTGAGATGAGTACAATTGTGTGGTAGCTTGAGCATTCTCTGGCATTGCCTTTCTTTGGGACTGGGATCAAAACTGGCCTTTTCCAGTCCTGTGGCCACTGCTGAGTTTTCCAATTTTGCTGGCATATTGAGTGCAGCACTTTCACAGCATCACCTTTCAGGATTTGAAATAGCTCAACTGGAATTCCATCACATCCACTAGCTTTGTTCATAGTGATGCTTTCTAAGTCCCACTTGACTTCAGATTCCAGGATGTCTGGCTCTAGGTGAGTGATCACACAATCATGATTATCTGGGTCATGAAGATCTTTTTTGTACAATTCTTCTGTGTATTCTTGCCACCTCTTCTTATTATCTTCTGATTCTGTTAGGTCCATACCATTTCTGTCCTTTATTGAGCCCATCTTTGCATGAAATATTCCCTTGGTATCTCTAATTTTCTTGAAGAGATCTCTAGTCTTTCCCATCCTATTGTTTTCCTCTATTTCTTTGCATTGATCGCTGAGTAAGGCTTTCTTATGTCTCCTTGCCATTCTTTGGAACTCTGCCTTCAAATGAGAATATCTTTCCTTTTCTCCTTTGCTTTTCGCTTCTCTTCTTTTCACAGCTATTTGTAAGGCCTCCTCAGACAACCGTTTTGCCTTTTTGCATTTCTTTTCCATGGGGATGGTCTTAATCCCTGCCTCCTGTACAATGTCACAAACCTCTGTCCATAATTCATCAGGCACTCTATCAGATCTAGTCCCTTAAATCTATTTCTCACTTCCACTGTATAGTCATAAGGGATTTGATTTAGGTCATACCTGAATAGTCTGAAGTATACTTTAATTAAATATCTTCATTAAGTTTATATAGCTAGTAAGTGGTAGAACTATTATAGGATCTGAACCCAAGTGACATCTGGTACAAAGAAAAGATGAAAATGAGTGTCTATAATCTTGAATTAACACATAGAAAACTAGAAAATTTACTATTAAATAACCAGAACTGCTATTAGGCTACAAATCTGTTATGTCCTCTAAAGGTGAGTTATTTACTAATTCTCAACAAGACTGTTAAGAATATTTTCTTAGTTTTTATATCTCCATATATATTCACAATAAGTTCCTTGTAATTAGGTTCACCAGAAATTTTTTTTCCGCTTTTCTTTCTTTTTTTCACCTCAGTGAGTTAGGAACATCTATGGAAAGGTACATTTATATTTTGCCCATTGCTGATTACAACAGTAAGAAACACCTTGGATAAAGTGAAGGAATTCACACATTGTATATGGAATTACTGGGCATCTTAATAATTTAGGGATTTCATTTTACCTCTCAGCTTCTCAGATCCACTCCTAGAATGATGGCTAAATAGCAGAAGATGGTTTATTTCTAAGACCTAGTTTGTGTGTGCTCAGTCTCTCAGCTGTGTCCAACACTTTGTGCATTGGGTTTTAGGTGAAACTAACATTTTAACACAAGCATAGTAGGAGCCAAATTACTACAGGTTTAAATATCCACTTAACACATTTTTGAACTAAACTGACACAATATTAAATAGTCACAAAGCTAAAATTTTGACAGGAATTTTGCATTAATTCATTAAATATTTAATTCTAATTGAGATCACTGGCAGTTTTATTGAATCTTAAAGGGGAAAATTCAGACTAAATTGTTTTATTTTCTTAATAATAAACATTTGAGAGGATTTTTATCATATTATTTGGCTACTCACTTCAAAATATGCGACCAACTTTGAGACTTAGAAGATGCTGAGAGGATAATATTTAAGTATTGCTGCAAGTCTAACCTGGGCTTCCCTGGTAGCTCAGTCGGTAAAGAATCTGCCTGCGGTGCAGGAGACCTGGGTTTGATCCCTGGGTTGGGAAGATTCCCTGGAGAAGGAAATGACAACCAATTCCAGTATTCATGCCTGGAAAATCCTATGGACAGAGGAGCCTGGCGGGCTACAGTCCATGGGTTCTCAAGAGTCAGACATGACTTGTTGACTAAACCAACACCACAAGTCTAAAGAGAAAAGGCAATTCCTGTCGAAATAATCTGTGGTTCTTGAAATGACTGGAAACAAAGGGCTAGTGCATACAGCCTAATTATATGTTTTAGAATCAGTAGTGGTGCTAAGAGCCAGCTCATCGGAAAAGACCGTGATACTAGGAAAGACTGAAGGCAGGAGGAGAAGGGGACGACAGAGGAAGAGATGGTAGAATCGCGTCACCAACTCAATGGACATAACATTGAGCAACCAGGAGATGGTGAGGGACCGGGAAGCTGGACATGCAGGTCTTGGGGTTGCAAAGAGCTGGACATGACTGAGCAACTGAATAACAACAATTTAGAATATGTTATGGTCATAGAATTAAAAATATTATAATAATAGCATAGGTGGGAAGGGAAATAATCATATCATTCATTGCAAACATTCCAGTATGTCTTCTGTCCTCTTAGCTAAAAATCTGGAATAGTAGATTTTTAAACATAACTTTATTACCTTCTGTTTTAATCATCTCTGATAGAATACAAAATAATTCACCTCATAAAATGTGATGTGCTATCCATTTAAAGCTTATTAATAAATATTTAATATACCTATATAAAGATGCACTTACAGTATGCAGTACAGTAATAAAACGCTCTCATGTGTTGGTACTATACCTTAGAAATTAAATCCCAGTTTTCCAGTGCTTTAAGACTGTGTGTGTGTGTGTGTGTGTGTGTGTGTGTGCGTGCGCGCGCGCACGTGCATCTGTGTGCACACACTCAGTTGTATCCAACTCTTTGTGGCTTGATGAACTGTAGCCCACCAGGTTCCTCTGTCTCTGGAACTTTCTCCACAAGAATAGTGGAGTGGGTAGCCATTCCCTTTCCAAGGGATCTTTCCAACCCAGGGATTGAACCCTGATCTCCTGCATTGGCACAATACTAGTTACTATTCATTTAGTTCTAACTACTTCCCAAATGTTTTGTTAATTATTTGGTGTTTGTAATCCTAAAACTAATACCAGGAAATATCAGAAAGGTCTAGTAATTTGCCTGAACAAGTACATTATACAGCTGGAATTAAAACTCTAGCCTGGGTTACTTCAGTTTAAGGCCTTTGCTCTGAATGCATGAACATGAAAGTGGTAGTCACTCAGTCCTGTCTGACTCTTTATGACCCCATGGACTAAATCATGTGCCATGATCAAGTTGGAATTATCCAGAGTAACAAGAATGTTTCAACATATGCGAATCAAACAATGACCCCATGGACTGTAGCCCCCCAGACTCCTGTGTCCATGGAACTCTTCAAGCAGGAGTACTGGAATGGGTTGCCATCCCCTTCTCCAGGGGGTTTTCCCAATCCAGGGATTGAACCTGGGTCTCCTACATAAGCAGGCGAAATTTTTACCATCTGAGCCACAGTAGAGTAAAAATAGCCATAATCACAACAATAGAAGTTGTGTAATAAGATTAGAACATATTAAGTTTGTCTGCTTTGGAGAGAGTCAAAATTACTTTACTCAACTTCATTTCATCTATTTGGGCATAATTCTTTTTTAAGAAAGTGCTTTAAGGTTTATTTTAAATTTAAGAAGTACTTCAGGAAGAGAATTAGTTTACTTACTTTTCATGCACACATTGCATTTAATTTTGTTTTCTGTTTATGTATTTTTATATGTATTGGATTCTTAGAGGCATAGATAGAATAAAGTCTCCTTCAAAACAAGATTTTTTTGTATAATAATTTTAATTCATTACTTTATTTGGTGTAAAGTAATGAAAAGTAAAGTCATATAAAGTAATTTTAATTCATGCTTGTATTCTTCCATGCTTTTTCTTTTAATTATCTGTATCTTTTTATTTAAAATAGACTGACTTATTTCACTTAGCATAAAGCCCTCAAGATTCATACCTATTGTCACAAATGGCAGCATTTAATCTTTATTCATGGTTAAGTAGTAGGGTCTTACTTTTTATTCAACTTGACACTCTTTCATTTAACTGAGACATTTTGTCCATTTAATTTAACATTATTATTTATATAGGTACCAGGTGGCTCAATGCTAACGAATCTACTCTCCAATGCAGGAGACATAGGTGCTGCAGGCTCAATCCCTGGGTCAGGAAAATTCCCCTGGAGGAGGAAATAGCAATCCCCTCCAGTATTCTTGCCTGGATAATCCCATGGATAGAGGAGCCTGGTGAGCTATAGTCCACAAGGTTGCAAAGAGTCGGACACGACTGAGCAAACACAGAAGGAAATATTTATATTTAGCACGTTTATGTTAGTTTTACTTTTCTGTCATATGTTTCTGCTTCCCCTTTTCCTATTTTTAATACTTTTTTGATTAATCAAGGATTTTTTAATAATTCTCTTTGCTTTCAATACTGACTTAATAGATATAATTTTTGTTGTATTGTTTTTGGTCATTACTTTAAGATTTATAAAATACTTATCCTAGCCCCGGACATGTAGAGTACAATTTACCACTTCAGATGTAGTACTTGAATAGTATCTTTCAATATGTACCTTGCCACTCTTTGTACTATTGTTGTGTAATTTTTCTCTCTATATATTTTGAACTATACAACACATATAATATTTTTTGTTTGCTTTGAAACTTTAAAAGATAATTTTAGAGGGACTTCCCCAGTGGTCCATTGGTTAAGACCCTCTGCCTCCACTGCAGGGGTGCAGATTTGAGCCCTGTTCAAGGAACTAAGATTCTCATATGTGCACACCACCCTCCCACCAAAAACAAAAATAATGTTAGAATTAAAAAAAAAATAGATTTTCTCTGCTGACACATATTTACTACTGATGGTGTTCTTCATTTCTTTGTATAAATTCAGATTTCCATGTAGTGGCATTTTTCTTCCCTGAATGATATAATTTAATATTTATTTGTGTGTGTGTATATATATATATATGTATATATATTATATATAGGTCTGCTTGTGGTAAATTCTGTCATTTTTTGAATATCTGGAAAATGCTTTATTTTATATTTTTGGAGGGAACAGAGAGGATTTTTATGACAGTTTTCTTAAGGTATAATTCACATATGATAAAATTTACCCTTTTAAACTGTACAGTTCATTAGTTTTTAGGATATTGAATTATGCAAGCATCATAGCTGATTTTAGACTATTTTCATTACTGTGAAAAGAAACTCCATACTCAAGCCATCAGACCTGATACTCTTCTTACCCCAGTTCATGACAATCATTAATCTACTTTGTGTTTCTATAGACTTACTTATTAAGGATACATTGCATAAATTTTATCATATGTGATCTTTTTCAATTATTGTCTTTTTTAGTAGTTGTAACATTTTTAAGTGTCTTTTATGTAACAGTATTTATCAATATGCTGCTCCATTTAGTTGCAAATAATCTATTCTATGGATATATTCCATTTTGTCTGTCCATTTAACTATTGATGAATATTTAGGTTATATCCTGTTTGGGGCTACTTTGAATAATACTGGTGGCTCAGATGATAAAGCCTCTGCCTGCAATGGAGGAGACCTGAGTTTTATCCCTGGGTCAGGATGATCCCCTGGAGAAGGGAATGGCTACCATTCCAGTATTCTTACCTGGAAGATTCTATGGACAGAGGAGCCTTGGGAGCTATTTTCCATAGGGCTGCAAAGAGTTGGGCTCGACTGAGCAACTAACACTTTCCCTTTTTTTTCCAAGAGTAATACTGCTATGAATATTCATGCACAAGTTTTTCTGTGAACATATGGATCCTCTCTGTTTTTGTTTACCCAGGAATGCCTAATTTCCCCTTCATGTTAGTATGATAGTTTGGCTGGGTTAAAATCTCAGTTGAAAAATCTTTCTCCTTCAGTACTTTGACTATCTCATCCTTCTGCCTCTATGGCTTCTAATAAGAAGGGATGTTTTAGTCACTAAGTCGTGTCTGACTCTTGCAACCCCATGGACTGTAGTCTGCCAGGCTCCTGTGTCCATGGGATTCTGCAGGCAAGAATACTGGAGTGGGTTGCCATTTCCTTCTCCAGGGGATCTTCCCGACAGAGGAATCAAACCCTGATCTCCTGTATTGCAGGCAGATTCTTTACCAGCTGAGCTACAAGGGAAGCCATCTAATAAGAGACAGACAGTTAATCTTACTGAGGATTCATTGTATGTGATTGTTTTTCTGTTTCTATTTTTAGACTATTTTGACTTTAGCTTTCTACATTTAGCTATGATACGCCTAGATGTGACTTCCTTGGAGTTTCTTAAGCTTCCTGGGTGTTAAGATAATATTTGCCATTGAATTTGGAAAGTGGTTCAGCCATTATATCTCTTCCATGGACTGAATGTTGTCTCCCCTAAAATTCATGTGTTGAAACCTAATCCACATTGTGATCATATTTTGAAATGAGGTCTTTGGTCAGTGATTAAATATAAAGTCAGAGCCCTCATGAGTAGGCTTAGTGCCCTTATAAAAGATCCCAGATAGCACTGGGATGAGAAAATGACTGTCTACAAACTAAGGAAGATTCTCACCAGACAAAGAATCTCCTAGTACTTTGTTCTTGAACACTTCAGCCTTCAGAACTATGAGAAAATAAATTTCTATTGCATATAAGCTACTGAGTCTATGGTATTTGGTAATAATAACCCCGAGTAAAGCAATCTTCACATATTTTTATTTCCCCTTTCTCTCCTCTCCTTCATGGACTCCCATTATGTCTATATTGATAAATTTGTAGTGTCCTATAGGTTTCATGTTCTGTTCATTTTTTTTTTTCTGTTGTTCTCTTTTATTTTTGTTTCTCAGTCTGAATTTTATCAGTTGGCCTGTCGTCAAGTTTGCTGATTTTATTTTCCTACCAGCTCATGCCTATACTTGAACTCCTCTACTGAACTTTATAAAAATTTTGATAATATTCCTTTTTAATTCCAAAATTATTATCTAGTATATTTTTTATAATTTCTGTGTCTTTACTGGTATTCTGTGTTTGTTTCCATCTTGTTTTCATGAATCCTTTTAATTCTTTAGACATGGTCTCCTTTAATACTTGTAACATATAGTAGATATAATCATTAAAAAAATTAAATTCATCATATTTGCTTCTTTATGGACAATTTCTATAGAGTGTTTTTCTTTTTTTCACTGTGTATGGGTCATATTTTCTTCTTTCTATGTGTATCTCATCATCTGTCTTATTGTTGAAAGCTGGACATTTACAAAGTAAAATGTGGTAACTCTGGAAGTTAGATTTGTCCCACCTCTCTTCTTCCCCATCAATGTACTTATAAGTTTTATTGTTTTGTTTTATTTTCTGTGTGTTGCTGTTGTTTGATTATTTAGTGACTTTTCTGGCCCAATTTTTTTTTTTTTTAAGTTTGTATTCATTTGTTACCTGTGGTTGCAAAATCTCAACTTCATTTGTGCTAATGATCAAATAATGATTTTTCAGAGATTTTATGAAATGCCTTAAACAGAAGGATTTACTATCTTCTCTCTCTGGATTCCTACCTCGATCTTCTCATCTTTAGGGAAAATCCCAGGCTTGGCTTCATTTCCCTTTGCTCATATTAGGGCATGGATACTTCTCACTGTAGTAAGATATGGGTATTCCTATGGTTCAGCTCTTTAATTTCTCCTTGTTCAGAGATTGGTGTCCTGTACCGCCTACTGTCCCAATATCTAAAACTCATTCCTTCAAGTATTTTAACCAGATATTTATTTATCTCAAATAAGAGGATAAATCACTTATATTATTACCGTTTTGGGCTGAAACAAACATCTTTTCCCTACAGTTATATTTTTATCTAAATTTTTATTCCTTTAAAATATTTTAATATCTGTGAAGTATATAATAATTTGTTTTTTAACATAGAAAATTACTGGGCAATATAAAATTGTGTTTCTCAGATTTTTTATCAGGTGTTAACTAACTAGGCCAGTCTGGTTCATTTCATGAGGGGAAGCAGGTTCTTTAGGTTAAATGGTTATTATATAGTTTAAAAGATAGTACATTACGATAGGTATTTAATCAATGAATTGTGTCTTGTTATTTGCTAAAATTATTATTCCTTGCTGATTTATATTTTCTCTAGTGACATAGTCCCAAGAATTGAGTCAAACATTACATGTTCTTGCTACGTGAACTTAGTGTAGGTGACCTAGAAGTGAAAAACTAGTGTCCATCTGCTGGTCTTCTAAACATCTATGCCCCTCTCTGAACAATTTGTAATATCAAAAGATTGATATATGTGTATATACCTTTGTTTACTTTTTCTCTCTGGATTTTTGTGTGTCGAAATGTTGTGGCAAACATTTTGAGAGAAAACTGTTTTCACTGAACTTGGGGGAGGGGGGGAAAAAAAAGCCCTGTCAACTTATAAAAACCAGTTCACACAAACAGCATAAAGCATACAGGAATAAATGAGTTGATGATTGATGTAAAAATCTCATTTTTAACAGAATTTTTACTGTTTTTAGTACTCCAATAAGATCTAAACTGAAATAGTATATTTTCTGATCATCAAACAGTAAATCATATATGAAGTAAATTTATGAAATGTCCACACATACGTCAAAAGCTGCTCTTCCCCACTCCCTTTTCTCTTATTGATATAAGGATTTTAATTCAATAGTTATTTATGTTTATAGATATTTAATTATACTTATGATGCTTTTACTTTTAACAAAAGTTTTATTATAAAAGATGATCTAATAAATTATGGATTTTTCTAATTCAGAATCATTCTTTTGCAAAAGACAGGTATCTATTCAACAATCCCAAATGTAAATGAAAGATAGCAATTTGTTTTCAGTTACAGTAGGAGTTCTTAATACTAAACCTAGAAATTATAAATTGAGCACGTAAGTCTCCCAAGCTGGTAGTAACAAACACTGATACTTTAAATTCTATCAAATCATTACTCTAGTCTTTTATGAATGCTAGTTTCAGGTCTGCAACATTACCATCTAGTCTGTTCGTATCTTTACTTGTAAAAAGGATAAAGAGTATGAACTTAAATAATGGAGCTAACCAGAATTTTGTAGACATTTTACAAGTTTCTTTCTGGAAAATGGCTTAAAAGATCAAGCTTAAATAAAATATTTCAGGCATATTTTATATCTAGAATTGTGCAAGAGTTTCTCTCAATGGTAAATTTTATCATTCATTATTTTTTATGTTTATTCATTCTCTAACTGTTTCTCACTAACCACTTTGAGTCTGATCTAATTTCAGCTATAGTGTTTTACATGGATTTGAAAAAATACTGAGATAATATATTTGGAGAAATCCTAAAATTTAATTTCTCCAGTAATTTCACTGAGCCAGGGATTTGATAATGTGACTTGTGATTCCCCAGTTTTTCATATCTCAAAATTGCATAATATCTCACAGGATTAATGTTCCTTGAAATATGATTTGGTCTATGATGCTCCATTTCTACTTAAAATAGAGTAAACTTTTTTCTTCCAAATCATGTTAGTTTATTGAATATCCCTCCAACACTCAAAAATATCAAGCTAAGTTCCTCTTAAAATGCAAATCTGGACTTCTCAGGAAAACATGAAACAAGATGAGCTATTGAGTTTTAGTACTGTTTTTCCACTGTTGGTTCTTTTTATCACTTCAAGGAAATGGTGCAAGATGATAGTTTTCAGTGGATATTTGTTCATAACTAGAATTAGAAAACGGAAGCATTTGTGGGCTAAATTATATTAGTCCATTATAAATATCTGATCTATTGCTACTTTTATAGATGTTATGCATTAATTTATTATTATTTTATGTAAACAGTTCTTTCACAAGTTAGATACTTTTTAATGTGGTAAATCAGGAATAATTTTAGGTGGCCTTCTTTTATATGTTTATTACTCCCTTTTTACTTTAATTCCATCTTAGAGTCTGCTCACCACAATAGCACTATTTAAGGTAAGCCACAGAAGATGTGATCCACTCGTTACCAAATGGCCTAACATAGAACCCGCTGGAATTGTGTGTTAGACTATAGAACCAGAAAATATTGCCTGGATCTAACAATCTGGTCTAGATTTTACATCATGGGCAATGCATCTTTGATCTAATTATGCTTCTCTGTCTTTCTATTAGGACGTTCAAAGCTTACTCTGCATTTGATTTTTAGCAATTGTAGAGGTTGTTGTGGCAAAAATTATGCACACTTAAGTCAGCTTGATTTCTATTCATTTTGTGCTCATTTATAATTCCTTTGCAACAATCTCTGCTCCTCTGTCTTTGGAATTTTCTAGGCAAGGATACTGGAGTGGGTGGTCATTCCCTTCTCCAAGGATTGAACGTTGGTCTCCTGTGTCTCCTGCATTGGCACAATACTAGTTACTGTTCATTTAGTTCTAACTATTTTCCAAATGTTTTGCTAATTATTTGACACACCAATCTCTTTATATGTCTGTTTATGTTGTATTGCTATATATCTTTCACTTTCCCTGGTGACTCAAATAGTAAAGAATCTGCCCACAATGCAGGAGACCTAGGTTTGATCCCTGGGTTGGGAAGATCCCCAGGAGAAGGGAATGACTACCTACTCCAGTATTCTTGTCTGGAGAATTCCATGGACAGAGGAGCCTGGTGGACTAAAGTCCTTGGGGTCTCACAGAGTTGGACACGACTGAGAACTACAACTTTACACTTTTGGTGGGTGAGGGTTGTAAAAAACAGTTCAAGAAATAAACATTCCCTACTATGTTTTAAGGGGCTTCCTTGGTGGCTCAGTGGTAAGGAATCCACCTGCCAATGCATGAGATATGAGTTCGATCCCTGGGTCCAGAAGGTCCCCTGGAGAAGGAAATAGCAATCTATTCCAGTATTCTTGCCTGGGAAATCCTTGGACAGAGGAGTCTGGTGGGCTACAGTCCATGTGGTCACAAAAGAGTCAGATACAACTTAGCAACTAAACAACATCAACAACTGTGCTTTAAATGTCTTTTTCCAATTGATCTTTAGTTTTTTGCTTTGTTAGACTACACATCTATAATTTTGTAAGCTTACTTTATATGATTTGTTTATATACATACGTACACATAAGGCTGTGTAATACCCACTGAATCTAGAATACAGAATTTTTTATTCTATTGAAAATCATATAAAATATTGGTTAACTTCCTTTTTAAGGTGCTTCCAGTTGTAATATTTGTAGAATCTCTATAATATTCTTTGATAAAATGTTGAAAAAGTTTTTTAAGTATATACTTTAAAAAATCATATTTCAAGAATATGCCTTTTGACAGCCGTGAAATAACAATGTAATTGCATCATAACTGTGAAATACAACCTTTTCTTGCTTGTAGAAAGCATATATTTTGCCAATTCTGACATGTATACAACAATTTTGGAACATCTCATATTTCCTGATTAACTAAGTCTCACCTTGTCAGATTCATTGCCACCATATCCAAACATTAAGATAAGCAGATTAAACATATAAAATAAAAGTAGGTGGCTTGAAAAATACAGGTGTAATTTCTTTTGTGATTATACACTTGGAGATACCATATATAGGAAATACACATTAAGTAATTTTAATTTTCAACAATTTTAATCAACAGGAGAGATTTCATATGAATTGATAAAATCATCTTCAAATATTAGTTTAAAAGCATTCAATTTTGCCTGGATTATCCCCAAGTGACTCTTTTAATTTAGAAATATTACTGTGGAAGTTCACATTATTAACTTATATATCAAGTACAGTTAAACAGATTATATAATTAATCCTTTTAGAGAAAAATGAACTTCAGTTACAAGTTATGTAGTAATATTTGATCAGGTATCATGAAGGAAATGTAAATGTACTGATTCATAAAATTTAATTCATTTGATAAATAGATTAAAAAAGAGAACATTAGTTACATCAGGCTTTGTAGTTTTAGAACAGCTTTGTAGAATTAAACGCAATAAGAGAGTGACTTTTGTGAGGAGAATTTCTTGTACAATTAAACTTTTCTTCTCAAAAAATGTTTGATTTTTTTTTTCTGATATGGCACATCTACCATTTTAATTCAGTCTTTTTTTAGAACATTTGATTCAGTCTTCTTTAGAACATAAGAGTAAGTCTTTGTTCTTGACCTCAAAAACGTAAGGAATAGGGTAAATAAATAGCAGACATCTACGGAGTATGAAGAATGGAAGAGAATGTGCAGTCAGCTAGGATTAGTGATAGTTAAGCCAAGGATTTGAGTATGTGTGTGACTTAACCAGTTTGAGGAAGAAGAAGGATAAACATGCTAGTGTTCCTAATACTAAAGAGTAACATAACTAAAAAAATGCAGATGTGAGGTATAATAAGGCTTTCAGATAACTCTGCAATCTCTTCAGTATTAATATGGGATAAAATATGAGGTAGTAGATCAGGTTAACTGGAGAAGTGAATAAAGATGAGATGTTTAAACATTTGAAAGTATCCTGAAGCGAAACTCCCTAAAATTTAAGAGAGCCTCCAAGTTGCCAAAGACCTTTAAACCAATAATGGCAGCGTTTTTCCTGTCAATTTCCCACATAAGTCCAAAATGCCAAATTAATTTCCTGAAGATTTAAAAATATCTATGTATGTATCAAGATACCCTAATAACATGTAAAGAACATAAATTTTGAGTTTTTGATATCTGAAGATTAATATGGTCATCAAAAATTGCATTCAAAATACTTCAGTTTACACATGCTTCTGTAATACAAAATTTATACTTAAAATAAGTATATATTAAAATATAATAAATTTATTGAGAGGATTCAGAAAACTAAATTGAAAGTGATTTTTTATATTGAACAATTATTAATTGAGATTAATAGGGAAAAAAATCCCATAGTAGAAGCAAGGAGTGTTGACTGAGTCAGTGGATGAATCACTGCAGGTGACAGGCAGAGAAGGTAGATGATGAAGGGGAAACTTCAGGCAAATATCAGACCCAGAAGAACTGACAGTTTCCCTATGCTTTTCCTATATATGTTGCTGCTACAGAGAAGACAGAACAGCAAGCTTCAGGCTGCTTCTTACCCATGAATATGCACACCAGGGGAACTCACCAGCCTCAGCCATTTCTGATCAACAGAAAGTCTCTGCGCTGCGTCTCCTCTCCTCATCAGCTGCCCAAGGCTTTCTCAGAGTCTGAAACTCTGCCGGCTCAGTCTTCCTTCCTTTTCTTCCTCTTCATCACACGTATCAGACCTGCATTATGGTCTGAAGGTACTACCTAACCAAGCATACGTCCCCATCCCTTGACTTTCATAGCTGTTTCAGTAAATGTGTGGCCTTTTTAATTATTGCCTGGTGTCTGCTTCCTGGAGAATCTGAACTATCATCCTAAGAGACATCATACAATATTTAAAAGAGGACTTTTCATTATCTAGCTGACACAGTTAAGATTATTGGTGAGCATTATTTTTGTGTGACCCACATATTTTGTCACAGTACATATATGTCACCTGTGGTTTGACTGTGCACCTCTTAAAGTTGTCATCACTTCATCTTCTTCAAATGGGAGTCATACACTCTTCTGAACAAGTGTGGCTGTTAATTTCCCTACATGAGACTTCAAGAACTCTCCAGCATCTTTTTCATCAACCTCTTCAAAGTTAACATCCCTCTTCAGAAACAATAATTTTCACTGTATCCTCAACCACTTTGACAAACCCTTTTAAATCAACCACAAAGTGTGGCATTAGTATGTTATTATATCTCTTGGCATTGATTTAGAAAAAAAAAATTGCCATATCGGGTTGATAAGTTATAAAACCTTTTGTGTGTCAAAATTTTCCAAAATATTTTAGTAAAGCTTCTTACTTGACATCTGTATCCTGGACCATGTTTTGCATAGATTACTGAGAATAATAACTTTTGATGACTGTGAAAATCTCATAGATAATAAACATATGGTCCATGGGTTATAGATGCAATTTTATATTTGGAGGGGAGAAAAACCATGTGGATAGTAGGGCTGCATTCCACATTCCTGGCTGAGTGTTAAGAGGTCAAAAATGTTTAGTACCTTGTTTGTAAGATTTTTTAAACATAAGGGTCAGAGATAAGCTTGTACATAATTCTCAAAGACTCTCCCTTGTCAAGTAGCCTTTGAGAATTTACAGACAATTTTCCTTTGGTCATTCCTTTGAGTAAATGAATTTTTTCAGAATACATGATAGACTTATTTGTATTTAACATAATATTATTAACACAAGTACCTGTATATGTAGAGCCAGCCAACTGGAAGACTTCATAACCATATAAAGATGGTTATCTTCTCCTGAAAGATAAACCTACCAGAGAATACTGCTTCCAAAACAGTTCTGTCTCATCAACAGCAACATTCTTGTTTATTTTGATTATTTTTTAATAGAGCAGGAAAATAGCATTTCTTCACAGAGAGATAAATGTGGCTTCCACTGTTGTTTTGATTATATGAGCTGTCTCAGGCTGCTATAATACAATATCATAGACCAGATGACTTAATCAAAAGATATTTGTTTCTCACAATTCTGGAGGATGAGAAGTCCAAGGCCAAGATCAAACGCTAGCAGATTTGATTTTCAGTGCTGGCCTTCTTCCTGACTCATGGACAGCCTACATCTTACATGACCTACTTTGTATACACAAAGTGAGGGAGCGTTCTGATCTCTTGTCCTCTTTACAAGGACACTTATCCCATCATGAGGGTACCACCCCCATATCGTCATCTGAACCTAATTCTCTCCCAAGGCTCCAATTCCAAAAACTGTCACGTTGGGGCTTAAGCCTCCAAAATATAAAATTTGGGCAGATACGAAGAGTCCATTCATAACATGAGCATAGCTTGAATCTTGATCTTGTGAAGCTTCTCAGGCTTGCTTTGAAAGACAACTTTTTTGCTAGTTCATTTTCTTCTGACATTTCCTTCATCTTGAACTTCTCTGACATTGTTATTGTCATCTGAATCAACAATAGTAAAGAATCTGAACTCTTGAGTAATCTAGCAGTTTTGCCAATTATTTTGCCTGCTTTTCCAATGAAGAATACTGTATTCTTATCATTTCATACATGTGAATGCTAATTCAAAATTTTGTTGTGTTATTTTATTATTATCATTATAGTGCACATTCTGAAACTGTGTTCTTCAGCATGCATGCAATTTAAGATTTCCAACTATTTTCTGATTCATCATACAACAGTAGATGAAAACAAAAGCTAAAATTAGAATACACCGTGGAAAAGTATTTGAGACAAGAGTAGAAAGCCCAGTGAAGGCTCATACCAAGGGCAGTGTCCTGATACCTTTATTATTCCTTTCAACATCAGAAAAGTTAAAGCACATTTCAAATAGTCTTCACATAATTATGAAATTCTTCCAATTGTACTGGGAGTGTAATTCAAATTGTATTTTTTTTCTTTCAACAAATTGTTTTATTAAAAATATGGCATTTAATTTAATGGAGTAATGTTTTTTCCTCTATAAAGTTTAGCAAGAGTTTTGAGAAAGATATATACTGTCTAAAATATAGGCACATTTTGATAGCTTAAAAGATTACATCTTATTTATCCTTTTAATTTTTCCTGTCATATTAGATCTTTTTATAAAATATCCTTACCTCATACACCTCCTTTGCATCTGTTTCCATTATTTGATTTTATCATATGACATGATAATTAAGTTTCCATATTTGTCTTTTCATCAATTATTAATAAATTAAAGGTAGGGATTATATTTACATTGTATTCTGTTTTCATCTAACATAGAAAATCATAGAAGACATATTAACCTCAAATTAATATCTCCTAAACTGAATATAGAATCCATAGTAAAGTATTGATGGTTTGTGAGTATAGAATAAGTGCCACAATTTAATCTGCTTTAGTAAGCTTCAATATCAGGGAGAATTCATGGATTGAAAAAGAGTATCCAAGGAGAAGTTAAAATGATGGATCATATCAAACAAAAATAGATCATGTCAAATAAAAATCTACTGAAGTAGGTTTCCAAAGACTAGCCCTTCTTCTAGTTTCAGCCTTCTGTTTTTCTTTTCTTTCTTTCTAATCATATCCTTTGCATAATAGAGGATACAGATGTTTGAAATTTGATTTAGCATATTTAAGCACCACCATTCACATTGTCTTCTGAACTTGAAGTAAAATTGTGCATAGAAGAAATCTTGTGTGGTTAAGAATAATGTCTTGCTAGTGTAAATTTTGTTACTAACATGACAAAAGGAGGTATAAACTCCAAAGAGAGGCAGGAGATATTTGCCATATTTTTTAAGCAAGGCTGAATTTAATTCAGTATGTCATACATACTTTAACAGGAATTTTTAATGATAAAAGAGAATTCAGCGTAAATATTTAGAAGCATTTTAATGCTTATTTTTGTAGTCATTGCCTGATATCTATTGGGCCAAGATTAGTTCAAAAAAATAATGGTTAAAATGATTTAAAAAATAGCTAGCTGCTGAGGGCTGGGAAGGAGCATGACTAGGTGCAGCACAGAGCAGTGAAAATATACCATGTATGTTATTATAATGATAAACACAAGTCATTATACATTTGTCCAAACTCAGAATAAAGAACAGGAAACGTGAACATTAATGTAAACTATAGACATTGGGTGTTGTGTAAGTTCATCCTTGATTTAAATAAATGTATCATTTGGAAGAGGGATGTTGATAATGAGGGATGCAGCGCATGTGTGGAGGCAGGAGGCAGGAGGTATATGAGAAATATCAGCATCTTTCTCTCCATTTTGCTCTGAACTTTTAAAATCTGCTCTAAAAAGAAATAAAGTCTTTAAAATAACAAGAACACATTGTATATCTAGTAGAAGAAAATATAAGAAAACATTGTTATAATCTTGTGGTACAGAAGATCTTCTTAACCAAGTACATCAGGAACTATAAATGAAAAGACTAACAGAGCTGACTATATAAAAATGTCAAACTTCTGAAATGGAGAAAATCCACACTGGCAAAATAAAGAAAATTGAAAAAAAAAAAAAAAGTTAAATGTTATTGCATATACAAAATGTCTACACAATTTAGAAAATATTTTAAAAACTAAAATATCATCATAAATATTAATAATAAAATAGACCTCTGTGTATCCATAATACAATTTATAGAATAGAGGTCGTAAGTCTTTTAAGATTCCCGTCTATTCTACTTCGACTTTATCTACTTTGCCCTCTATAGAGATAACTATTATCATGAATTTCTTCATTTTTGTCACAAGGTTACCAAATGAATTTTCCCCAACATACTTTATTATTTAAAACTGTTCAGTTCAGTTCAGTCACTCAGTCATGTCCAACTCTTTGTGACCCCATGGACCGCAGCACGCCAGGCCTCCCTGTCCATCACCAATCCCGGAGTTTACCCAAACTCATGTCCATTGAGTCGGTGATGCCGTCCAACCCTCTCATCCTCTATCGTCCCTTTCTCCTCCTGCCTTCAATCTTTCCCAGCATCAGGGTTTTTTCAGATGAGTCAACTCTTCACATGAGGTGGCTAAAGTATTGGAGTTTCAGCTTCAGCATCAGTCCTTCCAATGAACACCCAGGACTGATCTCCTTTGGGATGGACTGGTTGGATCTCCTTGCGGTCCAAGGGACTCTCAAGAGTCTTCTCCAACACCACAGTTCAAAAGCATCAATTTTTCAGTGCTTAGCTTTCTTTATAGTCCAACTTTCACATCCATACTTGATTACTGGTATAGCCTTGACTAGATGGACCTTTGTTGTCAAGGTAATGTCTCTGCTTTTTAATATGCTGTCTAGGTCATTACTTTCCTTCCAAGGAGTGTTTTTTAATTTCATGGCTGCAGTCACCATC
This sequence comes from Dama dama, assembly GCF_033118175.1. Classification (NCBI taxonomy): domain Eukaryota; kingdom Metazoa; phylum Chordata; class Mammalia; order Artiodactyla; family Cervidae; genus Dama; species Dama dama. The sequence goes on along the minus strand of NC_083683.1, from coordinate 33,475,675 downwards.
TACAGTGATTTTGAAGCCCTCCCCCACCCCAAAATAAAGTCAGCCACTGTTTCCACTGTTAAAACTATTAGGTAAATAAAATCATTTCTGTTAATATATAAAAACTACTATCATTTGTATTAAAGCCCTTGTTGTTCAGTCCCTAGGTTGTGTTTGACTCTTTGAGACCCCATGACTGCAGCATGCCAGGCTCCCCTGTCCTTCACTATCTCCTTGAGTTTGCTCAAATTCATGTCCATTGAGTCCATGGTTGCAATCCAACCATCTCATCCTCTGTCATCCCCTTCTCCTGCCTTCCATCTTTCCCAGCATCAGGATCTTTTCCAATGAATCAGTTCTTCATATCAGGTGGCCAAAGTTTTGGAGCTTCAGCTTCAACATCAGCCCTTTCAATGAATATTTAGAGTTCATTTCCTTTAGGACTGACTTGTTTAATCTTCTTGCTGTCCAGGGGACTCTTAAGAGTCTTCTTCCACACTGCAGTTCGAAAGCATCAATTGGTTGGCAATCAGCCTTCTTTATGGTCCAACTCTCACACCCATACATGACTACTGGGAAAAAAAAAAACAAAAACATAACTTTGACTATATGGAACTTTGTCGACAAAGTGATGTCTCTACTTTTTAGTACACTGCCTAGTTTTGTCATAGCTATTCTATGACGATGGATCTTTTAATTCCATGGCTACAGTTACCATCCACGTTAATTTTGGAGCCCAAGAAAATGAAACCTGACACTATCTCCACATTTTCCCCATCTATTTGACATGAATTGATAGGACTGGGTGTCATGATCTTTGTTTTTTGAATGTTGAGGTTTTTTTTTTGAATGTTGAGTTTTAAGACAGCTTTTTGACTCTCTTCTTTCATTTTCATCAAGAAGCTATTTAGTTCCTCTTCACTTTCTGCCATTAAAGTGGTAACATCTGCATATATGAGGTTGTTGGTATTTCTCCCAGCAATCTTGATTCCAGCTTCATCCAGCCTGTCATTTCACATGATGTACTCTGCATAGAAGCTAAATAAGCAGGGTGACAATATACAGCCTTGACGTACTCTTTTCCCAACTTTGATCCAGTCTGTTGTTCCATGTCCAATTCTAACTGTTGCTTCTTGTCCTGCATACAGCTCCTGTCTGGTGATGTAGTCCAGTATTCCCGTTTCATTAAGAATAGTTTGCTGCGATATACACAGTCAGAACCCTAGCATAGTCAGTGAAACAGAAGTAGAGGTTTGTTTAGAATTCCCTTGGTTTTTCTATGTTGGCAATTGGTTCGCTGGTTCCTCTGCCTTTTCTAAATCCAGCCTTTACATCTGGAAGTTCTTTGTTCACATACTACTAAAGTCTAGTTTGAAGGATTTTGAGCATAATCTTGCTAGCAAGTGAAATGAGTGCAATTGTACAGTAATTTGAACATTCTTTGACATTTCCTTTCTTTGATATTGGAATAAAAACTGACCTTAACCAGTCCTGTGACCACTCTTGAGTTTTCCAAATTTGCTGGCATAATGAGTGCAGCACTTTAACTTTCTACATGTATGTATGTATAAAGCCACATATGCATCATAAGTGAGGAAATCTGTATAGAAATTATGTGTCAGAGTGATGTCCAAGTGAGCAGAGATTCAGTGCCAAAAGGTTTGCTTCATCTAAAGTAATGTACTATTTTTTTTTCTTTCTGGCAGTCCTGGTAGTTGTTTGTTTTGATCATGTAACACTGAATTCCAATGAAGGCAGCGACTGTTAAAATGCATCTTTTTTGAGGCAGACATTCTGAGGTAACATGCACAGCTGTGTTTTCTGAGTGAGTTTGCAGGACTCTAGTGGCGGAAAGTGAAGAGGAACTAGTCTCTTGATGAAGGTGAAAGAGGAGAGTGAAAAAACTAGGGACTTAACCACAGCCTTAGGGACTTAGGGACTGAACAACAGCCACAGCAGGGACTGAGCTGTTCTCAGTTGGCAGCGCAAGCTGCTTCTACTCTGCTCTGCCCTGGGAGGGGAACCGTACAAGCCAAATGAAATCCCAAATATCTGGTACTCTACATAGTTCACTGATAATTAGAAAGGAGGGACAGAAGAGGATGGGAATCTATGTCTTTGTTTTTCTTTTACAGATTTGCATGTCCTATGGCATTTAAAGTGATATGAAAGAAAAATAATGACTTAAAGTTTATAAAATGAAAGTATGTTTTCTCTGTGCCACATCGTACTAATTCCAGTGGTACAGAAATGCAGATTAAAGACACTAACATTCAGAGTTCCTGTTTCGCTAGTGCCTACGTATAGTACATAGTTGCCATGCTTTCACTCAAAAAGGACTTCCTTCAAGTGGTCAGAACTTTCAGAAGTACTTATCTTTATCCAGTTTTCCTACATGTATAGCCCTAATCCAAGAACTGTATTACATTCAGGATAACAATAGTTAAATATAAATGACTTAATGGGAGATAGTTCAAATTAAAAATTGAGTCAGCTCTAGAAATGGATTCTCAGAAAAACTAAGAGACTAGAAATATTTTCGATTGATTCAAAATATTTTTGAAGGTTATCATTAATAACAACCTTATGGTCAGTATAATCTATTCAGTAAATGGCAGTGATCATGTGTAATTATCAAAAGTTAAGTACTTATTAAATAGGTGAAAAATATTGATAATAATGTATAGGTTAAGAAAATCTTGATTTTAATAGCACAGAACTCCCATCCCTGAAACTGACCAAGATATATGTCTGTACAAAAATGAGGAACCAGCTTCATAAGTATTCATAACTCTTCTTACCAACCACATTTAATCCAAAAGCATCTAGCCTTATAGAATAGAATGAAACATTGAAAATTCAGATAAATGGTCAATTAAAAGCAAACCACACCTTGTGAGGATTGACAGGTATTTTTCAGGATTCAGAATATCCTTTGAAACAATGGCCCTTTGAAACAATGTCCCTTAATCAAAATAAATAGGCCAGAATCCAAGTAGAAATATTTTTTTAGCATCAGAATTAATAGTCCATAAATTTTAATTCTTATACTGGTACTATACAGTTAGCTAATGGTCTTAGAAAGGAATCCCCCAAAGAGAAATACTTCTACCCCTGTCAACTAAAATAAGAGGTGAAGGCAAAGAAGTTGAGACGAGAAGAGACATATGCTCTTATGGTTTTGTGACACTGGCATACATTAAGACAAAATGGTTTTTGTTTGTTAAGCTTGAGTAATTTTTTTCATTTTGAATGAAATAGTACATATTTTATGCATTTATTCTTCTCATTTTTATTATATAATATAGAAAAGGTGTTAAATTTTTATTCCTAAAGTTTTTTTAATATTGAGATGGAATTTGAGGACAGTTGGCTCTACTGGATAATTTAAAGATACACTATGTCATCTCTAACTAGAGTAGCTGACTGTTGACTTCCATTTACCTCCTCCTTCGTGGAGGAAGAGTGCCTATGCAGAATGGTTGAATTGTGTCTGACAGGTACATTTTGGATAGAGGAGAATAACTAGGGGTGTGTGTGTGTGTGTGTGTGTGTGCGCACGCACGTGTATGTGAACAACATCTATCTGGCAGAATGCACGAGATGCAAATTGGGTTGAACTTCTGTCATATAGAAATTCCCCATTGTCTGAAAGGATCCCAATTCAAAGACTTAGGCCTCTTTTAAAGTCTTGCATCTTCAGCCCTAGCTGAATGATCCAGGGGTAGACCAAAGCCAAGACATCAGATTATCTCTCCTGATATTTTTAAACCTTGAATGGAGAGACCTGGCAAGGAAATAGTGTTGAGTTTTGATAAAAGCAGCACTGAAGGGAGAAGGTCTCCCATCCCTAGTGACTGTGGTTCCTTCAGCTTTCATCGTTTCGTCTCAATCCAGCTGGAGTGTATTTTCTTAACTGTTGCTGGGATTCTTTGTTGAGCTAGGCTATTTTTCCAATAATTTTTTTTTCTTATAGAATCAGTTTCTGTTGTTTATAACTACTGGGATCTTCATTAAGGCAACTCATTACAAGTTGTAAAATAATGCCAAAGAACCATTTCTCTTGATTAAGTACTTGAAGTTTTCCTGGTGCTGAAAACCTCAATTACTGTCCACAAATGTGAGAAGGAAGATTGTTAGGGAGACATAATATTAGAGGTTCAAATGACAGGAAAAATGTTTCCAACAGAATTTGAATAATTTGGGGGCCCTGTGAGGAGCCATGATATTTGCTGGTTAAGAGTTCAAAGAGTAGGACATTCCTTAGTGACTGAACAACAACAACAGAGAGTCAAGGGACGAGCTGGGGCGTTGAAGATGCCGGCCCAGTGCCAATACTTCTCTAGCCTTGTGACCTGTATAAGTTACTTCTCTCTGCTGGTATTCTCATCTGGAAAATGTCTATAGATACAGTGAGGTCTGGGAAGAGATATATTAATGGACATGTAAATAAAGTATGATCTTGGCATGGAGTGCTTCATTGTTATTGGCTATTATTCTTTCTTTTCCCTACTTACATTACTTATCTCTAGGATGGCAGTCCTTTTGTGCCAATTGCCCTGCAGAAATTACTGGAAGTCCCTTCTATCTCTCTCAAAAGTATGCCTGTTTAGATGATAAATTATATATTGCCTTTGCCATCTCAATTTAAGTCCTCATCATGCCATGGATCTATTTTTTACCATGTGCCCCAATCAGTAAATGACATTATCCTCAAATAAAAAAAAAAAAAAAGTAGTTGTTACTCTTTCTTCCCGTTTCCTCATTCCATAACTCCAGTCCGTGGAGATAGTCTGTCAGTGTTTCCTCCTAAACATATCTCTCTTTTATTTACCTCTCTGTACTGCATCTCCCCTCATCCCCAATCCTAGTCAAGGTCAGAAACAAATCTCACACTCAAAGAACCACAAAAATCTCCTGAATGAATTTCCCCACTAACATTCTTTTATGACTCACATAGTTTCTCTTCAAGATGGCCTTTTTGTAATGTGAATGAGGTCATTCCATGGTCCCATTTAAAAACATTAACTGGCCTCCATCAAATTGAAAATAAAAATCTTAATTTCTCACTGTCATTGATCTGCTACACCTCCAACCTGCTCCCCCAGGCTCAATCTAGGCCCCTCTTCCCAGTCTCATCATTATGTTAGCAGGCATTCAGTTGTTTGACACTAGCCAGTGTATGTCCCAACACAAAGCTCTTCTCATAACTATCTGTCTTTGTCTGAAATGTTCTCCTTGCTTATCCTTCTCTGTCACCTTCTCATCCATATCTTAGCTTAAGTTCCACCTCTAGCTGGTAACATTCCCTTATTGTCCCCTCTAGAGCATGTAAAGTTCCATTTACCCCAACTGTGCCTCTTTTCACTTGGCAACTTGTTTGCTGCTTTCTTTAAACTTACCACATGCAGTATGATATGAATTTTGTTTGCTTTATTATGTATCTTCTGCACTACTGTAATCTCAGAGAGGAAAGAAACGCTGCCTTCGTTGCTGTCCACAACAACAGAGAGAGCTGAGCCCGTGGAAAAGCACCCAGTCCTCGGTAATTATCTTTGAATGAATATATTTAGAAGACCGTATGTAAGACTACTCAGTCAGTTCAGTTCGGTTCAGTCGCTCAGTCGTTTCCGACTCTTTGCGATCCCATGAATCGCAGCAGGCCAGGCCTCCCTGTCCATCACCAACTCCCGGAGTTTACTCAAATTCATGCCCATCGAGTCGGTGATGCCATCCAGCCATCTCATCCTCTGTCGTCCCCTTCTCCTCCTGCCCTCAATCCCTCCCAGCATCAGGGTCTTTTCCAATGAGTCAACTCTTCACATCAGGTGGCCAAAGTGTTGGAGTTTCAGCTTCAGCATCAGTCCTTCCAATGAACACTCAGGACTGATCTCCTTTAGGATGGACTGGTTGGATCTCCTTGCAGTCCAAGGGACTCTCAAGAGTCTTCTCCAACACCACAGTACAAAAGCATCAATTTTTCGGTGCTCAGCTTTCTTCACAGTCCAACTCTCACATGTAAGACTACTAGTTTCCCTTTATTTCTCTTCAAAGTTTCCTTCTGCTATTTTTAATTCTGTTTTTCTAAAACTAACTGTTAGGGGAAGAACCGACTTCTTTATCTGTGAACTTAGAATGTAGTTTAACTTCTTTTTGTCCCAGTTTTCTAATATCTACCCCAGTCCTCCTGCCTTCAGTTCAGTGTAACACTAAACTTTAAACTCTAAAGCACTATAACAATATAAGTTCCCACTGTTTGACAAATAGCAAAAATTAGCAACCACACTTAACATCTCACTTATCATTATTAATTTTTCAAGCTCAATCAAGTTAAGTAAAATATCCATAATGGCTTAAAATATTTGATCTCATTTGGGTTCCGTTATCATACATTTGTAGATAGGTATTTATTTCTGCAAATGAGGTACTTTTCCATTGAAGAACTAGAATTAAAATTATAGTATTCATATATAGCAAAAAGAAAATCATAATAATAGCCAGCAGTTTTAAATTCACATAATGTGCCAGGCACTATGTGAGTAAATTTACATACATTACCTGCATTAATTTAGTCAACTGTCTGGGAAATACGTACTTTTGTTATTCGTATTTTACAGGTGAGAAAATAGACTGACAGAACTTATGGGTCTTGCCCAAGTTTCCAAGGCTACTAAGTATAACTTGATTTCAAGACTAGGTATATTGACAAAAATAGATAACCCTCACCTCTTGCTACTTTTAGCAGTTTGTATGCAGTGAAGAAGGAAAAGTATATCTATACTTTTTTTATATACTGTATATTCTTCAAGAGAAACATGTCTGCTTTTCTACTATCCACAGATTCTTTTATCTGTCAGCAGATTTATTTACTTACTTCAATGTGTCTAGTATTCCTTGGGTAAACAAAATGCTGTACACAAAATGTATAGCGCTTATTTTATTGTGTTAATATATTTGAACATGACAATAAAAACCAAAAGAGATAATTAGTAGGCCTTTCCCCACAGGGAATTTAAACTTTATCCACTACATACCATGGAGGCACTGAACTAAACAAGGCACTAAACAAGAGTTTTCATCTTATTAGGAACAGGATTAAATTTTGTTATTTTGGAAAAATCACTATAGTAATACTATTTAGAGTGGTTTAGAGAGAGTTAAAGAAAATGAATTTCCTTAGTAATAAGCTTATATGATAATCATATCAATATACATGTAAATAATTACAATACAACCTGTTTAAATTTTGTGATAGAAAGAAACTTTTGACAATTTTTACCATTGGGTAGTTTTTTCTTTATTAAGTCTTAAAGACTAACTCTTCCTAGTTTTATCAGGATATAAGGAAGTATAATTCATGGCTAATTTATAGCAAATAGACTTTGTGTTTATATATTATTAACCTGAAATAAATAAACTGCCAGTTATTTCTTGAGAAAATATGAGTTTATTTGGGATAAGCAGAAAATTGCAATTCAGGGTCTGTAACCATGGCAAGTAATGTGCAAGTTCTCCTGCAGCAAAGGAAGGAGAAAAGTTTATAGTGAGAAATAAGATGTTGAAACATAAATACTTATTATTGCCATCTTACTAATCGTTTCCTGTTTTTTGGTTTTATTTTTTCCTCATTTATCCCTCTTACTGTCTTCCTTTGTGACTTGGTGATTTTCTGTAGTTTCATACATTGATATCTTTTTCTTTCGTGCATTTACTGTAGGTATTTGGTTTGTGGCTACTGTGAAGCATACATAAATATTGTTGTAACATTCTGTTTTAAGCTGCTAACAATGTGTATGTGTGTGTGTGTGCACGCGCAGGTGTGCGTGCTTAGGCACTCAGTCCCGTCCAACTCTTTGCAACCCCATGGACTATAGCTCGCCAGGCTACATGGGTGCTCTGTCCATGGGATTCTCCAAGCAAAACTACTGGAGTGGGTAGCCATTCTTTCTCCAGGGGATCTTCCTGACCCAGGGGTCAAACCTGTGTCTTGTGCATTGCAGGTGGATTCTTTACCGTTTGAGTCACCAGGGAAACCTGATAATAATTTAATCAACAACAAAATCTGTACCCTGTTAATCCTCCCTTTTTGTATTTTTGATATTATAATTTACATATTATTTTGTGTATCTATTAGTAAATTATTATAGCTATAGTAATTTTAATACCATTATCTTTTAACATTTGTACTTGAGTGGAGAAGGAAGTGGCAACCCACTCCAGTATTCTTGCCTGGGAAATCCCATGGACAGAGGAGCGTGGCAGGCTACAGTCCATGGGGTTGCAAAGAGTTGGACACGACTGAGCAACTTCACTTCACTTCACTTCAGTAATCTACATACTACCATACTATTATGGCATTAGACTATTCTAAATTTGACCATATACATAACCTAATAACCTAATCTAGTGTATTTTATATGTCCATATGTTTTCATGTGAGTAATTAGCATCATTTCATTTTAGATTAAATAGCACTTATTAGTATTTCTTATAGGACAATAGGTCTAGTGGTGATTAACTCTCTTTCCTGTTTATCTTGAAAAGTTTTCTCTCATTTTGTAGGACAGTTTTGCCAGGTAAAGTATTCTTAGTTGGCAAGCTGGTTTTTTTCTTTGTTTGTTTTTTCATTTAGCAATTTGAATATATCATCCCACTGTCTCTGGATCTGCAAAATTTTGCATGGTAAATCTACTGATAGCTGTTTGAGATTCCATTGTATGGAATAAGGTTTTTGTTTCTTTCTTTCTTTTTTTCCGTCACTAAATTCAAAATTCTCTCTTTGTCTTTGATTTTGAACAATTTTATTATAATGTGTCTCAGAGAAGTCCTCTGTTGGTCAAACCTGTATGGGCTGTTATGTTTTTATGTACCTGAAATACCATATCTTTCTCCAGCTTTCAGAAGTATCTGGCCATTGTTTCTTTAAATAAAAGTTCTGCCATTTTTCTCTATTTACTCTTTTTGGGATGCCGTAATAAGAATATCATTTCTTGTGATGGTGTCCTATAACTAACCTGCCCTTTGTTTGTTTGTTTGTTTTACTTTTTAAAATTTTCTTACACTCTTCTTCTTTGAAAAATTTCAAATGTCCTATCTTCAAGTTTATAGAATCTCTCCCCTGCTTGTTCAAGTCTGCTGTTGATGCTCTCTACTGCATTTTCCAGTTCTTAAGTTGTATTTTTATGTGGAATTTTTGTTTTTTAATTATTCTCTCTGTTGAATCTCATTTTGTTCATGTAATATTTTCTGGTTTTTTTAATGTGGGTGTTCTTTTACCTTTCTGAGTTTCCTTAAAACAATCATTTTAAGCATTCTTCCTTCAACTCATAAGCCTCCATTTTTGAGGGATTAGGTACTGGGCATTCATAATATTCATTTGGTAGTGTCATGTTTTCTTGACTTTTCGTGTTTCTTGAAGTCTTGCATTTGCTGTCTTCACATTTGAAGAAGAGGTTAGCTCCTCCAGTTATTACTCTCTGGCTTCAGAAGAGAGTTACCTTCACCTGTTACTCTATCTAGGGGTTTTGAGACTGCCACAGATCTTTTCCAAGAAGATGCCTGCCCCACACTTCTTGTTCCCTCTTGAGTCAGGAATGGTGCTGGTGGTGGTAGTGGGATTCTTAGGATTGTATGTCTCCTCTCAATCTCACAAATTCAGTCCAGGTGTTGTGAGTCTGTTGTTGATTTTTTCCTAGGCCCTAAAAGCCTCAAGTTTCTCTATCTTCTCCCAGCCCCAGAGAGCTGGGCTGCCTTTCTGCATTTGCTTACTAGCCATCTGCAAAGGCTCACTCTTGTGTCCACAGGAGCACTTGATGGCAGCCAGCCATTAAGGAGTAGAAGAGGTATGTGGAATGTTAGTATGCCCGTGGGCCAGTTAACGGGTCCACAGATAGATGTCTCCAGTGGCCTCTGGGTAGACTCTTTAGTAATGTCCCAAGTACATTATTTTAAATTCTATCATTTGAATTTGAGTATTTAAAAACAGGATATTTTAAAATTCCTTGATAATACTTTCATTATTATTGATAATAATTTAGATTGTGCCTCACAGTATAAAATTTCAAAATAAAAAGTCAGGTCTCTTTTCTGGTGGTAGACCTGGGAGTCATGACTGCTATATTAAAAAATACAGATGAAAATATGCAAAATACAAATGTTTAAGAAGTATCAGACTCTGTGGGCTTACAGAAGATGAAGAGACACTTATTTAAGGAAATCTAAATTTGACTGAGAATGTGATTCTGTGGTATTTGAACTAAGACCCACACCATCTCTATTCATCACAGCTTAGTGATATGTAACTCCACTCTAAGTTAACATAATAAAAAATCCAGGGCTTTCTCTCCCTCTTGACTCCTGGTTAGTAAAGCAGTTTTCTCAGGAAAGCAGGACATAATAATTTCTCTTCCTTCCACTAGCTACCTATTCCTGAGGCTAAGTTCTGGGTGAATACAGCTGAGAGGTGGGGACACCCTTCTTTTGCTCAGTCCTTAATCATGGGACAGAAGATCTATATTGGATGTGGCACTGCTGAATAATCCTGGTCCCCAAACACCCTTGTTCCAGCTTTTGTGATGGGGGATTCATGCTGAGAAAGGCAAACCTAGATCTGTAGATGCCACCTCCTCATATACCAAGCTCTCAATACCTTATAGTGAAAGTATCCCTCAGAGAGAAGCAGGCCATTATTCCCACCTTCACCCACCTCAGCATAACAGATTTTATCCCAAAGAGAGAAGCAGGGTGTGGAACAGAAACTTCAAATTCCTGTCAAATAGACCTAGTGAAAATTTATAGACTATACTATCCAACAAGCGCCAAATACATGTTCCTATCAATAACACATGGAACATTCACCAGGAGACACCATGTGCTAAAAAAAAAAAAAAAAAAAAAAAAAAAACTTCAATATTTTTAAAAGGATAGAAATATTTTTAAAGTTTAGTGCCTGATAATAGTAGTATGTAAGAAACTAAAACTAAATTATTAGAAATAAACTTGGGAATCTTACAAATATGTGGAAATCAAACAACATACTCTCAAACAACAGATGGATCAAAGAAGAAGTCACAAATGAAATTAGAAAATATTTTGATATTGATGAAAACGAAGACACAGTGCAGAAAAAAAAGAAAAAGAAAAACTTGTAGAGTGCAGTTAAAGCACTGCTTAGAGGGAAATTTATAGCTCTAAATGCCTATGTTGGAAAAGAAGGAAGGTATCAAATCGAAATCCTAAACTTCAACCTGACAATAAAAAGAAGAGAAAGTTAAACTTAAGCCAGCATAGGATGTAAAGGATAAAGAATAGAGTTATCTTAATGAAATATGGCAACCCACTCCAGTATTCTTGCCTGAAAAATCTCCTAGGCAGGGGAGGCTGGTGGGCTACAATCCATGGGGTCACAAAGAGTCAGACATGACTGAAGTGACTGAGCATGCCCGTGTGAGGAATGAAATAGAAAAGCAATAGAGAAAAATTAGTAAAACCAAAAGCTCATTTTTGAAAAGATTTTTCAAAAAAAATGACAAACCTGTAGGTGGATTCACCAAGAAACAGAGAAGACTTAAGTTCCTAGAACAAGGAATGAGAGAAGAAACATTACTATGGCTTTGCTGAAATAAGAAGTGTTATTAAAAATATTAAGAATACTATGAGCAATTGTATGCCAATAAATTAGATAACTTAGAGGAAATGAAAAAAATTTCTAGAAAATCAAGGAAACTAGATTTACACACACACTCACAAAGGAACCTATGTTGAGAATTAAAAGAGCACAGGAAGAAGTTAACTTCACCATGGTTTATGAAAATGCTAAGTTAATGAAGTGTTGTATTAGATAATTAAAATCTTCTCAATATTGCTGGTTACTTTGTATTCATAAAAGACTACTATGCATGCCCTGAATCACCAATAGTGGATATAGACAGAAAGAGTAAATGTTGATATATCATTCATTGTTTGGCCAGAAGAGAAGTCATTCAACATAGTTTAAATAAAAGTATTAAAGCACTGAAAAGAAGCACAATATATAATCTTTGGAAAAACTAAGGAATCAGAAATTGTGATGGAGTCAGGGAAGTTTGAGAAAGTTAAGAAAAAAGATATCAGCCATTTATGTCATCTCCTCCACTTTCCAAATCTTGGCCATGTGCCCCTCCCATTGACAGATTTGAGTAGAAACCTATAGTAAGTAGATTCTGAGAACCCTACAGGAACTTAAGATTGTGGTGATAGTGATGCCCTCAAAAAAAAAAGGTGGGGGGGATAAAATGATGCAGTACTTAACATTTTTATCTACATAACAGTTTATTAAAATAAAACATACTTTAAATTATTTTATTAAATCAGATTCCAAATTTAACTCCTTTCCAAATAAGAGTTAAGTTGTAATAAAAATGATTTTTGAGTATGAAAGCATTTCTCTATCCTTATTTTGAAAGGATTATGGACATCTTTTAATAAAACTGCTGACACATCTATCACTGTAATTTAATATACTCACGAGAAATAGATACAAAATATTAATAAAAATGTGCAACCTATTTTACTCTACTGGCTATAAACTCTCTGATGCATTTCTAGGTACTGAAAATTAGCATCCTTCATGCATTTCAGAAATAAATCCTTTGTATCTGATTAAAATGCAGATGAGCATCATAAACTATTATAATTTGAAAGGACTGAACTCATGATGCAGTCTGCCTCCATCTGCTTTCAGGTGTTAAAGCAGGAGGGAGTTTTGCTGAAAGTATCACTGAATCCAATTTAGGTTAAAACTCAGGGAATTAAACACGCCAGTCTGACTCCCCTCAGCTTTTTTGTTTGTTTATTTCTACATTTATGTCATTTTGTTTTGTGCCTGTGTAGGTTTAGGCCATCTGCATAATCATATTGCTGTTAATTATAACAAGGCATGTTTAAAAAATTTTTCACAAATATGTATGGGGGGAAAACAGCTAAATTATTGGCAGGATTTTGAAAGAGCTTTGGAATTTACATGGAATGCCATAGGCTTATTTCTTCACTAAGGTGGTTCCCCCTGCTAACATTTTTCAGCCAATATGAAAGCAATGAAATGAAGCCATATGTAGTGAGCAGGAACAGGTAAATAGCAGATACCTGAAAGTCATTGCCACAGGGCTGAGAGCAGAGAGATGGGGGTTTGAAAAAGATGCACTTAAGTATGAAACCAAAGTCTCCTGCCTAATAATGCTGTAGTTGTTAATATTTCTGAGTTTAAATTTCACCTTTGGTAAATGATTATGATTAATGTGCATCTGTAGGATTTATGAGAGGATCAAGTTTAGAGATCCCCTAGTAGAATGTCTACATATTGCTAGTGAAACAGTCATGTCAGCCTGGTTTTCTTCTGGACAGCTGTACTGTAGACCTTTCTTAAAGGTAATGAAAAAGATGGTGTGGTCATGCACATAGAGTCAGACATCCTGGAATGTGAAGTCAAGTGGGCTTCAAGTCAAGTGGGCATACAGTCCCATTACTTCATGGAAAATAGATGGGAAAAATGTAGAAATAGTGACAGACTTTATTTTGGGGGCCTTCAAAGTCTGCAGATGGTGACTGTGGCTATCAAATTAAAAGACACTTGCTCCTTGAAAGACAAGCTATGACAAACCTAGACAGTGTATTGAAAAGCAGAAACACTGCTTGGCTGACAAAGGTCTATCTAGTCAAAGCTATGGTTTTTCCAGTAATTGTGTTCGGATGTGAAAGTTGGACCGTGAAGAAGGCTGAGCACAGAAAATTGATGCTTTTGAACTGTGTTGTTGGAGAAGATTCTTGAGAGTCCCTTGGACTGCAAGGAGATCAAACCAGTCAATCCTAAAGGAAGGACTGATATTCATTGGAAGGACTGATGTTGAAGCTGAAGCTCCATTACTTTGACCACCTGATGCAAAGAGCTGATTCATTAGAAAAGACCCTGATGCTGGGAAATATTGAAGACAAGAGGAGTAGGGGATGACAGGGATGAGATCATTGGATGGTATCGCTGACTCAATGGACATGAGTTTGAGCAAGTCCAGGAGATGGTGAAGGCCATGGAAGCTTGGCATTCTGTAATCAATGGGGTCATAAAGAGTCAGACATGACTTAATGACTGAACAACAATGAGGAGGAAACTCACACACACACACAAAAAGTAGGCTTTTAGAATTATAGAAAATATATATTATGAAAACTGGTTTTATATTTTGTCTTCTTATGTGAAATATTACAAGTGCTGCATTGACTTTTTTGCTTTTAACCTCACTTCTTGTTCTCCTCTTTGATGGCCTTATTAATCTTCTGTAGTTTCATCAAATCCCACTTCACTGAGCCTAGGCATCAGACCTCAGTCATTTTATTTCATGAAAACTAGCAAAATAGTTAATAGCAAACAAACAAACAAACAAAAACAGAGATCAAATTGCCTATGTCCATTGGATCATAGCAAAAGCAAGAAGGTTCCAGGAAAATATCTGCTTCATTGACTATGCTAAAGCCTTTGACTATGTGGATCATATCATGACTTAGCAGCTGAAAAACAATGAAAAGAGGCTTGTGCATAAGTGTTCTGTAGTTTCCTGAGCTTATTTCCATGTTTTTAGAAGTTCTCTACAATAAATTTCTCATCTTGTATCTTTTGTTCTAATATGAACAATAAAATAGAGAAACATTCTGAATCACTGAATAACCATCTTATTTTGGACATTCCTTTGTACTTGGAAACATTATTTCCATATAGTGTTATTTTAAAACATGCAAGCTGTGGAAAAATCATGGAGATGGTCTTCATGAAGCCATACAGACAAGTGGCAGTGATAGCACAAGATACTGTAGATTCAGTATAGGTTTCATAAGCCAAAGAGGCTGAGAACAGGGCCATTACATGATCCATGGAATTATGGAGAAGCCAGTTCCATAAGAAAAGGAGCTATAGTCATCAGTGTCATTCCCACTGCAAATGGTACTTTAACTTAAGACCAAATCATCATTTAGCAGATTTAATTAATGTGGTTTGTGCTAACAGTATGGTATTTTAAAATTTCAACTTAGTGATCGGTTTGCATTTCACATTATATAGAAGTTGTAATCATAAGAAAAGTAAAAAAAATAAAAAATTTGTTTATTCATTGTACATATTTAAATAATTTTAAATGTTAAATTAACTCTAGAAGCGTGAAAGAATTATTGATTAGAATCATTTTTCTAGTTTTGTAGATAAGTTGAAATTTATTAATAATGAATTAACTTTGAAGAACTAAAAACAGCCATCTCTTTGAAAGAAAGGAAAAAGTCCCATTTAATACTATATATGAAGCTTAAACTATAATAATATCAAATTTTAATAATATTTTAAAACTATGAAATGAAAGTTTTTCAGTCGTGTCCAACTTTTTGTGACCCCATGAACTGTACAATCCATGGAATTCTCTGGGTCATAATACTGGAGTGGGTAGCCTTTCCCTTCTCCAGGGGATCTTCCCAATCCAGGGATCAAATCCAGGTCTCCCATATTGCAGGTGGATTCTTTATTGTCTGAGCCACCAGGGAAGCCCATTTTAAAATTATTATATAATATATATGTGTGTATATATATATATATATATATTATAATTAAAACTGTAATAGTATTAAAAATAAATGTAATATTAACATTAAAGTACAGATTACATAATATTGCATATTTGTGTGGTAAAGAAACTATAAGCAAAGACAAATGACAGAATGATAGGCTAAAATAAAATATTTGAGTAAACTGTACTTGATCACCATTTGGTAGATCAAACATTGTCACAAATTGACAAATGCATATGGTTTGACTTGATATTTGTGATACTTAATACATAAAAATTTAGTATTTCTACTTTACACCCAAAGTTATACACATTAATGAAATAAAGAAACTGTTACAAGAAAAGCTAGCATGGAATATAGTTAGGAAATTCACAGAAGAAAAAATACAAATGGGCTTCTGATGAAAATATGTTCCACTTCATTAGTCATCAAGGACAAGATGATTGAAACACTGAAATCTTTAAAAAAAAATTAGGATGATAGAAATATGAAAAGTTTATCATATTCAGTGCAGCCAAGGATGTGGCACAACTATTAGCTCTACCCAGTGGAACTGGATATCACTTCAAAGTTTGTGGAATTTGTCTAGCAGCATTTTTAAACATTAAAGTGTACATACACATTGAACCACTATATGGGCCTTATCCAATAGAAATTGAGGGTGTCATTACACAGAAATAATGTGCTAAATGGATTTGTATTATATAATAATTTATTTGAAATAAATAAAAGAAAAAAATCCCAATATCCATCAGTAGAAAAGACTGAATAAATTTTTATATATTTATTTTCAGAAAAATGCATTGCTAAGTAAGAAAAGCAAAGTATAGAACACAGTTTTTCTATTTTTATTTCTTTAAAAAAGTGTTGTGCTTCTATAAAAAATTGAATAGCATATCTTCCAAATTGTTACTCTGCTTTTAGTAAGAAATGGAATTTAAATAGAAGAGAATTTTCTCATACCTCATATTTCTGTATTGTTGGTATTGGTACAATGTGCTAATATTACAGAAATTAGATGTATAGATAAACCAATTTAAGAATATGAAAGAAAAATTGCAAGGAACTTCCTACTTTTACCTATCTTTACAAAATTTGGTAATTTATCTTCATTGAAAAATGTCTAAGATTGTGAATGCTGAGTGAAAGAAGACATAATTAAATGTTTTATTACATGTCTGCATTCCATTAAAAATATTGTAGCTTTTTGTAATGTAATTCCTATTGAGATTTCTGAATTCCCCATTGCAGTTATGTCTTACTTTTTATTTTTCTATTCTAATAAGCAAGACACTATTCCTCTGTGTCTTGTTTCTGCTTTACCTGTTTTACAAATACATGTCACTCAATCCATTCATGGATATCTGTTGAATTTTTAAGCAGTTCTTAAAATATTTGAGTTTAATATTTTTCTTTCTTGATTATCTGTCTATAACATTCACCAAGTTATCTACTGAGAATGCTTGACTTGTATTTTTTTAATCTCAAAATGATACATATTAAACCTACATTGCTCTTTTGTTGGCAGTATGAGATAAAGAAATCTTACTTGACATCTAGCTGCTAAATTGGAGAAGGAAATGGCAACCCACTCCAGTGTTCTTGCCTGAAGACTCCCGGGGAAAGAGGAGCCTGGTGGGCTGCCGTCTATGGGGTCACACAGAGTCGGACACGACTGAAGTGACTTAGCATGCTTGCATGCATTGGAGAAGGAAATGGCAACCCACTCCAGTGTTCTTGCCTGGAGACTCCTGGGGACAGAGGAGCCTGGTGGGCTGCCATCTATGGGGTCGCACAGAGTCAGACACAACTGATGCGACTTAGCAGCAGCAGCAGCTGCTAAATAATTTTAAATGCCCTCTGAATATTGAAGATTGACTAGATTCAGAAAGTCTAAGACTTATCTAAGAATATAATAAATGTCTTTTAAAATATAGTTTCCACATTGGAGAACAGTAAACCACTTTATACACATAATTTTATGTTAATTTTGATTCTTGACTTTTTGAACTATTCATGAAGGATAATTGAAGTCATGTACAGACTATATTTTCACAGAAAGAATGCTTAAATAAACTAAAATGGCTTACAAAATTAAGTGAAGGAATAGTTAAGCTTTTTAGTACTAAGTACAGTATTAAACTTGCAAAGGCAAAACTTGAAAGCTGATGTTAGTATTTATTAGTACATGTGTTGACCCTGATAAATGGATTTCAGTTATTCAATGGCAGATAGCATCACTGAAATAAAGAAAGAAAAAATAAAGAGCTTGGGCTGGAAGGAGTTTTACCTTTAAAATGGGTTACTGCTGCCAATGGTTTCTTTATTACTTTTGTTATTGAGAGCAAAGTCATCGAATATTTCATTTGCTTTCTTTTCAGTAGATTTTTTTTTTTTTAGTGGATTGCAGTTTATTACACCAGCGGGCCCAAGGCAGAGTCTCCTCTTAGCCAAGGACCCCGACCAGCATTTGTGAAAATCTTTTATATCCCATGTGTACGTGTCCAAACCCACCACCCCAATCCCTTGATGCTTACAAAGGAAGGGTAAATACAATCACAATAACCCCATGATTCACGTGTTATGTATTCAAACAGTTAATAATCAGTAAGCCCGCGGTTACATTCCAACCAGTTAATAACCAATTTAAGCCTGTGCTTACATTCTGATAGATACTCTGGAGGCAGGGGTGATTAGTGTCTGTTTTCTCTTAGGTGATCAGTAACCTGGATATGATCTTCAAGGTTCCCCTGTCCTGAGGGGGTCTTATCCTTCCATTGTTGTTCCCACAGGCACTAAGCAGAGAGTTCAGAGTCCACTGGAGAGGTGGCCGAGCACGATCAGCACAGACAGGCCTGAGATGGAGTCCAGGCCCTATGAATTCCTTGTTCATTTCCCCCTCTTGGTGCTCTTAACTCGTATTATGAGCTTTCTTCATAGGGATATATTGCACCCTGGCTCTCCAGCTGCCAATTAGGGAGAATGACATCAACCTTCGGGTTACAAAGTTCATAATACATTGTAAAATTCGGGGTCCACAAAGCAGAATTATCAAGGCAACTAGAACAGTGGTAAATACAGTTTTCCACCAATTGCTCTTCACCCAAGATAGGACCGAAGTACAGAAAGGAATGTTCTCATTTGACATTGCTTTTACCTGGTTTTTCATGTCATCTAAAGTAGTTGATACATTGTCAGATAAGTCAGGAATGTATACACAACATTCAACCTTAGTTATAGCACAGGTCCCTCCTTGAGCTGCTGTGAGTATGTCCAAAGCCATTTTATTATGAATTACTGCTTTTCTCATTTAGATTTGCTCTTCATTTAAGGCTTGGATGGCTTCTGTTCTATCTAGGAGGGCCTGTTTGTGAAATTAGTCAAGGCCTCTACTTTAATCATAATATATTTGTTGTCCCTATAGAGGGTACGAAAAAGGCAGCAATATACTCATACCATTGAAACACAGATCTTGTCCACCTAGCATGTAAATAAGCTCGATTTACTGGGGCTTGTTGTAGGTTAGGCTTTTGTTACACTGGCATTTATATCAAATGTAACCCCATGACCCGAGTTTATTGACTGTAGGACTTACACCAAGAGAGCAAGGAGAGGTTATGATTGACAAGAGAGAGGAAAGTCTCTTTGTCATCCCAGAAAAGAGCAGAGTGGTTTAAAATCTGCTTGGCGGAGCAGTGACACCTACCAAGGAAGTCCATCCTTCACAGACAGAGGCATAGTCCTACATACCCAGAAGTTGTAGGTGTTGTGGAAGTCCGCGTAGGAACGTGCCCATGAGGTGATAACGTTGTCCTGAGATGAGACAGAAGTTAAATTCAAAATCACGTTGATGAGGCCAAGCAGCAGGAGTTGATTGTGCGGCTTCATCCTGAAGGGGCTCGTCTGGAATCTTCTTTTCCTTCTTCTTAAGGATGGTCTTAGTCTCTTGAGGATCAATGTGGTCCCTCTGTGCAGTCCACTCAGCGTTTTCTGAGTCTGTGTGTTATGCTCTCTTCACCCTCGTATGATGGATCAAGGGACAATACCTGCAACTGTAACTGCAGTAGGGGTAGTTAGAATAACATAAGGGCCCTTTTACCAAGGGGTTAGCAAATCATGTTTCCAATCTTTGACCCATACTTGGTCACCAAGTGTAAACTCATGAATCTGTTCCCCAAGGGGGAACGGCACCCTTTCTTGTACAAACTTAGTTACCCGATTTATTACCTTACCCAGTTCCATCTGCTGTGAAATCCTATCCCCCCTTACCTGAGGCAAATTTGTTGACACCTGTTTTATTATGGGAGGAGGCCTCCCATACACAATTTCGTATGGAGAATAGCCTTGGGACTGTGGGGTCATCCTTAGTCTGAGCAGAGCCGTCGGAAGCAAGTCCACCCAGGAGCAGTCAGTCTCTATGATCCACTTGGAGAGTCTCTAAGTGTCCGGTTGGTTCATTCCACCATCTCAGAACTCTGGGCCTATATGCAGTGTGCAGTTTCCATTTGATGTTTAAAGTTTTGCTTACTTGTTGTACTAAATCAGTTACAAAAGCCGGGCCATTGCCTGATCCAATGCTGGTAGGAAATCCAAATCTGGGAACTATTTCCCTAAGCAGGCACCAGGCTACTTCTGATGTTCTTTCAGTCCAGATAGGAAAAGCTTTTACCCATCTCGGCAACGTACATACCCTGACCAGCAGATAATGGTAGTGTCGGTGAGGTTTCATTTCAGTGAAGTCCACTCCCAGGTGGTCAAGGGGCAGCGTGCCTTTCAGCTGGATACTGGAGGATTATGTCTGAATCCCCAAGAGGCAGCAATCACCTGTGAGCAGGCAGCATGGCCTAGGTGGGTCGCTTGGTGTGTCTGGCTTACCAGAGTGTGTGCCAGCTCCTCCAGTACCAATAATTTGCCACTTGGCAATTCCCACCATCTCTTTTCAGTCTTGATGGCCCCTTCCACTCTGGCTAACCTGACAGCCGTTGTCCTTGTTTTATCAGGCTGGTGCCATCAGTATATAGGACCCAATTAGGGTCTGGAACCTTGAGCCCTTCTTTAAAACAAAACCCAGATACCTTACCTCCTCTTTGTAAATCTGTGCCTTCTTCTTTGACACCCGGTAACCTGCTTCCATCAACAGCTGGAGCAGTGCATTTGTCCCTTTCCAGCATTTTTCCTCGGTCTCCGCAGCCAGCAGCAGGTCATCCCTGTATTGTAGGAGCCGACATCCATCCGCTTCCGGATGGAATGAGTCCAGGTCAGAAGCCAAGGCTTCCTCAAAGATGGCTGGGAAGTTTTTAAACCCTTGTGGGGGAGTCCAGATGAGCTGTTGTTTGGTGCTCCCGACTGGATCTTCCCATTCAAAGGCAAAGATGGGCTGTGACGCTGGTTGAGGCGTATGCAGAAGAAGGCATCCGGGAGAGGCGGGTATAGCTTGGGCGGTTCGGTTGGAGCTGGATCCTGGCAGTGTTGTCCAGAGGCTTCTGTCACCGGGATCGGAGCCTGCCAAAACGGCGGCTCTAGGACCTCCGGGAGAGCTGGAGGAAGAGCAGCGGCTGCTGCAGGAACTTCACCCGGCCCTGGATCGGGCATTAAGGCGGCCTCTGGTCCTGCCAGATCCCAGAGGGAGAAGGGGGATCAGTGTGTCTTCACCCGCCGGGCAGCACAGCCGAACCAGAACATCACATGGTCCAAGACAGTTTCTCCCTTAAAGTCCACCTGCCTTGGTGGGCTGAGCGCTCAGTTCCCCTGCTGCCATCCACTACCTGCTAACGAGAAAGGTCCAGGTGTTGAGAAGCAGAATCCTTCCAGAGGGGCGAGGCGCCTTCCCCCTTCTAGGAGATTCAAGCTACAAAGCCTCGGGGTGGCCTCAAATGAGACCAGTCTCCTCAAAGTGAGGAGTTTCCCGGCCCATGCACCAAATGTTATAGCCTCGTTTTCCGGGAAACAAACTCACTCAGAAGGACAATACAGATAGTGGACTGCAGTTTATTACACCTGCGGGCCCAAGGCAGAGACTCCTCTTAGCCAAGGGCCCTCAGTAGATGTTTTGATAGAACTAACATCCCTTTATGGGAAGCTCATTTCCTTGAAAAAAACATTTTAAACTAAATCTATGAGATCTGAAGTCCCCAGGGGTCTTTTACTTTGTTCTCTAGTTTCTTAGTGTTTCATGTGAAATATAGTCCTGGAGGCATAATGCTTTTAAAACATAAACTTTCTGGAAACTTGTTAGAAAGGAAATATTCTGATTTTGATTTTCTAAAATTTTGTACAAAAGAGGCCATTGGATCTTTGAAATAGTTTGTGTAAGCCAGAGGCAATTTAATACAATTTTAACATCCTTATTTTCCCTTTCATATTCTTGCCCAGTTTATGCCATTTTCTTATCTGTGTTTATATGCCAAGAGAAGTGGTATGTTATTATTTATGTAGTTTTTAACTGTAAAAAAAAAAAACTTCTAAGGTTCAAATGCCTCATTTTAATTGATTTGCTTGGTTAACTTCTCAGAATTGGCCTGCTGTTGCGGTCACATTTGTTCTGCCATCATCAGTTACAGTCAGGGAATCAGTTTTCTTGGGACTTCAATTTATTAAGCATAATTTAATCAGTGCTTTATGTATCAAGAGTATCGAGAATACTTGACTAGATTGTCTATCTCAGATATTTGCTTTAGTATATAGTAAATATTCAAATATCAGCAGAGTTACCTTCTGGGATGAAAGGTTAGAGAGAAGTTAAGTTCACTATACTTTCTGTTGATGTTTATTGAAACAACAACTAGCCCGAAAACAAAATTAAAATCTTCCAAATTCTACCATTCTATGAAATCAACTGCAATGACATTTCTGTTCCCTTCCAACTGCTGTCTGTTTGAATTCATGAATTTTACATATTCCTAATCAGAGTTTAGGCACAATTGGATTTCATTCAATCTTGAAGCCAAACAATTTGGCCCATAACAGCTTTGTTTTCCTGACTCTGGAATCTTAACATAAACTGTAATAAGTTCTCATTGGCTCAGCTTCACCTAAGACTGAAATATTTTATTGAATTATTGAATTGCTAAAGTTTTGCTCATTTCACATTGCTCTGAATCACAAAAATATAAACTATTTCTTGAAGACTCATTTCTATCCACTGATGCAACATTTTTCTCACCCATGAAAATCTGAAAATATTGTATATGATCTATGTATACTTTAATCTTATACTATAGTTAACAAATAGTGCTCTCTGAGCATCTCTCATATAAACAAAAGCAAATAAATATATTGGCTTATGAAAAGATCTTAATTAATGTGCATTACAATGACCTAAGAACTTGAGGATATAAGCAAGAGCTCTTATTTATCATAGATACTTACGCCAGAAAACCTATTAAGACACTGATCCTATTATTTTCTATTAATGAAAGGGGTGGCCTGAGGTAACTACTAATTAAAGATTGTTCCTATGGACATATTATGCTGACTTTCTAGAAGGTGAACATAGTTTTGTCTAGGCAACACAACACATCCAGTTAATTGTTAACAACTTGGCTTAATTTGTAGTTTTGTATTTTGTACATCAGAAAAACTGTTTAGACAAGAATGCCCATGAACCTGTGTAGGTTT